>NC_137198.1:8463296-8675796 GCF_960531495.2 Zeus faber
AAGACCATGAAACCAAAGCTCCATTGTGCACAACTGTCCGTGGCTCAATATCAGTTTCATCGTCTGTTTGCAGACGTAAACGGGGATTTAATTCCATCCATTACCTCAGTGAGTTCAGAGGTTGAAGCAAACATATAGATTAGAATGTAGGCGGCGTGCGTGACCTCAACCTTCGCCGAAGAGCCAATTGGAGGCCTCGCGTTCGGCTTTACACTGGCCGCCATCTTGGCAGGATGGGGAGTCAAAGACCTGTCAATCAGTGGCAGGGCTGCCAGATCGGTGTGACAAAGCCGGCGTAACGGCCCACAGTGTCCCCATTACACATGGTTCCCTTCCATACCGTTCCATGCATCATCCCCAGCCCCATTTTAATTTGTATTTTTATTTACACATATTGTTCATGTAATTTGCATGCAAAATAGGTCCACCCAACCCGCGGACAACAAACTCATCCCGCGACAACACCTCCAAAGTAGCCCAATTCCGGGGGGGGGGGGGACCTCGGACTTGGCAGCACTGATCCGTGGAACCCTGCCCTCAAATAAGATAAGATAGGATAAGGCTTTGTAATTATTTCTGGGCGGATTCAGGAGTATTCTAAATTCTGGATATTCAGAAGCATAACCTCCATATATATATATAATCTCCTTCTCCTCCTTCCTGCGTCACCCCGAGCCGGGGTTTGCTCTGCAGCACCCACCAGCGGCCGCCCGCTGAACTGCAGTGCGGAGCACTTCCGCGTTGGCCGCGCGCGGTCGAAAGCCGGAGCGCGCAGAGGGGGGCGTGTCCGCCGTCGCCGGTCACGTGACCCGCGGGACGCGAGGGGGCGGGGTCTCCGTGCCCGCACGCCCACACCGACGCCCACACCGACGCCCACACCGACGCCCACACCGACGCCCACACCGACGCCCACACCGACGCCCACACCGACGCCCACACCGACGCCCACACCGACGCCCACACCGGACCGAGCCCAGCTGCTGAGCGTCGGTCAGCCGCTGGTCAGAGCTCCGACCGGACACCCCCCCCCCGACCGACCGACCGACCCACCGATCGACCCACCGACCGACCCACCCGCTTCCACGGACCATGGCGGGTAAGAGACACCGCGGGGAAGCGCCTCCCCCCGGCCCGTGTCGCAGGTTTCTACCGCCGTCATCGGCCCCGGTGGCCTTGCGGACGGCGGACGCGCACTTCCACCGGGCGCCTTGTTTCGACCCGAGACCCGCGACCCGCGACCCGTCCCGGTCCGGGGCCGAACGTGTCCGCGTCGGGTTTCCGAGTTTCGCGACCACGGACGTGGTGCGGCGGTTCCCAAGCCGGGGTCCGCGGCCCTCCTCGGCGTCGTCGAAGGAATTGCAGGGGCCCGCAAAATAATAAATAAATAAAATAACAAATAATTATTTTTAACTTTTTAAAACGTAATCATTTTCTTTTGTTTTTCACTTTTTTATACATATATTTTTTTTCTTATTTATTTTTGTTTTGGGCTTTTAATATACAGCATGTGTTTTTTTTATGTTTTGCACTTTTTATATATTTCTTAATATAATATTAGATATGTGTTTTGAATGTATTTTAGTTATTATGTCTTTTGTTTAACAACACACATATACTCAATGACAATGAATTTTAATTCGATTTTTGTTGTGAGATCTGCACTTGTCAGTTCAGCAGCTGTTTCGTTATATCCATGTTATATGACTTTTATATACACAGCAGTGTATAATAAGCAGATAAAGTGCTTACATTTTTTTACACTTTTTCTGCTTGGGCCCTCACTGGCAAAGCTTGTTTCTCTGCCAGGGGGAGGCTTACCATGAATAAAGTTTGGTATCCTGAAGTCGTGTATAACCACATCCTTTGGCGATGATTGTGCATGATAAGCTCTTATAAAAGTTCCTTGGCATACTGCAACGCCACTTGCTTCAGCGGGTTTCACACTCCCCTGCCATGTCACAAGTGCACTGTAGTACTAAATGTGGTGACGTGCTCTACCTGACGACTATCTGTCGGCTTCCCCTCGTTATGCTGAGAACTACCTTCACCCAGACGGAAACAGAGGTGCTCTTCTGGTGTAAAGGGGATCATCCGGGCATAGTAGACAACAGTACTCGTGTACAACTGATAGACTTCACTGCCAACTGGGACAGTATGAGTGTAGAATGTGTAGTAAATGTGTATCTGCAGATCTTGAGTTGGTTTCCGGATGCTGCTGGCAGCCCACTGCTACTAGATGCATGAGTTACTAGGATGGTTCAAATAAACTAACTGCCCAAGTGGGATTATTATTTAAAAAACAAAAAGAAAATGTATATATATATATATATATATATATATATATATATATATAACAAAATGTTGTAATACATTTAATAATACAATTAAGGACAGATTGTTTTTGGTTTTTTTACTGACCACTGAATTGAGTTTTTTAGAACTTCTCAAAGCTGTTTTAGCCCATTATTGTTAGTTATTTGAAAAACAAAATTGGAAGAATATAATTTTATTTAATCTTTATACGATATTCATATTGATGCCAAATACACATGTTGAGAATGGAAGTGCATGACTGCAAACAGACTTGGAATTTCATTCCCCACAGTGATAATGAACTAGAAGTGAAGTATTCCCCTACGTTGCCACTAGAGTAATGCAGCAGCGCCTTTGAGAATAAAGTTACCATAAAAGGAAAGTGAGTTGGCATGAGAGCTAAGTAATGTCATAACATTCTTCAGTCTAAGTGTGTGACAAAATATTTCCGTGTGTGTGTGTGTGTGTGTGTGTGTGTGTTTCATCAGACCAAGCATTTGTTACGTTGGCCACGAATGACAATTATGCCAAGGGAGCGATGGTGCTCGGCCATTCGTTACGCAAACACAACACAACAAAGAAACTGGTCGCCCTCATAGGACCACATGTTGCTGAGCCGTGCAGGTACCTTTCTGTCCATCTGTCTCACACGCACCCCTCTCATTTAAACAAAGTCATGTGTGTCTGTGTGATTATCTTACTCTAAGTGTGTGTGTGTGTGTGTGTGTGTGTGTGTATTTTGCAGAACCGTGTTGGACTCCATCTTTGACGAGGTGCGTGTGGTGGACATCATGGACTCCGGGGACACGGCCCACTTGGCCATGATGAAGCGTCCGGATCTGGGAGTCACGTTCACCAAGCTGCACTGCTGGACCCTCACACACTACAGCAAGTGTGTGTTCATGGACTCAGACACACTGGTGAGAAGCGTGGCATCCCCACCGTCGGATAAATTAGTTGGAGATAACGCAATGCGCCCAGCAGGCCCGTTTACCTCGACAGGAGACCTGCATATGCAGCCGAAGGCTTGATTAAAAACCTTGTTTTGATTGGGGAAAAATGAATCTAGATAATCGATTTTTTATTTTAAATGAGCCTGGGGAAACAGTGGCATTCATAACCCATCGATATGGAGATGCTTAACTAGTACCTGCTGTTGCTTCGGTGGTAACAACCAGGAAGACCGGCGGTGTTAATGACAACTTGTCCTCCACCTTCAAGCGGAATACAGGAAGTCTTCGGAAGGCGTTGCTGTACGTGTGTTTCTTGGTGGGGCATCGCGGAGAGAGCCTGCGTATCCAATGAAAACGCCTCCGTCGGTATGGACCAGCAAACGAATAAAACTGTCGAAATGCGCACCGACTGTCCGATGCGTCTGCTCCTGAACAGATCCTGTCCAACGTAGACGAGCTGTTCGAGAGGGAGGAGCTCTCGGCGGCGCCGGACCCCGGCTGGCCGGACTGCTTCAACTCGGGGGTGTTCGTGTTCCGACCCTCCGACGAGACGCACGACAAGCTGATCGCGTTCTGCGGCGAGAACGGCAGCTTCGACGGTGAGACCCTCTGACCCTCTGAAACACCTAATAAAGATGACTGCGGTCTGTCTGTGTGTGTGTGTGTGTGTGTGTGTGTGTGTGTGTGTGCGTGTGTGTGTGCGTGCGTGTGTGTGTGCGTGCGTGCGTGCGAGAGCTCCCGGTGATCTGACTCGATCCTCACAGCGAGACGGCGGAGCCCCGGCCCGTCTCTCACCTCTGCCCTTTACTGTACTGGCACTCGACACAGTATCACAGCGGACATGGCCTGCGGCCCGTCACGTGCACGATGTGTCCTGTACTGTACGTTGCAATAGCCCTGCATCAGTCTGTGTCCGTGTTGCCGACGCGGCACTATAGTTTCTAAAAATACGCGTCAGAAAGGCCATTGTAGGAATGTGGGTGGGTGTGTGCGGGGCCGGGAATGTGTTGATATTTGATCAGCTGCAATTCCCTGTAATGCAGGGAAACGGGGAAATCACCGATGTAAATATGAAGAACCGGAGGACAACAAGAATGAAACCTGATCCCACTGCCCAATTAAAGCCTTTCATTCTGTAAACACAGAGGCTCCGTTTTTATGTTGTTGGTTTGTTCGGTTTGACTGAAGTTCATTTACTCTCAAATCTTTGCGTGTTTTTTTTGGGGTTTTTTTCTGTGCGCAGGTGGAGACCAGGGGGTCCTCAACAGCTACTTCAACACTTGGGCAACGGCAGATATTTCCAAGCACCTCCCCTTCATCTACAACCTCAGCAGCATCGCCATCTATTCCTACCTGCCAGCCTTCAAACAGTCAGTTCAACACGCGCGCACACACACGCACGCACACACACACGCACACACACACACACACACACACACACATTGCTCAGCCATTTTTAGCCTGGCGTGTTTCCCCAATTTGTCCTGGCCGTCCCCATCATACCTTCCTACTCGCACTGCGTACGAGCGTCCGTGTGTTAAGACGCGTGTAAAGCTCAGCCAAGGTCGGTTCAAAGCATATGTGGGTCGGTGGTGTTCAATTGCAAGGAGCTGCTGCGACCCGGAACAAATGCGGCAGCGTGGTCGCCGTCCTTTAAACATTAGTGAATAAACAATAAATCAGATATTGTGGCAGTTCCTTTGCCAGCATTGGCATATTTTTCTATGTGGCAACTCCCATGAAATCACCATTGCCAGAGCAGCCAAATATATTGCACCTCGGTACTGCATCCAAGTGAGGGATAGCTCCACCAGCCACAGTTAAACTGTTTGTAGTGTAGTCACGTCAGTCTCCATCATCATCTACTAACCATAGTGAGGTTCTTGCATCTCCTATGGATGGATGGATCGATCGGGAGATCGGTACACGGATACATAAATTGAATCATTTGCTTTCACTTAAAAAGCAATTAGAAATGATTATTATTCCTTTTTAGGGCTGAACGATTAATCGACTTCAAACAGGCGTCACAATTCAACAGAACGCAATTTTCAAATGGCAAAGCCTGAGATTAAAAATAAAAAAATAAAATAAAATCGTTATATAATCTAACCAAATAGGGCCGTCCAGGGCCGGCTCTTCCTATAGGTGAGATAGGACACACACCTGTGTCCCTATCCCCCGGTACCGATGATGTGCATGCCAGCGTGTGCTGCTGCCGGAGCTTGGAACACCTGTGCAATCCGGACGGAGCCTCTTCCACAATAATGCGTCTGTTTTGGTTTTTTTTATATATATATTGAATGAACATAGAGCTGTCCATGAGCACACAGAGTGCCGTGGATGTATGCGCGAAACATTTTTGTGTTAAAAAAAAAAAAAAAAAAATAATAATAATACATTACTGCAGAAACACCGCATTGTTTTCAAATGTTCATTTTCAGATTCTAAAAATTACAAGAGTTGAAATTAAATCAATCAGTCAATATTCTTCTGTGATTGAATGTTTTCCTTTCACATTTCAATAGTTAAATTAAGATGTTATTCATATCAATTAATTTCATTTCATCATAACCCATCAAAGGCCTGGCCTACAGCAAACAGCAGTCTACATGTGGACTCTTCTCCATTTTTATGTTGGTCATACTATAGAATGATTTATTACGTGTATTTAATGAATAATACACAAGATAAGGAACTTAAATCATAAGGAAAAAAATTGCATACTAAATTGCAATATTGGTCTAAAAAAACACAATTATATTATTTTCCCCAAATTGTTCAGCCCTATTCCTTGTTCTTATTTGTTCTGCACACTCAAGCCCGTTTTGCACTATTTTCATTTACTCCCCCCCCCCCCCTCCTTATTTTCAGGTACGGTCACGAGGCCAAGGTGGTGCACTTCCTAGGCAAGGTGAAGCCGTGGAACTACTCCTACGATGCCCAGAGCGGGGAGGTCAAAGGTCACTCGCAGTCCCTTGACCTGCGGCAGCTCAACTCCGACTTCCTGGTCATGTGGTGGCGGCTCTACTCGACGTGCGTGCTCCCTCTGCTGCAGCGGGCCTACGGCGACGCGCCCTTCCACAGCGGCTGCATAGAGGCGAGTGTAGCCCTCTGCTCATCTCCTGCAGCGCGTTGCCCAATTGTTATGGCCTCGCTCTGGTGCCGACCGATTGATGTAATGACCCGTTACTCCCTCTGTTACGGGTAGTTACGACATGGAAACAGCAGGGGGCTCGTATCGGCCATGATGTGCAGCTGCAGTACAACGTCAATTAACCCACTCAAGGTGTCACCAGCTGGACATTTGGGACCCACCGCGGCAAAACCTGCTATCTCGCGCACTTCTAAAAATCGCCCTAACCCTAACCTTTCTAGAAGGAAAATAAGATTTTTCCAGATTTGTTTATCTTTTTTTTTAATCTCTCAACATATTTTCAAAACCAAGTTTGACTTATTAATAGTAGATAAACGTTAAATCCTGGAGTTAAATATTCCCGTTAGATTTCATGGTGAAACCCAGTTCACTTTTACAGAGATTGAACAGCGCGAGCGCTCGTTTCCTTTAAAGCGAGCGTCCAGGTGAAGATCATTCCCCCATATTCCATGTGATGTGAAGTCACAATGTGCAATCGTTTAGAGTTCAGCCTTTAAATTGTACGTCTTTCATACACACCCACCTGGATTCATTGTTGTGTAGACGGCGTCACCCAGCCGACGTCCCTTCCGTAAACAAGACGCGGGGCCTTCGCAAAACTTTTGAGGGTGACTATCTCAAAAGCAGTTTGCAGTTTGGGAAAAAAAGAAATTGTGTGCACCAAAAGTACCTCAAATCTGCAGTGGGTTGTCATGGTAACAAGATACAGATTGGTCAAGCAGTCCTGTTTAGTCCCATATGTGATATTACCGCTACAGTTGTCCCTCACAAACCTGAACAGAGTTGTCCGTTAACGTGGTGCTGTTTTGGCGTGGAGAGTTGTCGCTCTCTCTCTGAACCACGGTGGTCACGTTCCTCAGAATAGAATGGCGCCTGTTGCAGGATGTCGCCGTCTTACCGCCGTGTGGTCGGTGACGTCACTTCTGATGCTGTTAAAAAGACGCCGCGAGGACAGGTGTCGTGCAGCCCTGATCGCCGGTTGAGAAGCGGAGTCGTTTGCCGGATAATATACTGAGAGTGTGAACTCAAGTCAATGTGGGTTACTTCGAAAAAGGAGGTTAAACATAAAAGCCACATAAAGAAACATGTGTCTGAATGCAAACCGCTTGAGAGACAGACCTGCAAAATGTGTCCTTGCGCTTTTGACTCTCCAGGGGAAAACTATTGTGCGTGTGATTAAAGTCTGATCGCACCCCCTATAGAAAGGCATTTCTCCCGGTTCCTCTTTTTTTTTTTCATCCATTTTCTTTCCCGTCTTTGTCACTCAGGACAATATCCACGAGGACGTAAAGGGAACGCCTCCGCCGGCATCATCATCATCTTCTTCTCCTCCTCCTCCTCCTTCTTCTTCCCCTCCTCCGCCTCCGCCGCCGCCGCAGGTTCCCTCCGCGGAGAGGAAGCAGCGCTGGGAGGCGGGACAGGCCGACTACATGGGCGACGACTCCTTCGCCAACATCGAACGCAAGCTCGACTCCTTCCTGAAGTAAGAGCAGGCGGGAGGAAGAGGGGGGACACGGTGGAGAGCGATGGACACGGGGAGCAGAGAGCTCTGAGACGGCAGGGAAATAACAGCCACTCCACTGAAGAACTTGATGCAAAGGATCCCCACTCTGCATTCTGTCACTGTGTGTGTGTGTGTGTGTGCGCGCGCTTGTGAGAGAGAACCAGAGCAGAGTTTAAATGGCGATGGTCTAAAAACGGCTTCCACACTCTCGCTCGTGTTCTTGTTCATCTGATGGAATTGGATAAATTATTTTGGGGTGAAAAAAAAAAAAAAAAAAAAAAAGAAAAAAAAAAAGTCTTCCAGAGGGTCAAGTCACGTGTGTAAAGTCGTCTCCCGACAATAACGTAACGTTGCTCATGTTCACTTATTTCACTTATTATAGACATGGACGCAGAGGGAAATGCCGCGAGGCTGTCCCCCCCCAAAGGGAATGACTGTTAGACATCGTTTCAGGATACACCCGCTGTTCACCTGCATTTTATTCCAAACCGGTTTGAAGCATCTATGCAGCTAACTGATAGCCACCCCCCTCCCCCCGCCCCCAAACGCCAGTGAAGACAGTGTTCACCTTCCCAGAGCGAGGCAGACAAGCTCTGCCTCAGAGACTGATCACCAGCTCCCTGCTCCCCTCGCTCTGTGAGCTTTTAGGCCAAGAAACCCCTCGTGGTGTTTCTCTGCATGGCACGGAGCGAACCCAGCCTGCTCGTTTTTACAGTGCGTGACGTTTTGTATGTATGTGGGTGTGTGGGTGTGTGTGTGTGTGTGTGTGTGTGGGTGTGTGTGTGTGTATACACACCCGTGACCCCGTGAACAACGTTCTGCATGTTAATTTAATGTTCACTCGTTTGTGCATTTCAGCAGCCAGACCCACAATTTAGATACCTGGATACACGCGTGTGTGTGCCATGACTTTTCTTTACTTGTTGTATAACCAGCTGCCTTACCGCTGTTCTTCGCCCTCTACAAAAACCTCACTTACTGTTAATACCGCTAAGAGCACAAAAAAAAAAATAAAAAAAAAATTAAAAAAAAAAAGGGGGGGACGACTCCTAGCCCTAAACCCTCCTGTTGCCAAAACCTCCTGCACTCGCTCCACTCCAGCTCTGTGCTCCAATAGAGAATTCTGACGTTAGATCTCCTTACACTCTCAGCCCACACACACTCTCCCACGGGACTCCTGGCCAAGACCGAGGCGAGGCCAGCTTTATGCCGGCCCGTGGTCTTGTCAGATTTCCCAAAACTGAATATGCATTGGTGTTAAAAGTGGACATAATACTGTAACTCGTGACAGATGTTGCTCTGTAGATCTGATCCAGTAACTATTTCTGACAAAAACTAATATATTAATAAAACAAAAACACTGGTGAAATAAAAAACGACTTTTCCATATTTTTTTTTTTGGTCTCTTGAACAGAATGTTTATTGCACAGTATCAAACACGTGTTCGAATGGTACGGACATGTTAACAATATAAAAGCGGCTTAACCGCGACATTTCCGACGGGCGGCAAAAGACAGACAAAAATCACCTCCGGTCCGTCAACAAAACGCCTACAGCTCCATCAGCACTCTGATGTCCTCAATGCAAGACGTCTTCCTGTCGGCGTTCCGGGAGCCGAACGCCTTGTCCACCAATTCCTGCTTCCTCCTCTGGATCTTCACCATGTTCTCCTCCACCGAATTCTTCACAAGAAACTGAAACCACACCACCACATTTTTTGGGACCTTAAATCTCAGCGCATATGCTTCTGAAAAGCAACTGGCGATTCTCATCCAATGCTCTGTGTGATGCACGTCTTTCTCCCAAACCTCACCCTGAGCTATGTGGAAGAATATTGTATCATATTCATAATAGGGAATTTCACACAATATCAACACATATCGTGATGTCAGCATATGAATTAAAAAGCCATGTTAAGGAATCCGACCGAGGAGACCCCACGGGATATCGTATGACGCTAGTATAGCTACTGTAAGTGCAGTACACAGCAGTTCTGTACTCACTTTGGTCACAAAAACTTTCCTCTTCTGGCCCAGACGGTGGCAACGATCGATACACTGCTCCTCAGCCGCAGGGTTCCAAGCCTGACACACACACACACACACACACACACACACACACACACACACTTTAAAGCAGCGATACGTTTTGAGTAACATTAGAAGTACATGTGTGCGGCAGCTTAATTAGATATACTGCTGTTGAGCAGATATACTGCTGTTTTCTGTTGCAGCAAGAGAAAATTAAGGGTTTTCAACACATTATGGGCCAGTTTATCATATTCTTTATTGTAGTAAGTCATGAGAAGAAGCAAATTCAGATACTGATACCCTAAAGTGCATTTCTAGTGAGAAGCTTCTTTCCCTCCCCCCACTCATTTAGTCTGAGGTTTTCTGGATCACCGCCCAGTGGCCATGGGCTGAACTGCACGTTAAGGTCTCAATGACTGGCACGCAGCTTCCCCGAACCACTCCCAAATCAGGCTTGGGAGTCACATGACCTCGCATGTAAGAGTTGGCTGCTTGCTGCTCACCGGATCCATCAGGAACACGTGGGAGGCGGCGGTCAGGTTAAGCCCCACCCCCCCGGCTTTGAGTGACAGCAACATGATGACGGGGCTGCCCGGGCTCAGGTCCTGGAACAGCTGGATGACGTGGGCACGCTTCTTCTGGACCAGGGTTCCGTCCAGACGCACAAAGCTGAAGCCGTGCTCTCTGTTGGGGGTGAAAGCGATAGCGCAAAAATAAATAATGTCAGTGGAAATTACGCCCAGTTGATAAGAGTTCAGCTTCATGAGTTTTTGCACATTTAGTGCCTAAAGTCACATCCACGTGATTCCTTGTGCTTCTATAGTGTAGCTGCTTTAGAAAACAGGTAAGTGAATATGCAGGGGGTGGGTGAAATTAAAGTGGTAATTCATAACATTATGGTTTTAAAAATCACATATTAGATCACCCCCCCCCCATTGCACTAATAATGATAACAGTACCTCAATAGCTGGTACAATTTGGGTAAAAACAAAATGTGTGTGTGTGTGTGTGTGTGTGTTACCTGAGCGGAGTCTCCAGTATGGTGAGGAAGCGTGTGAACTGAGAGACCACCAGACACTTGATGGTGCCGTCTTCAGAACGGATCCTGAGCAGGTTCGCCATCAGTGCTTGGACCTGCACGGGAAAATTAAGGCGTCACAGATGAAGCTTTCTCAGGACGAACAAACTCTTCCTCTCACATTGTAGAAAATTAAGGAATTCAACCGCTGTCATTGTTTTCAAGTCAACAGTACGTACGCCAGAAAAAGAATACATTTAGGTAGATTTTTATTTTTAATCATTTCTTCATATTACTTTGCCACGTTGCTGCTTTTCATTTTGATTCAATTATTTTCCATGGTGTACTCTGTTAAAAAAAATCAAAATAAAAAAAAATCATAATAATAATTTCAAAAAAGACAGTTGAATCTGAATCGCAAATCAAAAAACAGAATTGATGAAATGCAACAGCACCTACAAACTGTAGGATTACCTTGGAGCTGCTCCTCCATTTCTCGCAGCGCGTGTCGTCCTCCTCAGACTCCTCCGGTGGGACTTCCACCAGCTGACTGGCCTTGATCTCTCCTCGACAGAGCGGGCAGCGCGCCGTGTCCTACGCGCACATGCACACAAATATATCTCACAATATCTAATTATGAATTACACCAAGAGAACACCAACCAACTGAGGTTGAGCACATAAAACTACATGTGGGCACTTCTCCTTTCTCGTCACATGAAAACACATTTAGACGCTGTATAGTGAACATTTTCTGCTATATTTATACAGCACCATTAAAAACAGAGTTCACAGAGTGCTTTGACAGAGAAATAAAAGCAGAGTGTTCAGATCATTAAATTAAAAAGGCAAAGGAACATTAATAAACAGGAATTTAATACATTCATTAAATTGTAAAAGCGGATAAAGAGACAAAAAAAAAAAAAATAGATACAATATGATAATAAGAAATAGAAATAAAAGGAAAAATATGAATAAATAAGTAAAAAATTAAACATCAGATAAAAGCAGATCTGTAAAAATGGGTTTAGAGAAGTGATTTAAGAGAAGTCACTGACTCTGCTGAACCTCTTCAGGCAGGTCGTTCCAAAGCTGAGGGGCCATGACAGGAAATGCACGGTCACCTTTAGTTTTAAGTGTAGACTTTGGAACAGGAAGAAGGGCCCCGCCCGCCTGAGGATCTGAGGCTGCGTGCTGGCTCATATGGGGTCAACATATCGGTTATGTAGCTTGGAGTCAGACCCAGACGTGCTTTGAAAGTGATCAGTCAAATCTTAAAATCCATTCTGAACTGAACAGGGAGCCAGAATTAGGGTGATGTGATGTCGTCTTTCGCAACCGGTGAGAAGCAGAGCTGCTGCGTTCTAAACTCGGAGGCGAGAGAGTGACTTTTGGTTGATGCCGCAAATATGACAATGTATTTTGTTTCTCGTGGCGTGGTTCCGCCGCGGTCTGCGGGTTACAGTGCAGGCTTCTGCCCGCGCCGGCGCAGCTCTTCCGACTCGGCCAGATCAGCCAGCTGGCGCCGATTGGTCCGAGGCAGCTGAGAGACTTTTCTTATGTGTTGTTTGTCCTGCAGTGAGGTTCGCGTGGTGCAGCAGCCAAGAGCCTGCGGAGCAGATTGCGGAACGGACCCTGACACCCGCTGATTCATTTCTGTTTATGTTAACGTTTGGCCAGCTAACCTTGTTGTTGTTTTGGTATAAAAAATAAAAATTAAAAATAAAAATCCCCCGCCGTGTCAGCACCTAACTGCCAGGAAGTCACAGTCTCCCTCCCTGAACCCGTGTCTGCGGACAGAGCCTTCCACAACTTTACCTACTTTAAACTTATTTATGTCTTAATTTGTTCATTCTCATTGTCTCATTGAGTGTCATGTTTTGGCAGTGAACAATAGACAAAGCTTCTGAATATCTTTATTTCAGGTCGATACAACTCAAAAAACCTTGGCCAGCGTCACAAAGCCAGGGATCAACTTCGAGCAGTTGTTTCTGACAATGATCTATTTAGTCTACAGACATCCTCTCAACAATGTTCAAGGGAAAAAAAAGGCACTAGTGACGAATATTGATACGGCAAGAAATTAATAACATGCAAAAGTTAAAATAGTGGTGTACCTGCTCCGTGCTGATGACCCGGGCGATGCAGGGCCTGCAGTAGACGTGGGCGCAGTGGGTGATGACGGGCAGTCGGACCGAGTCCAGACACACGGAGCACTCCTCGTCTGAACCGCTGGTGAGCACGAGACGCAGCTTCTCCATCAGATGCTCCCGCAGCTCGGCAGGCGTGGCTGAGGCACCTGCAGAGATCAGAGATCCATCCATCCAATTCACACAAATCCAAACAATTAGTATAAACATATCACTTCAATTAATTGTCATACAAATAATTGCCATTAACAATTTAATTGTCTTTTTGGTTCATTTTGTGTCTAAAATGGTGGAATAATAAACATCCGCCTCATGAGGCGCCCAGCTGATGAAAAGTGCCAAACAAACATTGGATGGAAACCTATGATTGTAGAATCACATGAGGTTCATAAAATGATTTCAATTAGCTGGGAAAAAACAAAAAACAAAAACAAAACTGCGGTAAGGTCTAAATTATAACATGGAATCCAGAAACCAACACTGAATGAATCCATGACATGGCATCCATGGTTGTACCTGGTTCTGAGGACACCTTGGCCAGCAGACTAGGGTGGCAGCAGTGCTGTCTGAGCCTCATCAGAATGGCCAGAACGTCAGCATAGTTCCTCAGCATCGTCCCCTCTGCAACATATCTAGGACAAAACAAACAAAAAAAACAAAACAAAAAACACTTTATTACTACCCAAGAGGAAAGTCATAGAAACACACACAGACACAACCAAGCAGAACCTTTTTTTTTTTTTTTTTTTTTTTTTTACTTTCAAAATATCTTTGATGACACAATTAGCTGGACCAATAAGGAACAACAAGCAAAGCAAACAGGCAACATAACAGGAGGGACCCAGAATTATTATTATTATTTTTTTATTCTGGACATTTTCTGCAGGAAAACATGCAGGAAAAAAAGGGTTATTTTGGTTTGTTGAATCCCAAAGTTTCAAGCAGCTTACTCATCGTTTGTTGATGTGAAAAACAAATGCTAAATATTTGTACATACATATGTCATTTAAGCTCACACCTGCTGATTATGTTTCTTCCATTTGTGCGTGCCAGCTCATACGCCTCTCTCTCCTCCGCGGTCAGCTCAACCTGCTCCACACACACTCTCTTCTCAGGCAAGCACACTAGGGGGCGACCGTTTATCTCACTGCTCTTGGTCCGGCGCAGAGTGATGCATTTCACCAGGGTTTGGAGGTTCCTGCACACAGCACCGAACTGCATCACGCTTGTCATTTTGAATAGTTATGATTTCATAATTACATCCTTGTCTAAACATATCAAGCAAGACTACCAACAGAGGTGATTTTGATGTCTGCGTCGGAGTGTGTGTGTACTCACTGAAGGCCGGCCCTGTCCCCTTGTATGACGGGCCTCTGGATGACCCGGTTCCACCACTCCTTGATGTCGAAAGGCTTCAGGCGCAGGAAGGCCAGCAGCATCCACATGTCCTTCACACTGTTCTGAATGGGGGTTCCTGGAGGTCGAGCACATTGTGGTGTTTACCCTGGGACGGAGCTGTAGCAGCGGAGGTGAAGCGCGTGTGTTTACTGTGTGTTTACACTTGTAGCCGGCAAGCTGCTAACGGTTAGCACCTGCTCGCACTACTCCCCCCCCCACAGCCTGCCGTTTTGGGCTTTGTTGGGAGTTTCAGGTTATAATAGGCTTTCTATTGATTGTCTATTTGTTGGTACCATGCCAACAGCTTCTTACCTATAAAACATTGACCTAACAGGTGTTGATGAATTGAAGCGCAAAGTTTCTTGTTTATATGCTTTACTTACAAGTGTGTGAATTGACCTGGATATGAAACGTCCATAGCGCAAAACAATATGACGTTAGTTTCTAAAGAGATAAGATAGAGCCCCCCACTCTCATCTCATAAAAAAATATAAATAAAAACATTTCGGCAGCGGCGGTCATATTTCAGTAGCGCCGTACCACCCCTGCTCGGTGCAAATAGGGGAAACACTGTTGTAGGAGGGACAGATTATGTCAGTTTAATATTGCAATATAAAAAAAATTAAAATAAAACCTGCTGGCGGATTACCATATCTCTCAAAACACCTATCTTTACAGCAAATTTGCAAAATAATAAGATAAAAAAAAGCCTGTCCGAGGTTTCCTATCATCATGAAACTAAGACACCCTCATATCATGATAAACATCGATATTGCTTGCAGCGCGGTTGGGAAAATGTCTCCCAAACCAGGTTACCAAGTTGGATCAACATAATATATATATATTTATCAATAATAATAATAAAATATTTATCAATAAGAAAGCATCACATGTAAGTATAAAATAAGGATAACCATAAAAAATGGAGTAAATATCGTATACTTAAATATTTGCTTTTGTATGTATGTATGTATGTATGTATGTATGTATGTATGTATGTGTGTAACCTGAGAGGATCCATCGGCGCTCAGCCTTGAGTTCGAGCACTGCCTTGCTCATCTGTGCATTAGGGTTTCGTATGATGTGGCCCTCATCCAGCACCACTCTCAGCCAATTCACCGCATGGATGGGACTCTTATTCTGAAAGGGAAAGATGGACACAGCTAAATTTCACCAGTCAACCCCCTAATCATAAAACAAAACAAAACAAAAAAAAAAAAAAAAAAAAAAAAAAATTTCTTCAAATATCGTCTAATGGAGAGCACTGATCAGATATCAGATCATTGTATTTGGGAGTTATTTGATCCTTGCATTGGATGAATATCAAGATACCAGTGCTGGTGATTCATGGGTCTAGATCCAAGAATTTAAAAAAAAAACAACCAAAAAAACAACAAAACATCACCAGCAGTATCATGACTTTTCCCCAAGTTTTTAAAAGGTTTGAAACCCTCGAGCGTAGTCCCGGCTTCAACTTACCCCGAAGTCGGCAGACAGGACATTGTACGTCGTGAGCACCACGTCCTGAGAGGAAAGGAACTTCCTGCTCCGGTTGCGATCCGGGCCGTGGTACAGGTACACATCTAGCTTGACGTCAGCGTGCACATGCTGCTCAAACTGGTCCTGGACACACGCACGCACGCACACAGAACTGTGTAAAAGAGCCATGACGCTTTGAATAGAATCCATTATTAATCAAATTCTCTTTGACAATTGTCTAGATACCGATGAGTATTATTTTAACAGATGCAGCTGAGAGTTAGCTTTCCCCTTCACTCTAAAAAATAAATGAACACAAAAATAGACAGAGACAAGAAGAATGAGCTGGGTGCATGCAGAGCTGATAAAATGAGTGTGTGTGTGCTTGTACCAGCCAGTTGCTGAGCACGGACAAGGGGCAGATGATGAGAGTAGCTGTAGCTGAAATGTCCTCTGGATCTGCGCTGGCTGTGGCGCGCGCGCACACACACACACACACACACACACACACACACACACACACACACACACACACACACACACACACACACACACACACACACACACACACACACACACACACACACACCTTTACCTCCTTCCATTTGAACAGATTATATTGTTGCAGTGTTCAAAGTCTGGATCATGACCCACAGGTGAGAGAAATCAAATGGCAGAATTTCTTCCTGTCTTTTCACATTAAATGTTCAATTGTAAGATAAGGCATTTTCTAATGTCTTACAATTGGTCAATCAAACTACAACATCAATGTATCATGCAGAAATGGCTGTAAAACAATTATTCATTTGAGCATTTGCTCGGCTCATGGTTCACAGATAAGTCAATGTGCTGCGTTTATTTACGTTCTTTTTTTACGCTTCTCTAGTCTTGCCACGACTCAAAGCGTTTAACAGTACCTGTCTCACATTCACACATCGATGGCGGTGGCAGCCGTACAAGGCGCACACCTGCTCAACGAGAGCAGTTATGGTTTCAGTGTCTCGCTCATGGACACTTCCACATACTGCCAGGAGCAGCCGGGGATCCCATTGGTTTGTCATTTAAAAAAAGTGGGTCTCCAAAATAAAAGTTTGAAAAACTGAATTGTAGCATCAAGATAACTGATGCAATGGAACTAGGGATGGCTCGATGCCACTTTCCCACGTCCGATACCGCGACCTTGAGTATCTGCACATCCGATACTGATCTTTTTTCCAGCTCTTACACAACCAAACTGTTAGTAATGCATTTATCTGGTTGCACTCTATTTATCCTAGCCACCTAAAGGACATCATGCTCAAACTGTGAAACAAATATTCTATACTTACAGAAGCTATAATATTCTATACCCCCATAAAGGAAGCCCTGTATCCCTAAATGAAACTCACCGGATTCTGTGGAATCCTTCTCAGCGGGTTTCTTCTTCTTCTTTGCCTTAGTATCAGACGTTGATCCACCCAGAGCAGCAGCAAAGTTGAAATCATCCTGCAAGGAAGACGCAGACTTTGCTTTCTTTCCTGGAGCCCCTGCAGAAAACGGAGTTCAGGTTCACCTTTTTGCGTCAGGGGCCTTCAAACATCACTATCAGCTTACACTGTAAAACTACCAGCAAAACACAGTTCTGATTGGCAATTAAGGCCGAGACATGGTTCTGGTGTTCAATCCAGATCCCTGCGAGACGTGAACGGGTCGCATATCTTTGCAGATAAAACGGGTCAATTTATCTGTGAGTAACTTTTTTGATCCGTAAGAGACACAGAAGCCGGAGGGTGACGGGCGGAGCAGGGGAGCGGCGCAATGGACAAAGCTCCTCCACGTGTGTAGACAAAGACGATGTATGTTGGCGTATGTGCAACATTAGAAAAAAAAAAATAAGGATAAAAGGATACAACAAACTCCAAAGACTCGTTGGAAGGGGATGGGAAGAAACAAACGGTTCAGGTGTGTCTGGGGGTTGGACTTGCCTTTCTTCCGTGGTTTTGCCTTGAACTCAACCGCTTCTGAGGAATCACCACACATCATCTCTGCCTGGTGGCTGGGACACGGACACGGACACACACACACGGACACACACACACGGACACACACACACGGACACACGGACACACGGACACACGGACACACACACACACACACACACACACACACACACACACCTCAGTCATGGTTTAAAAGCGCCTCAGACTTGCCCTAGTCCTGGTTTAAAGAATCTGATTTCCAGGAGGAAGATTAGAGCTAATAGAGCTTAAATTGAATCTGGGCGGAGGCAGGTTTATCTTTGGATTATGGATGTGGGCCTCTAGCTCCACCTCCTTGACAATAGAGAAAATGGACCAGCACCAAGACCAGAGAGAAGGCTGGTTAGACAGGAGCTGACTAGTCTTTCATGACCATAGTCCAGGATTGCCTCGCCTGGAACTAATTCATCTTAAATCAAGCAACGTCTCAGAAATGTAAGTCTGATTATCTTAATCCTGATGTAGATTAAAGCCTGTCTGTAAAACCACCCCATGTGTATATTAATTACTGAAGTATTTGATTTAGTCAGTTTGTTGTGTAGGCAAAAGAAGAGAGTTCAGTGATGAAGTCTAATAATATAAGAAGTTTGCGCTTTTCACAAAATAAAACCCAATGTGTCTATGTCATGATAAATTCTTCTCTGATCATTTTTTGCAAGTTAGAATATGAGAATCGACCAATATTGGTATCTGTGCATCCCCCCCCAAATCTGTAGAGTAACACACTAACTTGGACAAATAAGATATAATTACCGGTCTGAACTTGAAGAAGCTGCTACTTCATCACTCCCTCCCGGAAGGTTGTCTTTAGCACTGCTTCCTGGAAAAGCGTAACACATCAACCCTGACACTATAGATTGTGTGATTAATAAGATTGCAATGCATAGTGCATGCATACATACAAACAGAAAAACATAAACCAAAGAGAAGGCATCTCATGCCTAGTATACACCAAAGGGCTTTAGCTAAACTTCACAGCTGGAGTCCCGGACAAATGTTCAGGATCTTAAGATAATCCTGAGGAAATCTCTCATAACGGTCCTTAGGGGAGCACTTTAAATGTGAGATTGTCTTTTGGTGTGTCCTATGTCATAAACAAGCAGATCCAACTCACACACTTGGATCAAGAGCACCAGTTACCTTTTAATTCAGAGGCCCTCTGTGTTTCCGCAGAGGATTTTAGAGCCGACGGCTGCTCTTCCTGCAGTAAAACACACACACACACACACACACCCCCCCCCAAAAAAGAGAGTAACATCAAATCATCTGTACTACAAAAGTGAAATTATGTCAATGATGCCTTCAATTATTAATAGACCTCATCGCACAACCTGGATAAGCACACTTACACACTTCCCCAGAGGGAGAGGTTTTCCGTGGTGGAAGTTGGTGAGGATCAGAGCAATGGAAGTCAGTGTTTTACCCTAAAACGCAAACAGTGGAGTGTTACATACATACATAAGTACATATGTTATTGGTTTATGTAAAGTGCATTGCATTACAATGTACAACATTTTCTTTTGAAATAAAGTTTGAATAATTTATTAATTGGTTAAAAAGGAGGGGCTAACTGTTGAAAAGCACCAAATGTATATTATATTCATTGCAACATTTCTCATATTGGCTCAAAGTTCCCCTTAAAATTGGATAAAACATATGACTGCAGATAGACTGTTTTGCAAAATGATTGCTATTAGCTGAAATAATTGCAATCAGGTGAGAATATAACATTCCTGACAGCTCTATAAGAGGGTATGCACATCAGTGTAAAACATTTGAATTAAGCCTGGCCAGGCATGAACATGGCTCCCCACTGCAACCCTGTTGCAGTTGAGCGTGCTAGCGTGTGCAGGGAAAAAAAACATGAATCCCAGAGTGCATGTCAAGCATCCCCTGTTTACTCACCAGGCCCATGTCATCTGCCAGGATGCCTCCTCGGATCCTCTGTGGCCGCTCTTTGGCAGAGAAGCAGGTGAGGCTGTTGTAGTAGAGGTTCCCTCTCTTCTCCCAGAAGGGTGGAAGGGAAGAGCTGTTCTCGCACTTGCACATCCAAGCCAGGGCCTGCTTCTGGTGGGTCAGGAGCGGAGTGCACACCGACTGCGCGAAGGAAAAATGGGAGACTCTGATCTACGCTCTTCAAAACAAGAGTTCACCCAGGAGGTGGAGCTTGAGTGCATGCGATATACCTGAACTATGGCGGGGCAGGGGCATTTAAAATAAGATTTTGTTATTGAAATAAACATCAAATTAAAAGCCCTCTAGCGTTTCATACATGGGTCCAGCCAAATAGGTTTCATGGTTAATTTTGACAAGGCACAGTGCCCGAATGGAGCTTTTTTTTTTTTGCCCTGGACCAACCCATCAATGAAAAACTTGGTCGACCAATACATTTCCTGTTTCAATTAGAATTGGTATTTAAACAGTCCTCTTCATCATGCTGTTCACATTTTGACATCATGAGACCAAGAAGACACCTAACAACTGATCAACAGTATCTCGCCTTTGCAAGGCTTCAAACAGGATGTTCTCAGAGGGAAGTGGCCACTGAGCTTAGAGTGTCACAGAGTGTCATCAGCAGGTTGCAACAGAGATACAGAGACTGGAAGAGTCACAGAAAGGCATAGAAGTGGACGTCCTTTGGCCACATCCCACACTGATGAGCGCTTCATTGTGAACAGTGCCCCGTGGAGCCAGATGATGATGCCACTCAACTCCAGCCACATTTAAGAGAGGTGAGAGGCACCCAAGTGTCACGTCAGACCATTCGAAACCGTTTACATCAGTGTGGTCTGCGTGCTAGACGACCTGCAAGGGTACCTGACCACACCACCAGGAACAGGCATCATCATCATCATCTTGCACAGGCCAGGGAGCATTTACGCTGGACGAGGGACCAGTGGCCTCAGTGCTGTTCTCTAATGAAAGTCCATTCACGTTGAGCGGAAATGATGGCCGCCAACGATGTTGGAGACGTCAAGGAGAGCGCTATGCATCATTAACTGTTGTCACCAGACGAGCCTTTGGTGGTGGTGGTGGTGTTACAGTGTGGGCAGGTGTGTCTAGTCAATACAGAACTGCCCTACACTTGTACAGTGACAAGCCCATACTACCTGAATAACATCATTCATCCAGTCATTGTGCCCCTGCATGAACAACACAGGCCTCATTTCATCTTCATGGACGACAATGCTCCAGTTCATGGAGGTGGCATCATTAGGGAACGGCTGCTGGAGACTGGGGCACCTCAAATGGAGTGGCCTGCACTTTCTCCAGACCTGAATCCCATAGAAAACCTATGGGATCAGCTGAGTCACCGTGTAGAGGCTCGTAACTCTGTACCACAGAACCTCAATGACCTGAGCGCCGCCCTTCAAGAAGAGTGGGGGGCCACTCACTCACTTTCAGCAGACAATAAGTCGACTTGTGAACAGCATGAGACGTCGTTGTCAAGCTGTAATTGATGCTCAAGGGCACATGACAAGTTATTGAGACATTGACATTTTTTGTTGTGGTATAGTCACCGCTGTTGTTGGCTTTTGTTTCAATAAATAGTTTGAGATGAGGAAATCACCATTGAATGCTTCTACTTAAATGCCCTACTTTCATGATGTAATATCACTGTAGCCTGAACTTTTTACATTTTCCATTTGTTTCACCCGAAAGCCACATATCCCTAACTTTTTGTGAGTATTAGTTATAATATAATATTTTATATTATTTATATTTTATTCCCATATACATAACTTGATTCCTTTCTATTTTGTACCCCCACTTTGTATTATCTTTTTGAGTCTTATTTTATGTTATATATATATATAAAATTCTATTCACTAACTGCATTACGTTTTAGGAATCAGTTAGTTAGCTAGGTAGGTATTAGGTTAGCCATTATGTTCGGTTTAGTAATTATTGTGCAAAATGTTCGGGTGCGTTGCAAAAACATTTCACTGCATATATGTATGAAAGTATGTATATGTATGTAGCAAATAAACCTCTTGAATTTAGTGAAATTTAGAACAGCTACTACTGACAATATGAATTTGCATCGCAGACTGCCTGAAACCCACCTCTGCAGCTTCTTTCTCTCCATCTTTACTCTCCATCAGGCCGTCAAACAGATTGTCAAATGCATTCTTCAACTGAGGAAAAGAGAAGAGCGTGTTTGATCATTTAATATGACATGGGAGTACGCTGTCTTGTGAACATGTTACTTCACTTCGGCTAATATAGCGCGTTGGTGACCACTGAAAGACACATCATTAACAGGATTTTGAATTCTGACCTCCTCAGCAGTGAGCTGGATGGTCACGTTTTGAGGCCGTCGCGGCGCTGCACTACCATCTCGAGCACTGTTCACTATCTTCATGATGGCACCTAAACCCAAACACGTGTGACATTAACACTGGACGATAAATCACTGTCTTTGTTAACGGCAATTCACTATATCTGTGGGTCTATTTATACCAGTGTTTAGCTTGTATCCGTGCCGTGCCATTCGCTGCGTCACCGTATCCTTGTTCTCGTCCCTCCCCCAGAAGGAAAGGGTCACTGGCATAGTGAATCCATTATTTGTCCTGAAGGGCACGACCCTAAAAAAAAAGTAGGCAAGGAAACGATTTGATCCAGGGCCACAATGTAGTGCAATTTTAACAAAGACTGGTGCTAAAATAAAGCTGCCGCCAAATGTATGTCAGTGAACTTGCTATAACGGAGTGACTTTGATCAAAACCAAACGTCACATTTGGTTCTGCTAAGGACGCCGGCGAGCACTTTGTTGAGCGCCTGTGTGTGTCAAGGAATAACCTGGCAATGGCAGAGTCATACTTTCAAATTAGCATTGCTGCTATTTGAATGGCCTCACTAGAATTTCTTTAATTATATAAATAATTCTTCACTCAACCCACCCTTCTACTTTTGCGAAGTTGTTGTCCATAATGGGGGCCATGGCCGCCGCCAGCTCCTTCTTGATATGTCCAACCTGGCTTCCGTTGACGTTAGCCACCATCACAGCGTTGCAGTCGTACTGATTTTGGGGCTGCCTCACGAGTGCAACCATTTCACCTGGGTTCACCTGAAAGGCAAATACCTTAACTGCGGAGATTTCTTTAGGAAGAGTGTGCGTGAACATGAATGTATAAGGCCAACTTCCTTGGTAACCTGTATATAGACAGATAGACAACGGCCAAAAAGTAATAATAAAAAAATAGAAAAAATAAAATAAAATCGCAATATGCAATAAATTGAAAATAATCGGTGAAAAGTGTCAAAATACAATGAGCCTTAAAAAATTACTAGAAGATAGAGAAATTGTAAATATACAGTAATCCCCACCCAAAAAAAAACCCCAATAAAAATAACACAAGTAACAAAAATAACACCGGAGAACAGCGGCGCTCACCACCCCCGTGTAATGCTTGAGCCCCACCACGGTGCCCTGCAGCCGACCAAACAGCACGCTGCCGTCGGCGTCCGGCTCCTCGGCGGCTGCCGCGCGGATGGCCTGGGACAGCGTCTCGGCGCCGCCCTCGTGGTGGTCGGCGAAGAGGTCCAGGTCATGGAGCCTCCCCCACCCCGAGCGCCACCTGGGGGCGGACATGACGCCTGCAACACAGAGGAAAACAACCCCAGTCGCGACACCAATGCGCTACAACGAGGGACGAAAAACAAAAGAAACAAGCGACTTTTTCTTTTCTTTTGACCATTTCAACGGGCGCAGGGCTACACGCATGTGAAGTAAGAACGTCAGGGCCTTCACACTCGGAGAGATTCGATTCTAATCGCACTACGAGTTGTAAACATTAGACATTCCCCAGACGGAGCCCCTTGACCTCAGGTGCAACTATTATTTAGGTGAAACCTCACGTCGTCGTCGGTGGTGGCGGTGGTTACAGCTCATCAACGGCGGCAGGGCTCCCCTCACAATGCGGGCACGACTAGCTGAGTAGACACGGGGCGGCTCATAACGCCCCTGCCATTCACGGCAATCCCTTCGGCGGCTCGACACACGCCCAGGACGTGGCCCGGCGCGAAACAACACGAACGTCCGATTTCCGGCGGTTTTCGCAGCTACGCAGTGGGCGCCGGTTCATCAAGACATGGAAGCGGCAGAGTTTGTGGAGAACGTACAACGCGCGCTATGTTCTGAAGCGCGCCGCGACATATTCCACTTACTGCTTTGGAGAACCCCGCGGTGCAAGGCTGAGTGTCGGGCCGGTGCTCGGGGACGCTCCGGCGGGAGGAAGCAAGTTACGCGCCCGTTCGCTCTTCTTCTACTTTGTTTTTGTTTTTAGTTGCGTTTTTGGTTTTTGTTTTTTTTGCGACGACGCTCGGCGGCCAACGCGGCGGAGCGGCAGCGCCACCCCCCGCCCGCTGCAGCGAAACGCAACCGCGTCCCGTTGGACCGAGAGCTTCCTGACGCCGTTCCTTTCGGAGGGAACAAGCGCCGCACCGGCATTTCTGCCTGACGCGTGGTTCCGCTTGATTCCTCTCCAGCGCAACGCATTTCAGACACAAGTGCTTCGCATGAAGTATGCAATGCGTTATGTCAAAGCAAAGAATGAATAAAGGGCGTAAGAAAATCACAGAGATAACAACGTAAAGGATCATTATTGCAGTTTACAGAAATGTATATACGGTACTTTCATAAAAATACTACTTATAATAATGATAGTAATAATAATTATAACACCACTACTACTACTACTACTACTACTACTACTACTACTACTACTACTACTAATAATAATAATAATAATAACATATTTGATTATAAAGTTGCTTGGCAACCTTAACTCCGAAAGTTTATGTTGAAGTGACGATTGTCGGATCATATCTATTCCATTTTATTTCATTCTTATTTTTATTGTATTTTATTCTATATATTTTTATCTTATTCTATAAGTATTCAACTTACTGTATTACGTTTTAGGAGTCAGTAAGTCGGTCTATTAGAAAGGAATTCTCTACTTTTACTATACTTTTATTTCTTTTTTTCCTAGGACATATTGTGTGCTATCACCGGGTGCGTTGCATTACATTTCACTGCATATATGTATGAAAGTATGTATATGTATGTGACAAATAAAAAATCTTGAATCTTTTCTGTCGAACCATCTTGCAATGATTCTGATCCGTTGTCCGATTTGCAGCCTGATCGCACTTATACAGTTTATGTGCGACCGCCGTCATGTCTCTGTGGCGCAATCGGTTAGCGCGTTCGGCTGTTAACCGAAAGGTTGGTGGTTCAAGCCCACCCAGGGACGGATGCTTTTCCAGTCGGCGGCAGTCGCAGACACTTTTCTCTGAGGCGCACGTCATGTACTACAGCTCTCCCGCCCCTTATCCCTGGCGCTGCCCTTTTATTCAATTTATTCCTTGCATACGGTCGGTTTTGTGAATTCTATTCCCCCACCCTTTCTTCAGACTGTTTTTATGCTTATTGTTGTCCGTACAGCAACGCTGCATCCCTTTAGCGAGACAAATTCCTTCTATATAAATATGCACTTGGCTGAATAAACATATTCAGATTCTTTCTGGAGTATTGTACCCTAGCTCTTCTGTTTGAGTATGAGTATGTATTCTGCTTCTAATAATAATAGTCATAATAATAATAATTGTAGTAATAACAATAATAATACCAATAACAATAACAGTAGTAAAGACAATAGTAAAAAACAATAATTGTAATAATACTACTACTACTACTACTTCTACTACTACTACTACTACTACTACTAATAATAATAATAATAATAATTATTATTATTATTATTATTATGATTCATTCAAACTTTCTGCATACCGCCACCTCCTGCACCGGCGGTCTGACATATTTCCCCCTTTCTGACATATTGTCCACAATTCTTTCCAAATCAAGTTTCCTTTTTCATCAATAATTTCTAAACCATCCAGCTCCGTGTCCCCGCCGGTCGCCGACCTTCCAGCGAAGCTGTTCCGCTCCTCTCCGGGTTCGGGGGCCGAGCGGGTGTCGCGGAGGTTCCGCTTCCGCTCAGGTCCCCCCCCCCGTCCCCCCCGGTCCCGGAGCCAGAGAGCACCGCTGGCGAGAAGTCGGGCCCGTGTGTGTGGACAGGTTTTTTTTTTTTTTAATAAACAATTAAAAAACAAACAAATAAAGTCGTTTGATTCCACCTCCGGGGACCTTGTTGAAACCTCCACGTTAAGGCCCCGAACCAGGCTGCGACGACACGCGCGGGGCGGAGTTCCAGGACTCTGGACTGGAATCGCTCTCTTTTTGTTGTAATACTGGAATACTGGTTCTAATACTGGAATCTTTTTTTTTTTTTCCTCTCTCGTTGTGTTTCTTTTTTCCTTTTTTCATTTTTCTTTTTCTTTATTTTTGTTTTCTCCCCCCAACCCCCCCCCCCCCCTCCCCTTCCCGTTTTACTTCTGACAGTCGTCGGTGAGTTTTGGTTTGTTTTTTTTTATTCATTCGAGCGGCGCATATCCCCGGCGGCCATACGCGCTTTTGAGTAATGGCCACTGTCGTTGGTCCAGAAAGACTCCGGTCGAGAAGGTGTTTGAGGCGAGCGGCGCCCAGGGGAGGGGAGCGGGGCAGGGAGGGGGAGAGGCGCTTTCCACGTTGTAAGATAACTCGGGTGGATTGACCGGAAGGCGGAGCGCGGTGCTAGTGGAATATACACGAGAACCCTGCTCGAGTTTGGTCCGAGTGGGATTTGGGGATTTAAAGCAGGTATCTCGTCCTTTCCTTGAAATCAGTGCAATGTATTGTAGTGTAATGTAATGTAGTGTAATGTAGTGTAATGTGATGTAATGGCAGGGCAGATCATTGATCGTAAATGGTGTTATCAAAGCATTCGACCTGCCCTGTCTGCTACCAAATAATAACAATAATAATATTAATAGTTATAGTTGTAGTAATAGTTGTAGTAGTAGTCTCTAATGATAACCGGCAGGGGTACAAGCAAGTGCAAACGAGACTGGTGAAATATTTTTCAGATTGATTTAACGATAAACATCATAATAAATGCACACAGATATGTCTGCAATTGCCACAACTCGAGCAGTGGTCCATAATTCAGGATTAGAGTTGATTAAAGTACATAACTCAGACTACAGGCTTCCCACAGACGGACGGACACAGCACAGCCAACGTGCATACATGCATACAACGCAGATGGTTCATACGTTTACTTTTGGCATTTTTGTCTGTTTTATAGTCGGTTTGTCATCTTCACGAGGTTTCAGTGCGCAGCGGTGCAGCCTGTGCATGACCTGCTCATCAATGAGATAAATAGATGGAAAGATAGTTATATAGATGGATATGAACAAACATACATCCAAATGTAGGTCTATCCAGCTACTACATTAATTGCCAACTATTTTGGTTAATCGTTTTGAGTCACTTTTTAAGAAGAACATTTCCATATTCTCTGATTCCAGCTTATTTAATGTGAATATTTTCTTGTTTCTTAAGTCCTGTATCACAAACTGAACATCCTCGGGCTTTGGGAAACCGTGATCGAGATTTTTCAGCATTTTCTGACATTTGATGCGCTAATCAAGAAAACAAGCGATAATGACAATAATTGTTAGTCGCAGCGCTAGTCTATACACCCACAAATGCATGCATAGATTAAAAATAATGATAATAATAATAATCCGAATATGCTATGTCCGCGATACAGAATGTCAGCACATAACCGTTATAATGCTGTCTATAGTGGCAACCGCCTGCACACAAGTGATTTGTTGTTTTGATCTGCTTTGACATTAGTGCTGAAATATCAACTTATCACAAATAGACTGTTCAAAGCGGTCCTTCCAAAAATGACATACGTGTTAATATATTACATGAAGAAACACATGTCACCGACAACTCATTTACTGTATCTAAACTGTATGTAAGGACTGTGTATAGAGGGAGGGTTGGAGACCTACATCACTGCTTCCAGGAAGTCCCGCACAGAATTTCCTTTTATAGACACCAAATACAAAAGACCACTGTTGACTTCCTGTAAACAGCTCGGCAGCTCGGTGTGCCGCCGCCTGGTTGGTCGCTGTGCGTCGTGTGACTCCCCTGGACTCGGGGAGTTCCAGGATGAGGAAGTGGCTTTTCTCTTTGAGGCGGCCGGGCGCAGGAAATAGAAAGTGCACCGATGCAGAGCTAGAAGCGGAGCAGCAGCGGGAGGAGGAGGAGGAGGAGGAGGAGGAGGAGGAGGAAAAACAGTCAAATTGAACAGACGGAACGCACCCGGAGGGGAAGCATAGATGCACGGAGAATTTACATGAATTAAGGGCAGCGGAGAGAGAGTGGAAGAACGACGCCGGGACTGAGGGCTTAGGGAGTGAACGGGTGAAAATCAAATGAAAACATAGATGGGGAGGGCAATATGTTCTGGATTACGTCATAAAATATTAACTATTCATTGTTATTCATCTTAGAAAAAATGTCTGATGAGGCCACAATTAAGTGATTAACACGCCACAGCGAGACACCTTGGATTTCGCCAGCACGCTGCGGCGTTTAGGAAATGTTAAATATCACAGAGAGAAACCACCGTGACAGCGGGTGCCGCAGGGTCCGGTGCCTTATCGCACACCAGCTCCCTACTGGCCGTCAGATTGCGAGCGGACTCGTTATCCAGTCCCTCATCGGCCGATAGCTTTCAGAGAGGGGCGTGTACCCGCTGCAAAGAAAATAAAGGTCCGCCGAAAGTCCAAAGGGAACCACGGAAGAATAGCTTTGAGTGCTTTACTGTATGTGACAGATTGAAAGATTATAGACACCCTCAAAGGCTGAAGACGTTTGGGAGATTTGGACGGGGAGGGCCGTAGTTACTGTGAACAGAGAGACGTCGTCTGTTTTAGCTTCTATTTCAAGTTCAAGTTCAGGAGGTTATTTGTCACGTACATATACATACGGTCATGCATATATGCAGTGAAATGTCCCGACGTCCTGTTATTAGGCACCATAAGCTCTAAAAGCCCTAAAAACACTAAAAGGTGCGTAACCGACACGAGGCGCTCGCGCAGGCGGCCGCGATGGGCGGCGCTGCAATCGCGATTCTGGCTCCGAAGATCATATAATAGAAATAATTGTCATCCTCAGCATTTACTCGATTATTTTCGGGTTTTTTTTCCATATGTTCACTATTATTTCATTTATTCAAGTAGATTGGTGTGATGAAAAGGAATCAATTTATCGTAAAGAAGCCTGGCTGTCGGCATTTTTCAAGCGCTGAACCTAGTCGTGAATGTAAACGGAAGACTTGGACTGATTAATTGGCCCGGTGCTCAATGTGTGCTGTTGGCAGTTGTGGTAAAAATTGCGGGGCTGTGGGGGTGCCAGTCCTCCATTCATGGAGGACTGGCACCTGCCCGGTAGACCGTGGTCCGGTGGAGTGTTGTTCGGAGAGCGATTCATGTGCGAGCGTACGTGTCCTAAGCTAATGTGGGTGGCGTTGAAATTGCAGGACGGACGAGAAGCGTCCCACATACTGTCGCTCGCACCCCGCCAGCCCTGCAAACCCTAACCCTATTGTGTGGTGTAGCTACCGAGTTTGAGCTCTGGGAAGCACAACCAGATCTACCCCCCCGCCTCATGGCCACAGCCGCTCGGCGCCTGCCCAACCGCAGAGCCCCGGTGAGACCCGAAGGACCCCCCCCCCCCCCACACCTGCCCCGAAACACCGCGGCATTGCCCTGCCTTAGGAAGACTCGGGTATTAAGGGATGGAGTTACGTCAGTGATAAAAGTAGCCCACATTTCATTGAATTGAATCAACCTTTGTTTTTGGATATTTCTGCGAACCCAAGGCGTGAGAATGGGGTTTTAAGGCGGGGGTGAGGTGGGGGGCGGGTTATGTGCCGATGAGAGGAGGTGCGTGGCTTGCGATGGAGGCCGGGGGAGCGCGCCCGCTGCCAGTCGTCCTGAAGCCATGGAATTCCTGCCGACGCAGACAACATGTCTCAGCCTGGCCAGCCCGCAGAACTCTGTCTGACACGCGCAAACATATGCAGGACACACTCGCGCGCACTGAAAGCGCATGACCTCACATTAAAAACACATGTGTGTGCGCGCGTGCGCGCGTGCACTCGCACAAACACGGGGACGCACCTTTTCCACAGTTTGCGGAAAAGATGCTCATTTCGGCCGGGCTGGATGAGTCTAATTTTACTCTGCGAGGACAGGACTCCACTTGCCTCGTCCATGACCACTGAGGAATGAGTCGTCCTGCTTCAACCTGCCCCCCCGAGTACAGAGCAACCAAGAGGCAGGCAGGGAGGGATCACGAAATAGTGAGCAGTGGGAAGGGGAAAGAACGAAGGAGTGCGGCTGAAACGCAGCTTGGGGAGTACAATACCGCAAGTTTCCAGTGTTTACCCTTTCTTCTGCGTGGCACGGAAGAAGAGACAGAAGGGTAAGACGCTTTCGCCTTTCGCAAGAGGGAAGAGAGGATAGACCAGTTCCCCTATTTTGAATAAAAGGGGAAATCATTTTCAGTCTTGCTGGCATTGGTATATCTTGTAGCGTTTAACGGTTGGAACAATCTGTGCTGCATAAAATCTGTAGACGTCTCGTAGTTCAAGCTGACGGCACGCGGTGTATGTGACAGTTTAGTGGCTGTCTGGCTAGGGCGCCAGTGTGGTTGGAAATGTTAGAAAAGGGAAATAGTTGAGGCCATCTTGGCCTTGTTTTGGTGCATCCCACTCTGGCCTGAGGGGAAGGACATTTTGTCCGGCAGATCAGCCGGCTTTGCCGCGGTCTAATTTATACTTCCGTACTCAGTGGCTCAATGTTAAAGGCGTGCCGGCGCTGTCCACTGTTGTCTAACCTTTATTGATCGAGATTAAATTGAACAGGAGGGCTTTCAGATGTCTTCAGGGCCGGCTCGAGCTATTTTTCCACTCTAGGCAAACCGTCGGGGGTGGTGGTGGTGGGTGGGGGTGGTGGGTACAAAAACACACTGTTTTGGCTCACCGATCGCGCCCGGGTTGCCACCGTTGGAGCGCGCGCGCCCTATCGCTGACGTGCCATAGAAGACACGGTGAGGGGGAGACAGGTACGCAAATTGCGCCCCGGTCGCTCCCTTTCGGTGCCCCCCACTATCATGGGGTAGCGCCCTAGGGGGTGGCCTATGTCGCTCTGTAGGAAGAGCCAGCCCTGGATGTCTGGCAGGGGGAATCTTAAGACTGATTTGTGGAATTTTTGATTGAGAGGGAAAAAAAACAACCTACAGTTTTCTTTTTTTCTCACGGTTTATAGTGAACAGCTGTCCCACATTTCAACTCGATGAAGGCCATGACTATGTTTGTCAGTGCCACTGTCACTGGAGTCAGACACGGGAAGTCAGGAGACTTTTGTTTGCTTCCTGTTTCCCGTCTGAGATGTCTGCGCTGAGGAGGCCCTCAATTGACTCGCCTGTTCTCTGAGAAGCGTGCGTTCACGTGTGTATGCGCGTGTGATTGTGTGTGTGTGTGTGTGTGTGTGTGTGTGTGTGTGTGTGTGTGTGTGTGTGTGTGTGCGCGTGCGCGCGCGGCAGATTAAAAGGTGTCAGCTTTGCACCCAGACATTTTCACACTATGAAGACCACAGAATGACACTCACAATGTCTGCATTCGCGGCAGGGATTTTCCACCAGCAAAGAATAGGCATAACAGAAACAGCCACACACTCCATTCTCTCCCTGTCTATCTCTCTGTCTCCTCTCAGTCCGTCACTTACTCTTTAAATATTAGTTAAGATTCACTGGCTCTTACAGACTTACCGATATGACCCTCGCGCCTCCATATTCATTCACTCAAACAATAAATCACCAACTTGCTCTTATTCATTTACACTCATTTACATTATTTTTCTCTCCCTCGCGTTTCCAAAATCAAAGAACAAGACCTGACCCGCAATACAAAGTCATCCATTGGTTTCCCGTTCACACCTGCTGTCCTTTCTCGCAACAAATACTAGTCCTTAATTTTCAATGTGTAGGGGGAGAATATGATATTTAATATGTACAGCAGATATTGTATGAAATTCTGTCGCTCCAGTGTAGCTTCCCTCACAAAACTGAACTTTGGCCCCGCCCCGCAGGTGTACGTGTGTGTAGATGTGTGACAGCGGCGTGTGTGAGGACAAGCCCCCCGCCCCCCCGGTCAGGATGAGCAGCCAAGGAGGAGGAGCCAAGGACCCTCAGTCAGCCAATCACAGTTCTCGGCCACTGCCCTCGGTGCCGGAGGAGAGGAAGTCCAGGAACAAGATCATCTCCATGTTTGCCTCTGAAAAGGGTAGGTGAGGGGCAGCGTAGAGACTGAGTTTGAACACGCACGCCGCTACTACAGTTGCGGTATTGAGCGGCCGACCTCTTCATTCCTTCCCTGACCTCTGACCTTGACTTTTTAGGCGGGAGGAAGAAGGACCGTGACAAGGACCGGCCTGAGATCTCCTCCCCGTCAGACTTTGAACACACCATCCATGTGGGCTTTGACGCCGTCACTGGAGAGTTCACTGTAAGTGGCGGGCTTTGTTTGTGGGGTTTTTCTCTTTTCTCACTTTTGCTTTATTTGTTGGTTTTGCTGTTTCTGCTGTAGTGGATCTCGTTGCAATCCATGCTGGACAAAAGATGGCTGCCCTACATAGTGATGATCATCACTATAGTTAATCAGACATATTTTACAATTCCAAATATGAGCTTTATTTGAGCTCGTTGATGTGTTTGTTCTGATTGGAAACACTAAACCTAACAAAACCATAAAAACCTAAGTTCCAACAGCCACCATCCCATTTTTGTTCTGGTACTATAAGTTTTATTACAGTACTATTTACGTGAAGAAAGATAGATGGATGGATAGATAGATAGATAGATAGATAGATATAGATCGATCAGCCACAACATTAAACCACTGACAGGTGAAGTGAATAACATTGATCATCTTGTTTCAATGGCTCCTGTCAAGAGGTGGGATACATGAGGCAGCAAGTGAACGGTCAGTTCTTGAAGTTGATGTGTTGGAAGCAGGAAAAATGGGCAAGCGTAAGGATCTGAGCCACTTTGACAAGCGCCAAATTGTGATGGCGAGACGACTGGGTCAGAGCATCACCAAAACGACAGGTCTCGTGGGATGTTCCTGGTATGCAGGGGTTAGTAGCTACCAAAAGTGGTCCAAGGAAGGACAACCGGTGAACCGGAGACAGGGTCATGGGCCCTGAGGATGTAGAGCGGGTCGTCTAGTAATCGGAAGATAGCCGGTTCCATCTCCGGCTCCTGCTCGTAGCGTGCTGACCCTAACTGATCCCCGGGCGCCGCTATATGACAGCACACTGTTCCTAGAAACGTCAGTTACTAGGATGGTAAAATGCAGAGAAATACATTTCATTGCCTCAGTACAATCAGTTGAATCTAATCTAATCTAAAAATTGATGCATGTGGGGAGCGAAGTCTCGCCCGTTTGTTCCAATCCCACAGAAGAACTACCGGAGCACAAATTGGTAAAAAAAAAAGTTAATGTTGCTATGATAGAAAGGTGTCAGAACACACAGTGCATCACAGCTTGCTGCGTATGGGGCTGTGTAGCTGCAGACTGGTCAGAGTGTCCATGCTGACCCCTGTCCACCCCTCAAAGCTCCTGCAATGGACACGTGAATGACAGAACTGGACCATGGAGCAATGGAAGAAAGTGGCCTGGTCTGATGAATCGCAGTTTCTTCTATATCAAGAAAATTATACAAAATTTTAAATTGGGGTCCCCCCAAATCCCAATATAATTGAGGTGCTTGTGTGCAAGCATCTTTTAGGTTTGGCGGCTGTAAAGCCCTTTGAGACTGTTGCTATGATAAAGGGCTTGACCTGACTGTGTGTTTGTGTCCAGGGCATGCCAGAGCAGTGGGCCCGTCTTCTTCAGACGTCTAACATCAGCAAATCCGAACAGAAACAGAATCCTCAAGCTGTCCTCGACATTCTCAAGTTCTACGACTCAACCAGTGGAAAACAGAAATACCTCAGTTTTTCTGCCTCAGGTCAGTTTCCCTTCCCTCCTCCATCTTTTTTAATGGTCCCCATGTTATTCAAATTTTCATTGTGGTCTTATTATTAGGGGTCCATCCCGCAGGAACCCTATAGTTATTGTTTGGATTTTTATTATTATTATTCTCCTTGGCACTTTTTGGGCTAAAAGTTTCATCCGAGCTACGTAGTGTAGACTCCACTGCTCTTTGGTGGTTGCAAACCACTAAAGAGCGGTTCGATTGATATTGTATCTTTTTTGGCCTTTTTCGTAAATATAACCGCATTCTGTTCGCATCTAACCCGGTGCCGTGTCCTTCCCTATTTTGCGGCATTCGATCCAGTTGTAACATACAAACTGTAAGAGTCCAAAACAGAACAAAACATGTTCTGTGTTTGTGTCGTCACACATGGAGCAGCTCCAGAGCAACGGGTCCGAATTGTGTCCGTTTTATTTTAGTCCCAAAAGTTTAAGGAGTTTATGAAATGTCTCTGAGGGACATGCGGTGTTTAATCCGTTTGAATGGAAGCCTGTTGTTGGGAATTTCCACACGGAGTCATTTCCTTCCAAAGAGACACTGCGAGGCAGGGCTCTGGGGACTACAGGAAGTAGTCAGCCACCTTTTTTATTATTATTATTTTTTTTAAGGATAAAGTAATAACTTTTAGGATAGGAATTTTTAAGATAAAGTAATAACACGCAACAAGTGTATCAGCTTATATTAGTAATCCTCTCCTCTTTTTTTATGTTTTCAGATAAAGACCCTCAATCGGTAAGTAGCTCTACTTTAAATCTGCAGAACCCGTGCACATCATTCACTGGTGTGATAATTGAAGGCGTTAATGTTGCCTTTCTGCGTCCTGGAGTACGTTCTGACTGTGTGTGTTGTCCCTGCTGCAGCCGGGCAAGCAGGCCGCCAAAACCTCCCCGTCGGGAGGCAAGGACGGCGACGATGAGGACGACGGAGCTCCGCCGCCTATTGTGGCACCGAGGCCTGAGCACACAAAATCAGTAAGTCACCGCGACGACCGCGACTTCTTTCAGCTTCAGATAAACGTAACGGGGAAGGTTCGGAACGTCCACGCCCACGACGAAAGAAGAGATTCATATGGGTTTTTTTTGTTTTTTTTTTACATGCAAATGAAAGGATTTGCCAAAAACAAACAAACAAATAAATAAATAAATAGTGGAACTGGACTTGCTGTATTGTGCTGATGCTGCTTCCTGTTTCGCTCCAGGTGTACACAAGGTCAGTGATAGATCCGCTCCCAGCTCCAGAGGGAGACTCCACCAAGGGAGCAGACAAACAGAGGAAGAAGGGAGGGAAGATGACCGACGAGGAGATCATGGAAAAACTCAGTAAGTTAAACACAAGGTATACACAGAATAATAGACCTGTAAACACACACATGCGCACGCGCACACACACACACACACGCACACAAAATCAAATGTGAAAGAATCCAACTGAGGTTGAACTATATGGTCATGTGAAAAAGGATATCAGACCAACGCTTAGTTTTTGGTCACATTTCTGATGTGATAATGAGAATATCCAAAACATTTGGGGGAGCACTCAAATATTTGGGATATTCTTATTATCACATCAAAAAAGTGTATCTGAAAGTTCATCAATAATAATATTTATGTATCAGTCACCCCTTAGGGAGACTATGTACAGTAGTAAGCCCTGGCGCCAAAACAAGGTGTTTTCAGAGACGTTATAACTCAGGTTGACCGTCAATGATTGAAAAATAAGGTTTTGGTAAAATAGAAATAGCCGAGTATTCCTTGAACAACACTGATCAACAACCAGCATAACCTTCCTGCTGCTGCACTTTTTATTATACCCATAGATCAAGCCCATCCAGAGATCTGTATGAGGTGCTTGATATTCAAATCATTACTTATTGTTATGAGTAATATCAGTACACACAGAAACTCGCCATGTCAGCGTTAATTTTGTTTGATTCTCAGGAACTATTGTCAGTATCGGAGACCCAAAGAAGAAATACACACGCTACGAAAAGATCGGCCAGGGGTGAGTCAGTCAGTCCCCCGTACGTACAAACCGCAAAGAAATCCTGAAGGAATACCACTGATTTCTCTCTCTCTCTCCCTCTCTCTCCCAGGGCGTCTGGTACAGTTTACACAGCCATAGATGTCGCCACAGGCCAGGAGGTAAAAATGCCTCTTAATGTGCTCGAAACCAGCCGAGAGCTCGTTTTAGAGCACTTTCCTTTTTACGTGATGCGTGGCATGAGGCCAAGCCGGATCACGCAGACAAATGAATGCCAGAAAGGTTGAGTGCCGCACCGCAAGGGGGCAGTAAGGATTTCCATTTACCCAGTGTAATGTGTGTTAAAAGTCAGCTGATGTTCTGAAATCTTTGCAACTAAGGCCTACCAGGTAGAATAGAATGTAAGAAGCGAATGCATACTGGAATCAAAAGGGGAGGATTAATCCTCATAAGTCTGTGAGTGTGATACCAACAGACATGTAGGAAAGATTGGGTCATTGAAACAAAGTCCCTGTCAAGCAAAAATACATTTGTGTTGAGTTTGTCACACCACAGAAAAATGTGTTAACCACCCAGCTAAATTTGAATGATAAAAATGAATAAATAAAATAATAAGTATATAAGATTTGATATCAAAATCGTGAAAAAAAAAAAAAAGGCAGTTTCCTCTGCTCTGAAACGCTGGGGGGCGTGTCTGCTGGAGACGCTGAAACCACGCCCAGTTGCGTTAATCGCGTCAAACGTTTACCTTGGAGGAAGTAAGCTCCATGTTTAAACGTTGAGTTGAACCCAGTCCTGTGTCTCCAGTTGCTCACCTCAAAGCGCCGCTGTCTGGCTGGCTTAACAGTCTAGCTCCACAAATCAGTATCAACAATAACTTTCAGACGTGTATAATGTGTTCAGAGACAAATAACTGAATTGACGTTACAGGGACTTTAACGGTACTTTGACATCAAGTTCCACGACCAGCCAGCAGAGGACGGCGGTGAACCGCAGCCCTATTGGGCTTGGCCCTCAGACGGCATTCCGACCTCTCTGGTATGAAAGACTCGTACCACTCTGTGTTCTCACCGTGTGCATGCTCTCTTGGCAGGTGGCCATCAAACAGATAAACCTGCAGAAGCAGCCCAAGAAAGAGCTGATTATCAACGAGATCCTGGTCATGAAGGAGTTGAAGAACCCCAACATTGTCAACTTCTTAGACAGGTACCGTCGAGCTCAAAATGTGGATGCACATAAACACATGGAGACCCCTACAAGTAATTATATTGATGTGTGTGTGTGTGTGTGTGTGTGTGCGTGTGCCTGTGCGTATGTGTGTGTGCGTGTGCGTGTGCGTGTGTGCGTGCGTGTTCGTTCTTCAGTTTCCTTGTAGGAGACGAGCTCTTTGTTGTGATGGAGTACCTGGCCGGTGGCTCCCTCACGGACGTCGTGACGGAGACCTGCATGGACGAGGCCCAGATCGCTGCCGTGTGCCGGGAGGTACGTGGACAAAGGAAATTCAATTTAAGAGGAAGGACGGAAGAAACGGGAGAGATGGAAACATGAGTCAGGTTGTAAGGGAGTATTGCGTTCGGAGGTCTAGGGATCGCTGGAATCAGCCACCTTGACATGAATGGGCTGAAATGAAATAGGTTTCTTTAGAGTTTTCGGCAAATAGTGACGTAAATCTCTTGACGCAGCTTGATCACTTGAAGCAAACCTCCCCCGAAAAAAAAAATTACAAATGCCAATCAGAAATCTGTCCCCCTCGCAGCTCCATTTTTATAGTCTGCGTGCACAGCGGTCATGGTGACAAGCTCCCTCTCTCCGTCCAGTGTCTGCAGGCTCTGGAGTTCCTCCACGCCAACCAAGTCATCCACAGAGACATCAAGAGTGACAACGTCCTGCTGGGGATGGATGGGTCCGTCAAACTGAGTGAGGGAACGAATACACACACACACACACACACACACACACACACACACACACACACACACACACACACTGTTACAACTGTTACACAACTAACAAAACAGATGTCAGGTTGTCATGTATTTTATTTTTATTTTTTCAGGGGGTGTAACACTGTCCCCTCTCTCCTCTTTCCTCTCGTCCAGCCGACTTTGGCTTCTGTGCGCAGATCACGCCCGAGCAGAGTAAGCGCAGCACCATGGTGGGGACTCCGTACTGGATGGCGCCGGAGGTGGTGACCCGGAAGGCCTACGGGCCCAAAGTGGACATCTGGTCCCTGGGGATCATGGCCATCGAGATGGTGGAGGGCGAGCCTCCGTACCTCAACGAAAACCCCCTGAGGGTAAGCGGCTTGAAAACGGGTGGAGATGTCAAACCCAAAACCTCTCTCGATACGGGAAAATGTAGAAGGGAAGGGGTTCTTTTTGAAACGTTAATCGCAACCAGAATCGGTTTGTTCTGCCGAGTGCATTGGGCATATACGGCAAATTTGTCGCGGTGGTGCATTTCTTAAACGACAATAAGTGTAAAAAAAGAGCTCAACGGCCTGTTTAAAAATAAATAAATAAATAAATACGAAACCGAAATAGAAAAATCCGCAAAGTGTGATTCTATGCACTGGATAAATTATTGATGGACACAAAATAAACACAACCAATTGACCGTGGTTGACTTTCGTAGCAGCCTCTTGGATCAACCAGTGTGTACAGGAGTTTTAATCCAGTATCACACTTTAAAAGCGGACAATTGGTCACACTCTCTACAGCACGTAACCCCAAAACCGTTTTTTTCGCCTGTGGGTATTCTATGGGGTTTTAACATATTTTACCCTCCTCTCGCGTTATAATGAAGCGGTCGATTATTGCCTGCGTTCGAGCCGCGTGTCTGACTGCGCTGTGTGCCTCTCAGGCTTTGTATCTGATCGCCACCAACGGGACCCCCGAGCTGCAGAGTCCAGAGAAGCTGTCCCCGGTCTTCAGATCCTTCCTGTCCCGGTGCCTGGAGATGGACGTGGAGAAACGAGGCGGAGGCAGGGAACTGCTGCAGGTACGGCGGGCAACACGCGCCCTCTCCCCTTTTCTCCGTCTTTCTGTGCCCCTCTCTCTCCCCTTCCGCCTTTCCCTCCGTCCGCATCGACGTTCATCGGCGTCGTCGCCGCTATCCCAGTCATGGCGCTTTTCAATGCGCGTCCGAATGCGAGGCGGAAAAATTGATCTTGGAGATGCAGCCGTGTTTTGTTTTTTTTTGTTTGTTTTTTATCTGATGGAGACAATCTCTTGTTGCAATTTAGCACCCGTTCCTGGAGATGGCCAAGCCGCTGTCCACCCTGACGCCCCTCATCCTGGCGGCCAAAGAGGCCATGAAAAACAACCGCTAGACCGGGGGCTGACCGAGTGGCTGAAGTACCAAGCGGCGTCTTCTACTGTCCATTAGAATAGCTACGGGTTATCGGTTCTGTGATGTCCTCAGAGATTGCTGACAATTTTTAACCCCACCCCCAGGCCCCCACCCCCCCGACCCCCACGCGTCATTTTTATAAGCCGATTCAGCCATAGGCCTTTTAGCTTTGCACATTTCTCACCAGGTGCCTTATAAGCGAAAGTTATGTGCCTTCGTTGTTCCCCAGACACTTTCACAGTGTGTGATTTTTGTCAAATCTTCCTACGACATTCTAGAGATGTGGAAATAGTATATATATATATATATATATATATATATTTTTTTTTATGTGTGTTTACTTTCTTGTTTGTTTGTTTGTTGAGGGGTGAGGTTAAAATTATTTGTTTTTATTTTCATTTTATTTTTTTCTAAACACTGATCAACATGATGTTATTTCACAGTGCTGATTTCTCGAGCTGGATCTATTCGCTTTTTCCTGTTGGCTGTCCGCCGAGTTTTAACTGGGAGTCACTGGCCAGAGTCCGTGCTAAGATCTGACTTTATCCATTCCCGTGCCCCGACACTTTTTCCTGCAATCAGACAGCGGTGACTGCGACACCGTCGTCCATTCCAGTTGCTTGAGTCTCAGACCTTAAATGGTCAAACTGTGTTCTCAGCCATGGGTGAGAAAACAACATTTTCATCAGTGTAAGAGTTCATGTAAAATTTAGGAATAAATGTGTCCCTTTCCATGCTTCCAATATAATCGTGCCTTAACTGTATGGGGTATTGTTTTTTTTTATGTTGTCGTTGTTTTCTTTTTGCATTATTATTATTTTTTTAAATAACTGGAAGACATTTTTTTGTATATTTTGTACTTTCATGGTATGTTCTAATCAGTATTTTGGACCATCTTTTAGAACATTTTTATGTCTTACTCTTTTTCAAGTGTAACTAACTGTTCTAATTATTAGTGACAACATAAAAATGCTAAGCACCTAACTGAGCAGACAATGGCCAAATACAGTATATTTGCTAATAATTGTTAGCCAATTGATATTAACATGCTTGGAAAACCTGCAATGTGAGGTGTTAACCAAATTGGACCAAACAATTATTTGCCAAAAAACATAATCAGCTTAGTATTTAAATAAATGTATATGATTTCAAGGCACTGGTGGTGAAGATAAAACGGCTAAATCAGTTGAACCTCGACAATCTGAAGTGTGAAAAACTTGAAAATGATTACAATTATTGACACGTTTAATAGAGCAGACCCATTCATTTAAACACGCCATCAATTCAATGTTTTGTCAATCAGAAAACATGCAAATTTGATAAAAAAAATACTTGATAGATATGATTATTAGCTATGTTGTTTACACAGATGAATTCTGCATCCTCAGTCTGTAAGTTATTATTAAAGATGGCGCTGAACGTATCGATGCTTCCATTATTTCTGGTTCTTTCTGACATTATTATTATTATTATTATTATTATTATAATTATTCCTGACTTTAAAGGTAAAGGTAAACAACCACCTGGGAGCCCCAGCAGCCAGGGGCCCCTTGGAAGGCCCCATACTGCGACACATGCAATACATGCATTTTCCGTGTTTGATCAAAAGGCGCCAGTTTCACTTTAGTTTTCAGTGTTTGAACGAGCTTCGATCTCCTGCAACTCTCTCCATTTGGACATCTTGTATTAAATTATTTTATTCATTTTGGTTTTTTATTTTATTGTGAAATCATAGTATGGCTACAACTAAAATGCAATGCTTTTTAAATAAAATAAATCTTTGGGGTCAGATTTTAGTACATTTTAAAAAGTATGAATAATCTCACTAATATTATGCGATCACTCAAGAAGTATTATTCAAATTGCTGGACAGCCCTAGTTAATATAAAAATTCAAATAAATAAACCTAAAATAAATGATTTAGAAACTGCCATCTTTGTCTGTTTTCCTATGCACTTTATATCAATTAAACAGCCGACAAGCCATTACCATTGAGCTGAAAACAGTCATCGCTGAGGGCCCCTATACCTGGGTTTGCCCCCCGGGCACAAGAGTGAGATTTCCCTGAAATCCCCAGAGACTCACGGAAACATCGACGCGTTTTCCCACACTCCCGACGCAGGTGTGCATTTGCCTAAACGATACCAGATTTGAATAACTGCGGTTCACTGAACGCCGTGTGTGTGTTAAAGGAGCCAAATCCGGAGTCCGGGCTGCGGAGGCAGGGGATCACGACTGTACGGGCGCACGTCCAGGACTGACCGCGGTGACTGAGAGTCGAACAAAAACCTCCCTTATCTAGTTTCTGTGATCATTCAAATAGGAGACAAGTTTTGGGAGGGATTCTGTATCGCAATTCACAAATGTATGTGTGAAAGAAATTTGATGACTAAATACTACAATCCCCCCAAAAAAACCCCAATATAAATGCTGACAAATACTAAACAGGAATATACAGTATTTCTCCATCCAAAAATAAAGAAACCGACGCCATGCCCTACGAAAGTTGGAATAGATAAAGCCATGAAAATATAGAAATAAATATGTCACATATTAACTGTTCTATATTTATTTGTGGATGGAGAGACATATAGTATTTATGTTTCTGTTTTTAATGTATTTAAAAATCTTAATAGAGATTTATGCATTATAGTAGTGATTCATCTTTTTCCATTTGTATTTGAATTTTATTTATATATACTGTATTTAATACAGGGGTGGGATGGTGGCTCAGGCGGTAGAGCTGGTGGTCTAGTGATCTAAAGGTCGCTGGTTCGATCCCAGGCTCCTCCTGCTAGCAGGCTGTAGTGTCCTTGAGCAAGACAATTAACCCCTCATTGCTCCTGATGGCTGCGTCCGTCGGTGTTTGAACAATTGTAAGTCGCTTTGGATAAAAGCGTCTGATCAATGACTAAATGTAAATGTAATACCAGCATAAAACATACGTGATACCAGGAACATGCAATAGACATAGCAGAAAGCTAAAAGCTCAAATGCATAAAAACAAAATATTCAGGGCGACCCAACAGCCCACTGAGCCCGCCCCCCTCCACTGGTCCGCAGGGAGGGTCAGGGCGCTGGTCCAGCTGTAGTGGCCGTCCTTCCCCAGGACCGTAGGGCTGTCTGACACCCCTGCGGTCCTGCCCTGGCCCCCCACCTCCCAGCCCTCATTTCCATAGAGAGGAGCTTTGCATGCTCAGCTGACGTCCTCGTCTTCTCAGAGGGTTTATAGTCTCCTGCATTCAAGCCTCCAGCGCTCAGAGCTGTCACTCACCACGGCAACCATGAGCGCCATCACCATCCTCATCTCAGCACTTTTCTGCTGCTGCTTCACAGGTCAGTTGACATTGATAACGTGGACCAACTTTACCCTGGTTTACTTCTCATGGTATCTGAACGCTAGTATCTTTCTCTAGTTTATATTGTACCAGTGAATATTATTCCATAGCATGTCTAATGTGTTCACGTGACTCATATTGTACTTTTTTATTTCAGGGTCGACTGCCAATTCATTTCTGACTCAACCTGACACATTCAAGACTGTTAGTCTTGGAGGGACTGTGTCCATCAGCGCCACAGGGAGTTCAAATATTGGTGATGATCTCAGCTGGTATTTACAGAAACCTGGACAGGCTCCCAAACTTCTCATATATAGAGTATCAACCCGAAGCTCAGGGACTCCATCTCGATTCAGTGGCAGTAGATCTGGCTCTAGCTACACCCTAACCATCACTGGTTTCCAGAGAGAGGATGTGGGAGATTATTACTGTCTGGGCTACCATGGTGGTGATGTGTTCACACAGTGATTTAGAGCCGTACAAAAACCTCCTGCAACTTGGCTGCGTTGAAAAAGTCCCACTGCAGGTGCAGAGGGTGGAGGAAGACACTGTGCTGTGGATCACTGCTCTGTTGAACACACCACCTCTGTCCTGTCACACAAGCAGCACTGAACATGTTCTAAATAGTTCAAAGTGAAACATAAGAGTCGAGAGATGAACTCAAACATGACTTTCTTCGGCAAAATGATTAGAAGAAAAAGTCTTTATTTATCACACAACACACACACACACACATGCTTTGATGGTGGCCGGTGAAATGGATTCTCTGCTTTTGACCCATCCTGGCTTGTCCTTCCTCTGGGGGCACAGCCAGGAGCAGTGGGCAGCATATGTGGACGCGCCCGGGGACCAGGTGATAAATGTCCATTGCTGGTCAGACAATGATGGGTGCATGTTTTTGGTGGGGGTCCTTACTGACGTGAGGTGGAGGAAACCCCATGTGAACACGGGGAGAACATGCAAACTCCACACAGAAAGGCTCCTATTTGGGAGATAACCGCCGGAGCACGGTGCCAACAGCGCCCCAGGCGGGAATCAAACCCAGGACCTTCTTGCTGTGAGGCAGCTGTGCAATGCACTGTGCCACCGATTATGTTCTTCTCCTCCAATGAAACAAATCTGATCCATATTTAAATATCATTACACAGTGAAACAAGGTGGACTTGAATTCAATGACAAATATTACATGAGCAACATAAATCCTATAAACAAGCCAAGCACAGTTCAAGGACTTAATATGAACAGTTGTGTTCAAAGGGGCTAATGTTATATAGGAATCTGCTGAAAGGACATTTCTTTAAAATTTTACAATTATAAATATTTGATATTGTGAACGCAAAGATAAAAAGGCATTTAGTGTTTTTAAACGCTCATATTCTCAATATCTTTAGTTGCATTGTTCAATCATGGGCTGGATGTTCAGGGCCAGTGACGTCCATATGAGCGTGAATTTCATGGTTGCGATGAAGTAAGAAATGTTCTTCAAGAGTCGTAATGAAAGTTAACAGGTTCAAATCAGGTCCCACAAATTTATTGTCATTTCCAGATAAAAAGAAATTCAAATTCTAATGGAAAAAACACTGTTGAGAAATCAAACTCTCACTCTAGAATGTATGACATGTATTTATTTGATGCAGAGTATCATGAATGTCTTCGACAAAAGGTTCTACATGGTTGAAGTTGAGACGGAGCAAACAGACATTGACAAAGAGCAAAGTTCAGAAAATCTCTAACAAGCGAGTAGCATTTTCAATCTGAAATCTATCTCAACACCTACGCAGAACACTGTTTAGGGTCCAGGGTTTGAGTGACGGGCGTCTGACCATCCAGGGCGGCCCGACAGCCCACTGAGCCCGCCCCCCTCCACTGGTCCGCAGGGAGGGTCAGGGCGCTGGTCCAGCTGTAGTGGCCGTCCTTCCCCAGGACCTTAGGGCTGTCTGACACCCCTGCGGTCCTGCCCTGGCCCCCCACCTCCCAGCCCAGGCTCCAGGTTGGGGGGAGGCCCCCGCTGGCCACACACACCAGTGTAGCACTGCCCTGCTCCAGCTCCACACTGGAGGGGGGGAAGACGCTCAGGGTGGGCGGCACCACACCCACTGGAGGAGAGAGAGCAGAGAAGTGGGGATCAGAGTGCAAAAGTAAAATGGAAGAAATAGTGAGAAAGGGAACTTCAAATAAAACATAAAAAAAATATTTAATAATATATTCATTCAGTCAACAATTGAGATATCCCTGAGATAAATGTGGGAAAGGTATGAATGAGGAGGTTGAGGGGATGATACAAGCGATGATCCATTTTTTGGACCATCCCCATCTCTCTGACTCCCTTTTACCATATTACAACTACTGAGCTGTGAAAAACATGACATAATATCCTGGATTATATTGTTAATTTAATCATTTTGGCGTCATTTGCTTTGATTTTGTACATGCATCCATGGACAGAAACTAATCAGCAACCACATACAGAGATAATTCTAATTCCCCCTCTCTCCTTGAATTAGTACAACAAAGAGCTTTTTACGATCCCACTGAGGGAGGATGGCAGGAATTTTCCACTTCTTCAAGGAAAACCATCTGCATAGCTATACATCTGGATTAGAAGGTTCCTGCCTCTGCACAGGCCATCTCAAATCATCTGCACCTAGTTAACGATTTATTGGAATAACTAAAGTAACCTGATGGAATCTCTAATACATTTAAGGTTACTTAAAGTGAGTGACGGAGTAAGGTCAGAGAGGGTTGAGACATACAAATAGTCTTCAACAGTCACTTCAAAGAGCATTGACATAATGAATATGAATATAATGCTCAGAATGATAACGGTGATTATAGCAGCAATCAACCAGTGTCAATAAAATAGATCAATAAAATAAACCAAAAATGTAACTTCCCTTATGTTTTTAAAAACTTTTTGGAGGATTATTTTTACTTGCACACTTGGTTGCAAAGTTTGTGAAATCAGATGAATCTAAAGTAAAAGTAATAATAAAAAGTAATGTAACGGTTGTTATCAACCAAGATCAATAGATATTACATTCAGCACTAGATTTCCTTTTACACTGTGTTTTCAACTTTTCTCAAGGAAACAAACAATAAAGTGTAAACCAAGAAAAAAAAAAAGTACATTTTAAATTATTAAACTTAATTTCATGTAAAGGTAGTTTTTGAATCAGAAGGAATAAATATCTTGTACTTACAGTCAAGGACGACTTTGGTGCCTCCTCCAAAAGTCAACCACAGTGATACAAAGTCATTCAGTGGCCGTACAAAAACCTCCCACACACACAAAGACACATCCAAGTAACACAGAAACTGTCCCACTGAGTCACAACAAGACCCAGAAAGTTATTCCGATTTTGATAAGTTGGATCAAATGTTGTTCAGCCGTAATAAAATACCTTTGGAGGCTAATTGATAAAAAATTGTTCCACTTTGATGGAAAGTTTATCAGCACCTTGAAAAACTCCTGTTTCCTCCCAGTAATGCTTCCATTTTGCCATTTAAAGTATTGTTTAAATACATATGTATCATATATTAAATTAGTTATTTTAAACTTTAGTCATTTTGGACATTTTGCAATCACTAAAGTTACTCATTAAAAAGTACTTCATACAAACCATACAAGCCATGAAGTATAACCTGTGTGAAGTTTATAGATCCAAGTGTCTTATCAAAGTATTTTGGTATTCCAAACAGTGTGTTGATGAATACTAAGACAAGACTTTAATTCTCCCTGATGAACCTAAAGCTCCGTCTGCTGAGCGCCAACAGATCATTTGCATCGAGAAGAGCTTTGCATGTGTCAACTGTCGCTCTACAGCCCCGATACCATGGCAACCATGCATCACAGCACCATCTTTCTCTGAACACTGTTCTGCGGTTGTTCAAGTGGACTCGTCAAAACAAACTCTGTGTCCCGTCACCTCTGTAGTTTCTTCCTTTTCACCACTGACAGTTGCTTTGATTCCACCTTGGGCTCGCTCCTCTCAAAGAGCCTCTGATGAGCCCAGATGTGCTGCAGCTGTTGGTGGTGATTGGTCGGCAGGTGAGTGTTGTTGGGCGGCTCCAGCCTCCCACCATGTGCTTTCAGGCTGTCCACAACACTGGTGCTGAAAGACAGGTGGCCTCTGTCCACCATGCTGGAGTGATAGTGAGGCTGCCTGCCCTCCTGCTGGGCTGATGCTGTGCTGGTTTTCGGGGCTCTGCCGTCACAGTATATATATTACATTACATTACGTTATGTCATTTAGCAGACGCTTCTGTCCCAAGCGACTTATAATAAGTACATTTGTCACAGTATCAAATCAACTGTTTGTCACAGTCAGCGAAACATCATCTATAAACAACAGTACAAGTAGAATTAGACTATTTTGTGATGAAAGTATGTTGGACAGTTGTGGAAGCACAAGAAACCAAGAATGAAACTAGCAACACTACAGACTGTGGAGGCCCAGCAGCCCCAAACTTCAGATACTATTGACATCGACATTGAACAAACAGAATGTCAGGATTTATCAATATCTGATGTCCCATTTCTTACTGAGTCAATAAAGAAACAATGATTTTAAAAACCCATTCATCACAACGACTCTGTCAGCCTGGTGGAGATTCAATAAACTCAACTGCGTCACAGCATTCCAGTCTCCCCATCTGTATGTCTCCTCGGTGACCTCTCCTCAGTTGAGCCACCACTTAAACAGCACCAACCCATCTTGATCGCCTTAACTATTGCCAAAAAAATAATATTATTCAATTTGAAAAACATAGATAATCTCACCACATCCCAATCTTTACATCTATTAATAGAATACCTCTCAATGGAAAACCTGTTGGCCATATCCAAAAACAAGGTTGTAGCAGTTCCGCCTACCCACCCAAGTGGCGTTGTCAGGGACCTCCAGCCCAGAAACACAGACGACGATGGGTTGTAGACATCAGTTTATTGCAGAGGGGAGGCTAGACACAATAAGCCAGGAGCAGATGGAACATGTCATGACAGGGCTCCTATCCTGAGTGTGTGTGAGGATGGGGGTTTTAACCTGTTGCTTGTTAGCCCAACCAATGAGCAACAGGTATGCAGCCACCCTGAGCCAGTCACCTAGATCAGTTAAAAGCCATGTAATCGTTTGATTAAAATATGTCATAAAATAATTTTTTTGCTATATAATTCTAATTTAATTCTCTTTCTTTTGACCTGAATGTACCATTTTTATTCAAACAACAATTTTATGTATTTCATTATGAAATATATTGAGTCATATAGAATGTTGTTGAAGAAACAAACATGTGAAAAAATATGTATATGTTATAAGCACATATATAATCACACACACACAGACACACACACACCACACACACACACACACACACACACACACACACACACACACACACACACACACATGAAGTAACACTGGGCTAACTAGTGACTAGATCCCAATATGGCAGGTGGCAGTTAGTCAACAGTAAGTACAAGTTACAGTATTACAGCATTACTAATATAAGTGGTGTACAGCAGTAACATCTCATGGGGCTCAATTTCACCTTTATTTACTTTTTATTACCCCTAATTTACTATTTTTTTTATGTTATTAACTAAATAACTTCCCCTTTATTAACTTACTTTCCTATTTGAACATAATCTCTAACTCTGCTAACGTTGCTTATTCCAAGAGAAGGTTTATCTGTGAGTGTGATATACAGTGGTTTGATACTACTGACCTAATGTACTTATTGTAAGTCGCTTTGGACAAAAGTGAAGTGATGCAACATAATGTAAGAGCACATCCCATCATCAATTTTCGACCTCCCCACTTCTTCTAAATATGATGAGCTTTAAAGTTCCCCAACCATGACTTGAAGTGACGTAGAACAGGAAATAAAAAGAGGAATATAGAGAGGATGTCTCCTCATGACCAGGGCCCTTTCTTGTTATATGCGGACTATGCATTTGCATAGGGCCCCTGAGGCCACCAGCGGGCCCCCAAGCTGCAATTTTAGGAAAGGGATATTTTGTGAAGGGAGATGTTATAATGCAGATTGTGTAAACCCTGTAAGTTTTCCAGAGTTTCTTGATGTAGGGGAGCCCCAGTGTTTCCCATTTATCATCATTTTCTGTAAGTTTAAATTGCTGGGGTAAACTTCAGATGTTTGATTTAAATTTGAGAGAAATAAATATGTTAAGCGTTTTTCACGGATCTAGCTTCATTTCCTCTTAAAGTGCACCAGATCCATACATTTAAACTCTAAATGCACGCACCACCTGAGAGCAGTGGTCTCCAGCCTTTTCTGCACCACCGACAGGTTTCAAGCAAGACAATTATCCACGGACTGGTCATTGCGCACATCACAAAAAATTAAGAGTTTTTTCTAAACACACCCCAAGTGTGTTCCTTATGTCCAGTCTACTCCGTCATTTCCTTTTTTTTGCCGTCACTGCAGAATGCCCCGCTTCACAACGATAGGACGTTGGAAATGGGAGCAGGGCTTTCAGTGCTTTCGAAGCCATCTCAGGATATTCCGCCTTGATTTTAATCCGGAAGGTCGGGGGATTTGAAGTTGTCTCAAACAAACTTTTAAGGCCGACACCATTTTGCGATCTCAAGCAGCTGATCTTCCACCAGCGTGGACAAGGTCCAGTGACCTGGCAGGTTCACAAATGGGTCACGGATCCATCCCTTCCCAGCCCGTGGGTCCTCTGCGGTCAGGGAGTAATGCTCTAACTCTTTCAAAAGCAGAGGTAGGTGATCATGCACCCGCTGGTTGAATGAAGGCCCAGGCTCAGTCTCTCCCAAAATCCCCGCTAATGTTTGAAACATGTCAAATATCCCTTTGTCCACTCGCCATCCCCCACAAATCCAGTTTGGCTTTGAATGCAGCCACTTTGTCTGCCAACTTGAAGACAGTTGTCGTTCTCCCCTGCAGAGACAGATGTAGTTCCTTGAGCAGGTTGGGACATGTCACACAAATAAGCACGTTTTGCGACCCGTTGTGTGCTCGTGAAATGTGCTGCCAGTGGTGACTGTTTTTCTAAAAAGAAATCTCTGGAGCGGCTCACGTAGCTCAAAAACCCTGGCCAGCGATGTCCCCTTAGAAAGCTCCTAGCTTCTGTGTAGGGGAGAAGACGTTGGTGCTCTGCCTCCATCTCCTCCCAAAGCTGCTCGAAAAAGAGGCGAGTTAAGGGCATGTACTTTGACACTTTGAATCATTAATCCTTTCCAATTATTGCTCCTCGACGTCCTCTGCTATTTCATCATTTGGTCTAGTTCTGGTGCTGGCCCAAAGAGGAACCTGTGCTACCTTTTCAACTGCAGCCTCTCCTAAAAGGTGACAGCAAATGTCCCGAGCGGCAGGCAGGATAGATTCTTCACCGCTAGTAAAAGGCTTCTTACCCTGAGCAGTACGGTCAGCCACTAAGTATGATGCTCTCAGTGCCGCCACCTTTGTTGATGCACTGGCCTTCAATAATGGCTTCTGACCCTGGTGTTTGTGTCTTTTTCCTTCAAAAAAACTCCAAAGGCTTGTGTTTTAATGCAGGGTGTTTGGTCTCTATGTGGCCAAGCGGTTGTGAAGTTTTTATTCTTCCTGTGCGGCCCAGTACTAAATGACCCACGGCCTGGTACCGGTCCACGGCCCGATGGTTGGGGACAGCTGCCTGAGAGGATTTGAAATCCCCCCACCGTAGATTCACATAATACGGGCCCCAAACAACATTTTGCATAGGGGCCCCAAAAACCTGGAAACGGCCCTGCTCATTACTGAAGTTCATTTTGGGGGAGAAAACAATATGTTGATTATTTACCTTGTTCACTGATTATTAAATGGCATCAACAATATATCAGTCATCATTGTCACCAAGAAATGCTTTATTTACAGAATTCAACTCCTGAAAAAATACTAAGTACTCACATATTAGAACGTTTTTGATGATCATCCCTAGCAGCTGTGTCTGTTGAAAATGGGTGATGAAAAAATATATGTTCAAATTCAAGTTCAAGAGATGATTTGTCACATACATATACATACGGTCATACATATATGCAGTGAAATGTCATGACACTCGGTGATTACGCACAATAAGCTCTATAAGCTCCAAAAATACTAAAAAATACCAAAATGTGCGTAATCGACACAAGGTGCTCGTATTTGGTCAGAATGAATGATGGTAGAAATGAAGCAAAGCACAAACAAAAGAAGTGGAGTGTCCCTGTTGGAATGACAGAGACACGGCACTAAACACTAAGAAAACACTTGGTTTTGGAAGCACACACCCTGAGTTTCCAAATGAGCTGTTGAGAAGCTCTATTAAAGCTGGAAGGAGATGCACTCGGTCAAGCTCATGTCTCACTTTCCTATCCTGTCTCACACAACAGGTGTGTGTTTGCCTACAAGTTGATTTGCATCAGTAGCACAGTTCCCCAAGGTATAAGATGCTCTGGTCAGGAGGGCAGGAGATCAATTCTTGCACAAGCCGCCCCAAAAGATACATCAGGATGCTGTCACCAATAGCTCTGTTAGCCATGGTGGGCTTTCTGACTCAAGGTGAGAATTTGGGGAACCACTTCATTTTATTATTCTTATTTATTTTGATTTCTCATGCACCCCATTGATTTCCACTCCACTTTATTGTATGTCCTTAACTTCAACCTCTCTTTCCCCTTTTATTTTACATGAATAGTACAGGCTGTACAACATATGTTCAGTTTATTGTTTAACCTTTTTTTTTATTTCAGGGTCGACTGCCGATCGATTTCTGACTCAACCTGACAAATTCAAGACTGTTAGTCTTGGAGGGACTGTGTCCATCAGCGCCACAGGGAGCTCAAATATTGGTGATGCTCTCAGCTGGTATTTACAGAAACCTGGACAGGCTCCCAAACTTCTCATATATTATGTATCAAACCTAAACTCAGGGACTCCATCTCGATTCAGTGGCAGTAGATCTGGCTCTAGCTACACTCTAACCATCACTGGTTTCCAGAGAGAGGATGTGGGAGATTATTACTGTCTGGGCTACCATGGTGATGGTACGTTCACACAGTGATTTAGAGCCGTACAAAAACCTCCTGCAGCTTGGCTGTGTTGACAAGGGCCACTACAGGTGCAGAGGGTGGAGGAAGACACTGTGCTGTGGATCACTGCTCTGTTGAACACACCACCTCTGTCCTGTCACACAAGCAGCACTGAACATGTTCTAAATAGTTCAAAGTGAAACATAAGAGTCGAGAGATGAACTCAAAAATGACTTTGCTTCAGCAACATGATTATTTTCTTCTCCTCCAATGAAACAAATCTGATCCATATTTAAATATCATTACACAGTGAAACAAGGTGGACTTGAATTCAATGACATATTACATGAGCAACATAAATCCTATAAACGCCAACGACTCTGCTTCAGTGTGGAAAGGGCTGAAGCAGCTCATCGACTACAAACCCAAATCTTCCCACACCCTGAACGACTTTCAGATAAACTGAATGAGTTTAACTGTTGATTTGAAAGACACCGGCGTCCCCCAAGGCTGCGTCTTCCCCCAGCTGCTCTTCTCGCGGTACACCAACGGCTGCACCTCCAGACACCAACCTGTCAAGCTCCTCTCATTAATAATCCTCTAATTAATTTATAATTAATAATCAAATTTCTTTATCAAACAATTACTGATAAACAATTGACAAAACAATGTGAACAGGCACTGGAAGACCCTGTGAACTACTGATGAAACAGTGAGCCTCAGCACTTTGACTGCGTCCTCTGTTGTCAAAAAATCTGTTATGCTCAAATAAACAGACATCTTTTATGTTTGGGGTCAAATTAACCTCAGCAATTTAAACCTCCAAAAAAAAATAACTTTAATTCAAAGTGTTACACAAGTTTACACCTCAGAACATCAGAAAGGAACACAGAGCAGTTAGTCACTCATGGAAAAAGCACTGTCATAGAACAATAGAAATGACTTCTAAATATATCTATTACATTGGGGGTGACTAACAGGCGGACCGTGGTCCGCGTCCGGACCCAGACGCGTCCTCTACGGACCTGGACCTATAGTCAATAAATTATTCAAGTATTCCCACGTGATGCTACTCAGCCAATCGAATCGGTGCATTCCCGGCGCAGGCTGCCTGGCTCACAGACAGTGAAACAGTGAGCGATCATGCGAGAGAGGACAGAGAAGTGCGAGAATTACAGGGAAAGAAGTCAGATAAGAGTGAGTAATACAGCGGGAGAAGGCAGATAAGACAGCGGGAGAAGAGTGAGAAAAAACAGCGGGAGAACAGTGAGTAATACAGCGAGAGAGAAAAGAACCAGAGTGAGCCGGAGACAGAAAAAGAACGACACATGGCGCTCTCCGAGAAGAGAAAAGTGGACAGCGAAAACAGAGCTTTCAACCCAGAATGGACAGACTCATTCATGTTCATTCTTCCCACTGGAAACACAAAACCAGTCCGTCTCATATGCTCAGAGACAGCGCCACTGGTAAAAAATGCCAACGTGAAACGCCACTATGAGACAAAGCACAAAGTTTTTCACCAAATATACCCACTCAAGTCTGAACTGCGGTCACAGAAAAGGAGCAGTCTCAGAGCCCAATATGAACAATCCACCCGGATCCTGACCCATTCATTCACTGCCCAACAACGTGCTAATGAATGTTCCCTCAGAGTCACTTAGATTTTGGTTCAACACAAAAAGCCATTTACTGATGGAGGGGTTGTCAAGGAGTGCATGAGTGCAGTAGCTGAAACCTTACTTGAGGGGAAACAGAAAGAAGACCTTTGTGACAAAATAAAGCAAATACCCATGTCAGCATCATCAGCCACAAAGAAAAGTGGCCCAGCTGGATGAAGCCATTCATAAGGTACCGTGTGTAGGCTTAGCTCTAGATTAGTCCACTGATGTGTCTGACAATGCTCAGCTGTTCATTTATGTAAGGTTCTTCAACCAAGAAAAGAAAGAGTTCTGTGAAGATGTGTTAGGTGTAACTCCCCTTAAGACCAGTACAAGAGGAGAGGACATCTACCTGGCCATTAAGGAGATGTTAACAAAGCGAGGAATAGACAAGTGGTTTCAATCACCACAGATGGAGCCCCTGCCATGATAGGGAGAGAGAAAGGAGCTGTGGCAAGAATGAAAGAGGACAATCCAGAGCTCATCTCTTACCACTGTATAATACATCAATCTGTCCTGTGCTCCACCCTGTCAGATGAGCATGCTGAAGTGATGAACACAATGATGAAGATGATCAATTTTCTCAGGGCATCCTCTTCCTATCAGCATCGCATGCTCAGGGAATTCCTCAGAGAAGTTGATGCAAACGCTGATGATCTGTTGCTGCACAACAACGTGAGATGGCTTAGCAAAGGCAGGGTGTTAGAGCGCTTTTGGTCCATCAGAAGGGAAGTAGCAGCTTTCTTGGAAGGGCTGAGAAGTCAGAAGGCAACAGAGTTTTCTCTCTTTTTAAAAGATGAGAAAAGGATGGATAATGTGGCCTTTTTGGTTGATATCACTTCACACCTTAATGAACTTAATTTGAAGCTACAGGGCAAGGACAATACAATTTGTAAATTAATGACAGCTGTCCGCTCCTTTCAGAGGAAACTTGAGGTGTTCAAGGAAGACCTGCAGGGAGACTGTGCACACTTCCCAGCAGTGCAGGAACAGGTTCAGGGACAGAGAGATGTGTCTTTTTTTGGTGACTTTGTCGATAAGCTGATTGTAAAATTCTCCAAACGTTTTGACAGCTTCCGCTTTGGACAGCAGCTCACCTTGTTCATTCAGAACCCATTTCTAATCACAGATGTCAGTGGGTTCTCAAAGGAAGTCACACAGCACTTCAAATGGGCAAATGCTGGGCCTCTCCAGATGCAACTGATTGATCTCCAAGCAGATGTGGCGCTGAAAGAGCAGTTTGGAATAACTGACCCCGCCACTTTCTGGCTCCAAATGGTCTCTGAGACAGCTTTCCCAGGTCTGAGGAAAGTAGCCCTGTACACATTGACCATTTTTGGCTCCACATACAGCTGCGAGGCAGCTTTCTCTGCAATGAACATAATTAAAAGTAAATATCGATCCAGGCTCACCAATGAGCACCTGCACATGTGCATGAGAATGGCCCTGACATCATTCCAGCCTAGATTTAAACTCCTGGCAGGACAATCTAGAGCTCAGTTCTCTCACTGAACAACAGAAAGTGGGGGAGTTGGATAAAAGAGGGAAAGAAAGAGAAGCTAAAACTGTTCAATTGTTAAGATGTGTTGAGATAACTGTTTTTGAAATTGGTTGAGACTGTTAAAATATTCACAAAGAAAAAGGGGAAACTCAAGCTGCTGCTATACTTTATTTTATTTTTCAAAAATGAAGTAAATATTTTATCTTTATTTTAAGATTATTATTTTATTTATTTTCACCATTTTGATTTTAAATGCAGCCCTTCTTTTCCTTGAGGAGATTAGTTTCAGTTGAGTCAGTTTAACCTCCTTAAATAATACATATCTTCAGTATTATCTGTATAATTTTATAAAAGTGACAATAAATATTGTCTAAATGTTTTTGAATTGTTCTTCCTATATTGATCTGACAGTCAGTTGTTGATTACATGCAGACGTTGATACAGTTACTTGGCTACTTCAATATATATCACACTGAATCATAACGCAAGTTAGACATTATGATGTTCCGGACCTTTGCTTGAGGACATTTTCTCTAACTGGACCTATTTGAATTTTAGTTGAATACCCCTGTCTTAAAGCTTAAACAAAACAGGATGCCCCTTCTGTAAACTAATTACAATGTGATCCCAGACATGCATTGATCATCTCCCAGGAAGGAAAGGGGGGATTTCATATCCACACACTAATTATTTCAATTCCCTTGGAGGAAACCCCCCCTCTGCTCTGGTGCCACTCTCTCTCTCAATCTAGATGTCTGGACCCCCCTGAGTGTCCCTCCTGTTTAAATGTGATTCATCATGAAGTGTAAGTCACAACTGACAACAAAACACTGTTTGGAAGTGTGCCTGGGTCTCTCGTTCATTCTGTAGAATAACTCCACGAATATGACCCAGTTTTCGTCCTTGGTAGCGGAGCTCGGTTAATCTCACCAGATCCACGTCGGAAATTCCACAACAGCAGCAATAAAAAGTATATAAAGAGTCAGTAAAAGTGCGTGTCTGGTATGGGCCTGCCAACGTCCAGGAGGAGGTCAACAGGTCATCAGAGCAGAGAGGATCATGGGCTGTGATCTCTCCACCCTTCAGGACCTCTATACTTCCAGGTCAAGAAGAAGGGCAAAAAAGATGATCAGTGACCCTTGTCTTTCTGTCCTGCTTTGTCCTGCCTGGTTCTCCATCCCTCCACCCGGAGCCTGGATCCCTCCTTCCCCGGTCCTCACCGGTCCTGTCTTGTCTTGCTCAACCTGGTCCGATAGTCCCGCTGGTCCGGACGCATCCCAACCCGGCCGGGCCCCTCCTGTCGTCTCCACTGCGTCTCAGAATAAGCCTCCTTCGTTTGCCCCTGTCTGTCTACCGTCTCTGTGTCGTGCATTTGGGTCCCTCCTAGCCTTGATCGTAACATGGAGAGAGGACTCTGACATGAGGATCATCACGCACCACTACAACTCACCGTTATACATTTATTTATTCATTTTATCAAACTAATTACTCGCAGTGCAACAACTATATAATTTTCTTCTTGGTTTAAAACTCTCTACCTCTGGCCATGGTGACCTCTGCTTGGTTCCAGGTTTGTCCCTGGGCCTCAAGGATTTTGATGATAATCTTAAAAACGAAATAACTTCCCCTTTATTAACTTACTTTCCTATTTAAACATAATCTCAAACTCTGCTAATGCTGCTTATTCCTAGAGAAGGTTTATCTGTGAGTGTGATATACAGTGGTTTGATACTACTGACCTAATGTACTTATTGTAAGTCGCTTTGGACAAATGTGAAGTGATGTAACATAATGTAAGAGTAGTCACAATAAAGGGGCGTACAGTACCAGAGTAACAGCAGCAGAAACTGTTGCAGTGTCTGGATGTTCTTTGCTGAATGTGCTGGAGGCTCTGAAGCTCCAGCACCAGAGGGAAAGCTTTGGAGATGTGGTGGCCAGGGTGCGAGGGGCCAGCAATGATCTTCCCGCTTCCTGGTGCTGCCAGCCCATCGAGGGCAGTTAGGGGTTCAGTGTCTTGCTCAAGGACACTTTGACGCGCTGCCAGGAGGAGCCGGGGAACAAACCAGGAACCCTCTGATTACTGGACGACCAGCGCTGCCTCCTGTGCCACCGTCATAAAAGTCATCAATGTTCTTGTATTTTAACCTAATTTCTCTCGTGTTCTTTGACACTAAATCCTAAAACTGCCACAGGGTGTTAAAATCACATCACACATTTAATTCCACGTCCAGGGTCCACCTGCTCTCTGGACTTCATGCCCACAGCCCTGGTCAAGGCATGCCTACCCACCCTCTCCACTGTCATGGTGGCCATTATGAACGCCTCCCTGAAATCCGGCACGGTTCCCACCAGCTTCAAAATGGCCTCAGTCACACCGATCATAAAGAAGCCTGGTCTCGACCTGGACAACCCCAACCACTACCGCCCGATCTTGAACCTTCCGTTCCTCAGCAAAATCCCGGAATGAGCAGTTGCCGCCCAACTCCAACAGCACATGTCCAACCATGAGCTTCACGAACCCCTTCAATCTGGATTCAGAACTCACCACAGCACGGAGAGTGCCCTCATTAAAATCACTAACGACCTCCTCATTGCTGCTGACGCAGGCTACATCAGTATCCTCATCCTCCTCGACCTCTCAGCTGCCTTCGACACAGTCTCCCACACTGTCCTCCTCAACCGTCTTTCGGGCTACCTTGGCCGCTCCGGTACAGCACTCTGCCGGTTCCAATCCTATCTCACCAACAGGAAGCAGTTTGTCACTTTCGGAGACTCCTGCTCATCCCCTGGCCCAGTTGACCAAGGCGTGCCTCAAGGCTCCGTGCTTGGGCCCCTCCTCTTCACCATCTACATGCTCCCCCTTGGTCAGCTCATACGCCACCACGGTCTATGCTTCCACACCTACGCCGATGACACCCAGTTATACCTCAGCACCAAACCATCCACCCGGCTCCCCCCTCAGTCTCTTCTCAACTGCCTCCCCGACATCAAAGTCTGGATGTCATCAAACCTGCTCAAACTCAACAATTGCAAAACCAAACTCATGTTTGTGGCTCCCAAGGCACCGCTCAGGGAGGTTGGAGATCTGCTCCTGGTTGTTGACGGCTGCTCTATCTTCTCACCCCCCAAAGTACGCAACCTAGGCATCTTTGATTCAACCCTGTCATTTCACTCACACATCAAATCCACAACCAAATCTGCCTTCTCCACCTCAGCCTGACTCCGCCCATCACTGTCCGTGGCAGAAACAGTAACCCATGCTTTCATCACCTCCCGTCTGGACTACTGCAATGGAGTCCTGTCCGGGGTTCCAAGCAAAGCGCTGGACAGGCTCCATTATGTTCAAAACACCCGCACCAAGCCCTGGCAGCACATCACCCCCACCCTCATCCATCTCCACTGGCTCCCTGTCAAAACCAGTATTTCCTACAAAACCCTGCTACTAACCTACAAATCCCTCCGCGCCCTTGATGCCCGTACCTAACAGACCCCCCCGTCCCGGAAGCTGCGCTTCTCGGACACGGCTCTGCTCTCCACCTCGCGCACGAGGCTACGAACCTTTGGGGACAGAGCCTTCAGTGTGGCAGCCCCCACCCTCTGGAACTCTCTCCCCACTGACATTCAAAATGCTCCATCCCTGGCCACCTTCAAAAACCTCCTCAAAACCTATCTGTTCAACGAGGCCTACTGCCCCTGACCCTTTTTGGTTTCTTTTTTTTCTGTTCCTAATTGATTTCGATTTGTCTACCTTGTCTTGTTTCGTTTTTTGTTTTTCCCTTATAAAGTGTCCTTGGCTTTGTGAAAGGCGCTATATAAATCCTAGTTATTATTATTATTACTAAGATATAATCTACAGAAACCAAGCCTTTGATTTAGAGTACATCAACACCATCCCTACCTATTATAATATTTTAAGTTAAATTGAACTGACCAAATGATAAATAAAAGAAAATGATTTCGTCCGCTGGTGACATAACTCCCTATATATCACATTAAGATTTTCAACATTTACATATTTTGATCAATATTTTAAATGTCACACTAAATGATTATGTCTCACAGGATGGTTCTAACAAATTTATTCTCAAAGCCAACAAAATAGTGTCACACTGACTACTATTTCCAACACACTGTCCTAATGCACTACACCTGATCAACAACATGAATGTGCATATGTGGACATTTTTTTTATATTTGTATGACACATTGGAATTGAAAGGAGCAGAAAATGTCAACCACACAAGTATAGGTAGGTAGGTCTTTCTTTTTATTCGGGGGAATAGCTTTGCAGTCACCAAGCACACCGCTGTGCTAGGCATTTAAGTTATAAGACTGGGCTTACTGTTTATGAAATTATTTAAAATCAATATTCCATGAGTAAAAAGGCATGTCATCGTTCACAAAAAGTTAGGGATTGGGCTTTCGGGTGAAATTTCAGGATAAACCTAAAATGCACTATAACCTTTACAGGTGAACTTAATTTGACCTTCTCTAAACTTTTGAATGCACATGTCCAACTGTTCAATGTTTCAGTACTTTTTGCACAACTTGTTGTTCTCTAGCAAGGAGCTGAACGGCAAAATTCACAACAGGTGTTTGATCCATGAATCGACCAATACATTTCCTGGTTAAATTAGAATTGGTATTTAAACAGTCCTCTTCATCACGCTGTTCACATTTTGACATCATGAGACCAAGAAGACACCTAACAACTGATCAACAGTATCTCGCCTTTGCGAGGCTTCAAACAGGATGTTCTCAGAGGGAAGTGGCCACTGAGCTTAGAGCGTCACAGAGTGTCATCAGCAGGTTCCAACAGAGATACAGAGACTGGAAGAGTCACAGAAAGGCATAGAAGTGGACGTCCTTTGGCCACATCCCACACTGATGACTGGTTCATTATGAACAGTGCCCTGCGGGACCAGATGATGAATGCCACTCAACTCCGGGCACATTTTCAGGGATTTGAGAGGCAACCAAGTGTCACGTCAGACCATTCGAAACCGTTTACATCAGCCTGGTCTGCGTGGTAGACGACCTGCAGGGGTACCTGACCACACCACCAGGCACAGGCATCATCGTCTTGCACGGGCCAGGGAGCATTTACGCTGGACAAGGGACCAGTGGGCCTCAGTGCTGTTCTCTGATGAAAGTCGATTCACGTTGAGCAGAAATGATGGCCGCCAACGATGTTGGAGACGTCAAGGAGAGCGCTATGCATCAGCCACTGTTGTCACCAGACGAGCCTCGGGTGGTGGTGGCGTTAGTGTGGGCAGGTGTGTCTAGTCAATGCAGAACTGCCCTACACTTTGTGAATGGTACAGTGACAAGCCCATACTACCTGAATAACATCATTCATCCAGTCATTGTGCCCCTGCATGAACAACACAGGCCTCATTTCATCTTCATGGACGACAATGCTCCAGCTCTAGAGGTGGCATCATTAGGGAACGGCTGCTGGAGACTGGGGCACCTCAAATGGAGTTGCCTGCACTTTCTCCAGACCTGAATCCCACAGAAAACCTATGGGATCAGCTGAGTCGCCGTGTAGAGGCTGGTAACTCTGTACCACAGAACCTCAATGACCTGAGGGCCGCCCTTCAAGAAGAGTGGGGGGCCAGGCCTCAGCAGACAATAAGTCGACTTGTGATTTTTTTTTTTTTTTTGTGAATTGATGCTCAAGGGCACATGACAAGTTATTGAGACATTGCCATTTTTTTGTTGTGGTATACCCACCACTGTTGTTGGCTTTTGTTTCAATATATTGTTTGAGATGAGGAAATCACCATTGCATGCTTCGACTTAAATGCCCTACTTTCATGATAAAATATCACTGTAGCGTCAACTTTTTACATTTTCCATAAATTTCACCCGAAAGCCACATATCCCTAACTTTTTGTGAGGAGTGTATGTCATAAAATAAAGATTTTGCTGTGGATCCCTGCAGTTCTCTTCTAGAGCACAAGAGAGTGATACAACCTAAATGACCCACATGACTTGAACGCACCGTTTTAATTTAAACAACGATTTTATATGTTACATCATGAAATATATTGAGTCACATAGAATGTGTTTGAAGAAACAAACATGTGAAAAAATATTTATGGATATATAAGCACATCAATAATCACACACACACACACACACACACACACAGTATAGACCCAGAGAGACAAATAGGCCATGACCAACATGACTTGACGCACCATTTTTATTTTAAATTCAACAAACATTACAGAGAAAAAAAAAAGAGAATTACAAACAGTCAGACATCATTGGCAGCTAAATAATACAAATATTAAACATCACAGAGGCAATATTCATACATGCATTAAAGATTAAGAAAAAATGAAAGAAGAAAAAAAAAAAATCAATAAGTCTATGAATCTTTACAGTTGCATGGTTATAAAACAGGTTTTGTTTTTTCTTTGTCAATTTTACTGACTTTATATACTGATCAAATTCAACTTAAAACACAAATATTATGGGATGATGGTGAAAATGTCGCCTGATTTATATGAAACTTTCCTAATAGTATGAGAAGGTTAACCATCAAAGTCATAGTTATTATTACATTCAAACTGTGTTATTATGTCTTTATCCCAATTTACCACAGAGTGACCAGATTTGTTCTTGAACAACGTCTGTATTTGGTTCCATAATATATAAGATTTTAGAACAAGTGTATTATTATTGATATCAGCAAACTTTGAAATCATTTCATGACATGGATAGATGTAACATCTTCATACTGTACGAATTTGCATAAAGTATGGCAGTTAGATATAAGTGCGGACTAGATTGTTCAGAAGATTGTGGATAGCGAGTAAGGAGGAGTTATTACACTGATGACAACATTCAAGGACGACTCAGGAGACTGTAATTGTAAGGACAATAGATCTTGTATTGGAACAAAAGAAAACCAGAAGAATACTAAAATACAGTATAGCCATTCAAATTTCAACTTCATTTCACCTCACATGATGCCTGAGTTTATGCTTTTCCTCAAAGCAGAGGATTTATATTCTACAGTTAATTGCACTATGTTTACTCAGTTAGTTGGACCTACATTCTTGACAGGATAAATATGGGGATATATTAATTTTCTTTACAAAGTTTTTTACCTTGATCACAAATAAATCACCAATATAACCTTCACAGATCAACCCAGCAACCATCATTTAAACCTGCACAAAACACCAAAACAGCAAAAGCACAGCACAGTGAAACAGGTACAAATCTGAGCCCTTCACTCCACACACTTTATCTTCACCTGTTGATCTTCAGTTTTCTGTTGCCAGCAGAGGGAAAGTCTAAGTATTGGTCCATTTGTTCATGAAGTCATGTGGGCAAAGTGTGTGTATGTGACCTGGGGGATATGAATTGGTGGAGTGAGTCTCTGCTGCAGTTGATCCTACCGCAGAGGCAGGAATATGATGATTGTTGCTGAGTGGGATCCTCAGATCCTGAGGCTCTGTGCTCATCAGTTGGAGTAGCTCAACATCGGTTCCTTCACTCACGTCGTTGTCGTCATCGTTGGGTGACCCGGCCAATTGGGCATTCAGAGTTTGGAGTTTTCAGCCACTTGGTGGACATCTGCAGCAGCTCTTCTCCCTGCGGCAGCACCATCATCTGACTGACGTGAACCTGCTGCCGCGAGATCTCAACCACGGGAGCTTGTACCCTCACACTGTTTACATTTTCCTTCCTTGCATTAGTGACCTGGGTGACATATATATTGTGTAGAATGTTTACATGAACTTCTCTCATTTTATTTGATACGTAAAATGTGAAGGGACGAAGCCAAACCTTTCACCAATTCATATTTTCCAATTGAGAATTCCAAAAAGATTGACCTCTTGGGACCTCTTGGATGATTTATTTTAATACCTTTTAACAATCAGACTAGATTCAGAAGTACTTGATAACTTCCATGATAACTTCAATGACTTTCCATGAATTGAACAATGCCTGAAGGAATCGCTTTTACTACACTATTGTATTCTCTGTAGGTTCTAGGAAATGTTTTCACCCTTAAAAACTCTTCATAACTATAAAGATCCCCACTGTTATTAAACATATGGAAAACAAATATTATGCACTGGAACACTGTTAAAGCAGTGTTCCATGGAAATACTTTTGTTTTTACATGTCATGTCAGCATTATTCCAAAGAATGTCTTTATGTGGTGAGAAGTCATGGACATCAAAAGAGCCTGCTGCTAAAACTGTGGTGGTTTAGAGACATTATAATTACATCCCATCATCAATTTTAGACCTCCCAACTTGTTCTAAATATGATGAGCTTTAAAGTTCCCCAACCATGACTTGAAGCGACGTGGAGCAGGAAATAAAATGAGGAATATAGAGAGGATGTCTCCTCATGACCAGGGCCCTTTCTTGCTATATGTGGACTATGCATTTGCATTGGGCCCCTGAGGTCACCAGCGGGCCCCCAAGCTGCAATTTTAGCATTTATTTTATTATCATTATTTTTTTCTCTCTTATTCTGTGTAATGGCCAAATTTTTTTTATTTATTGTTTTTTGTGGGGAAAGGGATATTTTTATGTTTATTATTTATCAGTTGTGATGTTTGCCTTAATTCTGATTGCTTAACAAATGTGTTTCTATCAATTAAAATAAACATTTCAAGGAAAATGCAGCATCCGTCTAAATTCATGCAGATTAGCGAGATGTTATAATGGACATTGGGTAAATCCTGTAAGTTTTCCAAAGTTCATGAGGTAGGGGAGAGAAATAAATATGTTAAGAGTTTTTCACGGATCTAGTCTCTTTTCCTCTTGAAGTGCACCAGATCCATGCATTTAAACTTTAAATACACGTGCCCGGACCACCTGAGAGGGTTTGGAATCCCCCTACTATTGATAGGGGACCCAAACAACATTTTGCATAGGGGCCCTAAAATATAGAAATCATGACTGAAGTTCATTTAAATGGCATTCAACAATATATCAGTCATCATTGTCACTAAGAAATGCTTCATTTACAGAATTCAACTCCTGAACAAATACTAAGTACTCACATATTAGAACGTTTTTGATGATCATCCCTAGCAGCTGTGTCTGTTGGAAATGGGTGATGAAATAATGCATGTATTTGGTCAGAATGAATGATGGTAGAAATGAAGCAAAGCAGAAGCAAAAGAAGTGGAGTGTCCCTGTTGGAATGACAGAGACACGGCACTAAACACTAAGAAAACACTTGGTTTTGGAAGCACACACCCTGAGTTTCCAAATGAGCTGTTGAGAAGCTCTATTAAAGCTGGAAGGAGATGCACTCGGTCAAGCTCATGTCTCACTTTCCTATCCTGTCTCACACAACAGGTGTGTGTTTGCCTACAAGTTGATTTGCATCAGTAGCACAGTTCCCCAAGGTATAAGATGCTCTGGTCAGGAGGGCAGGAGATCAATTCTTGCACAAGCCGCCCCAAAAGATACATCAGGATGCTGTCACCAATAGCTCTGTTAGCCATGGTGGGCTTTCTGACTCAAGGTGAGAATTTGGGGAACCACTTCATTTTATTATTCTTATTTTTGATTTCTCATGCACCCCATTGATTTCCACTCCACTTTATTGTATGTCCTTAACTTCAACCGCTCTTTCCCCTTTTATTCTACTTGAATAGTACAGGCTGTACAACATATGTTCAGTTTATTGTTGAACCTTTTTTTTGATTTCAGGGTCGACTGCCGATCGATTTCTGACTCAACCTGACACATTCAAGACTGTTAGTCTTGGAGGGACTGTGTCCATCAGCGCCACAGGGAGTTCAGATATTGATGATGATCTCAGCTGGTATTTACAGAAACCTGGACAGGCTCCCAAACTTCTCATATATGGAGCATCAAACCTATACCCAGGGACTCCATCTCGATTCAGTGGCAGTAGGTCTGGCTCTAGCTACACCCTAACCATCACTGGTTTCCAGAGAGAGGATGTGGGAGATTATTACTGTCTGGGTGCCCATGATGATAATACGTTCACACAGTGATTTAGAGCCGTACAAAAACCTCCTGCAGCTTGGCTGCGTTGAAAAAGTCCCACTGCAGGTGCAGAGGGTGGAGGAAGACACTGTGCTGTGGATCACTGCTCTGTTGAACACACCACCTCTGTCCTGTCACACAAGCAGCACTGAACATGTTCCAAATAGTTCAAAGTGAAACATAAGAGTCGAGAGATGAACTCAAACATGACTTTGCTTCGGCAAAATGATTATGTTCTTCTTCTCCTCCAATGAAACAAATCTGATCCATATTTAAATATCATTACACAGTGAAACAAGATGGACTTGAATTCAATGACAAATATTACATGAGCAACATAAATCCTATAAACAAGCCAAGCACAGTTCAAGGACTAAATATGAACAGCTGTGTTCAAAGGGGCTAATGTTATATAGGAATCTGCCGAAAGGACCTTTCTTTAAAATTTTACAATTATAAATATTTGATATTGTGAACACAAAGATAAAAAGGCATTTAGTGTTTTAAAACGCTCATATTCTCAATATCTTTAATTGCATTGTTCAATCATGGGCTGGATGTTCAGGGCCAGTGACGTCCATATGAGCGTGAATTTCATGGTTGCGATGAAGTAAGAAATGTTCTTCAAGAGTCGTAATGAAAGTTAACAGGTTAAAATCAGGTCCCACAAATTTATTGTAATTTCCAGATAAAAAGAAATTCAAATTCTAATGGAAAAAACACTGTTGAGAAATCAAACTCTCACTCTAGAATGTATGACATGTATTTATTTGATGCAGAGTATCATGAATGTCTTCTACAAAAGGTTCTACATGGTTGAAGTTGAGATGAAGCAAACAGACATTGACAAAGAGCAAAGTTCAGAAAATCTTTAACAAGCGAGTAGCATTTTCTATCTGAAATCTATCTCAACACCTACGCAGAACACTGTTTAGGGTCCAGGGTTTGAGTGACGGGCGTCTGACCATCCAGGGCAGCCCGACAGCCCACTGAGCCCGCCCCCCTCCACTGGTCTGCAGGGAGGGTCAGGGCGCTGGTCCAGCTGTAGTGGCCGTCCTTCCCCAGGACCTTAGGGCTGTCTGACACCCCTGCGGTCCTGCCCTGGCCCCCCACCTCCCAGCCCAGGCTCCAGGTTGGGGGGAGGCCCCCGCTGGCCACACACACCAGTGTAGCACTGCCCTGCTCCAGCTCCACACTGGAGGGGGGGAGGACGCTCAGGGTGGGCGGCACCACACCCACTGGAGGAGAGAGAGCAGAGAAGTGGGGATCAGAGTGCAAAAGTAAAATGGAAGAAATAGTGAGAAAGGGAACTTCAAATTAAATATTAAAAAACTATTTAATTATATATTCATTCAGTCAACAATTAAGATATCCCTGAGATAAATGTGGGAAAGGTATGAATGAGGAGGTTGAGGGGATGATACAAGCGATGATCCATTTTTTGGACCATCCCCATCTCTCTGACTCCCTTTTACCATATTACTACTACTGAGCTGTGAAAAACATGACATAATATCCTGGATTATATTGTTAATTTAATCATTTTGGCATCATTTGCTTTGATTTTGTACATGCATCCATGGACAGAAACTAATCAGCAACCACATACAGAGATAATTCTAATTCCCCCTCTCTCCTCGAATTAGTCACAACAAAGAGCTTTTTACGATCCCACTGAGGGAGGATGGCAGGAATTTTCCACTTCTTCAAGGAAAACCATCTGCATAGCTATACATCTGGATTAGAAGGTTCCTGCCTCTGCACAGGCCATCTCAAATCATCTGCACCTAGTTAAGGATTTATAGGAATAACTACAGTTACCTTATGGAATCTCTAATACATTTAAGGTTACTTAAAGTGAGTGACGGAGTAAGGTCAGAGAGGGTTGAGACATACAAATAGTCTTCAACAGTCACTTCAAAGAGCAGTGACATAATGAATATGAATATAATGCTCAGAATGATAACGGTGATTATAGCAGCAATCAACCAGCGTCAATAAAATAGATCAATAAAATAAACCAAAAATGTAACTTCCCTTATGTTTTTAAAAACTTTTTGGAGGATTATTTTTACTTGCACACTTGGTTGCAAAGTTTGTGAAATCAGATGAATTAAAAGTTAAAGTAATAATAAAAAGTAATGTAATGGTTGTTATCAACCAAGATCAATAGATATTACATTCAGCACTAGATTTCCTTTTACACTGTGTTTTCAACTTTTCTCAAGGAAACAAACAATAAAGTGTAAACCAAGAAAAAAAAAAGTACATTTTAAATTATTAAACTTAATTTCATGTAAAGGTAGTTTTTGAATCAGAAGGAATAAATATCTTGTACTTACAGTCAAGGACGACTTTGGTGCCTCCTCCAAAAGTCCACCACAGTGATACAAAGTCATTCAGTGGCCGTACAAAAACCTCCCACACACACAAAGACACATCCAAGTAACACAGAAACTGTCCCACTGAGTCACAACAAGACCCAGGAAGTTATTCCGATTTTGATAAGTTGGATCAAATGTTGTTCAGCCGTAATAAAATACCTTTGGAGGCTAATTAATAAAAAATTGTTCCACTTTGATGGAAAGTTTATCAGCACCTTGAAAAACTCCTGTTTCCTCCCAGTAATGCTTCCATTTTGCCATTTAAAGTATTGTTTAAATACATATGTATCATATATTAAATTAGTTATTTTAAACTTTAGTCATTTTGGTCATTTTGCAATCACTAAAGTTACTCATTAAAAAGTACTTCATACAAACCATACAAGCCATGAAGTATAACCTGTGTGAAGTTTATAGATCCAAGTGTCTTATCAAAGTATTTTGGTATTCCAAACAGTGTGTTGATGAATACTAAGACAAGACTTTAATTCTCCCTGATGAACCTAATGCTCCGTCTGCTGAGCGCCAACAGATCATTTGCATCGAGAAGAGCTTTGCATGTGTCAACTGTCGCTCTACAGCCCCGATACCATGGCAACCATGCATCACAGCACCATCTTCCTCTGAACACTGTTCTGCGGTTGTTCAAGTGGACTCGTCAAAACAAATTCTGTGTCCCGTCACCTCCGTAGTTTCTTCCTTTTCACCACTGACAGTTGCATTGATTCCACCTTTGGCTCGCTCCTCTCAAAGAGCCTCTGATGAGCCCAGATGTGCTGCAGCTGTTGGTGGTGATTGGTCGGCAGGTGAGTGTTGTTGGGCAGCTCCAGCCTCCCACCATGTGCTTTCAGGCTGTCCACAACACTGGTGCTGAAAGACAGGTGGCCTCTGTCCACCATGCTGGAGTGATAGTGAGGCTGCCTGCCCTCCTGCTGGGCTGATGCTGTGCTGGTTTTCGGGGCTCTGCCGTCACAGTATATATATTACATTACATTACGTGATGTCATTTAGCAGACGCTTCTGTCCCAAGCGACTTATGATAAGTACATTTGTCACAGTATCAAATCAACTGTTTGTCACAGTCAGCGAAACATTATCTATAAACAACAGTACAAGTAGAATTAGACTATTTTGTGATGAAAGTATGTTGGACAGTTGTGGAAACACAAGAAACCAGGAATGAAACTAGCAACACTACAGACTGTGGAGGCCTAGCTGCCCCAAACTTCAGATACTATTGACATCGACATTGAACAAACAGAATGTCAGGATTTATCAATATCTGATGTCCCATTTCTTACTGAGTCAATAAAGAAACAATTATTTTAAAAACCCATTCATCGCAACGACTCTGTCAGCCTGGTGGAGATTCAACAAACTCAACTGCGTCACAGCATTCCAGTCTCCCCATCTGTATGTCTCCTCGGTGACCTCTCCTCAGTTGAGCCACCACTTAAACAGCACCAACCCATCTTGATCGCCTTAACTATTGCCAAAAAAATAATATTATTCAATTTGAAAAACATAGATAATCTCACCACATCCCAATCTTTACATCTATTAATAGAATACCTCTCAATGGAAAACCTGTTGGCCATATCCAAAAACAAGGTTGTAGCAGTTCCGCCTACCCACCCAAGTGGCGTTGTCAGGGACCTCCAGCCCAGAAACACAGACGATGATGGGTTGTAGACATCAGTTTATTGCAGAGGGGAGGCTAGACACAATAAGCCAGGAGCAGATGGAACATGTCATGACAGGGCTCCTATCCTGAGTGTGTGTGAGGATGGGGGTTTTAACCTGTTGCTTGTTAGCCAAACCAATGAGCAACAGGTATGCAGCCACCCTGAGCCAGTCACCTAGATCAGTTAAAAGCCATGTAATCGTTTGATTAAAATATGTCATAAAATAATTTTTTTGCTATATAATTCTAATTTAATTCTCTTTCTTTTGACCTGAATGTACCATTTTTATTCAAACAACAATTTTATGTATTTCATTATGAAATATATTGAGTCATATAGAATGTTGTTGAAGAAACAAACATGTGAAAAAATATGTATATGTTATAAGCACATATATAATCACACACACACAGACACACACACACCACACACACACACACACACACACACACACACACACACACACTCACACACACACACACACACATGAAGTAACACTTGGCTAACTAGTGACTAGATCCCAATATGGCAGGTGGCAGTTAGTCAACAGTAAGTACAAGTTACAGTATTACAGCATTACTAATAAAGTGGTGTACAGCAGTAACATCTCATGGGGCTCAATTTCACCATTATTTACTTTTTATTACCCCTAAATTACTATTTTTTTTATGTTATTAACTAAATAACTTCCCCTTTATTAACTTACTTTCCTATTTGAACATAATCTCTAACTCTGCTAACGTTGCTTATTCCAAGAGAAGGTTTATCTGTGAGTGTGATATACAGTGGTTTGATACTACTGACCTAATGTACTTATTGTAAGTCGCTTTGGACAAAAGTGAAGTGATGCAACATAATTTAGGAGTACATCCCATCATCAATTTTCGACCTCCCCACTTCTTCTAAATATGATGAGCTTTAAAGTTCCCCAACCATGACTTGAAGTGACGTAGAACAGGAAATAAAAAGAGGAATATAGAGAGGATGTCTCCTCATGACCAGGGCCCTTTCTTGTTATATGCGGACTACGCATTTGCATAGGGCCCCTGAGGCCACCAGCGGGCCCCCAAGCTGCAATTTTAGGAAAGGGATATTTTGTGAAGGGAGATGTTATAATGCAGATTGTGTAAATCCTGTAAGTTTTCCAGAGTTTCTTGATGTAGGGGAGCCCCAGTGTTTCCCATTTATCATCATTTTCTGTAAGTTTAAATTGCTAGGGTCAACTTCAGATGTTTGATTTAAATTTGAGAGAAATAAATATGTTAAGCGTTTTTCACGGATCTAGCTTCATTTCCTCTTAAAGTGCACCAGATCCATGCATTTAAACTCTAAATGCACGCACCACCTGAGAGCAGTGGTCTCCAGCCTTTTCTGCACCACCGACAGGTTTCAAGCAAGACAATTATCCACGGACTGGTCATTGTGCAAATCACAAAAAATTAAGAGTTTTTTCTAAACACACCCCAAGTGTGTTCCTTATGTCCAGCCTACTCCGTCATTTCCTTTTTTTTGCCGTCACTGCAGAATGCCCCGCTTCACAACGATAGGACGTTGGAAATGGGAGCAGGGCTTTCAGTGCTTTCGAAGCCATCTCAGGATATTCCGCCTTGATTTTAATCCGGAAGGTCGGGGGATTTGAAGTTGTCTCAAACAAACTTTTAAGGCCGACACCATTTTGCGATCTCAAGCAGCTGATCTTCCACCAGCGTGGACAAGGTCCAGTGACCTGGCAGGTTCACAAATGGGTCAAGGATCCATCCCTTCCCAGCCCGTGGGTCCTCTGCGGTCAGGGAGTAATGCTCTAACTCTTTCAAAAGCAGAGGTAGGTGATCATGCACCCGCTGGTTGAATGAAGGCCCAGGCTCAGTCTCTCCCAAAATCCCCGCTAATGTTTGAAACATGTCAAATATCCCTTTGTCAACTCGCCATCCCCCACAAATCCAGTTTGGCTTTGAATGCAGCCACTTTGTCTGCCAACTTGAAGACAGTTGTCGTTCTCCCCTGCAGAGACAGATGTAGTTCCTTGAGCAGGTTGGGACATGTCACACAAATAAGCACGTTTTGCGACCCGTTGTGTGCTCGTGAAATGTGCTGCCAGTGGTGACTGTTTTTCTAAAAAGAAATCTCTGGAGCGGCTCACGTAGCTCAAAAACCCTGGCCAGCGATGTCCCCTTAGAAAGCTCCTAGCTTCTGTGTAGGGGAGAAGACGTTGGTGCTCTGCCTCCATCTCCTCCCAAAGCTGCTCGAAAAAGAGGCGAGTTAAGGGCATGTACTTTGACACTTTGAATCATTAATCCTCTCCAATAATTGCACCTCGACGTCCTCTGCTATTTCATCATTTGGTCTAGTTCTGGTGCTGGCCCAAAGAGGAACCTGTGCTACCTTTTCAACTGCAGCCTCTCCTAAAAGGTGACAGCAAAGTCCCGAGCGGCAGGCAAGAACTATTCTTCACCGCAAGTAAAAGGCTTCTTACCCTGAGCAGTACGGTCAGCCACTAAGTATGATGCTCTCAGTGCCGCCAGCTTTGTTGATGCACTGACCTTCAATAATGGCTTCTGACCCTGGTGTTTGTGTCTTTTTCCTTCAAAAAAACTCCAAAGGCTTGTGTTTTAATGCAGGGTGTTTGGTCTCTATGTGGCCAAGCGGTTGTGAAGTTTTTATTCTTCCTGTGCGGCCCAGTACTAAATGACCCACGGCCTGGTACCGGTCCACAGCACGATGGTTGGGGACAGCTGCCTGAGAGGATTTGAAATCCCCCCACCGTAGATTCACATAATACGGGCCCCAAACAACATTTTGCATAGGGGCCCCAAAAACCTTGAAACGGCCCTGCTCATTACTGAAGTTCATTTTGCGGGAGAAAACAATATGTTGATTATTTACCTTGTTCACTGATTATAAAATGGCATTCAACAATATATCATTCATCATTGTCACCAAGAAATGCTTTATTTACAGAATTCAACTCCTGAAAAAATACTAAGTACTCACATATTAGAACCTTTTTGATGATCATCCCTAGCAGCTGTGTCTGTTGAAAATGGGTGATGAAAAAATATATGTTCAAGTTCAAGTTCAAGAGATAATTTGTCACATACATATATATACGGTCATACATATATGCAGTGAAATGTCATGACACCCTGTGATTACGCACAATAAGCTCTATAAGCTCCAAAAATACAAAAAAATACCAAAATGTGCGTAATCGACACAAGGTGCTCGTATTTGGTAAGAATGAATGATGGTAGAAATGAAGCAAAGCAGAAGCAAAAGAAGTGGAGTGTCCCTGTTGGAATGACAGAGACACGGCACTAAACACTAAGAAAACACCCGGTTTTGGAAGCACACACCCTGAGTTTCCAAATGAGCTGTTGAGAAGCTCTATTAAAGCTGGAAGGAGATGCACTCGGTCAAGCTCATGTCTCACTTTCCTATCCTGTCTCACACAACAGGTGTGTGTTTGCCTACAAGTTGATTTGCATCAGTAGCACAGTTCCCCAAGGTATAAGATGCTCTGGTCAGGAGGGCAGGAGATCAATTCTTGCACAAGCCGCCCCAAAAGATACATCAGGATGCTGTCACCAATAGCTCTGTTAGCCATGGTGGGCTTTCTGACTCAAGGTGAGAATTTGGGGAACCACATTTTATTATTCTTATTTTTGATTTCTCATGCACCCCATTGATTTCCACTCCACTTTATTGTATGTCCTTAACTTCAACCTCTCTTTCCCCTTTTATTCTACATGAGTAGTACAGGCTGTACAACATATGTTCAGTTTATTGTTGAACCTTTTTTTTGATTTCAGGGTCGACTGCCGATCGATTTCTGACTCAACCTGACACATTCAAGACTGTTAGTCTTGGAGGGACTGTGTCCATCAGCGCCACAGGGAGTTCAAATATTGGTGGTACTCTCAGCTGGTATTTACAGAAACCTGGACAGGCTCCCAAACTTCTCATATATAGTGTATCAACCCTAAACTCAGGGACTCCATCTCGATTCAGTGGCAGTAGATCTGGCTCTAGCTACACCCTAACCATCACTGGTTTCCAGAGAGAGGATGTGGGAGATTATTACTGTCTGGGCGCCCATGGTGATGGTACGTTCACACAGTGATTTAGAGCCGTACAAAAACCTCCTGCAGCTTGGCTGTGTTGAAAAAGGCCCACTGCAGGTGCAGAGGGTGGAGGAAGACACTGTGCTGTGGATCACTGCTCTGTTGAACACACCACCTCTGTCCTGTCACACAAGCAGCACTGAACATGTTCTAAATGGTTCAAAGTGAAACATAAGAGTCGAGAGATGAACTCAAACATGACTTTGCTTCAGCAAAATGATTATGTTCATCTCCAATGAAACAAATCTGATCCATATTTAAATATCATTACACAGTGAAACAAGGTGGACTTGAATTCAATGACAAATATTACATGAGCAACATAAATCCTATAAACGCCAACGACTCTGCTTCAGTGTGGAAAGGGCTGAAGCAGCTCATCGACTACAAACCCAAATCTTCCCACACCCTGAACAACTGTCAGATAAACTGAATAAGTTTATCTGTTGATTTGAAAGACACCAGCGTCCCCCAAGGCTGCGTCTTCTCCCCGCTGCTCTTCTCGCTGTACACCAACGGCTGCACCTCCAGACACCAACCTGTCAAGCTCCTCTAATTAATTAAAAAATAATAATCACATTTCTTTATCAAACAATTTCTGAAAAACAATTGATAAAACAATGTGAACAGGCACTGGAAGACCCTGTGAACTACTGATGAACACAGTGAGCCTCAGCACTTTGACTGCATCCTCTGTTGTCAAAATCTCAATGAACCCAGCTGTTATGTTCAAATAAACAGACATCTTTTATGTTTGGGGTGAAATTAACCTCAGCAATTTAAACCTCCAAAAAAATAACTGTAATTCAAAGTGTTACACAAGTTTACACCTCAGAACATCAGAAAGTCATAGAACAATAGAAATGACCTCTCAATATATCTCTAAAAGATTAAACAAAACAGGATGCTACTTCTGTAAACTGATTACAATGTGATCCCAGACATCCATGGATCATCTCCCAGGAACGAAGGGGGCGATTTCATATCCATACACTAATTATTTCAATTCCCTTGGAGGAAACCCCCCCCCCCCCCCCCTGCTCTGGTGCCACTCTCTCTCTCTCTATGTCTGGACCCCCCTGAGTGTCCTTCCTGTTTAAATGTGATTCATCATGAAATGTAAGTCACAACTGACAATAAAACACTGTTTGGAAGTGTGCCTGGGTCTCTCGTTCATTCTGTAGAAAAACTCCATGAATATGACCCAGTTTTCGTCCTTGGTAGCGGAGCTCGGTTAATCTCACCAGATCCACATCGGAAATTCCACAACAGCAATAAAAAGTATATAAAGAGTCAGTAAAAGCGCGTGTCTGGTATGGGCCTGCCAACGTCCAGGAAGAGGTCAACAGGTCATCAGAGCAGAGAGGATCATGGGCTGTGACCTCTCCACCCTTCAGGACCTCTATACTTCCAGGTCAAGAAGAAGGGCAAAAAAGATGATCAGTGACCCTTGTCTTTCTGTTCTGCTTTGTCCTGCCTGGTTCTCCATCCCTCCACCCGGAACCTGGATCCCTCCTTCCCCGGTCCTCACCGGTCCTGTCCTGTTTTGCTCAACATGGTCCAAAAGTCCCGCCGGCCTGGACCAGTTCCAACCCGGCCGGGCCCCTCCTGTCGTCTCCACTGCGTCTCAGAATAAGCCTCCTTCGTTTACCCCTGTCTGTCCACCGTCTCTGTGTCGTGCATTTGGAGCCCTCCTAGCCTTGATCGTAACATGGAGCCACTACAACTCACCGTTATACATTTATTTATTCATTTTATCAAACGAATTACTCGCAGTGTAACAACTATATAATTTTCTTCTTGGATTTAAACTCTACCTCTGGCCATGGTGACCTCTGCTAGGTTCCAGGTTTGTCCTTGGGCCTCAAGGATTTTGTTTTTATGCAAATGATCCAATCATTCCTAGTGCTGTCCTAGATAATGCACTTTTTTCAAGAGGGGTAATAGAATGACCACACTCACCCTATAATAACCTTTGATTTCTCAGAAAAATCTTTGAAAAGATGGTTTACAAACAATTACACTATTACTCATCCACTAATCATATCTATGATGTTTTACAAAGCTCTCACTGGCCTGGCACCAAGTGATATTTCCAACATGCTGGTCAGCTATGAGCCGGTAAGGTCTCTCAGGTCCTCTGGCCTTTTACACATTCCAAGAGTTAATCCTGAAGCTGGCAAAGCAGCTTTCTGTTTTAATGCTCCCATGCGTTGGAACAGCTTCCCCTGCTGCCACATTGTTTTCTCTTAAAAGCACGAGGCTTAAACCCTTTTAAGTAGGTATAGCAAATTCCTCTGCCCCCAAACTCCTAGCACCCTCCCATACATTTGGCCTGCCAGTCCAGGGTTTCCCATACATGGACAACTATCACTTTTCATCTTTCGCCACCATACTTTTTTTCACAATATTTTATTCACCATTTCATTGTAGAACTGAGTGAGGGGTCGTTTTTTTCCATGCCAAGAAGATGGCCGTCTGAACTCCCAACAAGAAGAACTAACAGTTATTAACGTTATTATAATACAGCTGGGTTTCAAGATTAACATATGGCTGCAAGTCAGTATCCACTGAGTGTTAGGGTTTGGGTTCATTATAGGATTTCTCAAAGGAGTTTCTGGAAAACAGTTTTGTTTTATTAGTATTATTATTTCGGGTCATTCTAGATTTTTGCTGACTTGACGTGTTTCCTGTCCACAGTGGATGTCTACGGGGGACGTCCGCCATATTTGATCTGTGTCCAGGTCCCTCTCAGGACTGGAGTGACTGCAACGGATCATTGGTTCTGCAGTGAAGGTTATCGTCTGTAACCCTCCTTCGCCTTCAGGACAATACGGAAGGCGGGGGAGATTGCGGCTGACCCTTCCCACCTCGGGCACAACCTTTTTCAGACTCTGATACTCTGGCAACCTCTAGCCAGATGATAAGAGGTTGCCTTTCAGGACCAAAACATTGCGCAAATTAATCGTTTGTACCCCATGGCAGCGGGGCTCACCAACAGGCCCCCTGCCCCTCCTGCCCCCCACTGACTGTCTCTCTCTCACACACACACACGCACACACACACACACACACACACACACACACACATGAAGTAACACTGGGCTAACTAGTGACTGGATCCCAACATGGCAGGTAGAAGTTAGTCTACAGTAAATACAAGTTACAGTGTTACAGCATTACTTATAAAGGTGGAGTTTAAAGGTTACTTTTTAGCACCCCTAATTTACTAATTTATTTACTCGAGTAACTAAATAACTTCCCCTTTATTTACTTACTTTCCTATTTAAAAATAATCTCTAACTCTGCTAATGCTGCTTATTCCTAAAGAAGGTTTATCTGTGAGTGTGATATACAGTGGTTTGATACTACTGACCTAATGTACTTATTGTTAGTCGCTTTGGACAAATGTGAAGTGATGTAACATAATGTAAGAGTAGTCACAATAAAGGGGCGTACAGTACTACCATCCATGCCTTGTCCCACTTCGGTGGGACAGTCCCACTTCGGTTGGACATATACTAAAATTGTAACGATACAGAGAAGATTAGCATGGTCCCTGCGCAAGGATGACACGCAAATTCGTGAAGCGTTCCTCATTTTTTTGGTGGCACGGTGGCGCAGTGCATTGCACTGCTGCCTCACAGCAAGAAGGTCCTGTGTTCGATTCCCGCCTGGGGCGCTGTTGGCACCGTGCTCCGGCGGGTTATCTCCCAAATAGGAGCCTTTCTGTGTGGAGTTTGCATGTTCTCCCCGTGCTCACATGGGGTGTCCTCCACCTAACGTCAGTAAGGACCCCCACCAAAAACATGCACCCATCATCGTCTGACCAGTGATGGACACTTGTCCCCGGGCGCGTCTATGTATGCTGCCCACTGCTCCTGGCTGTGCCCCCGGAGGAAGGACAAGCCAGGATGGGTCAAATGCAGAGGAACCATTTCACCGGCCACCATCAAAGCGTGTGTGTGCAAGCATGTGTGGTGTGTTGCGTGACAAATAAAGACTGTTTCTTCTTCTTTCTTTTCTTCCACCCGGCTCCCCCCTCAGTCTCTTCTCAACTGCCTCCCCGACATCAAAGTCTGGATGTCATCAAACCTGCTCAAACTCAACAATTGCAAAACCAAACTCATGTTTGTGGCTCCCAAGGCACCGCTCAGGGAGGTTGGAGATCTGCTCCTGGTTGTTGACGGCTGCTCTATCTTCTCACCCCCCAAAGTACGCAACCTAGGCGTCATCTTTGATTCAACCCTGTCATTTCACTCACACATCAAATCCATAACCAAATCTGCCTTCTCCACCTCAAGAACATCTCCAGACTCCGCCCATCACTGTCCGTGGCAGAAACAGTAACCCACGCTTTCATCACCTCCCGTCTGGACTACTGCAATGGAGTCCTGTCCGGGGTTCCAAGCAAAGCGCTGGACAGGCTCCAGTGTGTTCAAAACTCTGCTGCTAGAGTTCTCACCCGCCCCAAGCCCTGGCAGCACATCACCCCCACCCTCATCCATCTCCACTGGCTCCCTGTCAAAACCAGTATTTCCTACAAAACCCTGCTACTAACCTACAAATCCCTCCGCGCCCTTGATGCCCGTACCTAACAGACCTCCTCCACCCCTACGCCCCGTCCCGGAAGCTGCGCTCCTCGGACACGGCTCTGCTCTCCACCTCGCGCACGAGGCTACGAACCTTTGGGGACAGAGCCTTCAGTGTGGCAGCCCCCACCCTCTGGAACTCTCTCCCCACTGACATTCAAAATGCTCCATCCCTGGCCACCTTCAAAAACCTCCTCAAAACCTATCTGTTCAACGAGGCCTACTGCCCCTGACCCTTTTTGGTTTCTTTTTTTTCTGTTCCTAATTGATTTCGATTTGTCTACCTTGTCTTGTTTCGTTTTTTGTTTTTCCCTTATAAAGTGTCCATGGCTTTGTGAAAGGCGCTATATAAATCCTAGTTATTATTATTATTACTAAGATATAATCTACAGAAACCAAGCCTTTGATTTAGAGTACATCAACACCATCCCTACCTATTATAATATTTTAAGTTAAATTGAACTGACCAAATGATAAATAAAAGAAAATGATTTCGTCCGCTGGTGACATAACTCCCTATATATCACATTAAGATTTTCAACATTTACATATTTTGATCAATATTTTAAATGTCACACTAAATGATTATGTCTCACAGGATGGTTCTAACAAATTTATTCTCAAATATGAGTTGAATCAAAAATAATTTCCCTTTTAAAGCCAACAAAATAGTGTCACACTGACTACTATTTCCAACACACTGTCCTAATGCACTACACCTGATCAACAACATGAATGTGCATATGTGGACATTTTTTTTATATTTGTATGACACATTGGAATTGAAAGGAGCAGAAAATGTCAACCACACAAGTATAGGTAGGTAGGTCTTTCTTTTTATTCGGGGGAATAGCTTTGCAGTCACCAAGCACACCGCTGTGCTAGGCATTTAAGTTATAAGACTGGGCTTACTGTTTATGAAATTATTTAAAATCAATATTCCATGAGTAAAAAGGCATGTCATCGTTCACAAAAAGTTAGGGATTGGGCTTTCGGGTGAAATTTCAGGATGAACCTAAAATGCACTATAACCTTTACAGGTGAACTTAATTTGACCTTCTCTAAACTTTTGAATGCACATGTCCAACTGTTCAATGTTTCAGTACTTTTTGCACAACTTGTTGTTCTCTAGCAAGGAGCTGAACGGCAAAATTCACAACAGGTGTTTGATCCATGAATCGACCAATACATTTCCTGGTTCAATTAGAATTGGTATTTAAACAGTCCTCTTCATCACGCTGTTCACATTTTGACATCATGAGACCAAGACGACACCTAACAACTGATCAACAGTATCTCGCCTTTGCGAGGCTTCAAACAGGATGTTCTCAGAGGGAAGTGGCCACTGAGCTTAGAGCGTCACAGAGTGTCATCAGCAGGTTCCAACAGAGATACAGAGACTGGAAGAGTCACAGAAAGGCATAGAAGTGGACGTCCTTTGGCCACATCCCACACTGATGACTGGTTCATTATGAACAGTGCCCTGCGGGACCAGATGATGAATGCCACTCAACTCCGGGCACATTTTCAGGGATTTGAGAGGCAACCAAGTGTCACGTCAGACCATTCGAAACCGTTTACATCAGCCTGGTCTGCGTGGTAGACGACCTGCAGGGGTACCTGACCACACCACCAGGCACAGGCATCATCGTCTTGCACGGGCCAGGGAGCATTTACGCTGGACAAGGGACCAGTGGGCCTCAGTGCTGTTCTCTGATGAAAGTCGATTCACGTTGAGCAGAAATGATGGCCGCCAACGATGTTGGAGACGTCAAGGAGAGCGCTATGCATCAGCCACTGTTGTCACCAGACGAGCCTCGGGTGGTGGTGGCGTTAGTGTGGGCAGGTGTGTCTAGTCAATGCAGAACTGCCCTACACTTTGTGAATGGTACAGTGACAAGCCCATACTACCTGAATAACATCATTCATCCAGTCATTGTGCCCCTGCATGAACAACACAGGCCTCATTTCATCTTCATGGACGACAATGCTCCAGCTCTAGAGGTGGCATCATTAGGGAACGGCTGCTGGAGACTGGGGCACCTCAAATGGAGTTGCCTGCACTTTCTCCAGACCTGAATCCCACAGAAAACCTATGGGATCAGCTGAGTCGCCGTGTAGAGGCTGGTAACTCTGTACCACAGAACCTCAATGACCTGAGGGCCGCCCTTCAAGAAGAGTGGGGGGCCAGGCCTCAGCAGACAATAAGTCGACTTGTGATTTTTTTTTTGTGAATTGATGCTCAAGGGCACATGACAAGTTGAGACAGCCATTTTTTTGTTGTGGTATACCCACCACTGTTGGCTTTTGTTTCAATATATTGTTTGAGATGAGGAAATCACCATTGCATGCTTCTACTTAAATGCCCTACTTTCATGATAAAATATCACTGTAGCGTCAACTTTACATTTTCCATAAATTTCACCCGAAAGCCACATATCCCTAACTTTTTGTGAGGAGTGTGTCATAAAATAAAGATTTTGCTGTGGATCCCTGCAGTTCTCTTCTAGAGCACGAGAGAGTGATACAACCTAAATGACCCACATGACTTGAACGCACCGTTTTAATTTAAACAACGATTTTATATATTTCATCATGAAATATATTGAGTCACAGAATGTGTTTGAAGAAACAAACATGTGAAAATATATTTATGGATATATAAGCACAGTGTATAGACCCAGAGAGACAAATAGGCCATGACCAACGTGACTTGACGCACCATTTTTATTTTAAATTCAAACATTACAGAGAACATTACAGTCAGACATCATTGGCAGCTAAATACAAATATTAAACATCACAGAGGCAATATTCATACATGCATTAAAGATTAAGAAAAAAAAGAAAAATCAATAAGTCTATGAATCTTTACAGTTGCATGGTTATAAAACAGGTTGTTTTTTCTTTGTCAATTTTACTGACTTTATATACACTGATCAAATTCAACTTAAAACACAAATATTATGGGATGATGGTGAAAATGTCGCCTGATTTATATGAAACTTTCCTAATAGTATGAGAAGGTTAACCATCAAAGTCATAGTTATTATTACATTCAAACTGTGTTATTATGTCTTTATCCCAATTTACCACAGAGTGACCAGATTTGTTCTTGAACAACGTCTGTATTTGGTTCCATAATATATAAGATTAGAACAAGTGTATTATTGATATCAGCAAACTTTGAAATCATTTCATGGATAGATGTAACATCTTAGATATAAGTGTGGACTAGATTGTTCAGAAGATTGTGGATAGCGAGTAAGGAGGAGTTATTACACTGATGACAATATTTCAAGGACGACTCAGGAGACTGTAATTGTAAGGACAATAGATCTTGTATTGGAACAAAAGAAAACCAGAAGAATACTAAAATACAGTATGGCCATTCAAATTTCAACTTCATTTCACCTCACATGATGCCTGAGTTTATGCTTTTCCTCAAAGCAGAGGATTTATATTCTACAGTTAAGTGCACTATGTTTACTCAGTAAGTTCGACCTACATTCCTGACAGGAATATGGGGATAAATACAATTTCTTTACAAAGTTTTTTACCTTGATCACAAATAAATCACCAATATAACCGTCACAGATCAACCCAGCAACCATCATTTAAACCTGCACAAAACACCAAAACAGCAAAAGCACAGCAGGTACAAATCTGAGCCCTTCACTCCACACACTTTATCTTCACCTGTTGATCTTCAGTTTTGTTGCCAGCAGAGGGAAAGTCTAAGTATTGGTCCATTTGTTCATGAAGTCATGTAGGCAAAGTGTGTGTATGTGACCTGGGGGATATGAATTGGTGGAGTGAGTCTCTGCTGCAGTTGATCCTACCGCAGAGGCAGGAATATGATGATTGTTGCTGAGTGGGATCCTCAGATCCTGAGGCTCTGTGCTCATCAGTTGGAGTAGCTCAACATCGGTTCCTTCACTCACGTCGTCATCGTTGGGTGACCCGGCCAATTGGGCATTCAGAGTTTGGAGTTTTCAGCCACTTGGTGGACATCTGCAGCAGCTCTTCTCCCTGCGGCAGCACCATCATCTGACTGACGTGAACCTGCTGGAGGGAGCCAGTAGCTGTTCACCTTGGGTAAGCTAGTTGACGGTCTGGCAAGGAATGACTGGGAAGCTGAGACTAAATACTGTGCAGGTAATTGATCCCAGGTGTGTGCAATTGGGCTCAAGTAGGGAGCTGCAGATGGGGCAAGAGCGGCCTCTAGTGGCGCTGGGAGGCCGTGGGCCTAACAGAAACAGGCACAGACGGAAGTGAGGGGTAGACGCTCTTGTCATTTTTCAAATTTAAACACCTTGCAGACTCCGATAGTCAATAAAATGGATATTCAAAAAAAAAAAAAAAAAAAAAAGCATTCTTCCTGAGCGGCCCGGTACCAAATGACCCACGGCCCGGTACCGGTCCACGGACCGGTGGTTGGGGTCAGCTGCCTTAGAGGGTTTGGAATCCCCCCAGCAAAGTTATACGTAATAGGGGCCCCAAACAACATTTTGCATAGGGCCCCCAAAACCTAGAAACGGACCTGCTCATGACTGAAGTTCATTTAGGGGAAGAAAACAATATGTTGATTATTTACCTTATTCACTGATTATTAAATGGCATTCAACAATATATCAGTCATCATTGTCACCAAGAAATGCTTTATTTACAGAATTCAACTCCTGAACAAATACTAAGTACTCAGAAATTAGAACGTTTTTGATGATCATCCCTAGCAGCTGTGTCTGTTGAAAATGGGTGATGAAAAAATATATGTTCAAGTTCAAGTTCAAGAGATAATTTGTCACATACATATACATACGGTCATACATATATGCAGTGAAATGTCATGACACTCGGTGATTACACACAATAAGCTCTATAAGCTCCAAAAATACTAAAAAATACCAAAGTGTGAGTAATCGACACAAGATGCTCGTATTTGGTAAGAATGAATGATGGTAGAAATGAAGCAAAGCAGAAGCAAAAGAAGTGGAGTGTCCCTGTTGGAATGACAGAGACACGGCACTAAACACTAAGAAAACACTTGGTTTTGGAAGCACACACCCTGAGTTTCCAAATGAGCTGTTGAGAAGCTCTATTAAAGCTGGAAGGAGATGCACTCGGTCAAGCTCATGTCTCACTTTCCTATCCTGTCTCACACAACAGGTGTGTGTTTGCCTACAAGTTGATTTGCATCAGTAGCACAGTTCCCCAAGGTATAAGATGCTCTGGTCAGGAGGGCAGGAGATCAATTCTTGCACAAGCCACCCCAAAAGATACATCAGGATGCTGTCACCAATAGCTCTGTTAGCCATGGTGGGCTTTCTGACTCAAGGTGAGGATTTGGGGAACCACTTCATTTTATTATTCTTATTTTTGATTTCTCATGCACCCCATTGATTTCCACTCCACTTTTTTGTATGTTCTTAACTTCAACCTCTCTTTCCCCTTTTATTCTACGTGAGTAGTACAGGCTGTACAACATATGTTCAGTTTATTGTTGAACCTTTTTTTTTATTTCAGGGTCGACTGCCGATCGATTTCTGACTCAACCTGACACATTCAAGACTGTTAGTCTTGGAGGGACTGTGTCCATCAGCGCGACAGGGAGTTCAAATATTGATAATGCTCTCAGCTGGTATTTACAGAAACCTGGACAGGCTCCCAAACTTCTCATATATTATTCATCAACCCTAAACTCAGGGACTCCATCTCGATTCAGTGGCAGTAGATCTGGCTCTAGCTACACACTAACCATCACTGGTTTCCAGAGAGAGGATGTGGGAGATTATTACTGTCTGGGCTACCATTATGATTATACGTTCACACAGTGATTTAGAGCCGTACAAAAACCTCCTGCAGCTTGGCTGCGTTGAAAAAGGCCCACTGCAGGTGCAGAGGGTGGAGGAAGACACTGTGCTGTGGATCACTGCTCTGTTGAACACACCACCTCTGTCCTGTCACACAAGCAGCACTGAACATGTTCTAAATAGTTCAAAGTGAAACATAAGAGTCAAGAGATGAACTCAAACATGACTTGGCTTTGGCAAAATTATTGTTCTTCTTCTCCTCCAATGAAACAAATCTGATCCATATTTAAATATCATTACACAGTGAAACAAGGTGGACTTGAATTCAATGACAAATATTACATGAGCAACATAAATCCTATAAACAAGCCAAGCACAGTTCAAGGACTAAATATGAACAGCTGTGTTCAAAGGGGCTAATGTTATATAGGAATCTGCTGAAAGGACATTTCTTTAACATTTTTCAATTATAAATCATTTGATATTGTGAAGGCAAAGTTAAAAAGGCATTTAGTGATTTAAAATGCTCATATTCTCAATATCCCAGTCCCAATGTTAAATCAAGGGCTGGATTTTCAGGGCCAGTGACGTCCATATGAGCGTGAATTTCATGGTTGCGATGAAGTAAGAAATGTTCTTCAAGAGTCGTAATGAAAGTTAACAGGTTCAAATAAGGTCCCACAAATTTATTGTCACTTCCAGGAAAAAAAGGAATTCAAATTCTAATGGAAAAAACACTGTTGAGAAATCAAACTCTCACTCTGGAATGTATGACATGTATTTATTTGATGCAGAGTATCATGAATGTCTTCTACAAAAGGTTCTACATGGTTGAAGTTGAGACACAGCAAACAGACATTGACAAAGAGCAAAGTTCAGAAAATCTTTAACAAGCGAGTAGCATTTTCTATCTGAAATCTATCTCAACACCTACGCAGAACACTGTTTAGGGTCCAGGGTTTGAGTCACGGGCGTCTGACCATCCAGGGCGGCCCGACAGCCCACTGAGCCCGCCCCCCTCCACTGGTCCGCAGGGAGGGTCAGGGCGCTGGTCCAGCTGTAGTGGCCGTCCTTCCCCAGGACCTTAGGGCTGTCTGACACCCCTGCGGTCCTGCCCTGGCCCCCCACCTCCCAGCCCAGGCTCCAGGTTGGGGGGAGGCCCCCGCTGGCCACACACACCAGTGTAGCACTGCCCTGCTCCAGCTCCACACTGGAGGGGGGGAGGACGCTCAGGGTGGGCGGCACCACACCCACTGGAGGAGAGAGAGCAGAGAAGTGGAGCGTGGTCAAAATAATGTGAATTTTATAAAGAAATAGGAAAGAGAAATAAAATGGATTTGCTTTAGTTTCCATGATTCTCATCCAGTGAAGTCAACAAATGAGCTTGATAAGAGTGTTTACTGGTAAGAGACTTTTTTTTTTTCTTCCACTTCCCTGTCCCTACATCTTAATGCATGAAGCTCTAAAAACAAGAAACTTTAGAAAATCAAAAGTTTAATGATTCAAAAAAAAAAGTGCAACATTAAAAACTATTTCAAATATCTTCTCATCTTCACTCACTTTAGGCATTGAAATGAGCCCCAGAATTCAGAATGCATCTTAAACAGGAATTACTTTTATGTCAATATTACACTCATCGCTTCAAGAGAAATAAATACTTTACAAAATTATTAGTATTTTAATTTGCAAAAACTAGTTAGGAGGATTGCAGCTTTCAGAACGAATTTTGCTCTGATTTTAATCTCAACACACACATAAAAAAGTCAAAAATAGCTAAATTTTAAAATGCTGAAAATACAGAAAAAATATATTAAAAATCATATTTGGATTATAAAAAAAGAATGTGCACTTGAGAACAAATTTATTTTACTTACTGTCAACGATGAGTCTGGTGCCTCCTCCAAAAGTGTACCACAGTGATAAAGACAGAGCCAGCGGCTGCACAAAAACCTCCCGCACTCAGCAAACGCTGCTTCGCCAAAATAAAGTCCACACATAACTCCATCGTGGTCATAGAATTATTTCAACATCAACCATTTGTACAACACTGTGTCTTTTTTTCATTTTTAAATTGCAATTAAATCGCTTTGCTTAAAGAGTATGAAATGTGTGTGACAAGATACAACAGGCACGCTTTCCTAAAAATAACTCAGATGTCTAACTCAGATTATTTACACAAATAAATATAAAGTTGGATTTATGATTTAGAAAAATCCATGTAATCACTGACTCACAGCATCATTTATCCTATTTAAGTAAATTTAAGTCAAAAAATGAAATGAAAGAAATGGTCATTTTATACAAACCACTTTAACTACGACAAGAATGAGAACATGCAGGTCCAAGTAATTCCAAGTAAGGTATGTTTTTGTTCTCCAAACATAATATAAATGGATTAAAGCTGCATTTCCAAATGATGCTGTGTGTTCTAGCCAGTGTGCAGCCTGCACACACCAGTAGATCATTTCCATAGAGAGGAGCTTTGCATGCTCAGCTGACGTCCTCGTCTTCTCAGAGGGTTTATAGTCTCCTGCATTCAAGCCTCCAGCGCTCAGAGCTGTCACTCACCACCTCAGAAACCACGGCAACCATGAGCGCCATCACCATCCTCATCTCAGCACTTTTCTGCTGCTGCTTCACAGGTCAGTTGACATTGATAACGTGGACCAACTTTACCCTGGTTTACTTCTCATGGTATCTGAACGCTAGTATCTTTCTCTAGTTTATATTATACCAGTGAATATTATTCCATAGCATGTCTAATGTGTTCACGTGACTCATATTGTACTTTTTTATTTCAGGGTCGACTGCCAATTCATTTCTGACTCAACCTGACACATTCAAGACTGTTAGTCTTGGAGGGACTGTGTCCATCAGCGCCACAGGGAGTTCAAATATTGGTGGTGATCTCAGCTGGTATTTACAGAAACCTGGACAGGCTCCCAAACTTCTCATATATTATGCATCAACCCGATTCTCAGGGACTCCATCTCGATTCAGTGGCAGTAGATCTGGCTCTAGCTACACCCTAACCATCACTGGTTTCCAGAGAGAGGATGTGGGAGATTATTACTGTCTGGGCGACCATAATGATTATACGTTCACACAGTGATTTAGAGCCGTACAAAAACCTCCTGCAGCTTGGCTGTGTTGAAAAAGGCCCACTGCAGGTGCAGAGGGTGGAGGAAGACACTGTGCTGTGGATCACTGCTCTGTTGAACACATCACCTCTGTCCTGTCACACAAGCAGCACTGAACATGTTCTAAACTCAACTGACATGACTGAGACACTGCTGACGTACAGTATTAGAATGATCAGGCTTAATTTAATACAATGTAGTTTGACATTACTATTGATGTACTGCTCATTTTAATATTTCCAACCAAACATCTATTACCAGCACAATTTATTTATGCCTTATTTCATGCTGTTCTGGTTCTCTACATCACAAGGCGTGAGGGAGGGCTGTGTCTATTGGAAAGCCACTCTGTGTCACGGCTAATCCTCTTTTCCCAGAACAACGGAAGATGTGACCATCGATGCCACGATCGCAGCTTGATCTCCTTCCCTCCGCCAGGTGCAGGAGGACGGTCGTTCCCATCACATTGACTCAATTTGTCACTTGAAAGCCCTCGCTTCGCGCTTCGATTTACCAAACTGACTGGATAATATTATGCTGCTGTATGGATAGCACCACACAGCACAAACATAGCTACAGTGTCGTGGGTTCACCTTCCCCTGTCACAACACACGCTGGCTGATACGAACAATTTGGGCTGCGGATTTCAGCAACGTGATCCCAAAACCTAGGGATCTTTAAGCCAATCTGTAGTAAGTTGAGTAAAGGACAAATGTTTTTACATACTGTGTGTATATATATATATATATATATATATATACAGATTGATTTATTTATTTATTTATTTATTTATTTCACCCGGCCTTTAATCACAGCAGGGTGACAGATCCACGCATTTTACCGGCCAGTTGGACCTTTAGATATTTTCTAGAATATGACCTTTGAATGACTGCTGCTTTCCTTCCAGAGCGGCTGCCAGAGCAGATAAACCCGCTGGCCACAGTCACAATGTTCCGCGATGCGGGTGATGGAAAGTGCAGTTGGCCAAGTGGACCTGGAAAGTCACCTGGGATTTGATTTTGTGCTTTGGCCGCATGGGTCATTCTCAAAGCGATGAAATAGGTGTTCTGTGTACAGGTATATGCATATGGATATCGTCAATTGTTGACCTTATTTCGCTTCATGTGACCAGTGATTTTCCCTGCCTAGAATACATTTTGGAGGAAGCTGATCATCGAATATGATCTATGTAATTTGTGTAATCCTTTTCTATTATATTCCATTTTATCTTTAAGATACACAGAGTGATATTTATAGAATTTAATTAAATTGAATCTTGACTCGCTGTTATGTCACTTCATTTCCTAATAGTTTCCAGGTTGCAGTTTTTCTCCCTCGATATCATCACCAGCATTTCTATGCTGCCGTATGAATAAAACCATGGAAACAACAATCCCTTTTTCCTTTTCCTGTTTTTATTTTTTATTTTATTTTATTTTTTTCTGTAATAACCTCTTAACGCTAAGTTTGATTGCTGGCTATTTACCTTATTTCAGCTGATGCAACCATCCCATCTCTGACTGCATGTGAATGTCGGCATCCATGCATATACATGTGTGTCTGTGCGTCATGGTCCATTTGTTTGTGTACAAGTGCATGCAAGTGAATACTAGCGTGTATATGTGGGTGCGCGCATGCGTGTGTGTGTGTGTGTGTGTGTGTGTGTGTGTGTGTGTGTGTGTGTGGGGCTGTGTGTAGTGATCCTGATCCGATCTATTATCCAAATCAAGGATTAGAGGTAATTGGATTGGCCACAGCTGACGTAGAAGACCATTGTCTGAGTGTCCAGAGTTTGGACGTTGGAGTCGTTCCCAGTTCAGTGCTGGTGCTTTGATGGCAGCGCACGTAGTCATGCTACAGAATCAACATTACACAGTGTACTGTGATGCTGTTTAAATTCCCCATATCGGTAGGCGTGTAACGTCAAATTAGATATAAAAAGTTTTCACCTTTCATGCTTCAATTTTCTTGGTTATCTTCTCACTTTCTGTGCATATTCTACCAGCAAGAAAGAAATTTAGTTTGAGCGGGTCAAGCTGCACGATAAACCCATTTCACCTTGTTTTTTGCATGGTACGTGTGTCTTTTGTCTGGCATTGAGCAGAGTGTGCACGCCTGCTCCCCCCACGCCACATGACGGCTTTAAGTGTATAACGCGTGGGCTACACAGCAAGTCGTTTGAGTCTGTTGCTGGGCCAGCGAGGAGCTATTTAGGCTCAGCCCTGACGTTCACAGCGCTCAGGGCCCTGAATGGTCCATCCAAAGCCAACGTGGGTCCGTCTTCACAATGCTCAAAAACTCAAAACACAACAAACTTTTAGATTCGATTTCGATTTTTAAATTCAGATTAACTCGTGATCTGCGAGGATGAAGTGGCCTCCCAAAACACAGACTCCAAACCCCACAACTCACAAAGTTGTGGTGGGGTTTAATAACATTATTCGAGTTGCATGAGAAGCGGTATTCCTCTACTTTCTGCTGTTATAATAATATTAAAATATTCCATTGAAAAGGCCCGAAAGCACCCCCACGCACCCAACAATTGCAATTGCCAACAGCACACATTGAGCACTGGGGTTTTCTGAAGTGGCGGGGCGTTGGTAGGTTGGTGTGGGGGTGTGGCCTGAGAGCAACCAGGTGGGCCCCCTGCCGGCTGGGTTCGGGCGGGGTGTTGGTCTGTGGGCGCGGGACCTGGCCCCTGGCCTGCGTCGGTGTCCCAGGTTCTGCTCCTGCAGCTGCGTCTTGTGCCTGCTCATGGGGGTCGGTTGTATGTGTGCTCCTCAGAGGTGCAGGGTCTCCTTGCGCTCTATGGGACTGGGTTACGCTCCTCTGGGCCAGGCGTGGCTGTTGCTCCGCAGGCTTCAAGCTTCTCTGGGGGCAGGGGGGTCTTCTGTGGCTGCAGGGCAGGGTGCTCGGAGCTTTCCTGCGGCCGCGGGGTGTCTGCACGGTCGCGGGACTCAGGGGTGGCTTTGGGGCCTTTTCCGCTGCTTGGAGGCGCTACGATGTAATACCGACCTCATACACCAGAACCAAGTGGGACGAGTCCCGTACACTCACCGGTGGACACACACACTCACACACACAGACACACAGACACGCACACACACACACACACACACACACACACACACACACACACACATACATAAATGCAGACTCATCACAGCACTAGCACCTGCTTTGAACACATCCCCAACACCCTCTTGGACAGAAAGAGGCCACGTGCCGAATTGCTGCTCCAGTTTTCCTGGACCTAATTAACTCTGATGCATGTGACATTTCTATGTTTATGCTTTTCCATGTACATGTTGTTTGTTTCTATGTTTAATTGTCTCACCCGTGGTGATTCTCCCCCTCTTGGAGTAGAGATCAGTTGTTTATGGACATCCCACAGGTCGTCCACAGGACAGAGTTATTGCAGCAGTTCTTGATGATTTAAGAATGAATAAAGAGTTGCGTTGCAGGTTGAGAACTTGAAGTCCACTTGCAGACGAACTCTGTCCTCGATGTAATGGCACAAATACTCTGTGTTGTATACCAAGCATGCTGACAGCACAAAAAAAAATACAAATAAAAATAAAAGTCCCGAAAGCAACACAGTCCACCATGAACCATATTGAAGTAGGTCACTGTGCAATATAAAGACACGCTGGTTGAATTAGAGACAACTTCACTGCTTTGATGCTGTTTAATGTTCCATGTCAAGTCAATTAACTTATATTTATTTTTAAAAAGAAAAAGAAAAAGTAAAAAGTACTTCAAATTCAATGACATTAATTTAATGTTGATTAATTATTACAATAGTTCTACAATGAAACGCAATAATAAGATAATTTCATTTTGAATATACATGTTTTGGAGAGTTTATAGGAAAATCAAAGATGTGTCCATCCCTAAACACAACTGATTAAAAAAAAGATTTCTTGTCTGGAAGGACTGTAAATACTAATCAGAGTGAGGGAACGTATACAGATGTATGCACAGATGTGGAAAGTAGTGAGTTACAGCTACTCTCATTACGGTGCCTGAGTACATTTTCACCAGTAATGGTCCATTATCGAGGGGAACTAAAATGACTACTATTTTTATTATATGTGTACTATAGTTTTAGAGAAGTTCATTTCTAATAAAGTACTGTATTCACCATTTTCAGTTTTGAGAAACCGTTACTTAAAAACATTGAAATGGACATCCACCCATACAGAGTCTATACAAACTAGAGGAAACCGTGAGGACAAATGAAAAGATCTCCACCATTTAAAAGCACTGTGAGCTGAAGACGGAAAAAAAATCTGTCGCTTCATTTAATGTCATTGTTTGTTCTAAAATGGATCAAGCGCAACAGTGGGCTCGCAAGTCTCTCACTTCATGATGACCTACGGACGGAGCCGCTAATCACCGCTGATGCCTTTCCTTCAGACCCATTAAGCCTGTGTGGCGGTGGAACCGTCTTTGGGAAGCATTAGTCCCGAATGTGCCCTGACCGGCTAATCCTGTTAGCGAATGATTTACAGGGGATTAATTAGTCAACACGTCTTCTCTGAGGCCGAGCGAGATCCTCAGTGTGAGATCGGACCTCTGTTCAGAAACATCCCCGGGCCTTCTGTAATACACACAACCTCACTGGCCAGGAGGCGGACTAGAGATATTGGGGGCAGGCGGGACCGGAATACTACCTGGGGGGAACCGGACTGATACCTGGAGAAGCATCAGCATGGAGGGCACAAAAGGGATATATAAAAGTGTGATATCGGTCAAAGTCAGGGAGTATGTGAAGGACTACTGCAGGAGAAACGGCCTGCTGACGCTCTCCGTCATCGCCGTGGTTACGGGCTGCGTGCTCGGATTTGTCCTCCGGTCACTCGGCTTGTCGACACAGGTACAGAGAGAGAGAGAGAGAGAGATGCTGGATGGATGGACAAACGGATGGATGGACGAGTTGGTGGAAAGATGGTTGGACTGGGTGGATGATGGATGGACGGACGGATGAATGTTTGGATGAATGGATAGATGGAAGAATGGATGGATGAGTGGATGTGTGGATGGGTGGATGGATGAATGGATGGGTGGATGGTTGGACTGGGTGGATGATGGATGGACGGACGGATGAATGTTTGGATGAATGGATAGATGGAAGAATGGATGGATGAGTGGATGTGTGGATGGGTGGATGGATGAATGGATGGGTGGATGGTTGGAGGAATGGATGGATGGATGACTGATAGATGGCTGGTTTGATGGATGATTTGGTGGATGGGTGGATGGATGGTGGATGGTGGAATGGATGGATGGATGAATGGATGGATGAGTGGATGGGTGGATGGATGGATGGTTGAATGGATGGATGGATGGTGGAATGGATGGATGGATGAATGGATGGGTGGATGGATTCAAGGTTATATATCACCGTGCCTATGCATGATGCAAACAGACGACGCTTCAGCACAAACAGATCGTGAATGTGGATGAAGTGGCCGGGTCACTCAGCGCACGACCTTTCGTCGACTGCAGAACAAATATATAGTTGTGATAATGATGTACAGCAAGGCCTTGCAAAGACCTAAAGTGAGGGTGCTCACGGTGTAGGTTCCAAGACGCAAGGTCGTGCATCAAACAACGCAAAACTGTATTGAGCAGTTTAGAGTTTTATCAGTTATATTTTCATGATCAGAAAATATTATATTAGTATATATATATATATAGTATATATATTATCAGAAAGACATATTTTCACAAGTTGCTGTATAGTAACACGCAGGATGATTTACACACATCTGATAAAGATGTCTTACCTGCTCAGGAAGGTTATTTGTCTTGGCATCAATGAAACCATCATCCATTGTTAGTGGTAGACTAACAATTCAAATCTTCTCCGACGATGTCTCTTTCACTATGACATCATAACTGATGGTCCTAACATAAGAAATTATTTGCAAGTGCAGGCAGTGCCTCTACTCTAACAAGTGATCGATATGATTTCAGAGTTCTATATGTTATATGTTATACATTATATTGTATAAATCTCCCTCAGTCCAACTTTCAAGCAAAATAACATTTAGGCAAATCAGAGTTGAAACTATGTGTGTGAGTACCGTGTGAATATAAAAACAGCCTCAACAAACCTGTGTAAATAATATTTGAGAGCTCATTGACAACACGAGCCAATTCTTCACATATCCATACACCTAATATACATACATACAGATCAAATACTTTGTTCTTTTGTTTGCAGGCCAAGGTTTACTTCTCCTTCCCCGGAGAACTATTGATGAGGATGTTAAAGATGTTGATTCTCCCCCTTATCACCTCCAGGTAGAACAATCTATCTATCTATCTATCTATCTATCTATCTATCTATCTATCTATCTATCTGTCTGTCTGTCTGTCTGTCTGTCTGTCTGTCTGTCTGTCTGTCTGTCTGTCTGTCTGTCTGTCTGTCTGTCTGTCTGTCTCATTAACCAGTAATCAGTAACCAGTAGTGTTTGGCAGTTAATCCATTAACCGCCAAGTGCCCTGTTGTTAACTTAAAGCATAAGTTACAAAAAATAAAGTAATTAAAATGTCCTTTCCAGTCTGATGTCAGGCCTGTCGGCCATGGACACCAGGGCCAGCGGCCGCCTGGGCGTCCTGACCATCACCTATTATCTATGGACGACCTTCATCGCCGTCATCGTCGGCATCATCCTGGTGCTGATCATCCAACCAGGGACGGGCTGGGAGAAGGAGGGCCACCACACTGGCCACGGGCCCGTCATGACGTCTGCCGACGCCCTGCTTGACCTCATCAGGTACACACACACACACACACACACACACACACACACACACACACAACTTCACTCAACTTCCTGGGTGGAGTTCATTAGTTGACCTTGTCCACTGTGTAGGTTGGCACAATCAAAGACATCAATTGTTTTTTGCAGATCAACACAGATGGGCACAATTTGGTACTAAGATGAGGATATAGCCAGCCTTTGCAAAGAATGAATAATGCACCTACAGTATGTATTATTATATGCATGATTAGGCTATGAAGGCTAAAATAAATGAGATGACATACACAAATCGTACCGTTATAATATTTACAACTCATAATTTACTACTTTGCAATACTGCAAGTGTTGCGTTTGGCATACACACACACACACACACACACACACACACACACACACACACACACACAAACTCACTGAGCACTTTATTAGGAACACTATATTAATACTGAGCAGGGCCTCCCTTTGCTCTCTAAAACAGCCTCAGTTCTTCTTGTCATGGATTCCACAAGATGTTGGAAACGTTCCTTTGAGATTCTGCTCCACATTGACACAATTGCGTCATGCAATTCCTGCAGATTTGTCAGCTGCACATTCATGCCGCGAATCTCCCGTTCTATCACTTCCCAAAGGCACTCTATTGGATTCAGATCCGGTGCTTGGGAAGGAAACTGAACAATATTGAACTCATTGTCATGTTCACCAAACCAGTTTGAGACGTCTTTTGCTTTGTGACATCACGGTGCATTATCATGCTGGAGGGAGCCGTTAGTAGATGGGTCAGTTGTGACCATGAAGGGATGCACATGGTCAGCAACAGTACTCAAATAGGCTGTGGTGTCCAAGCGATGATTGGTTAGCATTAATGGGCTAAAAGTGTGCGTGAAAAAAATTCCCCACACCCTTACACCACCTCCACCAGCCTGGACTGTTGACACAAGGCAGGTTGGGTCCTTGGATTCATGCTGTTGGCGCAAAATTCTGATCTGTTTCTGCTGTGTAAAAAAGCAGAAATCAAGATTTCATCAGACCAGGCTACATTTTTCCGGTCTTCAATTGTCCAGTTTTGGTGAGCCTGTGCCCACTGCAGCCTCAGCTTTCTGTTCTTGTCTGACAGATGTGGAACCCGACGTAGCCCCTCCGCCTCAAGGTTCCACGTGTTGTGCATTCTGGGATCTTTTTTCTGATCCCCGCTACTGTACAGGGTGGTTATCTGAAGCCTCTTTCCCACATGGAATCCATAACATTGCAGGATAAAAAAGTAGGTAAAAAGTAGGTAGTCAACCACACATTGGCCTCCTTTACCGAAAAGTTCCGTAGGGAGTATGACTGTATGACTGATGACTGTTACTTTACACTTGCACTGATTCAGTAGGTTATGCTTGCACGAGAGGTGTCTAATATCACACCAGACCAGGCAACGGAACCGTTTTTAAGACCAGCGCTTCGCTCCCTGTCTCCCGGCCCCGCGGACTCTTCCCTCCGCTGGAGGGGACAGAGCCCCCGTGCCCGGACGTAATAACCGGCAATACGGAAAATTGCTGCAGATTTACGACTTTCAGTGCGAGTGGGAAAGGGGCTTGAGTTACCGCCGCGTTTCTGTCAGTTCAAACCAGTCTGTCCATTCTCCGTCGACCCTTCTCATCAACAAGATGTTTCCGTCCGCAGAACTTACACTCACTGGATGTTTTTTTTGTTTTTCACGCCATTCTGAGTAAACTCGAGAGATTGCTGTGTGTGAAAATCCCAAGAGGTCAACAGTTACAGAAATACTCAAGCCAGCCCGTCTGGCACCAACCATCATGCCAGGATTCCCTATTTTCCACTTCAGCTTATTAGTGTTGTTTTGAAGGGATGAGGAATTGTATGTGCAATATGATTTAGCACCCGGTAAAACCACTACAAACCCATTAGATCCAGTGCAGGTCCGGCGTCAGGCTTTGCGCCCTCCAAATCCAGTCTTGACCCTGCGACCTCTCTGAACTGCACAGGTTGAGATGGAAAAGGATTGAGGGAATTAATGCTACCACAAACCATGAGCCCTGAGCTTCGTTAAGCCTACTTATCGTTTGATTGAAAAAAAAAAAAAAAAAAAAAAAAAGTAAAAAAGAAGCAGAAAAATCATCAAAAAAGTAGAATTATCAAATAAACACCAAGGGCCCACGTGTGAATTCGGGCCAAGTTCAGCGCTTTATGGCCGTGTTATTTACAAAGTGCTGTACAAGATCCCATTGACAGGACAATTTTTACGAAACCTTGATAACCTGAAGCATTTAGTGGCGGCAACGTAAAAGAACAACAAACAAAACTCAAAGGACAAAAAGGCTTAAAGAGGGACTCAAACGAGGACACCGAGGCACGGAATAGGTGCTGGGTGGGTTAGATGGGTGGGTTATCCACAGCACAAGGAAACACAAGCAAACAGAACACAAACAAATGCAGCCTGTTTGTGTTACGGCAACGAAACGCAGCAAAAGTTTAAAAAATATTAAAATACAGAGAGAACCGGGCATCATGCGACGGTCCTCATGAACCCAAAGTGCCTCTTCCCGGGCCTCGTGACTGGTTTGGCGCCAGCGTCGAAAAGCGCAGCAGGATGTACGTTTTAAAGGAGGAAGGACAAAGCTGCGTCGTCACTCGCCAGCGGTCGGACTAAGAATAGGGAGAGAGCGTTACATCATGATCTGTTAAGCCTCCACTTTCTCAGAAGGGCCCTCGCGAGCGACTGCCCGGCGGCTGGCGCACACGGGCTTCACCGACGGCCATTCATGTCAGAGATCCAAGAAGATCCTCTCAGATTATAATATATTTAGCGGGACGGGGTCTGGGTCCTCCGTCCGGTCGCAGTACTGTAAGTCAAGGTCCTGGAATGCGTTACGACTCTCTCATGCGTTTGATTGGATTAACACCTCGGTTCAGAGGCTGTGCTGTAGCTTGTACATTATAAGCCCCAGGATCTGACTGATGCTCAGTTAACAGGAGCCTGACGCTCCTGTTAACGCCTCAAGCTTCCCCTCAGCTTCTGCTGATGAGGTGGCTGACGTTTCGAACAACAGGATTACTTTATTTCTTGCTCTTTTTCACTCCATATTTGAAATGTGCCAAATTTTGTGGTCTTGCAAGTTCATCATTTCGACAGAGACTTGAAACACTTTCCATGCATGCACCACTTGTCCTCCCAAGTACATATACACACAACGATATCTCTGGTTGTCAAATATGATGTAACCTGAAGTATGACGGATAACTATAATTTCGATATTCTGAGGCTCGATAAAGGCCCAAAATCGTAATCGTATGCAATTAGCGGCCAGTTGTTTTTATTTCCTTACGTTTGAACTTCCTTCTAGCATGGTCCCGATTCAAACACAGCAAAATGTTTTTATGTCTCGGAATGAACATGAACTCTTGCGTCATTTTATCCCTCAGGGTCAAAAGCTCTTTCGAATAAACCATCAAATGTTTTCACAGGAACATGATCCCGTCCAATCTGATCGAAGCAACCTTTCAACAGGTGAGTAGACGCCCGTCCCCCTCGCTCGACAGAAGGGATGCGAGGGTGCGCTCCTTTGCTGTAATGGTACGATTCGTCGCTATCGACACGACAGCAAACCTCGTTTCCCCGCTCCCCCACCCCCCGCCTCATTCCAGTACCGAACGGACCTCATCCCCATCGTGCAGAACGCCAACGTCAAAGAGTCTCAGGCCAACTATGTGTACGTGATGCCCGACTACCACAACCCTCAGCTGGGACACCCGCTCTTCCTGGAGATCACCCCCGCCCCGGACATGAACTACAAGATCGTCCCTGGCAACAGCAAGGGCATGAACGTGCTTGGCATCGTCATCTTCTCAGCCACCATGGGTAAGATCCGCCCGCGCACACGTACACGCACACACACACACGCACACACACACACACACACACACACACACACACACACACACAACCAATAATTAGAATTAAAGCTGCAAGCGGCGGTGGCCGGGTCCTCGAAGTGTCGGCGGGACGCAGGTCGCAAGTCGATCCGATCAGTCGCCGAGGAGGGGTTCGCGAAGGTACGGGGCACGAAAATGATCAAAAAGTCACGTCAGCGGCGCCTTTTTTCGAACATGAGATTCAAGGCCTTGCCACGGCCACACCGCGTGACGAAAACTTGAGCTTTGATGAAACTTGAAATCGTGACAGTGTCTCGTAGAGCCACAAACGGCCCCAGGAGGAGTCTGCGAAAGTACTAAAGCATAAAAATGACCAAAAAGTGATTAAAATGGTACCTTTGATTAAATATGGCTGACTTCCCGTTGGGTTCAGATCATGGCGCCGATGTAATTTTTTTTAAGGCTAGTGATTTTACACGTGTAGCGAATTCCTTGAGTTTTTCGTGGGAAAAAAAGTGAATAGGTTTGATTTATTTTTATTTTCTAGGGGTCGCTCACGAAGAATAAACGGAGCACTATAACAATGGGGATCGATGCCCCCGGAGGAACTATTTTACCCCTCCTTCTCAGCTGGGCTGCATTTATGAAGCCCCGCTCCAAACAGAATAGACGACCATCCTGATCCCTCATTGGCACACACGCACGCACGCTCACACACACACACACACACACACACACAGCTCGCTGACCATGTGTGCTGGCCGTGTGCGCAGGGCTGCTGCTGGGGAAGATGGGCGAGCGCGGCGCGCCGCTGGTCAACGTGTGCCAGTGCATCAACGAGTGCGTCATGAAGATCATCAACGCTGCCATGTGGTGAGAGCCTTTGCTTCGTTTTTTGCGTTTCGCACCACGCACCGCAAGCAACGGCTCCTCTCGTCTTTTCCCCTTTTAGTCGCTTCCCTTCTCTGTCCCCTTTTTCTGATCTCCTCCCTCCCTCTCTTTTTGTTTTGCTCGCCTCCCCATTCCCTTCCCCGCTTGCCCTCCTCTTCACCCGTCCGAATGTCCGCCCCGCCCCACGCCCGCGCAGGTACTTCCCGTTTGGCATCGTCTTCCTGGTGGCGGGGAAGATCCTGGACATGCACGACCCGGCGCACCTGGGGGAGAAGCTGGGCCTGTACTTCATCACGGTGCTGGCCGGGCTGTTTGTGCACGGGCTCATCCTGCTGCCGCTCTTCTTCTATGTGATCACGCAGAAAAACCCTTTCACCTACATCCGAGGCCTGCTGCAGGCCCTGGTCATAGCCCTGGCCACCTCGTCCAGGTAAACGACGTCAAATCATATCGCTCATAATGCCATTTTAACGCCCCGTGGGGGACTGGGCAAGGCTTGTCGCGAACGCCTCCGTCAACTACAAAGAAACACAGAACCCTTGAGATTGTCACTGATGGTGACACAGAGTGGCCACAAACGGCTCGGTCCCTGACCAAAGTGGGCTGTGGGTATTCATTTACCGAGTTCGAATGTTGCCGTCATCCATAAGGACACTGAAACTATGGATTCAGTCAGGCATGTGCTGCAGTAAAGGCCTTACTTGGACCACGTGAGGGGGGGCGTTCTTCAAAGCTTTAGGTGCAGGTATAGGCTTTAGGTCCAGAATAAGCTCCGACAGACGCCTTTCCTTCCACCATCAGCTGCCCGTTCAGTCCGGGAGAACACTAGCGGCCTCCAACCGGAGTCAGTACGGACAGAGAAATTGGCAGGAGTCGGTCGTCTCCGTGTGACCCCGTGTAAAAGTTCCCCACAGTAGCGACTCTCCCTTCCCTCCCTCTCTCGCCGCAGCTCGGCCACGCTGCCTATCACCATGAAGTGCTTGTTGGAGAACTGCGGGGTGGACAGGCAGATCGCTCGCTTTGTGCTTCCGGTGGGCGCCACCATTAACATGGACGGCACCGCCCTGTATGAGGCTGTGGCTGCCATCTTCATCGCTCAGGTCAATGACTATGAGCTGGACTTCGGCCAACTGGTCACTATCAGGTAAGAACGGACTTCCCTGAATCCGTTGAGATTTGCGGTCTCGTTTTTTTCTCCGATGACATTAGTGTAATCATTTCTTCCAAAAGGATGTGAGTCATATCTCGGTCATTCTCTCCTCAGTATCACAGCAACTGCTGCCAGCATCGGTGCAGCTGGGATTCCTCAAGCGGGTCTGGTTACCATGGTGATTGTCCTGACCTCTGTGGGGCTGCCGCCTGCTGATATCACCCTGATTGTGGCCATCGACTGGGTCCTGTGCGTGCCACTTACTGTGAATATGCACATATACTGTAACTTCCGTAAGCAGTCGATCCAGATGTTTTGGATCCCACTCATTGTGAGCTATAGGGGTGCTGCTGTAAGGCGGACCTAGAATTCATTTTCATCATTTGGTTCCCAGTGACCGCTTCCGTACCATGATCAATGTTCTTGGCGATGCCTTGGCTGCTGGGATCATGGCCCACCTGTGCAAGAAGGACTTTGAGAAGGCGGCTAAAGCTGCTGCCACCAGCAACGGAGGAGGCCCCAATAGGGTAAGGAGGGATGTCCTCACAGAGAGAATCCCACACATGCACAACACACGTTGCAAAAGCGCCCGAGGACCTCGGCAACTGAAGTCTGTCGCCGACCGGCCTTTCTCCCTACAGAGAGACACAGTGATCTCCTTTGGTAACCAGAGCGTGGCGATGTCCGACGCACCCCTGATGGCTCACCGCTGTGACCTCGTGTTTGAGGTGGACGGAGACGGTGTGGGGGAGAGACCCCTGGCCTGCTACAACCTCTGTCAGGTCTGAGGCCCCGGCGGCTCGGAAACGATGGCTCAGAGGCTCCTTCCTCCACGGTGGGGAGATCCAGCTGCTGGTACGACGAGGACAGTGGAGCGGCCTGCATTGAAGCATGTGGAGAGCGGCACGTTGCTCACATTGTGGCTCTACGACCATAATTCACTCGTACCATGCAGAAAGAAAGGAACAAGCTCTACGCGAGGTTTCTGACCAGACAATCAGAATACAACTACGTCATTTAATATGAGCACTTATGAGATTAAGTGTGGGATCACAAATTTCAGTCTCCCACATCTGTCAAAACGCGGGTTGTTGTGAAATGATCACACTCATTTACACGTAGCACCTTCTGGAATAGATAGAGCTGTGTTTGCGATTTGCTGGTAAAAGTACAGTAGAGGCAAACTAAACTTTTGCTCCATTGAGCTCCAGTTCTTTTAGGTTCACCTTTTGGTCAGGATTTGCCTTAAACGCTTCTCTGCACTGACTTTTGAAGAGAATCATGCTACCTTAAAAGACTTGGGGGGGGGGGGGGGGGGGGGGGGGGAAGCATTGATATTGATGATGATATATTTCTATCAATAGTGTATAGTTCTGATTTCCCCAAACATTGTAAGCATATATGCAGATGTTTTATACCAATACATTTTGTTCATGTGGATTTTTTTAAAATAAAATACCTATTGTATTCAATTGCATTGGAGCAGTTATTTGTGGGTATAGACATTATATTTAAGCAATAGCAGTAGAGCAGGCCGTTGACTTGTTGCGCTGTTAGAAACTCTCCTCACAAGATTGAGCAAAACAAATTAGCATATGGGGAGAAACAACGTAAACGGCCAGTTCAATAAATTATAGCACTTTATTTACAATAGTAATGTACAGTAGTACATACCTTATTTAGAAAAATGTATATAGGAAAAAAGGATTTACGTGCATAGATTTTGTTGATGTTTTCTGAAATTGTGAAGACATTTAAGCATTTTCTAATTAGGAGATGTTTAGTATTAGTAGTATTTTCAGTAATTAACTAATTTAAATTAGGCCAACTTCAGGCCAGATTGTACCGCCAAGAGACAACTTTTTAAAAAAGGTTAGAAATAAATATACACGAATAAAGCTTGTTGTTTGCTTGCTTATGACTGTGCCTTTGCAGTTGTAATTAGGCGATCAAAACAGGTTTCTACTGTCATTCCACGATAAGATTGAGAAGACATTTTTCTCACCGTACTGAAAAGCCTACATGTTTTATTGAAAAGAACCAATGTTAAATGAGCATTCAAATCCAAAGAAAATACAATCAAACTATTAAAAGACATGTTATAACCAACTGACCAAAAACAAATACATCGTCAAATAAATTATGCCTACTTTGCTGTTGTCGAACAGTCATTGTCCGACATAAATAAAGGCAGAACTTAATCATTCTATCAGGTTAAGTACCATCTATTGTGCAATTTTAGTCTAAAACTTAACATGTCACGTCAGTAGAAAAACAAATTTAATAGGACAACTTTCAAAATTTGATAAAACATTTCTCTGTACCTTACCTGCCTCGAGTAAAGGTCACTGTATATTGCACAAAATTAAAAAGGCTGTGACGCAAAAAAATTAACACCTCGATTTTTATTTTTTTCCTATTAAAATGGTGGGAGATCTCAATGGTGCCCGTCTCAAGCTAGCAGTGTGGGATCACCATTTCAGGGTCAAGTGCTGAAGGAGCCTGAGTGGCTACGATGACAAGATTAGTGAACATTATTAAAAAAATAAAAAATAAAAATAAGATTATCCTAAAATGAGTGTTATATAAGTTAACCCTGGGTGTACCGTCTAGACAAATAATTCTTGTTATGTCCAAGGGGTCTCACTGCATTGTCACAAATTATGCATGGAAAACAAGACCTTAAACATAATCAAATTAGCGACTATGAATCAAAGTTATCAAAACAAACCTTCAATAACAACCTCAAAACGAAGTGAAAAATGCAATGTATTTTGTTTAACGGATATGCTTTTTTTTTCCTCCTAAATGGTATTCACTACAGTTAAATGCATGTACTTTCAACATTAACATATTAATTAAATCTTGTCATTTTCTTAATATTTTATAAATAGAAAAATCACAAAGTGTTAAAGTGAGCGGCTAACCCTCACTTACAGAGATGAACTGTAAAACATCGATAATCTACAACAACGCTGGCTGCACTGGAGCCTTTGAGCCTCAGTTAATACAAGAAGCACCTCTCAGCAGCTGGTTTTTCAAGAAGCCATTTAAATCCAGACATCCTTAGGTCCTGAAATAGAGATATTCATCAACTTCCTCAGAGTATATACAAACTACAGTACAGTATGCGCAGCTTTACGATTGTACGTCCGTCATCAAGCCATCCCGGCGAATCAAACAGAAAATAAGTGTTGAGAAGTACCAACCTGCTGCGGAGGGGATAGAGGAATACTCTACGAGGCGCCCTAATAAACGGTTTAACATGTCAGGATAGCGCAAAACTTATTCAAATCTGTTTTAAGAATCGGTTTTGTTTAATAAGGTTGATGGCACTATGAAAAACAAAAATAAATCCAAAACAATTGTAAGCAAATGATAAAAATAAAAACAAACGAAACAAAATCTTGAGCAAAACAAAATAAAATTTAATGGTTTGAAACAATCAAAAACAAAACAAAGGAAGAAATAAAGCAAATCTAAACTGACAAAATGGTTAACAAAGGCCATTAATTTCTCTCAAACTAGAGATAGCACTGGTTAAATCAACAGGTTTTTAAACAGAACAATTCTTATGCCTTTGAAAACAAGAGAAAGTATTTTTAAAATTAAACAAAAGCAAATTAACTCAAAAGGAAAAAAAGAACAAAATCAAAAGGAACCAAAAAGCTGAAGCCATCGGTCAGTGTTGGATAGCACCGGTTCAAAACCGGGTCAGATGTCTATTAACCAGATTACAAACATCAAAATTGTATTCTCTCCATGCCCATCTTTGGTCCATCTTAGAAATCCTCTACTTATTTAACTGGGGCCCCCTTTTCAACAGAACTTGTATCCGAGATTTACAATAAACAAACAGTCCGATTTGATTATAAAAACAAAAACAAAAAGTAATGAAACGTTTACCACCCTAGAACTAAACTTAACCCACGGCATTGAAAAAAAGCTATTAACAAGACTGATATTTCAAATTGGCCTACGACACATGGGTTAAAAGTGCTTTGCTTTCAATTCGACTTCAGCTAGAGTGGTAAATTGTTTTTGTCAGATGATAAATTGAGGAGTCTATTCTACGGAATCGCGAGCCCAGGACGCAGGACTGTTGCTTTTAAAGTGGGGAAACACGACACCTTGGACAACAGAACCATCTCATGATATATCCCCTCAACCCCAAGACTAAAATGTGCAGAATTTCCCCTTGACATCGACTCTGGATCTGCCCGTGCAGGCTTTTTACCGTGTCCAGTTTATCTCCGCCCACCAGCCCCAACCGACTTGTTTCGCCCACATAGCCAATATGGACGAACAGGAACTTATCCTTTTTGTTTGAAATGTGAAGTTGGTCAATGTTCTTACGAGTCACGCTCTCACTTTCCCAGGCTCAAAATTAAAATGACATTTGGAGTATCCGACCCCCAAATGAGAGTAGAAAGACGAAAGAAAATTAAGAAATAAAAGGAAAATTGTTTTGCTTAGGCAATATCTTTAGACGAATACAAAGATGCAGACAAGTGAATATCCACACGAGCATACACAAAAGAAGAAGGAAAAAAAAAAAAAGGAAAAAAAAAAAAAAACCAACAGCCCGGCCCAAACTTTACAACTTCATATATCTCTACTCTGCAGTTTAAGCCTGGCGCAAAGCTGTCGGTCTTACTGTTTGTCGTTCTGCAAGTCTCTTTTCCATCCCCACCTCTCCCCCTCCCACCTCTCTATTTATGGCCCTTGGTGGTCTTGAAGGACACTTGCAGCATCTTGTCTCCAAGCCGGTAGCCGTTAAGGCTGGCAATGGCCATGGCCGCCTCCTCGTAGTTGGGCATGGTAACAAAGCCGAAGCCCTTGCCCTTGTTGGTGTTGAAGTCGCGGATCACCTTGACGTTGGTGACTGCGCCAAAGGGGCCGAACATCTGCCAGAGGATACCCTCATCAGCATCCTGGCCAAGGTTGTAGATGAAGATGCACCAGCCTGAGGAGTTGTTCCCAGGAACGCCCACACCACCCATGCCGCCCATGTGATCCACACTCATGGGTGAGAATCTGGGAAGGAGAGGAAAAAGGCGGCTTAATGCTTTTCTGTATGAACTGCAATAGCCTCCTAGACTAGTAGGCTACAGGTCCAATATTATGGGATATCAGAATTTAGATAAGATTTCACAAAATCAACAAAGAACAAAAAAAATGAATGGTCCCAAACTAGAAGAGTTGATTCATACTGTTCAGTAAAACTGAAAGATAGGATCACTGTTTCCCGACACTGAACTAAGGTTAGGTCACCATGAGTGTTTGACATATGTTAGATGTCTCTAATGGAGAAAAAAATAATTCAATATATGAACTGGTCTGATATAAACTATCAAGCACTAAATAAACAGTTTATCAGGCAATACTCAAGGAGTTCAGGATTCAGAATTTATAGTCCGAAACCAGCATTTAGTGCTACTAGAGTGTCCAAAGAAGCCACTTTTCTCACCTGAACCTCTGTGCCTGGTGGTGCACAGGCCCCCCGAAGCGCCGGGATTGGTTGTGGTACATCTGAGAGATGAACTGTGTGTTCTTCGCCTGGTTTGGATTAGCAGCAAATTTCACCGTGATTGGCTCAGAGGCTCCCGGTGGCTTCTGGCCATTCATGTCTTTGATGGCGTCCTCTGCTTCGGCCCGCTTGTCGAAGCGGATAAATGCCACCCCGCGGGACAGACCTAGTGAGTTGGGGGACACAATGCTAACTTACTGACTATAAGCTTAAAAAATAATAGTAAATCCAAGCAGGCCTGTATTGTCCAAAAAGATGCAGCTGCTGTTCCTGGTTGCACCACAATTTTTATTTTTTATTATTATTTTTTTTTAAATGGCCATTATATTTGATGTTATTGTGAATAAAAAAAATTCAAGAACCTCTCTGCTCCCCTTCCATACCGGTTGCCTGGTCAACAAGCACACGGGAGTTGATGATTCGTCCGTAGCGGCCAAACATGTCCTCCACATCTTTCTGGGTCAAGTTCTTAGGCAGGCCGCTGATATACAGGTTGGCATCCTTGATTGTGTCAGAACTGGGCCGCGCATATGACACCTACCAGCAGGAAGCAGTAAGAGCGTCATTAAACTGCTGGCAACAGACTCCGATTAAGTTATTTACAAAATGGACCCTCACATTTACAACTATCAAATATTAAGTGAGCAAGCAAACCACCTAAAAAACACTGACAGTTTGACTTTAATTACCAATTGTTCATCAAGGTATTTATGCCATATATGTAATGACGCAAGACAGTGAAATACTATATGTGAGTAAGCCTTTTCCAAGTCAACTTTGCTGTCTGGACTCAGCAAATACTATGCAAAGAATACTGAATATAATGATAGTTCTTGGAAGCATTTTGCAGCTCAATTGAACAGGTTTATCTCTCAAAGAGTTTTGACTGAGCAAACACACTTGAGCTCACAAGTGCATCAGGAAAATTGTGGCCAATTGAAAATTATGAAACAAAATCTTCCATTAAAACAAAAACATTAAAAGTAAAACCGCTAGAAATGAAACACTTAAAAGTAAATAAAACAAAAATAGAACATGAGTGACAGTAAATTTCGATCTGCATGTCTACTGCCAACACAACAACACCACTTCCTCTGGCTGACATGTACTAGGTAAGTAGCACAGGACAGCACAGGAGCTAGATAAGGATTAAATGACATGACATCTTTGGGGTGACATTGTAGAACACCTTATTGCACGTTACCTTGATAGTTTTAGACTGTAGCCTTAGTCCATTCAGAGTATTGATAGCTCTGTCTGCATCACTAGGGTTAAGATAGTTAACAAATCCGTACCCTAAACTGTGGCCTAGAGAAAAAAAAAGGAAAACAATAAAATAAAAACAAAAAAACGTTGTATAGTTAAAAAAAAATCTGCATACTGAACAAATAAATATTAAAAAACAAACCAAATATAAACATTGCATGCTAGTCGGAACAAACAAACAAACAAAACAAAGAAATTGAATTCAAAGCAGATATTTTTTAATAAATAAAAGACCAGGTCAATCTGGTGGTGATGGTGGTTAAGACGATCTAACCAAGGCCAGGCCTTGATAATATAGTGGTTTCCATCATGTAATTGTTCATAGCACAACCTCGCTGAATGCTTTGTGGCATGACGGACTATAATGCAAGCATCTCATTTTAGAACCGTTTTAATTAATTTATTTGTCTTTGCCCCATTGCACTGCATTTAAGGACAGTGAGAAGATGCAGCAGGGCATTGTCTTTCTCAATAGTTAAGCGCTCAGTGTGGTGGCGCTATGAATATTTAGAAATTATGGGAAACATTTTAATAAGGCCTGTGGAAAACAACAAACCTGTCCCTTTAACTACTTCGGGATTGCTCTCAAAAAAGAAAAGTACATAATGCCAGAGAAAGAAAGAAAGAAAGCAAGCTAGCTAGCTATGTATCTATATATGGGATGCACCGATTGTGAAATTCTGGGCCGATACCTCAAATTACAATTTGGCCGATAGTGGGTGCCGATGTTTTCCGAACTCCCCTGAACGCAGCATAACATACAGTTCTTAGAGTTCACATGAACGCAGCATCACTTCCTGCTTGGAGCGTGGCGGAGAGCTGTGTCTTCTAAAAACGATCACGGATGGCTTTGTTCTCTTGGACGGATTAAATAAAAAAAGAATGCTAAAATGCGTTGCCAAATATACTTTGGCGGACGTTAATAGACCTGGGCGGGGCGCTCAAGTAGAGTCTGTGTGGGGGAAACGCCAGAAAAGCATCGGCCACTGCCATCGGTGAATGTCATCTTATTTGCCAATACCGATGCACGGCCAATAAATCGGCGCATCCCTAATAAACAAACAAATAAATAAATAATTATACACGCACGCGCACATACTAATGTTGGTCTGTGTCGGTAAATAAATAATTTCATACGAACCTGATCTAACATCAATACTTTTAGCCAACAAAGCTGATAAATAAATAGTTGTGACAAGCCGGGTGACCCATCAAAAGGTGTAATATGAAGTGGTTTATAACGGAACCTGGAGTGGCATACCTGCAACTTTGTCTCGAACCAGTTTGGCAGACTCTACTTCTCCGATGCTGCTGAAGAGGCTCCGCAGCTCGTCCTGACTCATGCTTTGAGGCAGGTAGTTCACGATCAGGTTCGTCTTGCCATCCTTCCCCTCCTCCCCAACCATGTGGTCTTCGTAACCGTTGGACATTTCATACACCTCCTGAGGAACAATTTGCCATGCGAGGGAGGGGGAGATTTTAAACAAACACAATTCTGCTTTAGACTCATGTCAAAATGTTGCTTTCTAGGCGTACAAAATTACAGATGGCACCTCGATCCGCACTCTAACTAGCAGTTTCTAACATGACTAGCAACTCAGGTCTTCGTCTGAAGCCACTGCAGCATTTAGCACTTTTATGTTAAGTATATAAACATCCCAGAAGAATTATCAGAGGGAGCCAGCTCTGACTGACTATTCAGGCAACAAAATCTTAACAATGTAACCTTGTCTGTTGGAGGTTTAGGGCCTTGGGCTGGGTATTAAAACTAGATAAGAGACAAGACTCACAGATTGTGTTCACACCATATATTACCCAGTTATCTGTCTAGCAGAGGAACACTATTGCTAAATGGCCGAAATGAGATCCAGTCTAAATGTGGCACCAGGTCTATAGTAAACTGGACAGAAGTCCATTCATGATGGAACAGAGTTGCGATTGGGTATTCCAGTGGGGTAAGACAGAATGCCTTAGAGGATGAATCAGTCTGCTGTATTGAACCAGTAAACATGGACAACAAACATGGCAACCTCAACACTTTGCCTCTGTTGGCTTTTTTTGGAGGGGGAAGAACAAAAACAAGATGGTATGAAATATATCAAAATGTAAAACGAAAAAAAGAGCCTTTTCACATGGTAGGTTGGATGTGAAATTGTCATTTAAAGAGGTTCATATAATTGAAGGTACCATTAAGAAAAATTGGGATGAATTTTCCTTTCTCCTAGACAAAAATCAATCCTCGGTATCACAAGCTGATTTTGGGGAGAAAAAAAGGCCGTACTTACTTTCAAGTACCTGATGTGTCCTCGCCGAACTGCCATTAAGACACTTCACTGCTCCTCAGGCTGAAAAAGGGATTCATGGGACACATTTAATCCAATTAATCGGAGGGAGAAATAAAAAAGGAAAAAATTAAAACTGTGTCAGTGTGGCAACCCATGCCCAGTTTTCAGCATGTACTCTTATCAGGCTGTGTTATGGATATTGAGAAATACAAAGATGGCTGTGGAAGGAAACACGAGTCACATAATGCCAGATTTATACTATAGAGACAGATACAATTTAGCTAATAAATATAGTGTCCTTTATAAGTGATTGAATATATTGTCCTCTGTTTTATCACTGACATTTCAAAGCCTAAACACGCATTTAAAAGGCTGTGGTCACGTGTGGACTCTTATTAGTGTTTTGTGACACATCACACCAGGGGGGTTGAGGGGTGCACGGAGCGGATCCTGGAGTGGACTCACTATAGCGGACAAGGTTCTACTGCGTGCCACTCTGTGGTATGTCCAAGATTTGCCAAATTGAGTTCGTTCAACTCCAGGATGCACTCCCCAACCCCCCAACATAATTTACATAAACATGGATAAGCCGATACAAAAGCAACAATTTCAATGCATCTAAAATGTTCACTAAAAGTTTTAAGAAATTAAAATATATTTTATGTTTCAATTATTTGTATAATGGTTTACACACACACACACACACACACGATATGTTTTAAAAATATATATATTTCAGGATGGAGAAAGTATTTTTTCCCCGTATTTTGCAAAAATCGTGAAACATGAATCGTGAAAGTTTCATTGCATTTATCAAATCTTAGCACAGATCCGTGGAACGCAGTGGTTATTCATTTTACACCATTTATATTTATAGTTTGTTATACACATTTGCGAATTTTGACTGACTATTTTAACTTGATCCCAGTGGAGGCTCGTCAGGTGAATGCTGACAATGTCGTCAATAACTGTGTTATAATCTTATACTAGTCAATTGTTGCTTTACTTTTAATTACATGAAAACAATTGTTAAAAATATGCAATAGAGCTAGAAATGTACTCCATATAAATGGTAATATAGAAGGGGAAACAATACAGGGCGCAATGACGACGTTAGCGTCCCTCCTGTGTTCACGGGCGTTCCACATCGATCACACTGACGCGAAGACGGGGCTTTGCGATCAGCCTCGGTCTCCAGAGCCAAAATAGTAAGATCACAACACGTTCACACGAGCCGATTCAGCGACGCGAGCGTCGATCGGCCTTCCAAACAAGTGGGAGCCTCTTCCAAACAAGAGGAAGCCTCTTCCAAACAAGAGGAAGCCTCTTCCAAACAAGAGGAAGGCCATGTCTCCGCTCGAAAAACGAGGCGCGCACCGCAGCTGTTCGTCTTGGAAATCCCGGGGGCGTGGCCTACGAGGCGCCGAGCTGTACGCGTCGATGTGGCTAGGCTAACGGCTGGGCTAGCGGCGGTAGCCTGCAAACGGGGCCTACGACAACTAGCGTGCTTGCTGGCTCGTCGGCCCCGCGACCCGACCGAATTCGATGACCATCCACAAGACGGACCAACCGGGGAGGGGACATGCAAATGTCCCGCGGGGTCGTCGCGGCGGCTAAAAGGGAAACGGCGTCGCGGCCGCGGCCCGTGTGCGGACTGGCGCGGCCCTCCCGCGGGCCTCGGCGGGACCAGCGTTAGCGAGCTAGCTTCGTGCTAAAGAAAAGGCCCCCCCCCCTCCCCAACCCCCGGGAAAGCAGCATGGCCGTCCTTCAGCGCCGCCGCCGAACATCGCGTCGACACGCGGCCCGGAGACGCCCCGCGCGGGTCCGCGGGGTTTGTTTTGGTTTTTTTTCGTCCTTGCCGGCCGCTTACCAGTTTTGTTTGGGGGGGGGGGGGGCGGCGGTCTCGTTTTCTGCGTTTCTCGGGGCCTCGGCGTTCCTTCACCGCAGCTACGACGTCCGCATCCAGGACAGCACTCCCGTGTGACGCAAACAACACCGAGGGGGAAAAAAAAAAAAAAACCCTCCGAAAAAAAACCCCCGACCGTTAAAGAACCACGTGACGAAGTAAGCCCCGCCCACCGCCGACCGGACTGGAACCTGCAGAATCTTTATTATAGTAAACTTAAAGGTGTAATAATAAAATCACAAATAAAATCTCCCCATTGTTATTCATGTAACGCACATTCATATATAATCACATATTTTGCTCAAATTTCTGGTGTTATCTATGTATATATTTATATTCCTCCGCTTCCTCTGCACCGTGCTTGCATGGCGCACGCAAGTCTTGATTCTCTCTATGTGGGGACGTTTTATTTTGTTCTATTTCGTAAATGATATTACATGTATTACGAGGGAGGGTGAATAAAGGTTCCACCGATCTGATCGAATTGTGTTCGGAGAACCAGCACACGCGGGTTCTTAAAGACGCCCGGCCGCAACATTAAGGTGAGCAGCACCATAAGCAAAGAACAAAGTAAATATATATATTACACACACACACACACACACACACACACACACACACACATTAATACCACCACTAATAAATAACCCTCTTGCCACCAAAACAGTTCTGACGCTCAAGCCCATTGTAGAAGCTTTCAGCGGTGGACAGGGGTCAGCATGGTCACACTGACCGGTCTGCGGCTACACAGCCCCACACGCAGCAAGCTGTGATGCACTGTGTGTTCTGACACCTTTCTATCATAGCAGCATCAAGTTTTTCACCAATTTGTGCTGCAGTAGTTCTACTGTGGGATCGGACCAGACGGGCAAGACTTCACTCCCCACGTGCATTAATGAGCCCATGGGCACCAGGACCCTGTCGCCGGTTCACCGGTTGTCCTTCCTTGGACCACTTTTGGTAGGTACCACTGCATACCGGGAACACCCTAACCCTAACCCTAACCCTAACCCTAACTGCTCTTACCCAGTTGTGTGTGCGTGCGCGTTTGTGTGTGCGTGCGCGTTTGTGTGTGTGTGTGTGTGTGTGTGTATATACTGTATGTACTGTATACATATATGGAATCAATGATCCTAAAATTGATCAAAATCTTTTTAGAAAAAACGATTGAAACAAGAAAAAAGACCGCAGCTTAGAAAAACAATTCTAATACAATGATCACACATACATATATATATGTATGATCATTTTATTACAAACCAATCAAGAATCTTTTATGACAATCTGTTTTCATTGAATCTGTTACCTGTATCATTTTTATGTTACAGTATATTCCATACTCCTAATACATATACTCTGTTAGGCGGGAGTGGGGCTCAGATATTACAATTTACATTTTGTACACACTGAAAAGGGACTCGTCAGCCTCACTGGTGGGGTTTGGCCTCCCGGTCTTTATCACGGCCTCTCTAGTCTCTGTCCAGGATGTGATACTCTCGTAACGGCTGCTCTTTCATCATCAAGGCCATGGTCACAAATCCAACAATCTGCATGAGGAGAGAAGAAAAGATAATAAGTTCAGTTTCAACAGTAACCGTTGCTATTGTTATGTCCCCAGTTCATTATGATCAACGGTTCATTTCAACAGTACCCAGGTAAACAAGTATCAGATTCGATTTTAGATTAGATTTAACTTTATTGTCATTGCACAGTACAAGGACTGAGACAACGAAATGCACATAGCATCGAACCAGAGCATCGCATCAAAAGAAGCAGGAAAGGGCAGCGTATGTCACGTATGCCGTATTGTGGTGCGAGACATATTAGATTGTGGGCGGCACGTTGAACTTCAGGGACGAGCACTGCTTATTTACAGCGCTCTTTACCATATAAATAGATGTTCCCAACATTATGAAAAACAGTACATTATTTTAAATCTGTTATTTTGTGTATGTGATCCCACAGCACAGTCAGCGTTTCCCCACCTCCACCAGCACTACAGGCAGTGATGACCATATGATCAGACTGAGTACAAACTGGATGGCTTCCTTCAGCTTCACCTGACAGCCCTGAGAGAGAGAGAGAGAGAGAGAGAATGAAATGTTGTGAAAGAATCAGGGTAGTAGCAAGAATTCATATTTATAATGTATTTAAACCCATAACAATAATTTATCATGTGCATAGTATCACATTTTGCATATTTGTGTGTATTTTATTACAATTTTATTTATATTTTTTAATTATATTTTATTATTATATTATTTTTTTTTTATTCAAAATATTTTCAGACTGTTGAGCTTTTTTATGCTAATGCTCTGCATTGAACGCCATTTCAGCAAACAACAATTTTTCTAGTGAGTGAGAGAGAGTGACTGAGAAAGTCTCCCCGTTGCGCACAGGGCTTTTTTGTTATTTGTTTTATTCAATGTACATCTACAATAAAAACATTTTTTTCTTCTGTTTTGTTTGGAGAAACTGTTTTTGTGCGCCAGAAGCAATTACAGGAGTCAGGAAATAGAGGACCCTTTTTCAGAAAAATATATTTAATATAAGAAAATGGAAAATACTAGAGATGGGTAAAATACGGGAGAATCCCGGGTAAAACGGGAGGGTTGACAGGTATTGTAACAGTGATTTTTTTAAGAGTTTTCATTGGATGGGCAGATGATTCCTCTGGGTGGGCAATGCTCACATCAGCCCATCTGTTGACACGCCCCTGATTTGGAGTATGTGTGTGTGTGTGTGTGTGTGTATGTGTGTGTATGTGTGTGTGTGTGTGTGTGTGTGTGTGTGTGTGTGTATCTCCATATTTACGTCTGCGTATAGTTCCGAGGGCTGCTCCAGTGTCCCGTTGCAGGAGAGGAAGGTGGACTTGCAGCAGCTCTGAGGAACTCGGATTTCCCTGCTGCGGTTAAACCAGGGCGTGGCCAGCCAATCCCTGTAGCTCTGGACGCCACAGCACTGCAGCTGAGATGGAACGGAGCACAAAATACTGAAATAACGTATTGAAAACTACAACAAACAATAATCTGTTGGCTGGGCATTTGATCTGTTTGTCCTATGATCTTCTCTGACAGAGTTCCAATCTGTGGTTCATTTCTTTAGGTCTTTTGTTATTAATACTCGAAAACACTTATACTTTATAATTACATATATATATATTATTTATTTACTTATTAAAAATATTAATAAATACCTTTTAAGACATTTCGCTGCAGCTGTCCTACATTTGTTTTGGAAATGTCCTCGTTTATAGTGCAGTAATGATATTATAGGTGATACTGATTAAACCTTTAATTTCTCAGGTTTATTTTCCATTATCCTGTCTTTTTTTTTTATTGTGTATCGTTAACCGTGTGTGTTTTTTGTGTATTTCACTTTTTTAATCTATCCTTCTATCTATCCATCTATCTATCTATCTATCTATCTATCTATCTATCTATCTATCTATCTATCTATCTATCTGTCTGTCTGTCTGTCTGTCTGTCTGTCTGTCTGTCTGTCTATCTATCTATCGATGCCACATTTTATACTGAAACCCATTAAAAAACCGTAATCCACTGGACTGCCTGGATGCCTTTTGGGATTAGTACGTGGTCACATTTGAAGCAGTGATCATCTTCGTGGTAGGGCAGAAGCTTTTGCTGTCTTTCACTGATGTTTTGGCTTTTTTTTCCCCAGTCAAAATCCCAATCAGAGCATTGAATAATAGTACATCTAGACATAAAGTGCTCTAAGTAGCTGGAGAGAGGACAGTGAGTGCTTTTGAAACAAGTGGTTTTCTAGGGGTGTGTTTGGAGTGTGTTTGTGTGTGTGTGTGTGTGTGTGTGTGGCGGGGGGTGGGGTGTTTAGGATGTCACATGCATTCTTCACAACCGCTGAATGTGTTTAGGATGATTGGACCCGTTCGCATCTGTATTTATAGCTGTATACTTGTAATCAGATCACCCATGCATTTTAACACGACTCTGAAAAGGACATTACACACTATAAGTGAACATGCACGCACGCACGCACGCACGCACGCACGCATGCACACGCACACACACACACACACACACACACACACACACACACACACACACACACACACACCTCTTGTTGCGTAGCATCCACAGATCTAGAGCGTGGGTCTTGGCTGCTACCTGTGTAATTTTGAAACACGGCGCTGATAGCGGATAGCTCTGAATCAACCTAAAACAAGAAGGGTTAAAGTTAAATACAGTCGTGGAGAGCCTGCCGAATGTCTCAGGAAATTCGGAAAGCGTATTAAGTAGATTCAAGATGTTATTGACAAACCTTTCCAGAGTTGTAATATGCTAGAACTGAAGCGGTTCCTTCGAGACAAAGCACCACAACCAACAGATAAACAAACTGTAGAAAGGGGGGGGGGATACACATCCTTAGAATGGCATAGGAATGTTATGTTCATTGTGAATCTTGGGGCGTACCGTGAGAGAAAAATGCAGATGATCAATTCTTTGAATGAAGTTTCACATGTTCCGTATCGGACAATAGCCTTTTTTTTTTTAATGTTACGTAGCCTTTAAAACCCACTGCCTTGGGGTTTTTAATGAGTCTCCCAGCCGCTCGTATGAAGAGACACTATTCTTTCCAATAATGCCTACTGTATTGTAAAGACCAGATCACACATCATCTTCACTTCAGCTTGTGTGGAGATAAGGATAACCCCGGGGGGCTTGACAGAGCCTTGTGGGTTGCTTTATGGCATAATAAGATTGTATCTGTGACCAGAGTTTGACTCTTGAGTCACTGTAAGAGGGTAACACCTTGGGGGATATGATTGAGGGGCCATAATCTTGTAAATGACACCTTTCATCGGGATAAAACCCTCTTCGTCCGAAGCAGGTGCAGACTGATCAGATCACTCTTTTGAAGCATGGCTGTATCCTTGTCTTTTTATTGCAGTATAAATATCTTTAATACTCCCAGTTTGTCTTCCTATCGCGGGCTGGTTGTCCTCACCGAACACGCAGTGAGAATTCTCCCACAGTACGCACACCGATGGTCCCTTACCAGACCCTGCAGAAAGGCGGAGGTTTTTCTGGACGCCAAGCAGCCAATCGCTCCGCTGACCAGTAGGACCGCAGCGCTGGAGAGAGCAAGGATTGCTGGGATGATGATGTACGAATGAGAGAAGAACAAGCTTCTCTGGCTGTAGTTCAACAGAAGGTAAAATCCGCTCAGGCCGACAACCAACGCCACAGCCTGAAACGTGCAGAAGAATATACAGATATGTGTATGGTGTGAAAAGGCAACCTGGCATGAAGCGATGGACACCCTGTTTGTGAGCTTACACTGTACAGTTCAAAATGTAGATGTCCATTTGATATGCTTTCAGGGTGTTTCGACCTGCTTTGTCTTTCAGTTTGATGTGTGCTTTTCAGACTTCAGCAATAATGAGAAAGTGGGGAGCAGAAAAAAAAAGACATGTTCATCCTCCACACAGAGGTGACAGACTAGGGGTAAAAAGAGTGGCAGTATGAACGGTGTACTTTGCCAAACATAAGATTATTAATAGTTGTTTTTTGATCTAATGTAAGATTTATGTAATTATGGCTATTTGAGGCTAAAACACATCTTGTGGTAAAGGTGTAGTGGTTGTGAGATTAGTGTTTTCCAGAGATATGATGCACGGCCTAATTGAACCATCTCTAATCGGACTCATTGTTTTGTGTAGGCCACCAGGTCCCTGTGACATAAAAGAGCCCCTATCCCACACCCACTGAAACGTACTTATTGCCCAGTCGTTCTCATTGTGGGGTCTGGGGACCCCCCAGGGGTCCTTCATGAGGTTCCAAGGGACCCCCAGCAAAAGTATCAATAGTTAAACTTCACCATTATTATACCATTGTAGTAAATAATACAAAATAACTATAGTATAGCCAGGTGTGGAAGTTTGGACTATAATCAGATCTATTAATTAAATGACATTTATGTTCATAGCCATTTTGATATTGTTTTGTATTTTCTATCTTAACAGCCTAAAATCACAAGTGTAGTGAGTAGTCATGGGGAAGTTGACGCTCCCTGACGCTCTTTGGACTTTTGTTCTTCTGTTTAGTTCCGTGACTTAAGTTTCCTTTGTCGGGAAGCTCTCGGACTGTGATTTTCATAGAGCATTGAATTGATTTAATTATGAAACGCGCGAACACAAAAACAGAGAGGATGGGATAGGCGCAAGGAGCACACGGACATGCACGCACACACACACACGCACACACGCACACACACCAACACACACACACACACACACACACACACACACACACACACACACACACACACACACACACACACACACACACACACACACACGCACTTCCTCTCACAGTCATGGGGTAATATGCACAGTAATACCCAACATAAAGACATCACATGCGTCTTTTGTATAAAAAAAAATATTTGTTTTGGTACCCAAGTACCTTGAAGAAAACACAATGTCCAACACATGAACGAAATGCTTTTTGAAAATAAAATTGAACCTTAAAAAAACAAAAAAAACAAAAACAAACAACAACACTATTCACTATTTTTTGTTTAAATGCATTACACTTAGGTAACGGTGAACCGTGAAACTACAAGTCTTACCCACAAAAATTGACATGCAATCCGGAGAATGATTTTTAAGGTTCTTCTGGCGACAATCATTTTTTATAAAAAGCGGAAATCCCTCGGAAAAAGGGGCAGCCTCGAGGGAAACAAAAGTGGACACCGATTCTAATCGAAACCGGTGGAAAGACTGCACACACACACACACACACACACAACAAAAAACACGAGCAAACAGAAGCAGTTATAATGTGGGGAAGTCCGCACCGCAGAGGCACGGCCGCGAGAACAAGGAAACGCCCGCTGCTAAAGCCAAAGTTAGTTTGGTTCATCGTGGATGTTTTCTTTATTTATCACAAAGTCCACCCCCGCCAGGCTGTGGCGGTGTAAAAGAGGGGTTGGGTGTGTGGATGCTGCATCGCTGTTGGAAAAGGGGACGGCGCACCGACGGCGCACGGACGGCGCACGGACGCCATTCCAACAGACTGGTTTTTATTTATTTATTTATTTTCTTTAAAAAAATTTTTTACTCGTTCCGTCAACCGCAATAGTCTCGCGAGAGCGGGACCTTCCGCCGTGGGGCCGCGAGGTCTGGCGACGGTCCAATCGGAGGCTGCCGTTGTTCCGAGGGGGCGGGCAGAGCGCGCCGCACGTCGGAGCAACAACAACAACAACAACAACAACAATGGCGGCTCCCGAGGACCGTCTGTGGCGATGCGGCCGCGGCACCGGTTTGGCCAGAAAGTGGGTGGTATAACGGCAACAAAACGCCAACAAAGGTGCGCACTGTTGGGTTTTGTCAGAGGAAAATATGTTGTTTATAGACTGTCGGTACCTTGAGTTCAGTCCAGAGTGAAATAAATTGACGTAGTAGTGTAACTAGTTCTCATCCGTTTTGTAACCACACGGTTTTAATGCATTAGCTCAAATTACTTTTCCCCCACATTGAACATTACGGCGGCACCGGGTAGGCGACAGTGGACACATTTGTATCTTCCAAATTAAAGGAGCACAGTGTGACGTTGTGAAAACGTCACCTGCTGGCGGATGACGTCAACAGAGTCCTGCGTCAGGGCCAGGATAAACGTCCCGTAGCGCGCACTATTTATCGTTGTTCATTTGAAATATAATTTGTTTTATCATGAATTGCAGTCTATGAATGAAGTTTGTGGTACAAATAAATATTATCATGAATGTTATTTACTGTTATTAAACCACAACTGAGTTCACCGCATAACTGGAGGTTGAGTCATTAATTACACTGCATTTAGCAGATGCTTTTATCCAAAGCGACGCAGCCATCAGGAGCAATTTGGGGTTAAGTGTCTTGCTCAAGGACACTACAGCATGCTAGCAGGAGGAGCCTGGGATCAAACAAGCAACCTTTAGATCACTAGACCACCAGCTCTACCTCCTGAGCGACCATCCCCGGAGTCACACTGCTACTTAAAAAAACAACTGTCAGTGGTGAAAAGGAAGAAACTACAGAGGTGACGGGACACAAAATTTGTTTTGACAAGTCCACTTGAACAACCGCAGAACAGTGTTCAGAGAAAGATGGTGCTGTGATGCATGGTTGCCATGGTATCGGGGCTGTAGAGCGACAGTTGACACATGCAAAGCTCTTCTCGATGCAAATGATCTGTTGGCGCTCAGCAGACGGAGCTTTAGGTTCATCGGGGAGAATTAAAGTCTTGTCTTAGTATTCATCAACACACTGTTTGGAATACCAAAATACTTTGATAAGACACTTGGATCTATAAACTTCACACAGGTTATACTTCATGGCTTGTATGGTTTGTATGAAGTACTTTTTAATGAGAAACTTTAGTGAATTGCAAAATGACCAAAATGACTAAAGTTTAAAATAACTAATTCAATATATGATACATATATATTTAAACAATACTTTAAATGGCAAAACAGAAGCATCACTGGGGGGAAACAGGAGTTTCTCAAGGTGCTGATAAACTTTCCATCAAAGTGGAACAATTTTTTATTAATTAGCCTCCAAAGGTATTTTATTACGACTGAACAAAATTTGATCCAACTAATAAAAATCCGAATAACTTTCTGGGTCTTGTTGTGACTCAGTGGGACAGTTTCTGTGTTACTTGGATGTGTCTTTGTGTGTGTGGGAGGTTTTTGTACGGCCACTGAATGACTTTGTATCACTGTGGTGGACTTTTGGAGGAGGCACCAAAGTCGTCCTTGACTGTAAGTACAAGATATTTATTCCTTCTGATTCAAAAACTACCTTTACATGAAATTAAGTTTAATAATATAAAATGTACTTTTTTTTTTTCTTGGTTTACACTTTATTGTTTGTTTCCTTGAGAACAGTTGAAAACACAGTGTAAAAGGAAATCTAGTGCTGAATGTAATATCTATTGATCTTGGTTGATAACAACCGTTACATTACTTTTTATTATGACTTTTACTTTTAATTCATCTGATTTCAGAAACTTGGCAACCAAGGATGGGATCGTAAAAAGCTCTTTGTTGTTACTAATTCGAGGAGAGAGGGGGAATTAGAATTATCTCTGTATGTGGTTGCTGATTAGTTTCTGTCCATGGATGCATGTAAAAAATCAAAGCAAATGACGCCAAAATGATTAAATTAACAATATAGTCCAGGATATTATGTCACAGCTCAGTAGTTGTAATATGGTAAAAGGGAGTCAGAGAGATGGGGATGGTCCAGAAAATGGATCATCACTTGTATCATCCCTTCAACCTCCTCATTCATACCTTTTCCACGTTTACCTCAGGGATATCTTAATTGTTGACTGAATGAATATATTATTAAATAATTTTTTTATATTTTATTTGAAGTTCCCTTTCTCACTATTTCTTCCATTTTACTTTTGCACTCTGATCCCCACTTCTCTGCTCTCTCTCCTCCAGTGGGTGTGGTGCCGCCCACCCTGAGCGTCCTCCCCCCCTCCAGTGTGGAGCTGGAGCAGGGCAGTGCTACACTGGTGTGTGTGGCCAGCGGGGGCCTCCCCCCAACCTGGAGCCTGGGCTGGGAGGTGGGGGGCCAGGGCAGGACCGCAGGGGTGTCAGACAGCCCTAAGGTCCTGGGGAAGGACGGCCACTACAGCTGGACCAGTGCCCTGACCCTCCCTGCGGACCAGTGGAGGGGGGCGAGCTCAGTGGGCTGTCGGGCCGCCCTGGATGGTCAGACGCCCGTCACTCAAACCCTGGACCCTAAACAGTGTTCTGCGTAGGTGTTGAGATAGATTTCAGATAGAAAATGCTACTCGCTTGTTAAAGATTTTCTGAACTTTGCTCTTTGTCAATGTCTGTTTGCTGCGTCTCAACTTCAACCATCTAGAACCTTTTGTCGAAGACATTCATGATACTCTGCATCAAATAAATACATGTCATACATTCTAGAGTGAGAGTTTGATTTCTCAACGGTGTTTTTTCCATTAGAATTTGAATTCCTTTTTATCTGTAAGTGACAATATATTTGGGGGACCTGATTTTTACCTGTTAACTTTCATGACGACTCTTGAAGAACATTTCTTACTTCATTGCAACCATGAAATTCACGCTCATATGGACGTCACTGGCCCTGAACATCCAGCCCTTGATTTAACATTGCGACTAAGGATATTGAGAATATGAGCATTTTAAAACACTAAATGCCTTTTTATCTTTGCGTCACAATATCAAATGATTTATAATTGTAAAATGTTAAAGAAATGTCCTTTCAGCAGATTCCTATATAACATTAGCCCCTTTGAACACAGCAGTTCATATTTAGTCCTTGAACTGTGCTTGGCTTGTTTATAGATTTTATGTTGCTCATGTAATATTTGTCGAGAAGAGCAGCGGGGAGAAGACGCAGCCTTGGGGGACGCTGGTGTCTTTCAAATCAACAGTTAAACTCATTCAGTTTATCTGAAAGTCGTTCAGGGTGTGGGAAGATTTGGGTTTGTAGTCGATAAGCTGCTTCAGCCCTTTCCACACTGAAGCAGAGTCGTTGGCGTTTATAGGATTTATGTTGCTCATGTAATATTTGTCATTGAATTCAAGTCCACCTTGTTTCACTGTGTAATGATATTTAAATATGGATCAGATTTGTTTCATTGGAGGAGAAGAAGAACATAATAATTTTGCCGAAACAAAGTCGTGTTTGAGTTCATCTCTCGACTCTTATGTTTCGCTTTGAACTATTTAGAACATGTTCAGTGCTGCTTGTGTGACAGGACAGAGGTGGTGTGTTCAACAGAGCAGTGATCCACAGCAGTGTCTTCCTCCACCCTCTGCACCTGCAGTGGGACTTTTTCAACGCAGCCAAGCTGCAGGAGGTTTTTGTACGGCTCTAAATCACTGTGTGAACGTATAATCACCATGGTAGCCCAGACAGTAATAATCTCCCACATCCTCTCTCTGGAAACCAGTGATGGTTAGGGTGTAGCTAGAGCCAGAGCTACTGCCACTGAATCGAGATGGAGTCCCTGAGTTTAGGGTTGATGAATAATATATGAGAAGTTTGGGAGCCTGTCCAGGTTTCTGTAAATACCAGCTGAGATAAGCACCAATATTTGAACTCCCTGTGGCGCTGATGGACACAGTCCCTCCAAGACTAACAGTCTTGAATGTGTCAGGTTGAGTCAGAAATCGATCGGCAGTCGACCCTGAAATCAAAAAAAAGGTTCAACAATAAACTGAACATATGTTGTACAGCCTGTACAACTCATGTAGAATAAAAGGGGAAAGAGAGGTTGAAGTTAAGGACATAAAATAAAGTGGAGTGGAAATCAATGGGGTGCATGAGAAATCAAAAATAAGAATTATAAAATGAACTGGTTCCCCAAATCCTCACCTTGAGTCAGAAAGCCCACCATGGCTAACAGAGCTATTGGTGACAGCATCCTGATGTATCTTTTGGGGCGGCTTGTGCAAGAATTGATCTCCTGCCCTCCTGACCAGAGCATCTTATACCTTGGGGAACTGTGCTACTGATGCAAATCAACTTGTAGGCAAACACACACCTGTTGTGTGAGACAGGATAGGAAAGTGAGACATGAGCTTGACCGAGTGCATCTCCTTCCAGCTTTAATAGAGCTTCTCAACAGCTCATTTGGAAACTCAGGGTGTGTGCTTCCATAACCAAGTGTTTTCTTAGTGTTTGGTGCCGTGTCTCTGTCATTCCAACAGGGACACTCCACTTCTTTTGCTTCTGCTTTGCTTCATTTCTACCATCATTCACTCTGACCAAATACATACATTTTTTCATCACCCATTTTCAACAGACACAGCTGCTAGGGATGATCATCAAAAAGGTTCTAATATGTGAGAACTTAGTATTTTTTCAGGAGTTGAATTCTGTAAATAAAGCATTTCTGAGTGACAATGATGTTGATATATTGTTGAATGCCATTTAATAGTCAGTGAATAAGGTAAATAATCAACATATTGTTTTCTTCCCCTAAATGAACTTCAGTCATGAGTACGGCGGTTTCTAGGTTTTGGGGCCCCTATGCAAAATGTTGTTTTGCATAGGGGCCGGTCCGTGCACCGGTGGTTGGGGACAGGTTGGTGGTTGATTCCGTTGGTGGTTGGTACCGGGCCCCACAGGAAGAATACTTTTATTTTTATTTTTATTTTTTTAATATCCGTTTTATTGACTATCGGAGTCTGCAAGGTGTTTTATTTTGAAAAATGACTAGATTGTCTAACCGTCACTTCCGTCTGTGCCTGTTTCCTGCGCTTTACTCTGTCACAGTTTTAATGCCCGGTTGGTCAATGAAGCCATTTCTAGGCTTTTGGGGGCCTTATGAAAAATGATGTTTGGGGGCCCCTATTATGGTGGGGGGATTTCAAAGCCTGTCAGGTGGTCCGGGGGCGTGCATTTAAAGTTTTAATGCATGTATCTGGTGCACTTTAAGAGGAAAAGAGGCTAGATCCGTGAAAAACTCTTAACATTTTTCTTTCTCTCAAATTCAAATCAAACATCTCAAGTTGACCCCAGCAATTTAAACCTACAGAAAATTATGATAAATCTGAAACACTGGGGCTCCCCTACATCAAGAAACTCTGAAAAAATTACAGGATTTACCCAATCTGCATTATAACATCTTGCAAATATGCATAAATGAGACGGATGCTGCATTTTCCTTCAAATGTTTATTTTAAATGATAGAAACACATTTGTTAAGGAATCAGAATTAAGGCAAACATCACCACTGATAAATACTGAACATAAAAATATCCCTTTCCCCCAAAAAACAATAAATAAAATAAATGAGGCCATTGCACAGAATAAGAGGGTGCTTGGGTTCCAAGAGAGACCGTTCATTTTAGTAAAAAAAATAATAATTATAATAAAGATAAGGCTAAAATTGCAGCTTGGGGGCCGCTGGTGGCCTCAGGGGCCCTATGCAAATGCATACTCAGCATATAGCAAGAAAGGGCCCTGGTCATGAGGAGACATCTTCTCTATATTCCTCATTTTATTTCCTGCTCCACGTCACTTCAAGTCATGGTTGGGGAACTTTAAAGCTCATCATATTTAAAGAAGTTGGGAGGTCTAAAATTGATGATGGGATGTAATTATAATGTCTCTAAACCACCACCTCCAGTAAGGAGATGTTACATATATCCATGGAATGAAATGATTTCAAAGTTTGCTGATATTAATAATAATATAGTTTTTCTTAAATCTAACCTTCTCATACTATAAGGAAAGTTTCATATCCAGCAGGCGACATTTTCACAACCACCCCATAATATAATTGTGTTTTTAGTTTTGATCAGTATATAAAGTCAGTAAAATTGATAAAGATAAAACAAAACATGTTTGATAACCATGCAACTGTAAAGATTCAAAGACTTATTTGGAGTCTGGATGGATGAATATTACATCTTTATTTTTTACTCTTTGTATTATTGAGCTAAAATCGTCGTTTCAATAAAAATGGTGCGTTCAAGTCATGTGGGTCATTTAGGTTGTTCCGCCACCTCGTGGTCATGCAGAGAATTGCAGGGGATCCGCAGCAAAAGTTTATACAAACGACTTCATGGCTTTTTACTGGTGGAATGTTGATTATAAATCATTTTATAAACAGTAAGTCCAGTCTTATAACTAAACAGTGGTGTGCTCGGTGTCTGCAAAATGCACATTGTTGATCAGCTGTAGTGCATTAGGAGAGTGTTGGAAATTGTAGTCCATGTGACACTATTTTGAAGGGGAAATTATTTTTGATTCAGCTAATTGTCATTGAACAGAATACAAGTACTGAGGCATTGAAATGCATTTTCACCATCCTAGTAACTGACATATCTCGGAGCAGTGGCTTTCATATAGCAGCACCCAGGGAGCAGTTTGGGGCATTTTTCAGAGCTCCAACATTATGCTCAATTTTGTTGTGTGTGTCTCGTGGTGTGACACTGTTTACACAAAACAGAAATACTCTTTAGATACAGGGAATGTGAAGTTTGGTATCTATCTATGTGAAGAGTATCGCCTCCATTCAATTGTGTCGAGAAATCGCTAAAATATACAAAACGTAGAAAAATGGAGAAGGGGAGGGAGAAAAAGAAGGGTGGAGGTTGCCCTGTGGCAGTGGGCGTGCTCAGGAGGTGACCTGCATGAAACCTCACATGGTGTGACTGTGTTTTACATGTCACACTGTATGATACATCACTCACACCATAGTATGTTTATTGCATTTCAAAATAACTACCAACAACATTATATTTGCCTGATTAATTTTTTGACTGAGATTTTGACACTAACCCTGTTTTTTTGTGTGCATTCTAAGGCCTTCCCCTCAGGAAGTTCTAATGCAGTGTGATGTCATCACGTTTACCATCTCAGCCTTTCTAACAACCTCCTTTCCATTTGTTCAACATGAGAAGGACAGAGTGGCGATGCCCAGCACAGTACACAGTATTGTATATGGAACATATTTGGATGATGGTGCACTGTTTTTCTGTTGACAGCTATCATGAAAACATGTGGTGAGGAGGTGGAGATCAACTGTGTGGTGCAAGTTTGTGACAAGAACGCCTTCATCTGGCCAAAGAATCCAGAATGTATCTTCTGCAGCAGTGATCAAATATTGTGCTCAATTACGGAACCAGAACCATCTCACAGGTGTGCCAAGCTCTCCAGATATGAACTTTAACCTTTGAGATTAAACACACTGATGGTCATTGTTTCTTATGGTTCAATGTTTTTAAACTGTTTATTCATTATGAATTGTCCTGTCATTCAATGTTTTGGATCTATTTTTGAGAAAACATTTGTTCGAACCATCCTACGGTGTGAGACATAATCATTTAGTGTGAAATTTAACTTTAAATATTGATCAAAATGTTAATGTTGAAAATCATAATGTGATATATAGGGAGTTATGTCACCAGCACACAAAATTATTTTCTTTCATTTATTATTTGGTCCGTCAAATGTCACTTAAATGAACAAGCGATAGGGATGATGTTGATGTACTTGTCAGGATCCTGCTCTGCTCTTGCTTTCTATCTGTCTCTCTGTCTCCCTCTTGCTGTCTCTGTCTCCGTCTGTTTGTATCTCCGTCCCTCTGTCCCTCTCTAGCTCTCTCTGTCTGTCTCTGGTGTCACGTCCCTGCCACTGCACACCTGTCCCCGGTCAGCAATCTCACCACCTGTCTCTCTGTGTCTCTTGAACTCTCGGTCCTGTCGACAATCCTGATTCCCGGCCGATCCCCAATCCCCGGGCCCTTCCTGGAGAATCACCTGCTAGCTGTAGGCCTGCTAGTCGTAATCATGCTTCCCGGCCTGAATGTTCCCTTTAGGTGACCCGTACTGCTCGCCCCCCGTCTGCACTCCCGTCAATTAGTTGCGTGTTTGTGAGCCTGGAGCCGACCCTTGGCCTAGCTCCCTGGTCTCCTCGGCCCAGAACCCCAGTGCCACAGTCTCCACTGCTCTGCTTGCCTTTCACCTGGCATGACTCTGGAGTTATAAAGGAGGTGTTTGAAAGCGAAGAGCCAGCTTTCCTTGAGCTCCTTGCTTTGTCCTGGAAGCAGGATCCTGAATTTTCCCAGATGTTGGCGTTCAACAGGTGGAAGTTATATGCCCGCCCTGCTCTGCCTCCATTTCTCCAAAGCCTGTCATTTCAGCCTCCCCTGCCGAGGCTCAGAACCTGCCTGAGTCGTTGGCAGATCCTGCTGAGGCTCGTGCTGTTCCTGTTCCCGAGCCGTCGACCGCCTCTCCTGACGTCCGTTCCCTTTCCTGAGCTGCCTTCCACTTCTACCGAGGCTCGGTCCACGCCTGGTCCTGAGCCAGGGGTTGCCCCTGCCAGCGCTCGGCCGCTCAGCTGCCCTCCTAAGTGGGCCCGCCGACAGTTCATCTGCTCATCTGCCCTGAGCTCAGGTCAACCCCCTGGTGGTCCGGCTCCCGGGCCCAGCCCCCTTGTTGCCCTCCAGAAGGACTCCACCTACCTGCCCAGTTTGCTTGGGCGGGGTTCCAGCTCCCCGGACTTCTGCCTGATGGGTGTTTTGCTACGACCCTGATTCCCTGCCTGCTCCTGATCCAGATCCTTTGCCTGTTCAACATTAATCCTTGCTCCAAGTCCTAAAACCGTGTTGTGTCCTGCATTTGGGTTCACCAGACCGTATCCTTAACAGTACTCTGGTAAAGTTGCTTAATCAAAGCCTTGGTTTCTGTGGATTATATCTTGAAATTTAATGAGTGAGTTTTCTGAATTAAAAATGTTTTTTTGCATTTTTCAAAGAAGACATGATTTGTCACACCATGTGGCAGTTTTAGGATTTAGTCTCAAACAATGCTCAAAATTTGTTTGAAAAACAAGAACATGGATGACTGTTATGCTGTATTTGTCTTGTACAGGGGCGATGGTAGAGCTGGTCGTCCAGTAATCAGAGGGTTTTGGGTTTGATCCCCGGCTCCTCCTGGCAGCACGTCCAAGTGTCCTTGAGCAAGACACCGAACCCCGAACTGCTCTCGATGGGCTGGAGTGTGCCTTCCACGGTTGCCACTGCCATCGATGTATGATTGGGTGAATGTGAGGGATGCGCTGTAAAGCTCTTTGAGTGGTCACAAGACGAGAAAAGCGTCACATCACAGTCCATTTTCCATTTGTACTTGAATAATTGTTTTTTTTGCAAGTATTTATGCTTAAAGGTTAACCACGCACTTGTTGTTTTGGGGGATACTAACAGACAACACATCAAATGTAACACACTCGACCACTGTTGGACAGTAATAAAGGATGCATATCAGGCTGTCACCGGTGCAGCTCTGGGACTAGTTCACCTTCTCTCAACCTACAGGCAGAGACTGAAATCTGCTGAGCCTGCGATCAACACGGTGAAGAAGTGAACCAGTGAGGCCAAGGCTGAGCCACAGACGTTGACTGTACTGGCCGGAGAGTCTTTGAACTGGCAACCACAGACTCGGACGAGCTCACTGACACACTAATGTCCGACATCAGCTTTTGTGAGGACGTTTGCGTTCCATCCAGAACCCAAAGTCAAATCCCAAAACAGCAAACCCTGGTTCACTGCTAAATTGAGACAACGGCACAAGGCCAAGGAGGAGGCACACCGAAGCGGGGACAGGGCCCTGTACAAAAAGACAAGGAACATACTGACAAAAGGAATCAGGGCATCCAAAAAGAGGTCCTCTGAGAAGCTGAAAAACAGGTCTCCAGACAAAGACCCAGGGTCAGTGTGGAAAGGCCAACAAGACCCAAACCCTAACCCCCCGCCGCGTGGAGGACCACCAGCTGGCTGAGGAGGACCACCAGCTGGCTGAGGACCACCAGCTGGCTGAGGAGGACCACCAGCTGGCTGAGGACCTGAACGTGTTCTACTGCAGGTTTGAAAAGCCAAGGGCCAACCCCCCCCCCCCCTCCTTCAAACCTTCAAATTCCTGGGAACCACAATAAGGACCTGAAGTGGAGATCCAACACAGACTGTTGTTATTAGAAATAATTTTTAAATAAAAAAGTCAGTTAATATATCGGTAGTTATTTAGTAAATAAAGTAAATAAATGAGTAAAAAAGTAAATAACAGTGAAATTGAGCCCCATGAGATGTTGCTGCTGTACACCACTTTTATGTATCATAGTAATGTTGTAATACTGTAACTTGTACTTACTGTAGACTAACTGCCACCTGCCATATTGGGATCTAGTCACTAGTTCGCCCAGTGTTACTTCATGTTAACTTTGTGTGGATAGATCTGTACGTGTGTGTTATTTCTTATCTCATCACAATCAGTTTTATTTGTCAGGCACATTTACATACACAAGGAATGTGTTGTATTTTACTTCAGACCATTAGCAGTGGAATGGAAATATTATATATTCCAAAATGGAATAAAAGAAAGGGAAGTCATTCTTTTTTAATTAAAATAAAATTATCAAATGTAAACAAATAGCAGAAAATAAATACAAAACAGAAATAATAGATATTTAAAATATACAAAAAGCGATGCTGTGCACAGGATAAATTGTTGTTAAATGGAATAAATTATAAATATGTATTATCACTATGTGCTAACTATCACACAGTATGTACAGTGTAAAACAAGAGTTGCTCATATATTATTGTACAAGTTGTGTGTGAGTGAAAGGAGGGGCGCGGGGGGGGGCAGTGTGTGTGTGTGTGTGTGTGTGTGTGTGAGAGAGACAGTGTGATGGAGGAGGTGAGGACGGCCTCAGTGATGTCATAGTGCTCCATCACTGTCTGTGGCAGCTTGAATTTCTTCAACTGCTGCAGGAGCCGATGTTTAGCTCCCACTTGAGGTCCTGAGCAACTGTGGTGCCCAGGAAACGGAAGGACTCCACATGGTGAGGGCGGGAGGCAGGGCGGGGCTTCTCCTGAAGGCCTCTATTTCAACTGTCTTCAGAGCGTTGAGCTCCAGGTTGTTGCTGCTGCACCGGGAAGCCGGGTGGTCAACCTCCCATCTGTAGGCAGACTCCTCACCCTCAGAGATGATTGCGATGAGGGCGGTGTCGTCTGCAAACTTCAGGAGCTTGACAGGTTGGTGTCTGGAGGCGCAGCCGTTGGTGTACAGCGAGAAGAGCAGCGGGGAGAAGACGCAGCCTTGGGGGACGCTGGTGTCTTTCAAATCAACAGTTAAACTCATTCAGTTTATCTGAAAGTCGTTCAGGGTGTGGGAAGATTTGGGTTTGTAGTCGATAAGCTGCTTCAGCCCTTTCCACACTGAAGCAGAGTCGTTGGCGTTTATAGGATTTATGTTGCTCATGTAATATTTGTCATTGAATTCAAGTCCACCTTGTTTCACTGTGTAATGATATTTAAATATGGATCAGATTTGTTTCATTGGAGGAGAAGAAGAACATAATAATTTTGCCGAAACAAAGTCATGTTTGAGTTCATCTCTCGACTCTTATGTTTCGCTTTGAACTATTTAGAACATGTTCAGTGCTGCTTGTGTGACAGGACAGAGGTGGTGTGTTCAGCAGAGCAGTGATCCACAGCACAGTGTCTTCCTCCACCCTCTGCACCTGCAGTGGGCCCTTTTCAACGCAGCCAAGCTGCAGGAGGTTTTTGTACGGCTCTAAATCACTGTGTGAACACACCACCACCATGGTCGCCCAGACAGTAATAATCTCCCACATCCTCTCTCTGGAAACCAGTGATGGTTAGGGTGTAGCTAGAGCCAGATCTACTGCCACTGAATCGAGATGGAGTCCCTGAGTTTAGGGTTGACGTTGTGTATATGAGAAGTTTGGGAGCCTGTCCAGGTTTCTGTAAATACCAGCTGAGATCATCACCAATATTTGAACTCCCTGTGGCGCTGATGGACACAGTCCCTCCAAGACTAACAGTCTTGAATTTGTCAGGTTGAGTCAGAAATGAATTGGCAGTCGACCCTGAAATAAAAAAGTACAATATGAGTCACGTGAACACATTAGACATGCTATGGAATAATATTCACTGGTACAATATAAACTAGAGAAAGATACTAGCGTTCAGATACCATGAGAAGTAAACCAGGGTAAAGTTGGTCCACGTTATCAATGTCAACTGACCTGTGAAGCAGCAGCAGAAAAGTGCTGAGATGAGGATGGTGATGGCGCTCATGGTTGCCGTGGTTTCTGAGGTGGTGAGTGACAGCTCTGAGCGCTGGAGGCTTGAATGCAGGAGACTATAAACCCTCTGAGAAGACGAGGACGTCAGCTGAGCATGCAAAGCTCCTCTCTATGGAAATGATCTACTGGTGTGTGCAGGCTGCACACTGGCTAGAACACACAGCATCATTTGGAAATGCAGCTTTAATCCATTTATATTATGTTAGGAGAACAAAAACATACCTTACTTGGAATTAATTGGACCTGCATGTTCTCATTCTTGTCGTAGTTAAAGTGGTTTGTATAAAATGACTATTTCTTTCATTTCATTTTTTGACTTAAATTGACGTAAATAGGATAAATGATGCTGTGAGTCAGTGATTACATGGATTTTTCTAAATCATAAATCCAACTTTATATTTATTTGTGTAAATAATCTGAGTTAGACATCTGAGTTATTTTGAGGAGAGCGTGCCTGTTGTATCTTGTCACACACATTTCATACTCTTTAAGCAAAGCGATTTAATTGCAATTTAAAAATGAAAAAAAGACGCAGTGTTGTACAAATGGTTGATGTTGAAATAATTCTATGACCACGATGGAGTTATGTGTGGACTTTATTTTGGCGAAGCAGCGTTTGCTGAGTGCGGGAGGTTTTTGTGCAGCCGCTGGCTCTGTCTTTATCACTGTGGTACACTTTTGGAGGAGGCACCAGACTCATCGTTGACAGTAAGTAAAATAAATTTGTTCTCAAGTGCACATTCTATTTTTATAATCCAATTATGACTTTAAATATATTTTTTCTGTATTTTCAGCATTTTTAATTAAGCTATTTTTGATTTATTTATGTGTGTGTTGAGATTAAAATCAGAGCAAAATTCCTTCTGAAAGCTACAATCCTCCTAACTAATTTTAGCAAATTAAAATACTAATAATTTTGTAAAGTATTTATTTCTCTTGAAGCGATGAGTGTAATATTGACATAAAAGTAATTCCTGTTTAAGATGCATTCTGAATTCTGGGGCTCATTTCAATGCCTAAAGTGAGTGAAGATGAGAAGATATTTGAAATAGTTTTTAATGTTGCACTTTTTTCTTTTGGAATCATTAAACTTTTGATTTTCTAAAGTTTCTTGATTTTAGAGCTTCATGCATTAAGACGTAGGGACAGGGAAGTGGAAGCGATAGAAAATAGTTTTTACCAGTAAACACTCTTATCAAGCTCATTTGTTTACTGTACTGGATGAGAATCATGGAAACTAAAGCAAATCCATTTTATTTCTCTTTCCTATTTGTTTTAAAATTCACATTATTTTGACCACGTTCCACTTCTCTGCTCTCTCTCCTCCAGTGGGTGTGGTGCCGCCCACCCTGAGCGTCCTCCCCCCCTCCAGTGTGGAGCTGGAGCAGGGCAGTGCTACACTGGTGTGTGTGGCCAGCGGGGGCCTCCCCTCAACCTGGAGCCTGGGCTGGGAGGTGGGGGGCCAGGGCAGGACCGCAGGGGTGTCAGACAGCCCTAAGGTCCTGGGGAAGGACGGCCACTACAGCTGGACCAGCGCCCTGACCCTCCCTGCGGACCAGTGGAGGGGGGCGGGCTCAGTGGGCTGTCGGGCCGCCATGAATGGTCAGACACCCGTCACTCAAACCCTGGACCCTAAACAGTGTTCTGCGTAGGTGTTGAGATAGATTTCAGATAGAAAATGCTACTCGCTTGTTAAAGATTTTCTGAACTTTGCTCTTTGTTAATGTCTGTTTGCTGCGTCTCAACTTCAACCATGTAGAACCTTTTGTAGAAGACATTCATGATACTCTGCATCAAATAAATACATGTCATACATTCTAGAGTGAGAGTTTGATTTCTCAACAGTGTTTTTCCATTAGAATTTGAATTCCTTTTTATCTGGAAATGACAATACATTTGTGGGACCTGATTTTAACCTGTTAACTTTCATTACGACTCTTGAAGAACATTTCTTACTTCATCGCAACCATGAAATTCACGCTCATATGGACGTCACTGGCCCTGAAAATCCAGCCCTTGATTTAACATTGCGACTAAGGATATTGAGAATATGAGCGTTTTAAAACACTAAATGCCTTTTTATCTTTGCGTCACAATATCAAATTATTTATAATTGTAAAATGTTAAAGAAATGTCCTTTCAGCAGATTCCTATATAACATTAGCCCCTTTGAACACAGCTGTTCATATTTAGTCCTTGAACTGTGCTTGGCTTGTTTATAGGATTTATGTTGCTCATGAAATATTTGTCATTGAATTCAAGTCCACCTTGTTTCACTGTGTAATGATATTTAAATATGGATCAGATTTGTTTCATTGGAGGAGAAGAAGAACATAATCATTTTGCCGAAGCAAAGTCATGTTTGAGTTCATCTCTCGACTCTTATGTTTCACTTTGAACTATTTAGAACATGTTCAGTGCTGCTTGTGTGACAGGACAGAGGTGGTGTGTTCAACAGAGCAGTGATCCACAGCACAGTGTCTTCCTCCACCCTCTGCACCTGCAGTGGGACTTTTTCAACGCAGCCAAGCTGCAGGAGGTTTTTGTACGGCTCTAAATCACTGTGTGAACGTAAAATCACCATGGAAGCCCAGACAGTAATAATCTCCCACATCCTCTCTCTGGAAACCAGTGATGGTTAGGGTGTAGCTAGAGCCAGATCTACTGCCACTGAATCGAGATGGAGTCCCTGAGTTTAGGGTTGATACATAATATATGAGAAGTTTGGGAGCCTGTCCAGGTTTCTGTAAATACCAGCTGAGAGTACCACCAATATCTGAACTCCCTGTGGCGCTGATGGACACAGTCCCTCCAAGACTAACAGTCTTGAATGTGTCAGGTTGAGTCAGAAATCGATCGGCAGTCGACCCTGAAATCAAAAAAAAGGTTCGACAATAAACTGAACATATGTTGTACAGCCTGTACTACTCATGTAGAATAAAAGGGGAAAGAGAGGTTGAAGTTAAGGACATACAATAAAGTGGTGTGGAAATCAATGGGGTGCATGAGAAATCAAAAATAAGAATAATAAAATGAAGTGGTTCCCCAAATTCTCACCTTGAGTCAGAAAGCCCACCATGGCTAACAGAGCTATTGGTGACAGCATCCTGATGTATCTTTTGGGGCGGCTTGTGCAAGAATTGATCTCCTGCCCTCCTGACCAGAGCATCTTATACCTTGGGGAACTGTGCTACTGATGCAAATCAACTTGTAGGCAAACACACACCTGTTGTGTGAGACAGGATAGGAAAGTGAGACATGAGCTTGACCGAGTGCATCTCCTTCCAGCTTTAATAGAGCTTCTCAACAGCTCATTTGGAAACTCAGGGTGTGTGCTTCCAAAACCAAGTGTTTTCTTAGTGTTTAGTGCCGTGTCTCTGTCATTCCAACAGGGACACTCCACTTCTTTTGCTTCTGCTTTGCCTCATTTCTACCATCATTCATTCTGACCAAATACATAAATTTTTTCATCACCCATTTCCAACACAGACACAGCTGCTAGGGATGATCGTCAAAAACGTTCTAATATGTGAGTACTTAGTATTTTTTCAGTAGTTGAATTCTGTATATAAAACACAATGATGACAATGATGACAATGATGGCGACAATGATGTTGATATATTGTTGAATGCCATTTAATAATCAGTGAATAAGGTAAATAATCAACATATTGTTTTCTTCCCCGAAATGAACTTCAGTGATGAGCAGGGCCGTTTCCAGGCTTTTGGGGCCCCTATGCAAAATGTTGTTTGTTTTCAGTTTTCATGCCTGGTTGGTAAATGAAGCCGTTTCTAGGTTTTTGGGGGCCTTATAAAAAATGATGTTTGGGGGCCCCTATTATGGGGCCCCCAAACATCCCTCCAAACCCTCTCAGGTGGTCCGGGGGCGTGCATTTAAAGTTTAAATGCATGGTTCTGGAGCAGGAAAGAGGAAAAGAGGGTAGATCCGTGAAAAACTCAGAAAATGATGATAAATGGGAAACACTGGGGCTCCCCTACATCAAGAAACTCTGGAAAACTTACAGGATTTATCCAATCAGCATTATAACATCTCGCAAATGTGCATTAATGAGACGGATGCTGCATTTTCCTTCAAATGTTTATTTTAAATGATAGAAACACATTTGTTAAGGAATCAGAATTAAGGCAAACATCACAACTGATAAATACTGAACAGAAAAATATCCCTTTCCTAAAATTGCAGCTTGGGGGCCCGCTGGTGGCCTCAGGGGCTCTATGCAAATGAGTGGTCCGCTTATAGCAAGAAAGGTTCCTGGTCATGAGGAGACATCCTCTCTATATTCCTCTTTTTATTTCCTGTTCTACGTCACTTCAAGTCATGGTTGGGGAACTTTAAAGCTCATCATATTTAGAAGAAGTGGGGAGGTCGAAAATTGATGATGGGATGTGCTCTTACATTATGTTGCATCACTTCACTTTTGTCCAAAGCGACTTACAATAAGTACATTAGGTCAGTAGTATCAAACCACTGTATATCACACTCACAGATAAACCTTCTCCTGGAATAAGCAACGTTAGCAGAGTTAGAGATTATGTTTAAATAAGAAACTAAGTTAATAAAGGGAAAATTATTTAGTTAATAACATAAAAAAATAGTAAATTAGGGGTAATAAAAAGTAAATAAAGGTGAAATTGAGCCCCATGAGATGTTACTGCTGTACACCACTTATATAGGTAATGCTGTAATACTGTAACTTGTACTTACTGTTGACTAACTGCCACCTGCCATATTGGGATCTAGTCACTAGTTAGCCCAGTGTTACTTCATGTGTGTGTGTGTGTGTGTGTGTGTGTGTGTGTGTGTGTGTGTGTGTGTGTGTGTGTGTGTGTGTGTGTGTGTCTGATTATATATGTGCTTATAACATATACATATTTTTTCACATGATTGTTTTTTCAACCACATTCTATGTGACTCTCAATCTATTTCATAATGAAATATATAAAATCGTTGTTTAAATAAAAATGGTGCATTGGTCATGTGGGTTGTATTGAAGAAGAACAATCTTTATTTGTCACACAGCACTCCACACTACAACACATGCACACACACGCTTTTGGAGTGGCCAGTGAAATGAGGCCTCTGCATTTAACCCATCCTGGCTTATCCTTCCTCTGGGGGCACAGCAGCAGACGTGGACGCGCCCGGGGACCAGGTGAAGAGTGTCCATCGCTGGTCAGACGATGATGTGTGCATGTTTTTGGTGGGGGTCCTTACTGACGTTAGGTGGAGTAAACCCCATGTGAGCACGGGGAGAACATGCAAACTCCACACAGAAAGGCTCCTATTTGGGAGATAACCCGCCGGAACACGGTGCCAACAGCGCCCCAGGCGGGAATCGAACCCAGGACCTTCTTGCTGTGAGGCAGCAGTGCAATGCACTGCGCCACTGCAAAATCTGCAGCAAAATCAAATTGATCAAATTAATCAAATGATTACAAGGCTTTTAACTTTACATTAACATTTACATTTAGTCATTTAGCAGACGCTTTTATCCAAAGCGACTTACAAGGGAGAATAACATTCAAGCTACATTGCGACAGAGACATTAGTGTAACAATAAATACTGCTAGGTAGTGCTAAGTAATTGAAGGTTAGGACAGGAGGTACTCTCTGAAGAGCTGGGTCTTCAAGTGCTTCTTAAAGACAGAGAGGGAGGTCTGCTCTGGTCATTTTTGGCAGCTCGTTCCACCAACGTGGAACTACAAATGAGAATAGCCTGGATTGCCGTGGCTGTATGGCCGGCAGAGCCAGGCGACGCTCATTTGACGGGCGCAGCATCCGGGGGGCAACATGTGCTCTTACAAGAGCATTTAAGTAGGCGGGAGCATTCCCAGCAATCACTCTGTAGGCCAGCATAAGAGACTTGAACTTGATGCGAGCGGCTACAGGTAACCAGTGGAGCTCGATGAGCAGCGGAGTGACATGTGCCCTGCCGCCGCATTCTGTATCATCTGTAGTGGCTTCACCGCACAGGCCTCAAGCCTGTTAAGAGGGCGTTGCAGTAGTCGAGACGGGACATCACCAAGGTTTGTACCAGCAGTTGAGTGGCATATTGGGTCAGGTACGGCCTGACTTTTCGGAAGTTGAGTAGTGCGAAGCGGCAGGACCGGGAGACGGCGGCAACATGGTCCGAGAATGTCAGTTGGTCATCAATAATGACACCAAGATTCCTTGCAGCCTTGGTAGGAACAAGAGATAGAGAGTCGATTTTAATATCAATGTTGTGATAAATACTTTGTTTGGCCGGGAAGACCAGCAGTTCCGTTTTCGCCAGATTAAGATGAAGATGATAGTCCTTCATCCATGTGGATATGTCAGCGAGACAATGTTGATTAGAAATCATTTTATAAACAGTAAGCCCAGTCTTATAACTTGTTATAACTGGCAGACGGTCCCCAACCCACAGCCTGGTCCCCCAGCGACGAGTACCCCGCGCACCGAGAGCGCCAGAGAATAGGTACTCGGGCAGCCAGGTGCGTCGACGGGAGTCCGCAACCCACCGAAAGAGACCAATAGGGAGGCCACACCGCACACAACTGACCAGGCTCAGGTCCCCGCCCACGGCTCACAAGACCAGACTGAAGGTCTAACTAGGCCCAGCATGACAGGCCACCTCCCCCCCCCCCCCACACTCCCCCACGGGGTGCGAAGGACATGCAAGCCCCACTGCCCCACCCCGGGCAACCCCAGCGGCAGGCCGACCTGCCGACCACAAGACCAAGACCCGAACCCTCAATCCGCAAACCCCGCCCCTGACCTGACCCCAAACCCGCAACCCCTCCGCCTCTCAAGTTTGAAAGGATGGAGTTATGTCAGTGATAAAAGGAGCCCACATTTCATTCAATGAATCAACCTTTGTGGTGTGGAGATGGGATGGTTTGAGCAGCCACACCTGACCTGGATCTAGGTGACTGGGTCAGGGTGGCTGCATACCTGTTGCTCATTGGTTGGGCTAACAAGCAACAGGTTAAAACCCCCATCCTCACACACACTCAGGATAGGAGCCCTGTCATGATATGTTCCATCTGCTCCTGGCTTATTGCGTCTAGCCTCCCCTCTGCAATAAACTGATGTCTACAACCCATCGTCGTCTGTGTTTCTGGGCTGGAGGTCCCTGACAACGCCACTTGGGTGGGTAGGCGGAACTGCTACAACCTTGTTTTTGGATATGGCCAACAGGTTTTCCATTTAGAGGTATTCTATTAATAGATGAAACCATTGGGATGTGGTGAGATTATCTATGTTTTTCAAATTGAATAATATTATGTTTTTGGCAATAGTTAAGGCGATCAAGATGGGTTGGTGCTGTTTAAGTGGTGGCTCAACTGAGGAGAGGTCACCGAGGAGACATACAGATGGGGAGATTGGAATGCTGTGACGCAGTTGAGTTTGTTGAATCTCCACCAGGCTGACAGAGTCGTTGTGATGAATGGGTTTTTAAAATCATTGTTTCTTTATTGACTCAGTAAGAAATGGGACATCAGATATTGATAAATCCTGACATTCTGTTTGTTCAATGTCGATGTCAATAGTATCTGAAGTTTGGGGCTGCTAGGCCTCCACAGTCTGTAGTGTTGCTAGATTCATTCTTGGTTTCTTGTGTTTCCACAACTGTCCAACATACTTTCATCACAAAATAGTCTAATTCTACTTGTACTGTTGTTTATAGATAATGTTTCGCTGACTGTGACAAACAGTTGATTTGATACTGTGACAAATGTACTTATTATAAGTCGCTTGGGACAGAAGCGTCTGCTAAATGACATCACGTAATGTAATGTAATATATATATTGTGACAGCAGAGCCCCGAAAACCAGCACAGCATCAGCCCAGCAGGAGGGCAGGCAGCCTCACTATCACTCCAGCATGGTGGACAGAGGCCACCTGTCTTTCAGCACCAGTGTTGTGGACAGCCTGAAAGCACATGGTGGGAGGCTGGAGCCGCCCAACAACACTCACCTGCCGACCAATCACCACCAACAGCTGCAGCACATCTGGGCTCATCAGAGGCTCTTTGAGAGGAGCGAGCCCAAGGTGGAATCAAAGCAACTGTCAGTGGTGAAAAGGAAGAAACTACAGAGGTGACGGGACACAGAATTTGTTTTGACGAGTCCACTTGAACAACCGCAGAACAGTGTTCAGAGAAAGATGGTGCTGTGATGCATGGTTGCCATGGTATCGGGGCTGTAGAGCGACAGTTGACACATGCAAAGCTCTTCTCGATGCAAATGATCTGTTGGCGCTCAGCAGACGGAGCTTTAGGTTCATCAGGGAGAATTAAAGTCTTGTCTTAGTATTCATCAACACACTGTTTGGAATACCAAAATACTTTGATAAGACACTTGGATCTATAAACTTCACACAGGTTATACTTCATGGCTTGTATGGTTTGTATGAAGTACTTTTTAATGAGTAACTTTAGTGAATTGCAAAATGACCAAAATGACTAAAGTTTAAAATAACTAATTTTATACATGATACATATGTATTTAAACAATACTTTAAAAGGCAAAGAAAATGGAAGCATTTCTGGGGGGAAACAGGGTTTGCAATGTGCTGATAAACTTTCCATCAAAATGGACCAATTTTGTATTAATTAGCCTCCAAAGGTATTTTATTACGGCTGAACAAAATTTGATCCAACGAATAAAAATCTGAATAACTTCCTGGGTCTTGTTGTGACTCAGTGGGACAGTTTCTGTGTTACTTGGATGTGTCTTTGTGTGTGTGGGAGGTTTTTGTACGGCCACTGAATGACTTTGTATCACTGTGGTGGACTTTTGGAGGAGGCACCAAAGTCGTCCTTGACTGTAAGTACAAGATATTTATTCCTTCTGATTCAAAAACTACCTTTACATGAAATTAAGTTGAATAATATAAAATGTACTTTTTTTTTCTTGGTTTACACTTTATTGTTTGTTTCCTTGAGAGAAGTTGAAAACACAGTGTAAAAGGAAATCTAGTGCTGAATGTAATATCTATTGATCTTGGTTGATAACAACCGTTACATTACTTTTTATTATTACTTTTACTTTAGATTCATCTGATTTCACAAACTTTGCAACCAAGTGTGCAAGTAAAAATAATCCTCCAAAAAGTTTTTAAAAATTTTACTTTTATTGACACTGGTTGATTGCTGCTATAATCACCGTTATCATTCTGAGCATTATATTCATATTCATTCTTCACTGCTCTTTGAAGTGACTGTTGAAGACTATTTGTATGTCTCAACCCTCTCTGACCTTACTCCGTCACTCACTTGAAGTAACCTTAAATGTATTAGAGATTCCATCAGGTTACTTTAGTTATTCCAATAAATCGTTAACTAGGTGCAGATGATTTGAGATGGCCTGTGCAGAGGCAGGAACCTTCTAATCCAGATGTAAAGCTATGCAGATGGTTTTCCTTGAAGAAGTGGAAAATTCCTGCCATCCTCCCTCAGTGGGATCGTAAAAAGCTCTTTGTTGTGACTAATTCAAGGAGAGAGGGGGAATTAGAATTATCTCTGTATGTGGTTGCTGATTAGTTTCTGTCCATGGATGCATGTACAAAATCAAAGCAAATGATGCCAAAATGATTAAATTAACAATATAATCCAGGATATTATGTCATGTTTTTCACAGCTCAGTAGTAGTAATATGGTAAAAGGGAGTCAGAGAGATGGGGATGGTCCAAAAAATGGATCATCACTTGTATCATCCCCTCAACCTCCTCATTCATACCTTTCCCACATTTATCTCAGGGATATCTTAATTGTTGACTGAATGAATATATAATTAAATAGTTTTTTAATATTTAATTTGAAGTTCCCTTTCTCACTATTTCTTCCATTTTACTTTTGCACTCTGATCCCCACTTCTCTGCTCTCTCTCCTCCAGTGGGTGTGGTGCCGCCCACCCTGAGCGTCCTCCCCCCCTCCAGTGTGGAGCTGGAGCAGGGCAGTGCTACACTGGTGTGTGTGGCCAGCGGGGGCCTCCCCCCAACCTGGAGCCTGGGCTGGGAGGTGGGGGGCCAGGGCAGGACCGCAGGGGTGTCAGACAGCCCTAAGGTCCTGGGGAAGGACGGCCACTACAGCTGGACCAGCACCCTGACCCTCCCTGCGGACCAGTGGAGGGGGGCGAGCTCAGTGGGCTGTCGGGCCGCCCTGGATGGTCAGACGCCCGTCACTCAAACCCTGGACCCTAAACAGTGTTCTGCGTAGGTGTTGAGATAGATTTCAGATAGAAAATGCTACTCGCTTGTTAAAGATTTTCTGAACTTTGCTCTTTGTCAATGTCTGTTTGCTCCGTCTCAACCTCAACCATGTAGAACCTTTTGTAGAAGACATTCATGATACTCTGCATCAAATAAATACATGTCATACATTCTAGAGTGAGAGTTTGATTTCTCAACAGTGTTTTTTCCATTAGAATTTGAATTCCTTTTTATCTGGATTTGACAATACATTTGTGGGACCTTATTTGAACCTGTTAACTTTCATTACGACTCTTGAAGAACATTTCTTACTTCATCGCAACCATGAAATTCACGCTCATATGGACGTCACTGGCCCTGAACATCCAGCCCATGATTTAACATTGCGACTAAGGATATTGAGAATATGAGCGTTTTAAAACACTAAATGCCTTTTTATCTTTGCGTCACAATATCAAATTATTTATAATTGTAAAATGTTAAAGAAATGTCCTTTCAGCAGATTCCTATATAACATTAGCCCCTTTGAACACAGCTGTTTATATTTAGTTCTTGAAATGTGCTTGGCTTGTTTATAGGATTTATATTGCTCATGTAATATGTCATTGAATTCAAGTCCACCTTGTTTCACTGTGTAATGATATTTAAATATGGATCAGATTTGTTTCATTGGAGGAGAAGAAGAACATAATCATTTTGCCGAAACAAAGTCGTGTTTGAGTTCATCTCTCGACTCTTATGTTTCGCTTTGAACTATTTAGAACATGTTCAGTGCTGCTTGTGTGACAGGACAGAGGTGGTGTGTTCAACAGAGCAGTGATCCACAGCACAGTGTCTTCCTCCACCCTCTGCACCTGCAGTGGGCCTTTTTCAACGCAGCCAAGCTGCAGGAGGTTTTTGTACGGCTCTAAATCACTGTGTGAACACACCACTACCATGGTAGCCCAGACAGTAATAATCTCCCACATCCTCTCTCTGGAAACCAGTGATGGTTAGGGTGTAGCTAGAGCCAGATCTACTGCCACTGAATCGAGATGGAGTCCCTGAGAATCGCCTTGATACAGAATATATAAGAAGTTTGGGAGCCTGTCCAGGTTTCTGTAAATACCAGCTGAGAGTACCACCAATATCTGAACTCCCTGTGGCGCTGATGGACACAGTCCCTCCAAGACTAACAGTCTTGAATGTGTCAGGTTGAGTCAGAAATCGATCGGCAGTCGACCCTGAAATAAAAAAAAAGGTTTGACAATAAACTGAACATATGTTGTACAGCCTGTACTACTCATGTAGAATAAAAGGGGAAAGAGAGGTTGAAGTTAAGGACATACAATAAAGTTGAGTGGAAATCAATGGGGTGCATGAGAAATCAAAAATAAGAATAATAAAATGAAGTGGTTCCCCAAATTCTCACCTTGAGCCAGAAAGCCCACCATGGCTAACAGAGCTATTGGTGACAGCATCCTGATGTATCTTTTGAGGCGGCTTGTGCAAGAATTGATCTCCTGCCCTCCTGACCAGAGCATCTTATACCTTGGGGAACTGTGCTACTGATGCAAATCAACTTGTAGGCAAACACACACCTGTTGTGTGAGACAGGATAGGAAAGTGAGACATGAGCTTGACCGAGTGCATCTCCTTCCAGCTTTAATAGAGCTTCTCAACAGCTCATTTGGAAACTCAGGGTGTGTGCTTCCAAAACCAAGTGTTTTCTTAGTGTTTAGTGTCGTGTCTCTGTCATTCCAACAGGGACACTCCACTTCTTTTGCTTCTGCTTTGCTTCATTTCTACCATCATTCATTCTGACCAAATACATACATTTTTTCTTCACCCATTTCCAACAGACACAGCTGCTAGGGATGATCATGAAAAAGGTTCTAATATGTGAGTACTAAGTATATGTTCAGGAGTTGAATTCTGTAAATAAAGTATTTCTTGGTGACAGTGATGACTGATATATTGTTGAATCCCATTTAATAATCAGTGAATAAGGTAAAAAAATCTACATATTGTTTTCTTCCCCTAAATGAACTTCAGTCATGAGCAGGGCCGTTTCTAGGTTTTTGGGGGCCCTATGCAAAATGTTGTTTGGGGCCCCGATTATGTAAAACTATGGTGGGGGGATTCCAAACCCTCTAAGGCAGCTGTCCCCAACCACCGGTCCGTGGACCTCCAGTAAGAAGATGTTACATGTATCCATTGAATGAAATGATTTCAAAGTTTGCTGATATTAATAATAATATAGTTTTTCTAAAATCTAACCTTCTCATACTATTAGGAAAGTTTCATATCCATCAGGCGACATTTTCAACCACCCCATAATATAATTGTGTTTTGAGTTTTGATCAGTATATAACGTCAGTAAAATTGACAGAGGAAAAAACAAAACATGTTTGATAACCATGCAACTGTAAAGATACAAAGACTTATTTGGAGTCTGGATGGATGAATATTACATCTTTATTTTTTACTCTTTGCATTATTGAGCTAAAATCGTCGTTTCAATAAAAATGGTGCGTTCAAGTCATGTGGGTCATTTAGGTTGTTCCGCCACCTCGTGGTCATGAAGAGAATTGCAGGGGATCCGCAGCAAAAGTTTATAAAAACGACTTCATGGCTTTTTACTGGTGGAATGTTGATTATAAATCATTTTATAAACACTAAGTCGAGTCTTATAACTAAACAGCGGTGTGCTCGGTGACTGCTAAACTATTCCTCCGAATAAAAGAAGGACCTACCTTCCTATACTTGTGTGGTTGACATTTTCTGCTCATTTTCATTTCAACTGTGTCATACAAATTGTCCACATTGTTAATCTGCATTAGGAGAGTGTTAGAAATTGTAGTCCACATGACACTATTTTGAATGGGAAATTATTTTTGATTCAGCTTATTGTCATTGAACAGAATACAAGTACTGAGGCATTGAAATGCATTTTTACCATCCTAGTAACTGACATATCTCGGAGCAGTGGCTTTCATATAGCAGCACCCAGGGAGCAGTTAGGGGCATTTTTCAGAGCTCCAACATTATGCTCAATTTTGTTGTGTGTGTCTCGTGGTGTGACACTGTTTACACAAAACAGAAATACTCTTTAGATCCAGGGAATGTGAAATTTAGTATCCATCTATGTGAAGAGTATCGCCTCCATTCAATTGTGTCGAGGAATCGCTAAAATATACAAAACGTAGAAAAATGGAGAAGGGGAGGGAGAAAAAGAAGGGTGGAGGTTGCCCTGTGGCAGTGGGCGTGCTCAGGAGGTGACCTGCATGAAACCTCACATGGTGTGACTGTGTTTCACATGTCACACCGTACGATACATCACTCACGCCATAGTATGTTTATTGCATTTCAAAATAACTACCAACAACATTATATTTGTCTGATTTATTTTTTGACTGAGATTTTGACACCGATCCTGTTTTTTTTGTGTGTGTGCATTCTAAGGCCTTCCCCTCAGGAAGTTCTAATGCAGTGTGATGTCATCACGTTTACCATCTCAGCCTTTCTAACAACCTCCTTTCCATTTGTTCAACCTGAGAAGGACAGAGTGGCGATGCCCAGCAAAGTACACAGTATTGTATATGGAACATATTTGGATGATGGTGCACTGTTTTTCTGTTGACAGCTATCATGAAAACATGTGGTGAGGAGGTGGAGATCAACTGTGTGGTGCAAGTTTGTGACAAGAACGCCTTCATCTGGCCAAAGAATCCAGAATGTATCTTCTACAGCAGTGATCAAATATTGTGCTCAATTACGGAACCAGAACCATCTCACAGGTGTGCCAAGCTCTCCAGATATGAACTTTAACCTTTGAGATTAATGAAATGTCCTGTCATTCAACGTTTTGGATAAATTTTTGAGAAAACATTTGTTAGAACCATTAAAGGTGAAATTGAGCCCCATGAGATGTTGCTGCTGTACACCACTTTTATAAGTAATGCTGTAATACTGTAACTTGTACTTACTGTAGACTAACTGCCACCTGCCATACTGGGATCTAGTCACTAGTTAACCCAGTGTTACTTCATGTTAACTTTGTGTGGATAAATCTGTACATGTGTGTTATTTCTTATCTCATCAGAATCAGTTTTATTTGTCAGGCACTTTTACGTATACAAGGAATGTGTTGCATTTTACTTCAGACCATCAGCAGAAAAAAATAGAGAATCATAATGAGATAAAATGTAATAAAAAAAGGTGAAGTAAAAATGATTTTTTTCTAATTAAAATAAAATTGTCAAATGTAAACAAATAGCAGAAAAAGAGATACAAAACAGAAATAATAGATATTTAAAATATACAAAAAGCGATGCTTTGCACAGGATAAATTGTTGTTAAATGGAATAAATTATAAATATGTATTATCACTATGTGCTAACTATCACACAGTATGTACAGTGTAAAACAAGAATTGCTCATCTGTTAATGTACAAGGTGTGTGTGTGTGTGTGTGTGTGTGTGTGTGTGTGTGTGTGTGTGTGTGTGTGTGTGTGTGTGTGTGTGTGTGTGTGTGTGTGTGTGTGTGTGTGTGTGTGTGTGTGTGTGTGTGTGTGTGTGTGTGTGTGTGTGTGTGTGTGTGTGTGTGTGTGTGTGTGTGTGTGTGTGTGTGTGTGTGTGTGTGTGTGTGTGTGTGTGTGTGTGTGTGTGTGTGTGTGTGTGTGTGTGTGTGTGTGTGTGAGAGACAGTCAGTGTGATGGAGGAGGTGAGGACAGCCTCAGTGATGTCATAGTGCACCATCACTGTCTGTGGCAGCTTGAATTTCTTCAACTGCAGCAGGAGCCGATGTTTAGCTCCCACTTGAGGTCCTGAGCAACTGTGGTGCCCAGGAAACGGAAGGACTCCACATGGTGAGGGCGGGAGGCAGGGCGGGGCTTCTCCTGAAGGCCTCTATTTCAACTGTCTTCAGAGCGTTGAGCTCCAGGTTGTTCCTGCTGCACCGGGAAGCCAGGTGGTCAACCTCCCATCTGTAGGCAGACTCCTCACCCTCAGCGATGATTGCGATGAGGGCGGTGTCGTCTGCAAACTTCAGGAGCTTGACAGGTTGGTGTCTGGAGGCGCAGCCGTTGGTGTACAGCGAGAAGAGCAGCGGGGAGAAGACGCAGCCTTGGGGGACGCTGGTGTCTTTCAAATCAACAGATAAACTCATTCAGTTTATCTGAAAGTCGTTCAGGGTGTGGGAAGATTTGGGTTTGTAGTCGATGAGCTGCTTCAGCCCTTTCCACACTGAAGCAGAGTCGTTGGCGTTTATAGGATTTATGTTGCTCATGTAATATGTCATCGAATTCAAGTTCACCTTGTTTCACTGTGTAATGATATTTAAATATGGATCATATTTGTTTCATTGGAGGAGAAGAAGAACATAATCATTTTGCCGAAGCAAAGTCATGTTTGAGTTCATCTCTCGACTCTTATGTTTCGCTTTGAACTATTTCGAACATGTTCAGTGCTGCTTGTGTGACAGGACAGAGGTGGTGTGTTCAACAGAGCAGTGATCCACAGCACAGTGTCTTCCTCCACCCTCTGCACCTGCAGTGGCCTTTTTCAACGCAGCCAAGCTGCAGGAGGTTTTTGTACGGCTCTAAATCACTGTGTGAACGTATAATCACCATGGAAGCCCAGACAGTAATAATCTCCCACATCCTCTCTCTGGAAACCAGTGATGGTTAGGGTGTAGCTAGAGCCAGATCTACTGCCACTGAATCGAGATGGAGTCCCTGAGAATCGGGTTGTTGCATCATATATGAGAAGTTTTGGAGCCTGTCCAGGTTTCTGTAAATACCAGCTGAGATAAGAACCAATATTTGAACTCCCTGTGGCGCTGATGGACACAGTCCCTCCAAGACTAACAGTCTTGAATGTGTCAGGTTGAGTCAGAAATCGATCGGCAGTCGACCCTGAAATCAAAAAAAAGGTTCAACAATAAACTGAACATATGTTGTACAGCTTGTACTACTCATGTAGAATAAAAGGGGAAAGAGAGGTTGAAGTTAAGGACATACAATAAAGTGGAGTGGGGGTGCATGAGAAATCAAAAATAAGAATAATAAAATGAAGTGGTTCCCCAAATTCTCACCTTGAGTCAGAAAGCCCACCATGGCTAACAGAGCTATTGGTGACAGCATCCTGATGTATCTTTTGGGGCGGCTTGTGCAAGAATTGATCTCCTGCCCTCCTGACCAGAGCATCTTATACCTTGGGGAACTGTGCTACTGATGCAAATCAACTTGTAGGCAAACACACACCTGTTGTGTGAGACAGGATAGGAAAGTGAGACATGAGCTTGACCGAGTGCATCTCCTTCCAGCTTTAATAGAGCTTCTCAACAGCTCATTTGGAAACTCAGGGTGTGTGCTTCCAAAACCAAGTGTTTTCTTAGTGTTTAGTGCCGTGTCTCTGTCATTCCAACAGGGACACTCCACTTATTTTGCTTCTGCTTTGCTTCATTTCTACCATCATTCATTCTGACCAAATACATACATTTTTTTCATCACCCATTTCCAACAGACACAGCTGCTAGGGATGATCGTCAAAAAGGTTCTAATATGTGAGTACTTAGTATTTTTTCAGGTGTTGAATTCTGTAAATAAAGCATTTTTTGGTGACAATGAAGACTGATATATTGTTGAATGCCATTTAATAATCAGTGAATAAGGTAAATAATCAACATATTGTTTTCTTCACCAAAATGAACTACAGTCAGAACTGAGAAGGGCCATTTCTAGGTTTTTGGGGGCCTTATGCAAAATGTTGTTTGTGGGTCAATAATTTGTGAAACTATAGTGTTGGGGATTCCAAACCCTTGTTGGTCCGGGGGCGTGCATTTAAAGTTTAAATGCATGGATCTGGTGCACTTTAAGAGGAAAAGAGGCTGGATCCGTGAAAAACTCTTAACATATTTATTTCTCTCAAATTCAAATCAAACATCTCAAGTTGACCCCAGCAATTTAAACCTACGGAACATGATGATAAATGGGAAACACTGGGGCTCCCCTTCATCAAGAAACTCTGGAAAACTTACAGGATTTACCCAATCTGCATTATAACATCTTGCAAATATGCATAAATGAGACGGATGCTGCATTTTCCTTCAAATGTTTATTTTAAATGATAGAAACACATTTGTTAAGGTATAAGAATTAAGGCAAACATCACCACTGATAAATACTAAACATAAAAATGTCCCTTTCCCACAAAAAACAATAAATAAAATAAATGAGGCCATTACACAGAATAAGAGGGTGCTTGGCTTCCAAGAGAGACCGTTCATTTTAATGAAAAAATAATAACTATTATAGAGATAATGCTAAAATTGCAGCTTGGGGGCCGCTGGTGGCCTCAGGGGCCCTATGCAAATGCATACTCAGCATATAGCAAGAAAGGGCCCTGGTCATGAGGAGACATCCTCTCTATATTCCTCATTTTATTTCCTGCTCCACGTCACTTCAAGTCATGGTTGGGGAACTTTAAAGCTCATCATATTTAAAGAAGTTGGGAGGTCTAAAATTGATGATGGGATGTAATTATAATGTCTCTAAACCAGCACCTCCAGTAAGAAGATGTTACATATATCCATGGAATGAAATGATTTCAAAGTTTGCTGATAGTAATAATAATACACTTGTTCTAAAATCTTATATGTTATGGAACCAAATACAGACGTTGTTCAAGAACAAATCTGGTCACTCTGTGGTAAATTGTGATAAAGACATAATAACACAGTTTGAATGTAATAATAACTATGACTTTGATGGTTAACCTTCTCATACTATTAGGAAAGTTTCATTTACATCAGGCGACATTTTCACAACCATCCCATAATAGAATTGATCAGTATATAAAGTCAGTAAAATTGACAGAGAAAAAACAAAACATGTTTGATAACCATGCAACTGTAAAGATTCAAAGACTTATTTGGAGTCTGGATGGATGAATATTACATCTTTATTTTTTACTCTTTGTATTATTGAGCTAAAATCGTTGTTTCAATTAAAATGGTGCGTTCAAGTCATGTGGGTCATTTAGGTTGTTTTGCCACCTCGTGGTCATGAAGAGAATTGCAGGGGATCCGCAGCAAAAGTTTATACAAACGACTTCATGGCTTTTTACTGATGGAATGTTGATTATAAATCATTTTATAAACACTAAGTCCAGTCTTATAACTAAACAGCGGTGTGCTCGGTGACTGCTAAACTATTCCTCCGAATAAAAGACAGACCTACACTTTTCTGGTTGACATTTTCATTAGGAGAGTGTGTTGGAAATAGTAGTCCATGTGACACTATTTTGTCGGTTTTGAAAGGGAAATTATTTTTGATTCAGCTAATTGTCATTGAACAGAGTACAAGTACTGAGGCATTGAAATGCATTTTTACCATCCTTGTCACTGACAAGGATGGTAAAAATCTCGGAGCAGTGGCTGTCATATTGCAGCACCCAGGGAGCAGTTAGGGGTTCAAGTGTCACACATCAGCACACTACCAGGAGGAGCTGGGGATCGAACCGGCTATCTTCTGATAACTAGTCGACCTGCTCTACCTCCTGATCCACTGCCCCAACACCACTTGTTTGATCAACCAGGAAGACCAGATGACATCTCTGAAACACATTCAAGGGTCAAGAGGTACGTTCTGATTTTTAATTCTTTCATTAAATAAACATTTTCAGAGCTCCAACTTTATGGTGAATTTTGTTGTGTGTGTCTCGTGGTGGGACACTGTTTACACAAAACAGAAATACTTTAGATACAGGGAATGTGAAGTTAAGTATCTATCTATGTGAAGAGTATCGCCTCCATTCAAATGCGTTGAGAAATCGCTAAAATATACGAAACGTAGAAAAATGGAGAAGGGAAGGGAGAAAAAGAAAGGTGGAGGTTGCCCTGTGGCAGTGGGCGTGCTCAGGAGGTGACCTGCATGAAACCTCACATGGTGTGACTGTGTTTTACATGTAACACCGTACGATACATCACTCACACCATAGTATGTTTATTGCATTTCAAAATAACTACCGTAATTTCTGGACTATTAAGCGCACCTGAATATAAGCCGCACCCACTAAATAAAAAAAAAATATATATTTTAAACATAAATAAGCCGCACATGTCTATAAGCCGCAGGTGCCTACCGGTACATTGAAACAAATGAACTTTACACAGGCTTTAACGAAACACGGCTTGTAACAAAAATAAGAAATTAGCGGTAAACAGTAGCCTACCAAGAAAGTCATTGGTCACTATCTTCCTCCTCCTCTGCGCACCGAAACCACTGAAGTCATCTCCTTCGGTGTCAGAGTTGAATAGCCTCAGAACTGCTTCATCCGACGTTGGATCGTTTTCATTGTCGCTCTCGTCACTTTCATCCGGAGGCAAATTCCCCGCTGAGCTCATGCTGCCCTCTTCAACACGCAGCAGTCCAGCCTTTCCAAACCCGTTGATGATAGTGGATTTTTTGACAATGTTCCACGCTGTCAGGACCCACTTGCAGACTTGACCATAAGTTTCTCTTCGCATGCGGCCCGTTCTAGTGAAGGATTTCTCCCCACTTGTCATCCAAGCCTCCCGCTGAACATGGAGCGCCACCTTAAATGCACGATTTACACTGATGTCGAGTGGCCGCAAATACTTTGCTGTGCCCCCAGGAATCACAGCTGGAATTGAGTTTGTCCTCTTGAGGGCTTCTTTCACAGAATCTGTTATGTGGGCCCTCATGTGGGCTCCAAAACAAGCAATGCCTTGTTCCTGTGAAGGAATCCGTATGCCATTCATGCATTAGGCTTTCCGTCATCCATCCTTTGTTGTTGACTTTCACAACAATTTCTCTCGGGAATTTTTCTTCTGGCATCGTCGTGCGTTTAAAAATCACCATCGCTGGAAGCTTTTCTCCCGATGCCGTGCAGCTCAGAACACAGGTGAAGTGCGTTTTTTCGTGCCCAGTTGTTTTCAGCGTGACGGATGATTCGCCTTTCCTGTTGACAGTCCGAGTGAGAGGCAGGTCAAACGTCAGAGGAACCTCATCCATATGATTTATGATGTCGTGCGGGCCGATGGAATGCTCCGCTATCTTTGCATCAGTGAATTTGCTGAAGTTTGAAACTTTTTCCCCGTAGTCGGGGGGGAGCTGCTGACACAGACTCGTCCGTTCCCTGATGGACAGGCCTTTACGTCTCATAGATCTGAGACACCATGATGGTCCACCTCTAAAATCCTCAAACTTCATTGCGGTGGCGATTGTTTTGGCTTTCAGTCGGATCTGCACAGTTGAAACACCTCGGCCGTCTGCTCTCTGTGTGTCGGCCCAGTCTTCCAGCTCATTTTCTAGTTGGGGCCATCTGCTTTTCTTCCCTCTGAAAGCTTTTGTTGTCGTTTTGCACCGAGTCAGTTCCTCACGCTGCTGTTTCCAATGTCTTATCATCGACTCATTCAGGCCAAGCTCCCGTGCAGCAGCTCTATTTCCTTTTCCAACAGCCAGATCGATCGCCTTCAACTTGAAAGCTGCATCATATGCATTTCTTTGTGTCTTTGCCATGATGAGGGTGACGAAATGACGACCGTAAATGATGGGAAGTTTGAGCGCGCTCCATTTAATCTAAACAGTTACATTGTTTCACCTTCACCCGTTTGGCAATTTCATTGGTCTAATGAAAGCTTCATGCCGCCAAAAAAACTGAGCACCGTCACATAATGTGTTTTTTGCTCAGTTTTTTGGCGGCATGAAGCCCGTGAAAGCGGGAAAAATCCATAAATTTGCCGCGTCATTGTTTAAGCCGCAAGGTTCAAAGCGTGGGAAAAAAGTAGCGGCTTATAGTTCGGAAATTACAGTACCAAGAACATTATATTTGCCTGATTTGTTTTTTGACTGAGATTTTGACACTTACCCTGTTTTTTTGTGTGTGCATTCTAAGGCCCTTCCCCTCAGGAAGTTCTAATGCAGTGTGATGTCATCGCGTTTACTATCTCAGCCTTTCTAACAACCTCCTTTCCATTTGGTCAACATGAGAAGGACAGAGTGGCGATGCCCAGCACAGTACACAGTATTGTATATGGAACATATTTGGATGATGGTGCACTGTTTTTCTGTTGACAGCTATCATGAAAACATGTGGTGAGGAGGTGGAGATCAACTGTGTGGTGCAAGTTTGTGACAAGAACGCCTTCATCTGGCCAAAGAATCCAGAATGTATCTTCTGCAGCAGTGATCAAATATTGTGCTCAATTACGGAACCAGAACCATCTCACAGGTGTGCCAAGCTCTCCAGATATGAACTTTAACCTTTGAGATTAAACACACTGATGGTCATTGTTTCTTATGGGTCAATGTTTTTGTGTTTTTGTTTATCTGTCTCTCTGTCCCTCTGTCCCTCTCTAGCTCTCTCTGTCTGTCTCTGGTGTCACGTCCCTGCCACTGCACACCTGTCACCAGTCAGCATTCTCACCACCTGTCTTCCCCTTCCTCGTCACTCCAATTCTATTTAACCGGTTGCCCATTCACTCTGTCAGACTGTTGCGTCTCTCTGCGTCTCTTGAACTCTCGGTCCTGTCGACAATCCTGATTCCCGGCCGATCCCCAATCCCCTGGCCCTTCCTGGAGAATCGCCTGCTAGCTGTAGGCCTGCTAGTCACAAACATGCTTCCCGGCCTAAATGTTCCCTTTAGGCGACCTGTACTGCTCGCCCCCCGTCTGCACTCCCGTCAATTAGTTGCGTGTTTGTGAGCCTGGAGCCGACCCTTGGCCTAGCTCCCCGTTCTCCTCGGCCCAGAACCCCAGTGCCCCAGTCTCCGCTGCTCTGCTTGCCTTTCACCTGGCATGACTCTAGAGTTATAAAGGAGGTGTCTGAATGCGAAGAGCCAGCTTTCCTTGAGCTCCTCGCTATCTCCTGGAAGCAGGATCCTGAATTTTCCCAGATGTTGGCGTTCAACAGGTGGAAGTTATATGCCTGCTCTGCTTCCCATTTCTCCAAAGCCTGTCATTTCAGCCTCCCCTGCTGAGGCTCAGCACCTTCCTGAGTCGTTGGCAGATCCTGCTGAGGCTCGTGCTGTTCCAGTTCCCGAGCCGTCGACCGCCTCTCCTGACGTCCGTTCCCTTTCCTGAGCTGCCTTCCACTTCTACCAAGGCTCGGTCCACGCCTGGTCCTGAGCCAGGGGTCGCCCCTGCCAGCGCTCGGCCGCTCAGCTGCCCTCCTCAGTGGCCCCGTCTACAGGGTCATCCACCGGAGCAGCCCCGCTCGTCTGCCCCGAGCTCGGGTCAACCCCCCGAGCGGTCCGGCTCCCGGGCCCAGCCCCCTTTTTGCCCTCCAGAAGGACTCCACCTACCTGCCCAGTTTGCTTGGGCGGGGTTCCAGCTCCCCTGACGTCTGCCTGATGGGTGTTTTGCTACGACCCTGATTCCCTGCCTGCTCCTGATCCTGATTCCCTGTCTGTCCCTGGACCCTGATCCTTTGCCTGTTCAACATTAATCCTTGCACCAAGTCCTAAAACCATGTTGTGTCCTGCATTTGGGTTAGCCCGACCGTATCCTTAACAGTACTCTGCTAAAGTTGCTTAATCAAAGCCTTGGTTTCTTTGGATAACATCTTAGTTTAATGTGAGTTTTCTGAATTAAAAATGTTTTTTTTGCATTTTTCAAAGAATACATGATTTGTCACACCATGTGGCAGTTTTAGAACATCGATGACTGTTATACTGTATTTGTCTTGTACAGGGGCGATGGTAGAGCTGGTCGTCCAGTAATCAGAGGGTTTTGGGTTTGATCCCCGGCTCCTCCTGGCAGCACGTCCAAGTGTCCTTGAGCAAGACACCGAACCCCGAACTGCTCTCGATTGGGCTGAAGTGTGCCTTCCACGGTTGCCACTGCCATCGATGTATGATTGGGTGATGTGAGGGATGCGCTGTAAAGCTCTTTGAGTGGTCACAAGACTAGAAAAGCGTCACATAAATGCAGTCTTTTTTCCATTTGTACTTGAATAATTGTTTTTTTTGTAAGTATTTATGCTTGAAGGTTAACCACGCACTTGTTGTTTTGGGGGATACCAACAGACAACACATCAAATGGAACGCACTCGACCAGTGTTGGACAGTAATAAAGGATGCATATCAGGCTGTCACCCGTGCAGCTCTGGGACTAGTTCACCTTCTCTCAACCTACAGGCAGAGACTGAAATCTGCTGAGCCTGCGATCAACACGGTGAAGAAGTGAACCAGTGAGGCCAAGGCTGAGCCACAGACGTTGACTGTGCTGGCCGGAGAGTCTTTGAACTGGCAACCACAGACTCGGACGAGCTCACTGACACACTAATGTCCGACATCAGCTTGTGTGAGGACGTTTGCGTTCCATCCAGAACCCAAAGTCAAATCCCAAAACAGCAAACCCTGGTTCACTGCTAAATTGAGACAATTTACTGACTTTTAAATAGAAAAGTCAGTTAATATATCGGTAGTTATTTAGTAAATAAAGTAAATAAATGAGTAAAAAAGTAAATAAAGGTGAAATTGAGCCCCATGAGATGTTGCTGTTGTACACCACTTTTATAAATAATGCTGTAATACTGTAACTTGAACTTACTGTAGACTAACTGCCACCTGCCATATTGGGATCTAGTCACTAGTTAGCCCAGTGTTACTTCATGTTAACTTTGTGTGGATAGATCTGTACATGTCTCTTATCTCATCAGAATCAGTTTTTTTTGTCAGGCACATTTACATACACAAGGAATGTGTTGCATTTTACTTCAGACCATTAGCGGAAAAAAATAGAGAATCATAATGAGATAAAATGTAATAAAAAAAAAGGTGAAGTAAAATGTTTTTTTTCTAATTAAAATAAAATTGTCAAATGTAAACAAATAGCAGAAAAAGAGATACAAAACAGAAATAATACATATTTAAAATATACAAAAAGCGATGCTGTGCACAGGATAAATTATTGTTAAATGGAATAAATTATAAATATGTATTATCACTACGTGCTAACTATCACACAGTATGTACAGTGTACAACAAGAGTTGCTCCTATATTATTGTACAAGTTGTGTGTGAGTGAAAGGTGGGGCGGGGCGTGTGTGTGAGAGAGACAGTGTGATGGAGGAGGTGAGGACGGCCTCAGTGATGTCATAGTGCACCATCACTGTCTGTGGCAGCTTGAATTTCTTCAACTGCCGCAGGAGCCGATGTTTAGCTCCCACTTGAGGTCCTGAGCAACTGTGGTGCCCAGGAAACGGAAGGACTCCACATGGTGAGGGCGGGAGGCAGGGCGGGGCTTCTCCTGAAGGCCTCTATTTCAACTGTCTTCAGAGCGTTGAGCTCCAGGTTGTTGCTGCTGCACCGGGAAGCCAGGTGGTCAACCTCCCATCTGTAGGCAGACTCCCCACCCTCAGAGATGATTGCGATGAGGGCGGAGTCGTCTGCAAACTTCAGGAGCTTGACAGGTTGGTGTCTGGAGGTGCAGCCGTTGGTGTACAGCAAGAAGAGCAGCGGGGAGAAGACGCAGCCTTGGGGGACGCTGGTGTCTTTCAAATCAACTCAACTCATTCAGTTTATCTGAAAGTCGTTCAGGGTGTGGGAAGATTTGGGTTTGTAGTTGATGAGCTGCTTCAGCCCTTTCCACACTGAAGCAGAGTCGTTGGCGTTTATAGGATTTATGTTGCTCATGAAATATTTGTCATTGAATTCAAGTCCACCTTGTTTCACTGTGTAATGATATTTAAATATGGATCAGATTTGTTTCATTGGAGGAGAAGAAGAACATAATCATTTTGCCGAAGCAAAGTCATGTTTGAGTTCATCTCTCGACTCTTATGTTTCACTTTGAACTATTTAGAACATGTTCAGTGCTGCTTGTGTGACAGGACAGAGGTGGTGTGTTCAACAGAGCAGTGATCCACAGCACAGTGTCTTCCTCCACCCTCTGCACCTGCAGTGGGCCTTTGTCAACGCAGCCAAGCTGCAGGAGGTTTTTGTACGGCTCTAAATCACTGTGTGAACACACCACCATGGTCGCCCAGACAGTAATAAGCTCCCACATCCTCTCTCTGGAAACCAGTGATGGTTAGGGTGTAGCTAGAGCCAGATCTACTGCCACTGAATCGAGATGGAGTCCCTGAGTTTAGGGTTGATGAATAATATATGAGAAGTTTGGGAGCCTGTCCAGGTTTCTGTAAATACCAGCTGAGATCATCACCAATATCTGAGCTCCCTGTGGCGCTGATGGACACAGTCCCTCCAAGACTAACAGTCTTGAATGTGTCAGGTTGAGTCAGAAATCGATCGGCAGTCGACCCTGAAATCAAAAAAAAGGTTCGACAATAAACTGAACATATGTTGTACAGCCTGTACTACTCATGTAGAATAAAAGGGGAAAGAGAGGTTGAAGTTAAGGACATACAATAAAGTGGAGTGGAAATCAATGGGGTGCATGAGAAATCAAAAATAAGAATAATAAAATGAAGTGGTTCCCCAAATTCTCACCTTGAGTCAGAAAGCCCACCATGGCTAACAGAGCTATTGGTGACAGCATCCTGATGTATCTTTTGGGGCGGCTTGTGCAAGAATTGATCTCCTGCCCTCCTGACCAGAGCATCTTATACCTTGGGGAACTGTGCTACTGATGCAAATCAACTTGTAGGCAAACACACACCTGTTGTGTGAGACAGGATAGGAAAGTGAGACATGAGCTTGACCGAGTGCATCTCCTTCCAGCTTTAATAGAGCTTCTCAACAGCTCATTTGGAAACTCAGGGTGTGTGCTTCCAAAACCAAGTGTTTTCTTAGTGTTTAGTGCCGTGTCTCTGTCATTCCAACAGGGACACTCCACTTCTTTTGCTTCTGCTTTGCTTCATTTCTACCATCATTCATTCTGACCAAATACATACATTATTTCATCACCCATTTCAAACAGACACAGCTGCTAGGGATAGGAAAAAACTATCTAAGAAAAGGAAGAAACTACAGAGGTGACGGGACACAGAATTTGTTTTGACGAGTCCACTTGAACAACCGCAGAACAGTGTTCAGAGAAAGATGGTGCTGTGATGCATGGTTGCCATGGTATCGGGGCTGTAGAGCGACAGTTGACACATGCAAAGCTCTTCTCGATGCAAATGATCTGTTGGCGCTCAGCAGACGGAGCTTTAGGTTCATCAGGGAGAAATAAAGTCTTGTCTTAGTATTCATCAACACACTGTTTGGAATACCAAAATACTTTGATAAGACACTTGGATCTATAAACTTCACACAGGTTATACTTCATGGCTTGTATGGTTTGTATGAAGTACTTTTTAATGAGAAACTTTAGTGAATTGCAAAATGACCAAAATGACTAAAGTTTAAAATAACTAATTTAATACATGATACATATGTTTTTAAACAATACTTTAAAAGGCAAAGAAAATGGAAGCATTTCTGGGGGGAAACAGGAGTTTTTCAATGTGCTGATAAACTTTCCATCAAAATGGACCAATTTTGTATTAATTAGCCTCCAAAGGTATTTTATTACGGCTGAACAAAATTTGATCCAACGAATAAAAATCTGAATAACTTCCTGGGTCTTGTTGTGACTCAGTGGGACAGTTTCTGTGTTACTTGGATGTGTCTTTGTGTGTGTGGGAGGTTTTTGTACGGCCACTGAATGACTTTGTATCACTGTGGTTCACTTTTGGAGGAGGCACCAAAGTCGTCCTTGACTGTAAGTACAAGATATTTATTCCTTCTGATTCAAAAACTACCTTTACATGAAATTAAGTTGAATAATATAAAATGTACTTTTTTTTTCTTGGTTTACACTTTATTGTTTGTTTCCTTGAGAGAAGTTGAAAACACAGTGTAAAAGGAAATCTAGTGCTGAATGTAATATCTATTGATCTTGGTTGATAACAACCGTTACATTACTTTTTATTATTACTTTTACTTTAGATTCATCTGATTTCACAAACTTTGCAACCAAGTGTGCAAGTAAAAATAATCCTCCAAAAAGTTTTTAAAAATTTTACTTTTATTGACACTGGTTGATTGCTGCTATAATCACCGTTATCATTCTGAGCATTATATTCATATTCATTCTTCACTGCTCTTTGAAGTGACTGTTGAAGACTATTTGTATGTCTCAACCCTCTCTGACCTTACTCCGTCACTCACTTTAAGTAACCTTAAATGTATTAGAGATTCCATCAGGTTACTTTAGTTATTCCAATAAATCCTTAACTAGGTGCAGATGAATTGAGATGGCCTGTGCAGAGGCAGGAACCTTCTAATCCAGATGTATAGCTATGCAGATGGTTTTCCTTGAAGAAGTGGAAAATTCCTGCCATCCTCCCTCAGTGGGATCGTAAAAAGCTCTTTGTTGTACTAATTCAAGGAGAGAGGGGGAATTAGAATTATCTCTGTATGTGGTTGCTGATTAGTTTCTGTCCATGGATGCATGTACAAAATCAAAGCAAATGACGCCAAAATGATTAAATTAACAATATAATCCAGGATATTATGTCACAGCTCAGTAGTTGTAATATGGTAAAAGGGAGTCAGAGAGATGGGGATGGTCCAGAAAATGGATCATCACTTGTATCATCCCCTCAACCTCCTCATTCATACCTTTCCCACATTTACCTCAGGGATATCTCAATTGTTGACTGAATGAATATATTATTTAATAATTTTTTAATATTTAATTTGAAGTTCCCTTTCTCACTATTTCTTCCATTTTACTTTTGCACTCTGATCCCCACTTCTCTGCTCTCTCTCCTCCAGTGGGTGTGGTGCCGCCCACCCTGAGCGTCCTCCCCCCCTCCAGTGTGGAGCTGGAGCAGGGCAGTGCTACACTGGTGTGTGTGGCCAGCGGGGGCCTCCCCCCAACCTGGAGCCTGGGCTGGGAGGTGGGGGGCCAGGGCAGGACCGCAGGGGTGTCAGACAGCCCTAAGGTCCTGGGGAAGGACGGCCACTACAGCTGGACCAGCGCCCTGACCCTCCCTGCGGACCAGTGGAGGGGGGCGGGCTCAGTGGGCTGTCGGGCCGCCCTGGATGGTCAGACGCCCGTCACTCAAACCCTGGACCCTAAACAGTGTTCTGCGTAGGTGTTGAGATAGATTTCAGATAGAAAATGCTACTCGCTTGTTAAAGATTTTCTGAACTTTGCTCTTTGTCAATGTCTGTTTGCTGCGTCTCAACTTCAACCATCTAGAACCTTTTGTCGAAGACATTCATGATACTCTGCATCAAATAAATACATGTCATACATTCTAGAGTGAGAGTTTGATTTCTCAACAGTGTTTTTTCCATTAGAATTTGAATTCCTTTTTATCTGTAAGTGACAATATATTTGGGGGACCTGATTTTTACCTGTTAACTTTCATGACGACTCTTGAAGAACATTTCTTACTTCATTGCAACCATGAAATTCACGCTCATATGGACGTCACTGGCCCTGAACATCCAGCCCTTGATTTAACATTGCGACTAAGGATATTGAGAATATGAGCGTTTTAAAACACTAAATGCCTTTTTATCTTTGCGTTCACAATATCAAATGATTTATAATTGTAAAATGTTAAAGAAATGTCCTTTCAGCAGATTCCTATATAACATTAGCCCCTTTGAACACAGCTGTTCATATTTAGTCCTTGAACTGTGCTTGGCTTGTTTATAGGATTTATGTTGCTCATGTAATATTTTTCATTGAATTCAAGTCCACCTTGTTTCACTGTGTAATGATATTTAAATATGGATCAGATTTGTTTCATTGGAGGAGAAGAAGAACATAATCATTTTGCCGAAGCAAAGTCATGTTTGAGTTCATCTCTCGACTCTTATGTTTCACTTTGAACTATTTAGAACATGTTCAGTGCTGCTTGTGTGACAGGACAGAGGTGGTGTGTTCAACAGAGCAGTGATCCACAGCACAGTGTCTTCCTCCACCCTCTGCACCTGCAGTGGCCTTTTTCAACGCAGCCAAGCTGCAGGAGGTTTTTGTACGGCTCTAAATCACTGTGTGAACACACCACTACCATGGTAGCCCAGACAGTAATAATCTCCCACATCATCTCTCTGGAAACCAGTGATGGTTAGGGTGTAGCTAGAGCCAGAGCTACTGCCACTGAATCGAGATGGAGTCCCTGAGTTTAGGGTTGATACTCTATATATGAGAAGTTTGGGAGCCTGTCCAGGTTTCTGTAAATACCAGCTGAGATCACCACCAATATCTGAACTCCCTGTGGCGCTGATGGACACAGTCCCTCCAAGACTAACAGTCTTGAATGTGTCAGGTTGAGTCAGAAATCGATCGGCAGTCGACCCTGAAATAAAAAAAAAGGTTTGACAATAAACTGAACATATGTTGTACAGCCTGTACTACTCATGTAGAATAAAAGGGGAAAGAGAGGTTGAAGTTAAGGACATACAATAAAGTGGAGTGGAAATCAATGGGGTGCATGAGAAATCAAAAATAAGAATAATAAAATGAAGTGGTTCCCCAAATTCTCACCTTGAGTCAGAAAGCCCACCATGGCTACCATAGCTATTGGTGACAGCATCCTGATGTATCTTTTGGGGCGGCTTGTGCAAGAATTGATCTCCTGCCCTCCTGACCAGAGCATCTTATACCTTGGGGAACTGTGCTACTGATGCAAATCAACTTGTAGGCAAACACACACCTGTTGTGTGAGACAGGATAGGAAAGTGAGACATGAGCTTGACCGAGTGCATCTCCTTCCAGCTTTAATAGAGCTTCTCAACAGCTCATTTGGAAACTCAGGGTGTGTGCTTCCAAAACCAAGTGTTTTCTTAGTGTTTAGTGCCGTGTCTCTGTCATTCCAACAGGGACACTCCACTTCTTTTGCTTCTGCTTTGCTTCATTTCTACCATCATTCATTCTTACCAAATACATACATTTTTTCATCACCCATTTCCAACAGACACAGCTGCTAGGGATGATCATCAAAAAGGTTCTAATATGTGAGTACTTAGTATTTTTTCAGGAGTTGAATTCTGTAAATAAAGCATTTTTGAGTGACAATGATGACAATGATGTTGATATATTGTTGAATGCCATTTAATAGTCAGTGAATAAGGTAAATAATCAACATATTGTTTTCTTCCCCTAAATGAACTTCAGTCATGAGTAGGGCGGTTTCTAGGTTTTGGGGCCCCTATGCAAAATGTTGTTTTGCATAGGGGCCGGTCCGTGGACCGGTGGTTGGGGACAGGTTGGTGGTTGATTCTTTTGGAAGGTGGAAGAATACTTTTATTTTTATTTTTATTTTTTTAATATCCGTTTTATTGACTATCGGAGTCTGCAAGGTGCCAATTTTGAAAAATGACTAGATTGTCTAACCGTCACTTCCGTCTGTGCCTGTTTCCTGCGCTTTACTCTGTCACAGTTTTCATGCCCGGTTGGTCAATGAAGCCATTTCTAGGCTTTTGGGGGCCTTATTAAAAATGATGTTTGGGGCGCCCCTATTATGGTGGGGGGATTTCAAAGCCTGTCAGGTGGTCCGGGGGCGTGCATTTAAAGTTTTAATGCATGTATCTGGTGCACTTTAAGAGGAAAAGAGGCTACATCCGTGAAAAACTCTTAACATTTTTCTTTCTCTCAAATTCAAATCAAACATCTCAAGTTGACCCCAGCAATTTAAACCTACAGAAAATTATGATAAATCTGAAACACTGGGGCTCCCCTACATCAAGAAACTCTGAAAAAATTACAGGATTTACCCAATCTGCATTATAACATCTTGCAAATATGCATAAATGAGACGGATGCTGCATTTTCCTTCAAATGTTTATTTTAAATGATAGAAACACATTTGTTAAGGAATCAGAATTAAGGCAAACATCACCACTGATAAATACTGAACATAAAAATATCCCTTTCCCCCAAAAAACAATAAATAAAATAAATGAGGCCATTGCACAGAATAAGAGGGTGCTTGGCTTCCAAGAGAGACCGTTCATTTTAATAAAAAAAATAATAATTATAATAAAGATAAGGCTAAAATTGCAGCTTGGGGGCCGCTGGTGGCCTCAGGGGCCCTATGCAAATGCATAGTCCACATATAGCAAGAAAGGGCCCTGGTCATGAGGAGACATCTTCTCTATATTCCTAATTTTATTTCCTGCTCCACGTCACTTCATGTCATGGTTGGGGAACTTTAAAGCTCATCATATCTGGAAGAAGTTGGGAGGTCTAAAATTGATGATGGGATGTAATTATAATTACTCTAAACCACCACCTCCAGTAAGAAGATGTTACATATATCCATGGAATGAAATGATTTCAAAGTTTGCTGATATTAATAATAATATAGTTTTTCTTAAATCTAACCTTCTCATACTATTAGGAAAGTTTCATATCCAGCAGGCGACATTTTCACAACCACCCCATAATATAATTGTGTTTTTAGTTTTGATCAGTATATAAAGTCAGTAAAATTGACAAAGATAAAACAAAACATTTTTGATAACCATGCAACTGTAAAGATACAAAGACTTATTTGGAGTCTGGATGGATGAATATTACATCTTTATTTTTTACTCTTTGTATTATTGAGCTAAAATCGTCGTTTCAATAAAAATGGTGCGTTCAAGTCATGTGGGTCATTTAGGTTGTTCCGCCACCTCGTGGTCATGAAGAGAATTGCAGGGGATCCGCAGCAGAAGTTTATACAAACGACTTCATGGCTTTTTACTGGTGGAATGTTGATTATAAATCATTTTATAAACAGTAAGTCCAGTCTAATAACTAAACAGCGGTGTGCTCGGTGTCTGCAAAATGCACATTGTTGATCGGCTGTAGTGCATTAGGAGAGTGTTGGAAATTGTAGTCCATGTGACACTATTTTGAAGGGGAAATTATTTTTGATTCAGCTTATTGTCATTGAACAGAGTACAAGTACTGAGTCATTGAAATGCATTTTTACCATCCTAGTAACTGACATATCTTTCATATAGCAGCACCCGATGAGCAGTTAGGGGCATTTTTCAAATCCCCAACTTTATGCTCAATTTTGTTGTGTGTCTCTCGTGGTGTGACACTGTTTACACAAAACAGAAATACACTTTAGATACAGGGAAGTGAAGTTTAGTATCCATCTATGTGAAGAGTATCGCCTCCATTCAATTGTGTCCAGAAATCGCTAAAATATACGAAACGTAGAAAAATGGAGAAGGGAAGGGAGAAAAAGAAGGGTGGAGGTTGCCCTGTGGTAGTGGGCGTGCTAAGCAGGTGACCTGTTACACCTTGGCACACCTGGTCACCTGTTGGCAGGTGACCAGGTGTGCCAAGCTCTCCAGATATGAACTTTAACCTTTGAGATTAAACACACTAATGGTCATTGTTTCTAATGGGTCAATGTTTTTAAACTGTTTATTCATAATGAAATGTCCTGTCATTCAATGTTTTGGATCCATTTTTGAGAAAACATTTGTTAGAACCATCCTACGGTGTGAGACATAATCATTTAGTGTTAAATTTACCTTTAAATATTGATCAAAATGTTAATGTTGAAAATCTTAATGTGATATATAGGGAGTTATGTCACCAGCAGACAAAATTATTTTCTTTCATTTATTATTTGGTCGGTCAAATGTCACTTAAATGAACAAGCGATAGGGATGATGTTGATGTACTTGTCAGGATCCTACTCTGCTCTTGCTTTCTATCTGTCTCTCTGTCTCCCTCTTGCTGTCTCTGTCTCCGTCTGTCTGTATCTCCGTCCCTCTGTCCCTCTCTAGCTCTCTCTGTCTGTCTCTGGTGTCACGTCCCTGCCACTGCACACCTGTCCCCAGTCAGCATTCTCACCACCTGTCTTCCCCTTCCTCGTCACTCCAGTTCTATTTAACCGGTTGCCCATTCACTCTGTCAGACTGTTGTGTCTCTCTGTGTCTCTTGAACTCTCGGTCCTGTTGACAATCCTGATTCCCGCCCTGTTCCCGATCCCCTTCCTGTTCCTGGAGAATCACCTGCTAGCTGCCACCTGCTAGATGTTCCCTTTAGGCGACCCGTACTGCTCGCCCTCCGTTTGCACTCCCGTCAATTAGTTGCGTGTTTGTGAGCCTGGAGCCGACCCTTGGCCTAGCTCCCAGGTCTCCTCGGCCCAGAACCCCAGTGCCACAGTCTACGCTGCTCTGCTTGCCTTTCACCTGGCATGACTCTGGAGTTATAAAGGAGGTGTTTGGATGCGAAGAGCCAGCTTTCCTTGAGCTCCTCGCTATCTCCTGGAAGCAGGATCCTGAATTTTCCCAGAAGTTGGGGTTCAACGGGTGGAAGTTATATGCCCGCCCTGCTCTGCTTCCCATTTCTCCAGAGCCAGTCATTTCAGCCTCCCCTGCTGAGGCTCAGCACCTTCCTGAGTCGTTGGCAGATCCTGCTGAGGCTCGTGCTGTTCCTGTTCCCGAGCCGTCGACCGCCTCTCCTGACGTCCGTTCCCTTTCCTGAGCTGCCTTCCACTTCTACCAAGGCTCGGTCCACTCCTGGTCCTGAGCCAGGGGTCGCCCCTGCCAGCGCTCGGCCGCTCAGCTGCCCTCCTAAGTGGCCCCCTCTACAGGGTCATCCACCGGAGCAGCCCCGCTCGTCTGCCCCGAGCTCGGGTCAACCCCCCGAGCGGTCCGGCTCCCAGGCCCAGCCCCCTTGTTGCCTTCCAGAAAGACTCCATCTACCTGCCCAGTTTGCTTGGGCGGGGTTCCAGCTCCCCGGACGTCTGCCTGATGGGTGTTTTGCTAAGACCCGTGCCTTCCACGGTTGCCACTGCCATCGATGTATGATGGGGTCATGAGAGGGATGCGCTGTAAAGCTCTTTGAGTGGTCACAAGACTAGAAAAGCGTCACATAAATGCAGTCCATTTTCCATTTGTACTTGAATAATTGTTTTTTTTGTAAGTATTTATGCTTAAAGGTTAACCACGCACTTGTTGTTTTGGGGGATACCAACAGACAACACATCAAATGGAACACACTCGACCACTGTTGGACAGTAATAAAGGATGCATATCAGGCTGTCACCCGTGCAGCTCTGGGACTGGTTCACCTTCTCTCAACCTACAGGCAGAGACTGAAATCTGCTGAGCCTGCGATCAACACGGTGAAGAAGTGAACCAGTGAGGCCAAGGCTGAGCCACAGACGTTGACTGTGCTGGCCGGCGAGTCTTTGAACTGGCAACCACAGACCCGGACGAGCTCACTGACACACTAATGTCCGACATCAGCTTGTGTGAGGACGTTTGTGTTCCATCCAGAACCCAAAGTCAAATCCCAAAACAGCAAACCCTGGTTCACTGCTAAATTGAGACAACGGCACAAGGCCAAGGAGGAGGCACACCGAAGCGGGGACAGGGCCCTGTACAAAAAGACAAGGAACATACTGACAAAAGGAATCAGGGCATCCAAAAAGAGGTCCTCTGAGAAGCTGAAAAACAGGTCTCCAGACAAAGACCCAGGGTCAGTGTGGAAAGGCCGACAAGACCCAAACCCTAACCCCCCGCCGCGTGGAGGACCACCAGCTGGCTGAGGACCTGAACGTGTTCTACTGCAGGTTTGAAAAGCCAAGGGCCACCCCCCCCCCCCCCCCCCTTCAAACCTTCAAATTCCTGGGAACCACAATCAGGACCTGAAGTGGCGATCCAACATAGACTGTTGTTATTAGAAATAATTTTTAAATAGAAAAGTCAGTTAATATATCGGTAGTTATTTAGTAAATAAAGTAAATAAATGAGTAAAAAAGTAAATAACGGTGAAATTGAGCCCCATGAGATGTTGCTGCTGTACACCACTTTTATAAGTAATGTTGTAATACTGTAACTTGTACTTACTGTAGACTAACTGCCACCTGCCATATTGGGATCTAGTCACTAGTTAGCCCAGTGTTAATTCATGTTAACTTAGTGTGGATAGATCTGTACGTGTGTGGTATTTCTTATCTCATCAGAATCAGTTTTATTTGTCAGGCACATTTAGATACACAAGGAATGTGTTGCATTTTACTTCAGACCATTAGCAGAAAAAAATAGAGAATCATGAGATAAAATGGAATAAAAGAAAGGGAAGTCATTCTTTTTTAATTAAAATAAAATTATCAAATGTAAACAAATAGCAGAAAAAAAACAAAACCAGAAATAATAGATATTTAAAATATACAAAAAGCGATGCTATGCACAGGATAAATTGTTGTTAAATGGAATAAATTATAAATATGTATTATCACTACGTGCTAACTATCACACAGTATGTACAGTGTAAAACAAGAATTGCTCCTATATTATTGTACAAGTTGTGTGTGAGTGAAAGGAGGGGCTGGGTGTGTGTGTGTGTGTGTCTGTGTGTGTGTGTGTGAGAGAGACAGTATGATGGAGGAGGTGAGGACGGCCTCAGTGATGTCATAGTGCTCCATCACTGTCTGTGGCAGCTTGAACTTCTTCAACTGCTGCAGGAGCCGATGTTTAGCTCCCACTTGAGGTCCTGAGCAACTGTGGTGACCAGGAAACGGAAGGACTCCACATGGTGAGGGCGGGAGGCAGGGCGGGGCTTCTCCTGAAGGCCTCTATTTCAACTGTCTTCAGAGCGTTGAGCTCCAGGTTGTTGCTGCTGCACCGGGAAGCCAGGTGGTCAACCTCCCATCTGTAGGCAGACTCCCCACCCTCAGAGATGATTGCGATGAGGGCGGAGTCGTCTGCAAACTTCAGGAGCTTGACAGGTTGGTGTCTGGAGGTGCAGCCGTTGGTGTACAGCGAGAAGAGCAGCGGGGAGAAGACGCAGCCTTGGGGGACGCTGGTGTCTTTCAAATCAACTCAACTCATTCAGTTTATCTGAAAGTCGTTCAGGGTGTGGGAAGATTTGGGTTTGTAGTCGATGAGCTGCTTCAGCCCTTTCCACACTGAAGCAGAGTCGTTGGCGTTTATAGGATTTATGTTGCTCATGTAATATTTGTCATTGAATTCAAGTCCACCTTGTTTCACTGTGTAATGATATTTAAATATGGATCAGATTCGTTTCATTGGAGGAGAAGAAGAACATAATCATTTTGCCGAAGCAAAGTCATGTTTGAGTTCATCTCTCGACTCTTATGTTTCACTTTGAACTATTTAGAACATGTTCAGTGCTGCTTGTGTGACAGGACAGAGGTGGTGTGTTCAACAGAGCAGTGATCCACAGCACAGTGTCTTCCTCCACCCTCTGCACCTGCAGTGGGCCCTTTTCAACGCAGCCAAGCTGCAGGAGGTTTTTGTACGGCTCTAAATCACTGTGTGAACACATAACCACCAGGGTAGCCCAGACAGTAATAATCTCCCACATCCTCTCTCTGGAAACCAGTGATGGTTAGGGTGTAGCTAGAGCCAGAGCTACTGCCACTGAATCGAGATGGAGTCCCTGAGTTTAGGGTTGATACACTGTATATGAGAAGTTTGGGAGCCTGTCCAGGTTTCTGTAAATACCAGCTGAGATCATCACCAATATTTGAACTCCCTGTGGCGCTGATGGACACAGTCCCTCCAAGACTAACAGTCTTGAATTTGTCAGGTTGAGTCAGAAATGAATTGGCAGTCGACCCTGAAATAAAAAAGTACAATATGAGTCACGTGAACACATTAGACATGCTATGGAATAATATTCACTGGTACAATATAAACTAGAGAAAGATACTAGCGTTCAGATACCATGAGAAGTAAACCAGGGTAAAGTTGGTCCACGTTATCAATGTCAACTGACCTGTGAAGCAGCAGCAGAAAAGTGCTGAGATGAGGATGGTGATGGCGCTCATGGTTGCCGTGGTTTCTGAGGTGGTGAGTGACAGCTCTGAGCGCTGGAGGCTTGAATGCAGGAGACTATAAACCCTCTGAGAAGACGTGGACGTCAGCTGAGCATGCAAAGCTCCTCTCTATGGAAATGATCTACTGGTGTGTGCAGGCTGCACACTGGCTAGAACACACAGCATCATTTGGAAATGCAGCTTTAATCCATTTATATTATGTTAGGAGAACAAAAACATACCTTACTTGGAATTACTTGGACCTGCATGTTCTCATTCTTGTCGTAGTTAAAGTGGTTTGTATAAAATGACTATTTCTTTCATTTCATTTTTTGACTTAAATTGACGTAAATAGGATAAATGATGCTGTGAGTCAGTGATTACATGGATTTTTCTAAATCATAAATCCAACTTTATATTTATTTGTGTAAATAATCTGAGTTAGACATCTGAGTTATTTTGAGGAGAGCATGCCTGTTGTATCTTGTCACACACATTTCATACTCTTTAAGCAAAGCGATTTAATTGCAATTTAAAAATGAAAAAAAGACGCAGTGTTGTACAAATGGTTGATGTTGAAATAATTCTATGACCACGATGGAGTTATGTGTGGACTTTATTTTGGCGAAGCAGCGTTTGCTGAGTGCGGGAGGTTTTTGTGCAGCCGCTTGCTCTGTCTTTATCACTGTGGTACACTTTTGGAGGAGGCACCAGACTCATCGTTGACAGTAAGTAAAATAAATTTGTTCTCAAGTGCACATTCTATTTTTATAATCCAATTATGACTTTAAATATATTTTTTCTGTATTTTCAGCATTTTTAATTAAGCTATTTTTGATTTATTTATGTGTGTGTTGAGATTAAAATCAGAGCAAAATTCCTTCTGAAAGCTACAATCCTCCTAACTAATTTTAGCAAATTAAAATACTAATAATTTTGTAAAGTATTTATTTCTCTTGAAGCGATGAGTGTAATATTGACATAAAAGTAATTCCTGTTTAAGATGCATTCTGAATTCTGGGGCTCATTTCAATGCCTAAAGTGAGTGAAGATGAGAAGATATTTGAAATAGTTTTTAATGTTGCACTTTTTTCTTTTGGAATCATTAAACTTTTGATTTTCTAAAGTTTCTTGATTTAAGAGCTTCATGCATTAAGACGTAGGGACAGGGAAGTGGAAGTGATAGAAAATAGTTTTTACCAGTAAACACTCTTATCAAGCTCATTTGTTTACTGTACTGGATGAGAATCATGGAAACTAAAGCAAATCCATTTTATTTCTCTTTCCTATTTGTTTTAAAATTCACATTATTTTGACCACGTTCCACTTCTCTGCTCTCTCTCCTCCAGTGGGTGTGGTGCCGCCCACCCTGAGCGTCCTCCCCCCCTCCAGTGTGGAGCTGGAGCAGGGCAGTGCTACACTGGTGTGTGTGGCCAGCGGGGGCCTCCCCCCAACCTGGAGCCTGGGCTGGGAGGTGGGGGGCCAGGGCAGGACCGCAGGGGTGTCAGACAGCCCTAAGGTCCTGGGGAAGGACGGCCACTACAGCTGGACCAGCGCCCTGACCCTCCCTGCGGACCAGTGGAGGGGGGCGGGCTCAGTGGGCTGTCGGGCCGCCCTGGATGGTCAGACGCCCGTCACTCAAACCCTGGACCCTAAACAGTGTTCTGCGTAGGTGTTGAGATAGATTTCAGATAGAAAATGCTACTCGCTTGTTAAAGATTTTCTGAACTTTGCTCTTTGTTAATGTCTGTTTGCTGTGTCTCAACTTCAACCATGTAGAACCTTTTGTAGAAGACATTCATGATACTCTGCATCAAATAAATACATGTCATACATTCTAGAGTGAGAGTTTGATTTCTCAACAGTGTTTTTTCCATTAGAATTTGAATTCCTTTTTATCTGGAAATGACAATACATTTGTGGGACCTGATTTTAACCTGTTAACTTTCATTACGACTCTTGAAGAACATTTCTTACTTCATCGCAACCATGAAATTCACGCTCATATGGACGTCACTGGCCCTGAAAATCCAGCCCTTGATTTAACATTGCGACTAAGGATATTGAGAATATGAGCGTTTTAAAACACTAAATGCCTTTTTATCTTTGCGTCACAATATCAAATTATTTATAATTGTAAAATGTTAAAGAAATGTCCTTTCAGCAGATTCCTATATAACATTAGCCCCTTTGAACACAGCTGTTCATATTTAGTCCTTGAACTGTGCTTGGCTTGTTTATAGGATTTATGTTGCTCATGAAATATTTGTCATTGAATTCAAGTCCATCTTGTTTCACTGTGTAATGATATTTAAATATGGATCAGATTTGTTTCATTGGAGGAGAAGAAGAACATAATCATTTTGCCGAAGCAAAGTCATGTTTGAGTTCATCTCTCGACTCTAATGTTTCGCTTTGAACTATTTCGAACATGTTCAGTGCTGCTTGTGTGACAGGACAGAGGTGGTGTGTTCAACAGAGCAGTGATCCACAGCACAGTGTCTTCCTCCACCCTCTGCACCTGCAGTGGGCCCTTTTCAACGCAGCCAAGCTGCAGGAGGTTTTTGTACGGCTCTAAATCACTGTGTGAACACATTACCACCATGGTAGCCCAGACAGTAATAATCTCCCACGTCCTCTCTCTGGAAACCAGTGATGGTTAGGGTGTAGCTAGAGCCAGATCTACTGCCACTGAATCGAGATGGAGTCCCTGAGAATCGGGTTGTTGCATCATATATGAGAAGTTTGGGAGCCTGTCCAGGTTTCTGTAAATACCAGCTGAGATCACCACCAATATCTGAACTCCCTGTGGCGCTGATGGACACAGTCCCTCCAAGACTAACAGTCTTGAATTTGTCAGGTTGAGTCAAAAATCGATCGGCAGTCGACCCTGAAATCAAAAAAAGGTTCAACGATAAACTGAACATATGTTGTACAGCCTGTACTATTCATGTAGAATAAAAGGGAAAAGAGAGGTTGACGTTAAGGACATACAATAAAGTGGAGTGGGGGTGCATGATAAATCAAAAATAAGAATAATAAAATGAAGTGGTTCCCCAAATCCTCACCTTGAGTCAGAAAGCCCACCATGGCTAACAGAGCTATTGGTGACAGCATCCTGATGTATCTTTTGAGGCGGCTTGTGCAAGAATTGATCTCCTGCCCTCCTGACCAGAGCATCTTATACCTTGGGGAACTGTGCTACTGATGCAAATCAACTTGTAGGCAAACACACACCTGTTGTGTGAGACAGGATAGGAAAGTGAGACATGAGCTTGACCGAGTGCATCTCCTTCCAGCTTTAATAGAGCTTCTCAACAGCTCATTTGGAAACTCAGGGTGTGCGCTTCCAAACCAAGTGTTTTCTTAGTGTTTAGTGCCGTGTCTCTGTCATTTCAACAGGGACACTCCACTTCTTTTGCTTCTGCTTTGCCTCATTTCTACCATCATTCATTCTGACCAAATAAATTTTTTCATCACCCATTTCCAACAGACACAGCTGCTAGGGATGATCATCAAAAACGTTCTAATATGTGAGTACTTAGTATTTTTTCATGAGTTGATTTCTGTAAATAAAGCATTTTTTGGTGACAATGATGACTGATATATTGTTGAATGCCATTTAATAATTAGTGAATAAGGTAAATAATCAACATATTGTTTTCTTCACCAAAATGTACTACAGTCAGAACTGAGCAGGGCCATTTCTAGGTTTTTGGGGGCCTTATGCAAAATGTTGTTTGTGGGTCAATAATTTGTGAAACTATAGTGGGGGTGATTCCAAACCCTTGTTGGTCCGGGGGCGTGCATTTAAAGTTTAAATGCATGGATCTGGTGCACTTTAAGAGGAAAAGAGGCTGGATCCGTGAAAAACTCTTAACATATTTATTTCTCTCAAATTCAAATCAAACATCTCAAGTTGACCCTAGCAATTTAAACCTACGGAACATGATGATAAATGGGAAACACTGGGGCTCCCTTACATCAAGAGACTCTGGAAAACGTACAGGATTTACCCAATCTGCATTATAACATCTCGCAAATATGCATAAATGAGACGGATGCTGCATTTTCCTTCAAATGTTTATTTTAAATGATAGAAACACATTTGTTAAGGTATAAGAATTAAGGCAAACATCACAACTGATAAATACTAAACATAAAAATGTCCCTTTCCCACAAAAAACAATAAATAAAATAAATGAGGCCATTACACAGAATAAGAGGGTGCTTGGCTTCCAAGAGAGACCGTTCATTTTAATAAAAAAATAATAACTATTATAGAGATAATGCTAAAATTGCAGCTTGGGGGCCGCTGGTGGCCTCAGGGGCCCTATGCAAATGCATACTCAGCATATAGCAAGAAAGGGCCCTGGTCATGAGGAGACATCCTCTCTATATTCCTCATTTTATTTCCTGCTCCACGTCACTTCAAGTCATGGTTGGGGAACTTTAAAGCTCATCATATTTAAAGAAGTTGGGAGGTCTAAAATTGATGATGGGATGTAATTATAATGTCTCTAAACCAGCACCTCCAGTAAGAAGATGTTACATATATCCATGGAATGAAATGATTTCAAAGTTTGCTGATAGTAATAATAATACACTTGTTCTAAAATCTTATATGTTATGGAACCAAATACAGACGTTGTTCAAGAACAAATCTGGTCACTCTGTGGTAAATTGTGATAAAGACATAATAACACAGTTTGAATGTAATAATAACTATGACTTTGATGGTTAACCTTCTCATACTATTAGGAAAGTTTCATTTACATCAGGCGACATTTTCACAACCATCCCATAATAGAATTGATCAGTATATAAAGTCAGTAAAATTGACAGAGAAAAAACAAAACATGTTTGATAACCATGCAACTGTAAAGATTCAAAGACTTATTTGGAGTCTGGATGGATGAATATTACATCTTTATTTTTTACTCTTTGTATTATTGAGCTAAAATCGTCGTTTCAATTAAAATGGTGCGTTCAAGTCATGTGGGTCATTTAGGTTGTTCCGCCACCTCGTGGTCATGAAGAGAATTGCAGGGGATCCGCAGCAAAAGTTTATACAAACGACTTCATGGCTTTTTACTGATGGAATGTTGATTATAAATCATTTTATAAACACTAAGTCCAGTCTTATAACTAAACAGCGGTGTGCTCGGTGACTGCTAAACTATTCCTCCGAATAAAAGAAAGACCTACACTTTTCTGGTTGACATTTTCATTAGGAGAGTGTGTTGGAAATAGTAGTCCATGTGACACTATTTTGTCGGTTTTGAAAGGGAAATTATTTTTGATTCAGCTAATTGTCATTGAACAGAGTACAAGTACTGAGGCATTGAAATGCATTTTTACCATCCTTGTCACTGACGTATCTCGGAGCAGTGGCTGTCATATTGCAGCACCCAGGGAGCAGTTAGGGGTTCAAGTGTCACACATCAGCACACTACCAGGAGGAGCTGGGGATCGAACCGGCAATCTTCTGATAACTAGTCGACCTGCTCTACCTCCTGAGCCACTGCCCCAACACCACTTGTTTGATCAACCAGGAAGACCAGATGACATCTCTGAAACACATTCAAGGGTCAAGAGGTACGTTCTGATTTTTAATTCTTTCATTAAATAAACATTTTCAGAGCTCCAACTTTATGGTGAATTTTGTTGTGTGTGTCTCGTGGTGGGACACTGTTTACACAAAACAGAAATACTTTAGATACAGGGAATGTGAAGTTAAGTATCTATCTATGTGAAGAGTATCGCCTCCATTCAAATGCGTTGAGAAATCGCTAAAATATACGAAACGTAGAAAAATGGAGAAGGGAAGGGAGAAAAAGAAAGGTGGAGGTTGCCCTGTGGCAGTGGGCGTGCTCAAGAGGTGACCTGCATGAAACCTCACATGGTGTGACTGTGTTTTACATGTAACACCGTACGATACATAACTCACACCATAGTATGTTTATTGCATTTCAAAATAACTACCGTAATTTCTGGACTATTAAGCGCACCTGAATATAAGCCGCACCCACTAAATAAAAAAAATATATATATTTTAAACATAAATAAGCCGCACATGTCTATAAGCCGCAGGTGCCTACCGGTACATTGAAACAAATGAACTTTACACAGGCTTTAACGAAACACGGCTTGTAACAAAAATAAGAAATTAGCGGTAAACAGTAGCCTACCAAGAAAGTCATTGGTCACTATCTTCCTCCTCCTCTGCGCACCGAAACCACTGAAGTCATCTCCTTCGGTGTCAGAGTTGAATAGCCTCAGAACTGCTTCATCCGACGTTGGATCGTTTTCATTGTCGCTCTCGTCACTTTCATCCGGAGGCAAATTCCCCGCTGAGCTCATGCTGCCCTCTTCAACACGCAGCAGTCCAGCCTTTCCAAACCCGTTGATGATAGTGGATTTTTTGACAATGTTCCACGCTGTCAGGACCCACTTGCAGACTTGACCATAAGTTTCTCTTCGCATGCGGCCCGTTCTAGTGAAGGATTTCTCCCCACTTGTCATCCAAGCCTCCCGCTGAACATGGAGCGCCACCTTAAATGCACGATTTACACTGATGTCGAGTGGCCGCAAATACTTTGCTGTGCCCCCAGGAATCACAGCTGGAATTGAGTTTGTCCTCTTGAGGGCTTCTTTCACAGAATCTGTTATGTGGGCCCTCATGTGGGCTCCAAAACAAGCAATGCCTTGTTCCTGTGAAGGAATCCGTATGCCATTCATGCATTAGGCTTTCCGTCATCCATCCTTTGTTGTTGACTTTCACAACAATTTCTCTCGGGAATTTTTCTTCTGGCATCGTCGTGCGTTTAAAAATCACCATCGCTGGAAGCTTTTCTCCCGATGCCGTGCAGCTCAGAACACAGGTGAAGTGCGTTTTTTCGTGCCCAGTTGTTTTCAGCGTGACGGATGATTCGCCTTTCCTGTTGACAGTCCGAGTGAGAGGCAGGTCAAACGTCAGAGGAACCTCATCCATATGATTTATGATGTCGTGCGGGCCGATGGAATGCTCCGCTATCTTTGCATCAGTGAATTTGCTGAAGTTTGAAACTTTTTCCCCGTAGTCGGGGGGGAGCTGCTGACACAGACTCGTCCGTTCCCTGATGGACAGGCCTTTACGTCTCATAGATCTGAGACACCATGATGGTCCACCTCTAAAATCCTCAAACTTCATTGCGGTGGCGATTGTTTTGGCTTTCAGTCGGATCTGCACAGTTGAAACACCTCGGCCGTCTGCTCTCTGTGTGTCGGCCCAGTCTTCCAGCTCATTTTCTAGTTGGGGCCATCTGCTTTTCTTCCCTCTGAAAGCTTTTGTTGTCGTTTTGCACCGAGTCAGTTCCTCACGCTGCTGTTTCCAATGTCTTATCATCGACTCATTCAGGCCAAGCTCCCGTGCAGCAGCTCTATTTCCTTTTCCAACAGCCAGATCGATCGCCTTCAACTTGAAAGCTGCATCATATGCATTTCTTTGTGTCTTTGCCATGATGAGGGTGACGAAATGACGACCGTAAATGATGGGAAGTTTGAGCGCGCTCCATTTAATCTAAACAGTTACATTGTTTCACCTTCACCCGTTTGGCAATTTCATTGGTCTAATGAAAGCTTCATGCCGCCAAAAAAACTGAGCACCGTCACATAATGTGTTTTTTGCTCAGTTTTTTGGGGGCATGAAGCCCGTGAAAGCGGGAAAAATCCATAAATTTGCCGCGTCATTGTTTAAGCCGCAAGGTTCAAAGCGTGGGAAAAAAGTAGCGGCTTATAGTTCGGAAATTACGGTACCAAGAACATTATATTTGCCTGATTTGTTTTTTGACTGAGATTTTGACACTAACCCTGTTTTTTTGTGTGTGCATTCTAAGGCCTTCCCCTCAGGAAGTTCTAATGCAGTGTGATGTCATCGCGTTTACTATCTCAGCCTTTCTAACGACCTCCTTTCCATTTGGTCAACATGAGAAGGACAGAGTGGCGATGCCCAGCACAGTACACAGTATTGTATATGGAACATATTTGGATGATGGTGCACTGTTTTTCTGTTGACAGCTATCATGAAAACATGTGGTGAGGAGGTGGAGATCAACTGTGTGGTGCAAGTTTGTGACAAGAACGCCTTCATCTGGCCAAAGAATCCAGAATGTATCTTCTGCAGCAGTGATCAAATATTGTGCTCAATTACGGAACCAGAACCATCTCACAGGTGTGCCAAGCTCTCGGGATATGAACTTTAACCTTTGAGATTAAACACACTGATGGTCATTGTTTCTTATGGGTCAATGTTTTTGTGTTTTTGTTTATCTGTCTCTCTGTCCCTCTGTCCCTCTCTAGCTCTCTCTGTCTGTCTCTGGTGTCACGTCCCTGCCACTGCACACCTGTCACCAGTCAGCATTCTCACCACCTGTCTTCACCTTCCTCGTCACTCCAATTCTATTTAACCGGTTGCCCATTCACTCTGTCAGACTGTTGCGTCTCTCTGCGTCTCTTGAACTCTCGGTCCTGTCGACAATCCTGATTCCCCGGCCGATCCCCAATCCCCGGGCCCTTCCTGGAGAATCACCTGCTAGCTGTAGGCCTGCTAGTCACAAACATGCTTCCCGGCCTGAATGTTCCCTTTAGGCGACCTGTACTGCTCGCCCCCCGTCTGCACTCCCGTCAATTAGTTGCGTGTTTGTGAGCCTGGAGCCGACCCTTGGACTAGCTCCCCGTTCTCCTCGGCCCAGAACCCCAGTGCCACAGTCTCCGCTGCTCTGCTTGCCTTTCACCTGGCATGACTCTAGAGTTATAAAGGAGGTGTCTGAATGCGAAGAGCCAGCTTTCCTTGAGCTCCTCGCTATCTCCTGGAAGCAGGATCCTGAATTTTCCCAGATGTTGGCGTTCAACAGGTGGAAGTTATATGCCCGCCCTTCTCTGCTTCCCATTTCTCCAAAGCCTGTCATTTCAGCCTCCCCTGACGAGGCTCAGCACCTTCCTGAGTCGTTGGCAGATCCTGCTGAGGCTCGTGCTGTTCCTGTTCCCGAGCCGTTGACCGCCTCTCCTGACGTCCGTTCCCTTTCCTGAGCTGCCTTCCACTTCTACCAAGGCTCGGTCCACGCCTGGTCCTGAGCCAGGGGTCGCCCCTGCCAGCGCTCGGCCGCTCAGCTGCCCTCCTCAGTGGCCCCGTCTACAGGGTCATCCACCGGAGCAGCCCCATTCGTCTGCCCCGAGCTCGGGTCAACCCCCCGAGCGGTCCGGCTCCCGGGCCCAGCGCCCTTTTTGCCCTCCAGAAGGACTCCACCTACCTGCCCAGTTTGCTTGGGCGGGGTTCCAGCTCCCCTGACGTCTGCCTGATGGGTGTTTTGCTACGACCCTGATTCCCTGCCTGCTCCTGACCCTGATTCCCTGTCTGTCCCTGGACCCTGATCCTTTGCCTGTTCAACATTAATCCTTGCACCAAGTCCTAAAACCGTGTTGTGTCCTGCATTTGGGTTCACCCGACCGTATCCTTAACAGTACTCTGCTAAAGTTGCTTAATCAAAGCCTTGGTTTCTTTGCATTACATCTTAGTTTAATGTTAGTTTTCTGAATTAAAAATGTTTTTTTTGCATTTTTCAAAGAATACATGATTTGTCACACCATGTGGCAGTTTTAGAACATCGATGACTGTTATACTGTATTTGTCTTGTACAGGGGCGATGGTAGAGCTGGTCGTCCAGTAATCAGAGGGTTTTGGGTTTGATCCCCGGCTCCTCCTGGCAGCACGTCCAAGTGTCCTTGAGCAAGACACCGAACCCCGAACTGCTCTCGATGGGCTGGAGTGTGCCTTCCACGGTTGCCACTGCCATCGATGTATGATTGGGTGATGTGAGGGATGCGCTGTAAAGCTCTTTGAGTGGTCACAAGACTAGAAAAGCGTCACATAAATGCAGTCCATTTTCCATTTGTACTTGAATAATTGTTTTTTTTGTAAGTATTTATGCTTGAAGGTTAACCACGCACTTGTTGTTTTGGGGGATACCAACAGACAACACATCAAATGGAACACACTCGACCACTGTTGGACAGTAATAAAGGATGCATATCAAGCTGTCACCCGTGCAGCTCTGGGACTAGTTCACCTTCTCTCAACCTACAGGCAGAGACTGAAATCTGCTGAGCCTGCGATCAACACGGTGAAGAAGTGAACCAGTGAGGCCAACGCTGAGCCACAGGCGTTGACTGTACTGGCCGGAGAGTCTTTGAACTGGCAACCACAGACTCGGACTAGCTCACTGACACACTAATGTCCGACATCAGCTTGTGTGAGGACGTTTGCGTTCCATCCAGAACCCAAAGTCAAATCCCAAAACAGCAAACCCTGGTTCACTGCTAAATTGAGACAATTTACTGACTTTTAAATAGAAAAGTCAGTTAATATATCTGTAGTTATTTAGTAAATAAAGTAAATAAATGAGTAAAAAAGTAAATAAAGGTGAAATTGAGCCCCATGAGATGTTGCTGTTGTACACCACTTTTATAAGTAATGCTGTAATACTGTAACTTGTACTAACTGTAGACTAACTGCCACCTGCCATATTGGGATCTAGGCACTAGTTAGCCCAGTGTTACTTCATGTTAACTTTGTGTGGATAGATCTGTACATGTCTCTTATCTCATCAGAATCAGTTTTATTTGTCAGGCACATTTACATATACAAGGAATGTGTTGCATTTTACTTCAGACCATTAGCGGAAAAAAATAGAGAATCATAATGAGATAAAATGTAATAAAAAAAAAAGGTGAAGTAAAATGTTTTTTTTCTATTTAAATTAAAATTGTCAAATGTAAACAAATAGCAGAAAAAGAGATACAAAACAGAAATAATACATATTTAAAATATACAAAAAGCGATGCTGTGCACAGGATAAATTATTGTTAAATGGAATAAATTATAAATATGTATTATCACTATGTGCTAACTATCACACAGTATGTACAGTGTAAAACAAGAGTTGCTCCTATATTATTGTACAAGTTGTGTTTGAGTGAAAGGTGGGGCGGGGGGGGGCGTGTGTGTGAGAGAGACAGTGTGATGGAGGAGGTGAGGACGGCCTCAGTGATGTCATAGTGCACCATCACTGTCTGTGGCAGCTTGAATTTCTTCAACTGCCGCAGGAGCCGATGTTCAGCTCCCACTTGAGGTCCTGAGCAACTGTGGTGCCCAGGAAACGGAAGGACTCCACATGGTGAGGGCGGGAGGCAGGGCGGGGCTTCTCCTGAAGGCCTCTATTTCAACTGTCTTCAGAGCGTTGAGCTCCAGGTTGTTCCTGCTGCACCGGGAAGCCGGGTGGTCAACCTCCCATCTGTAGGCAGACTCCTCACCCTCAGAGATGATTGCGATGAGGGCGGAGTCGTCTGCAAACTTCAGGAGCTTGACAGGTTGGTGTCTGGAGGCGCAGCCGTTGGTGTACAGCGAGAAGAGCAGCGGGGAGAAGACGCAGCCTTGGGGGACGCCGGTGTCTTTCAAATCAACAGTTAAACTCATTCAGTTTATCTGAAAGTCGTTCAGGGTGTGGGAAGATTTGGGTTTGTAGTCGATAAGCTGCTTCAGCCCTTTCCAAACTGAAGCAGAGTCGTTGGCGTTTATAGGATTTATGTTGCTCATGTAATATGTCATCGAATTCAAGTTCACCTTGTTTCACTGTGTAATGATATTTAAATATGGATCAGATTTGTTTCATTGGAGGAGAAGAAGAACATAATCATTTTGCCGAAGCAAAGTCATGTTTGAGTTCATCTCTCGACTCTTATGTTTCACTTTGAACTATTTAGAACATGTTCAGTGCTGCTTGTGTGACAGGACAGAGGTGGTGTGTTCAACAGAGCAGTGATCCACAGCACAGTGTCTTCCTCCACCCTCTGCACCTGCAGTGGGCCTTTTTCAACGCAGCCAAGCTCCAGGAGGTTTTTGTACGGCTCTAAATCACTGTGTGAACACATTACCACTATGGAGGCCCAGACAGTAATAATCTCCCACATCCTCTCTCTGGAAACCAGTGATGGTTAGGGTGTAGCTAGAGCCAGATCTACTGCCACTGAATCGAGATGGAGTCCCTGAGAATCGGGTTGTTGCATCATATATGAGAAGTTTGGGAGCCTGTCCAGGTTTCTGTAAATACCAGCTGAGATCATCACCAATATCTGAACTCCCTGTGGCGCTGATGGACACAGTCCCTCCAAGACTAACAGTCTTGAATGTGTCAGGTTGAGTCAGAAATCGATCGGCAGTCGACCCTGAAATCAAAAAAAAGGTTCAACAATAAACTGAACATATGTTGTACAGCCTGTACTACTCATGTAGAATAAAAGGGGAAAGAGAGGTTGAAGTTAAGGACATACAATAAAGTTGAGTGGTGGTGCATGAGAAATCAAAAATAAGAATTATAAAATGAACTGGTTCCCCGAATCCTCACCTTGAGTCAGAAAGCCCACCATGGCTAACAGAGCTATTGGTGACAGCATCCTGATGTATCTTTTGGGGCGGCTTGTGCAAGAATTGATCTCCTGCCCTCCTGACCAGAGCATCTTATACCTTGGGGAACTGTGCTACTGATGCAAATCAACTTGTAGGCAAACACACACCTGTTGTGTGAGACAGGATAGGAAAGTGAGACATGAGCTTGACCGAGTGCATCTCCTTCCAGCTTTAATAGAGCTTCTCAACAGCTCATTTGGAAACTCAGGGTGTGTGCTTCCAAAACCAAGTGTTTTCTTAGTGTTTAGTGCCGTGTCTCTGTCATTCCAACAGGGACACTCCACTTCTTTTGCTTCTGCTTTGCCTCATTTCTACCATCATTCATTCTGACCAAATACATACATTTTTTCATCACCCATTTCCAACACAGACACAGCTGCTAGGGATGATCGTCAAAAACGTTCTAATATGTGAGTACTTAGTATTTTTTCAGGAGTTGAATTCTGTATATAAAACACAATGATGACAATGATGACAATGATGGCGACAATGATGTTGATATATTGTTGAATGCCATTTAATAATCAGTGAATAAGGTAAATAATCAACATATTGTTTTCTTCCCCGAAATGAACTTCAGTGATGAGCAGGGCCGTTTCCAGGCTTTTGGGGCCCCTATGCAAAATGTTGTTTGTTTTCAGTTTTCATGCCTGGTTGGTAAATGAAGCCGTTTCTAGGTTTTTGGGGGCCTTATAAAAAATGATGTTTGGGGGCCCCTATTATGGGGCCCCCAAACATCCCTCCAAACCCTCTCAGGTGGTCCGGGGGCGTGCATTTAAAGTTTAAATGCATGGTTCTGGAGCAGGAAAGAGGAAAAGAGGCTAGATCCGTGAAAAACTCAGAAAATGATGATAAATGGGAAACACTGGGGCTCCCCTACATCAAGAAACTCTGGAAAACTTACAGGATTTATCCAATCAGCATTATAACATCTCGCAAATGTGCATTAATGAGACGGATGCTGCATTTTCCTTCAAATGTTTATTTTAAATGATAGAAACACATTTGTTAAGGAATCAGAATTAAGGCAAACATCACAACTGATAAATACTGAACAGAAAAATATCCCTTTCCTAAAATTGCAGCTTGGGGGCCCGCTGGTGGCCTCAGGGGCCCTATGCAAATGAGTGGTCCGCTTATAGCAAGAAAGGTTCCTGGTCATGAGGAGACATCCTCTCTATATTCCTCTTTTTATTTCCTGTTCTACGTCACTTCAAGTCATGGTTGGGGAACTTTAAAGCTCATCATATTTAGAAGAAGTGGGGAGGTCGAAAATTGATGATGGGATGTGCTCTTACATTATGTTGCATCACTTCACTTTTGTCCAAAGCGACTTACAATAAGTACATTAGGTCAGTAGTATCAAACCACTGTATATCACACTCACAGATAAACCTTCTCCTGGAATAAGCAACGTTAGCAGAGTTAGAGATTATGTTTAAATAAGAAACTAAGTTAATAAAGGGAAAATTATTTAGTTAATAACATAAAAAAATAGTAAATTAGGGGTAATAAAAAGTAAATAAAGGTGAAATTGAGCCCCATGAGATGTTACTGCTGTACACCACTTATATAAGTAATGCTGTAATTCTGTAACTTGTACTTACTGTTGACTAACTGCCACCTGCCATATTGGGATCTAGTCACTAGTTAGCCCAGTGTTACTTCATGTGTGTGTGTGTGTGTGTGTGTGTGTGTGTGTGTGTGTGTGTGTGTGTGTGTGTGTGTGTGTGTGTGTGTGTGTGTGTGTGTGTGTGTGTCTGATTATATATGTGCTTATAACATATACATATTTTTTCACATGATTGTTTTTTCAACCACATTCTATGTGACTCTCAATCTATTTCATAATGAAATATATAAAATCGTTGTTTAAATAAAAATGGTGCATTGGTCATGTGGGTTGTATTGAAGAAGAACAATCTTTATTTGTCACACAGCACTCCACACTACAACACATGCACACACACGCTTTTGGAGTGGCCAGTGAAATGAGGCCTCTGCATTTAACCCATCCTGGCTTATCCTTCCTCTGGGGGCACAGCAGCAGACGTGGACGCGCCCGGGGACCAGGTGAAGAGTGTCCATCGCTGGTCAGACGATGATGTGTGCATGTTTTTGGTGGGGGTCCTTACTGACGTTAGGTGGAGTAAACCCCATGTGAGCACGGGGAGAACATGCAAACTCCACACAGAAAGGCTCCTATTTGGGAGATAACCCGCCGGAACACGGTGCCAACAGCGCCCCAGGCGGGAATCGAACCCAGGACCTTCTTGCTGTGAGGCAGCAGTGCAATGCACTGCGCCACTGCAAAATCTGCAGCAAAATCAAATTGATCAAATTAATCAAATGATTACAAGGCTTTTAACTTTACATTAACATTTACATTTAGTCATTTAGCAGACGCTTTTATCCAAAGCGACTTACAAGGGAGAATAACATTCAAGCTACATTGCGACAGAGACATTAGTGTAACAATAAATACTGCTAGGTAGTGCTAAGTAATTGAAGGTTAGGACAGGAGGTACTCTCTGAAGAGCTGGGTCTTCAAGTGCTTCTTAAAGACAGAGAGGGAGGTCTGCTCTGGTCATTTTTGGCAGCTCGTTCCACCAACGTGGAACTACAAATGAGAATAGCCTGGATTGCCGTGGCTGTATGGCCGGCAGAGCCAGGCGACGCTCATTTGACGGGCGCAGCATCCGGGGGGCAACATGTGCTCTTACAAGAGCATTTAAGTAGGCGGGAGCATTCCCAGCAATCACTCTGTAGGCCAGCATAAGAGACTTGAACTTGATGCGAGCGGCTACAGGTAACCAGTGGAGCTCGCTGAGCAGCGGAGTGACATGTGCCCTGTTTGGCTGGTTGAACACCAGTCGCGCCGCCGCATTCTGTATCATCTGTAGTGGCTTCACCGCACAGGCCTCAAGCCTGTTAAGAGGGCGTTGCAGTAGTCGAGACGGGACATCACCAAGGATTGTACCAGCAGTTGAGTGGCATATTGGGTCAGGTACGGCCTGACTTTTCGGAAGTTGAGTAGTGCGAAGCGGCAGGACCGGGAGACGGCGGCAACATGGTCCGAGAATGTCAGTTGGTCATCAATAATGACACCAAGATTCCTTGCAGCCTTGGTAGGAACAAGAGATAGAGAGTCGATTTTAATATCAATGTTGTGATAAATACTTTGTTTGGCCGGGAAGACCAGCAGTTCCGTTTTCGCCAGATTAAGATGAAGATGATAGTCCTTCATCCATGTGGATATGTCAGCGAGACAATGTTGATTAGAAATCATTTTATAAACAGTAAGCCCAGTCTTATAACTTGTTATAACTGGCAGACGGTCCCCAACCCACAGCCTGGTCCCCCAGCGACGAGTACCCCGCGCACCGAGAGCGCCAGAGAATAGGTACTCGGGCAGCCAGGTGCGTCGACGGGAGTCCGCAACCCACCGAAAGAGACCAATAGGGAGGCCACACCGCACACAACTGACCAGGCTCAGGTCCCCGCCCACGGCTCACAAGACCAGACTGAAGGTCTAACTAGGCCCAGCATGACAGGCCACCTCCCCCCCCCCACACACTCCCCCACGGGGTGCGAAGGACATGCAAGCCCCACTGCCCCACCCCGGGCAACCCCAGCGGCAGGCCGACCTGCCGACCACAAGACCAAGACCCGAACCCTCAATCCGCAAACCCCGCCCCTGACCTGACCCCAAACCCGCAACCCCTCCGCCTCTCAAGTTTGAAAGGATGGAGTTATGTCAGTGATAAAAGGAGCCCACATTTCATTCAATGAATCAACCTTTGTGGTGTGGAGATGGGATGGTTTGAGCAGCCACACCTGACCTGGATCTAGGTGACTGGGTCAGGGTGGCTGCATACCTGTTGCTCATTGGTTGGGCTAACAAGCAACAGGTTAAAACCCCCATCCTCACACACACTCAGGATAGGAGCCCTGTCATGATATGTTCCATCTGCTCCTGGCTTATTGCGTCTAGCCTCCCCTCTGCAATAAACTGATGTCTACAACCCATCGTCGTCTGTGTTTCTGGGCTGGAGGTCCCTGACAACGCCACTTGGGTGGGTAGGCGGAACTGCTACAACCTTGTTTTTGGATATGGCCAACAGGTTTTCCATTTAGAGGTATTCTATTAATAGATGTAACCATTGGGATGTGGTGAGATTATCTATGTTTTTCAAATTGAATAATATTATGTTTTTGGCAATAGTTAAGGCGATGAAGATGGGTTGGTGCTGTTTAAGTGGTGGCTCAACTGAGGAGAGGTCACCGAGGAGACATACAGATGGGGAGATTGGAATGCTGTGACGCAGTTGAGTTTGTTGAATCTCCACCAGGCTGACAGAGTCGTTGTGATGAATGGGTTTTTAAAATCATTGTTTCTTTATTGACTCAGTAAGAAATGGGACATCAGATATTGATCAATCCTGACACTCTGTTTGTTCAATGTCGATGTCAATAGTATCTGAAGTTTGGGGCTGCTAGGCCTCCACAGTCTGTAGTGTTGCTAGATTCATTCTTGGTTTCTTGTGTTTCCACAACTGTCCAACATACTTTCATCACAAAATAGTCTAATTCTACTTGTACTGTTGTTTATAGATAATGTTTCGCTGACTGTGACAAACAGTTGATTTGATACTGTGACAAATGTACTTATTATAAGTCGCTTGGGACAGAAGCGTCTGCTAAATGACATCACGTAATGTAATGTAATATATATATTGTGACAGCAGAGCCCCGAAAACCAGCACAGCATCAGCCCAGCAGGAGGGCAGGCAGCCTCACTATCACTCCAGCATGGTGGACAGAGGCCACCTGTCTTTCAGCACCAGTGTTGTGGACAGCCTGAAAGCACATGGTGGGAGGCTGGAGCCGCCCAACAACACTCACCTGCCGACCAATCACCACCAACAGCTGCAGCACATCTGGGCTCATCAGAGGCTCTTTGAGAGGAGCGAGCCCAGGGTGGAATCAAAGCAACTGTCAGTGGTGAAAAGGAAGAAACTACAGAGGTGACGGGACACAGAATTTGTTTTGACGAGTCCACTTGAACAACCGCAGAACAGTGTTCAGAGAAAGATGGTGCTGTGATGCATGGTTGCCATGGTATCGGGGCTGTAGAGCGACAGTTGACACATGCAAAGCTCTTCTCGATGCAAATGATCTGTTGGCGCTCAGCAGACGGAGCTTTAGGTTCATCGGGGAGAATTAAAGTCTTGTCTTAGTATTCATCATCACACTGTTTGGAATACCAAAATACTTTGATAAGACACTTGGATCTATAACCTTCACACAGGTTATACTTCATGGCTTGTATGGTTTGTATGAAGTACTTTTTAATGAGTAACTTTAGTGAATTGCAAAATGATCAAAATGACTAAAGTTTAAAATAACTAATTTAATACATGATACATATGTATTTAAACAATACTTTAAAAGGCAAAGAAAATGGAAGCATTTCTGGGGGGAAACAGGAGTTTTTCAATGTGCTGATAAACTTTCCATCAAAATGGACCAATTTTGTATTAATTAGCCTCCAAAGGTATTTTATTACGGCTGAACAAAATGTGATCCAACTAATAAAAATCTGAATAACTTCCTGGGTCTTGTTGTGACTCAGTGGGACAGTTTCTGTGTTACTTGGATGTGTCTTTGTGTGTGTGGGAGGTTTTTGTACGGCCACTGAATGACTTTGTATCACTGTGGTTCACTTTTGGAGGAGGCACCAAAGTCGTCCTTGACTGTAAGTACAAGATATTTATTCCTTCTGATTCAAAAACTACCTTTACATGAAATTAAGTTGAATAATATAAAATGTACTTTTTTTTTCTTGGTTTACACTTTATTGTTTGTTTCCTTGAGAGAAGTTGAAAACACAGTGTAAAAGGAAATCTAGTGCTGAATGTAATATCTATTGATCTTGGTTGATAACAACCGTTACATTACTTTTTATTATTACTTTTACTTTAGATTCATCTGATTTCACAAACTTTGCAACCAAGTGTGCAAGTAAAAATAATCCTCCAAAAAGTTTTTAAAAATTTTACTTTTATTGACACTGGTTGATTGCTGCTATAATCACCGTTATCATTCTGAGCATTATATTCATATTCATTCTTCACTGCTCTTTGAAGTGACTGTTGAAGACTATTTGTATGTCTCAACCCTCTCTGACCTTACTCCGTCACTCACTTGAAGTAACCTTAAATGTATTAGAGATTCCATCAGGTTACTTTAGTTATTCCAATAAATCGTTAACTAGGTGCAGATGATTTGAGATGGCCTGTGCAGAGGCAGGAACCTTCTAATCCAGATGTAAAGCTATGCAGATGGTTTTCCTTGAAGAAGTGGAAAATTCCTGCCATCCTCCCTCAGTGGGATCGTAAAAAGCTCTTTGTTGTGACTAATTCAAGGAGAGAGGGGGAATTAGAATTATCTCTGTATGTGGTTGCTGATTAGTTTCTGTCCATGGATGCATGTACAAAATCAAAGCAAATGACGCCAAAATGATTAAATTAACAATATAATCCAGGATATTATGTCACAGCTCGTAGTTGTAATATGGTAAAAGGGAGTCAGAGAGATGGGGATGGTCCAGAAAATGGATCATCACTTGTATCATCCCCTCAACCTCCTCATTCATACCTTTCCCACATTTATCTCAGGGATATCTCAATTGTTGACTGAATAAATATATTATTAAATAATTTTTTAATATTTAATTTGAAGTTCCCTTTCTCACTATTTCTTCCATTTTACTTTTGCACTCTGATCCCCACTTCTCTGCTCTCTCTCCTCCAGTGGGTGTGGTGCCGCCCACCCTGAGCGTCCTCCCCCCCTCCAGTGTGGAGCTGGAGCAGGGCAGTGCTACACTGGTGTGTGTGGCCAGCGGGGGCCTCCCCCCAACCTGGAGCCTGGGCTGGGAGGTGGGGGGCCAGGGCAGGACCGCAGGGGTGTCAGACAGCCCTAAGGTCCTGGGGAAGGACGGCCACTACAGCTGGACCAGCACCCTGACCCTCCCTGTGGACCAGTGGAGGGGGGCGAGCTCAGTGGGCTGTCGGGCCGCCCTGGATGGTCAGACGCCCGTGACTCAAACCCTGGACCCTAAACAGTGTTCTGCGTAGGTGTTGAGATAGATTTCAGATAGAAAATGCTACTCGCTTGTTAAAGATTTTCTGAACTTTGCTCTTTGTCAATGTCTGTTTGCTCCGTCTCAACCTCAACCATGTAGAACCTTTTGTAGAAGACATTCATGATACTCTGCATCAAATAAATACATGTCATACATTCTAGAGTGAGAGTTTGATTTCTCAACAGTGTTTTTTCCATTAGAATTTGAATTCCTTTTTATCTGGATTTGACAATACATTTGTGGGACCTTATTTGAACCTGTTAACTTTCATTACGACTCTTGAAGAACATTTCTTACTTCATCGCAACCATGAAATTCACGCTCATATGGACGTCACTGGCCCTGAACATCCAGCCCATGATTTAACATTGCGACTAAGGATATTGAGAATATGAGCGTTTTAAAACACTAAATGCCTTTTTATCTTTGCGTTCACAATATCAAATGATTTATAATTGTAAAATGTTAAAGAAATGTCCTTTCAGCAGATTCCTATATAACATTAGCCCCTTTGAACACAGCTGTTTATATTTAGTTCTTGAAATGTGCTTGGCTTGTTTATAGGATTTATTTTGCTCATGTAATATGTCATTGAATTCAAGTCCACCTTGTTTCACTGTGTAATGATATTTAAATATGGATCAGATTTGTTTCATTGGAGGAGAAGAAGAACATAATCATTTTGCCGAAACAAAGTCGTGTTTGAGTTCATCTCTCGACTCTTATGTTTCGCTTTGAACTATTTAGAACATGTTCAGTGCTGCTTGTGTGACAGGACAGAGGTGGTGTGTTCAACAGAGCAGTGATCCACAGCACAGTGTCTTCCTCCACCCTCTGCACCTGCAGTGGGCCTTTTTCAACGCAGCCAAGCTGCAGGAGGTTTTTGTACGGCTCTAAATCACTGTGTGAACACACCACTACCATGGTAGCCCAGACAGTAATAATCTCCCACATCCTCTCTCTGGAAACCAGTGATGGTTAGGGTGTAGCTAGAGCCAGAGCTACTGCCACTGAATCGAGATGGAGTCCCTGAGTTTAGGGTTGATGCTCCATATATGAGAAGTTTGGGAGCCTGTCCAGGTTTCTGTAAATACCAGCTGAGATCACCACCAATATCTGAACTCCCTGTGGCGCTGATGGACACAGTCCCTCCAAGACTAACAGTCTTGAATGTGTCAGGTTGAGTCAGAAATCGATCGGCAGTCGACCCTGAAATAAAAAAAAAGGTTTGACAATAAACTGAACATATGTTGTACAGCCTGTACTACTCATGTAGAATAAAAGGGGAAAGAGAGGTTGAAGTTAAGGACATACAATAAAGTGGTGTGGAAATCAATGGGGTGCATGAGAAATCAAAAATAAGAATAATAAAATGAAGTGGTTCCCCAAATTCTCACCTTGAGTCAGAAAGCCCACCATGGCTAACAGAGCTATTGGTGACAGCATCCTGATGTATCTTTTGAGGCGGCTTGTGCAAGAATTGATCTCCTGCCCTCCTGACCAGAGCATCTTATACCTTGGGGAACTGTGCTACTGATGCAAATCAACTTGTAGGCAAACACACACCTGTTGTGTGAGACAGGATAGGAAAGTGAGACATGAGCTTGACCGAGTGCATCTCCTTCCAGCTTTAATAGAGCTTCTCAACAGCTCATTTGGAAACTCAGGGTGTGTGCTTCCAAAACCAAGTGTTTTCTTAGTGTTTAGTGTCGTGTCTCTGTCATTCCAACAGGGACACTCCACTTCTTTTGCTTCTGCTTTGCTTCATTTCTACCATCATTCATTCTGACCAAATACATACATTTTTTCTTCACCCATTTCCAACAGACACAGCTGCTAGGGATGATCATGAAAAAGGTTCTAATATGTGAGTACTAAGTATATGTTCAGGAGTTGAATTCTGTAAATAAAGTATTTCTTGGTGACAGTGATGACTGATATATTGTTGAATCCCATTTAATAATCAGTGAATAAGGTAAAAAAATCTACATATTGTTTTCTTCCCCTAAATGAACTTCAGTCATGAGCAGGGCCGTTTCTAGGTTTTTGGGGGCCCTATGCAAAATGTTGTTTGGGGCCCCGATTATGTAAAACTATGGTGGGGGGATTCCAAACCCTCTAAGGCAGCTGTCCCCAACCACCGGTCCGTGGACCTCCAGTAAGAAGATGTTACATATATCCATTGAATGAAATGATTTCAAAGTTTGCTGATATTAATAATAATATAGTTTTTCTAAAATCTAACCTTCTCATACTATTAGGAAAGTTTCATATCCATCAGGCGACATTTTCACAACCACCCCATAATATAATTGTGTTTTGAGTTTTGATCAGTATATAACGTCAGTAAAATTGACAGAGGAAAAAACAAAACATGTTTGATAACCATGCAACTGTAAAGATACAAAGACTTATTTGGAGTCTGGATGGATGAATATTACATCTTTATTTTTTACTCTTTGTATTATTGAGCTAAAATCGTCGTTTCAATAAAAATGGTGCGTTCAAGTCATGTGGGTCATTTAGGTTGTTCCGCCACCTCGTGGTCATGAAGAGAATTGCAGGGGATCCGCAGCAAAAGTTTATAAAAACGACTTCATGGCTTTTTACTGGTGGAATGTTGATTATAAATCATTTTATAAACACTAAGTCGAGTCTTATAACTAAACAGCGGTGTGCTCGGTGACTGCTAAACTATTCCTCCGAATAAAAGAAGGACCTACCTTCCTATACTTGTGTGGTTGACATTTTCTGCTCATTTTCATTTCAACTGTGTCATACAAATTGTCCACATTGTTAATCTGCATTAGGAGAGTGTTAGAAATTGTAGTCCACATGACACTATTTTGAAGGGGAAATTATTTTTGATTCAGCTTATTGTCATTGAACAGAATACAAGTACTGAGGCATTGAAATGCATTTTTACCATCCTAGTAACTGACATATCTCGGAGCAGTGGCTTTCATATAGCAGCACCCAGGGAGCAGTTAGGGGCATTTTTCAGAGCTCCAACATTATGCTCAATTTTGTTGTGTGTGTCTCGTGGTGTGACACTGTTTACACAAAACAGAAATACTCTTTAGATCCAGGGAATGTGAAGTTTAGTATCCATCTATGTGAAGAGTATCGCCTCCATTCAATTGTGTCGAGGAATCGCTAAAATATACAAAACGTAGAAAAATGGAGAAGGGGAGGGAGAAAAAGAAGGGTGGATGTTGCCCTGTGGCAGTGGGCGTGCTCAGGAGGTGACCTGCATGATACCTCACATGGTGTGACTGTGTTTCACATGTCACACCGTACGATACATCACTCACGCCATAGTATGTTTATTGCATTTCAAAATAACTACCAACAACATTATATTTGTCTGATTTATTTTTTGACTGAGATTTTGACACCGATCCTGTTTTTTTTTTGTGTGTGCATTCTAAGGCCTTCCCCTCAGGAAGTTCTAATGCAGTGTGATGTCATCACGTTTACCATCTCAGCCTTTCTAACAACCTCCTTTCCATTTGTTCAACATGAGAAGGACAGAGTGGCGATGCCCAGCACAGTACACAGTATTGTATATGGAACATATTTGGATGATGGTGCACTGTTTTTCTGTTGACAGCTATCATGAAAACATGTGGTGAGGAGGTGGAGATCAACTGTGTGGTGCAAGTTTGTGACAAGAACGCCTTCATCTGGTCAAAGAATCCAGAATGTATCTTCTACAGCAGTGATCAAATATTGTGCTCAATTACGGAACCAGAACCATCTCACAGGTGTGCCAAGCTCTCCAGATATGAACTTTAACCTTTGAGATTAATGAAATGTCCTGTCATTCAACGTTTTGGATAAATTTTTGAGAAAACATTTGTTAGAACCATTAAAGGTGAAATTGAGCCCCATGAGATGTTGCTGCTGTACACCACTTTTATAAGTAATGCTGTAATACTGTAACTTGTACTTACTGTAGACTAACTGCCACCTGCCATACTGGGATCTAGTCACTAGTTAACCCAGTGTTACTTCATGTTAACTTTGTGTGGATAAATCTGTACATGTGTGTTATTTCTTATCTCATCAGAATCAGTTTTATTTGTCAGGCACATTTACGTATACAAGGAATGTGTTGCATTTTACTTCAGACCATCAGCAGAAAAAAATAGAGAATCATAATGAGATAAAATGTAATAAAAAAAGGTGAAGTAAAAATTATTTTTTTCTAATTAAAATAAAATTGTCAAATGTAAACAAATAGCAGAAAAAGAGATACAAAACAGAAATAATAGATATTTAAAATATACAAAAAGCGATGCTTTGCACAGGATAAATTGTTGTTAAATGGAATAAATTATAAATATGTATTATCACTATGTGCTAACTATCACACAGTATGTACAGTGTAAAACAAGAATTGCTCATCTGTTAATGTACAAGTTGTGTGTGTGTGTGTGTGTGTGTGTGTGTGTGTGTGTGTGTGTGTGTGTGTGTGTGTGTGTGTGTGTGTGTGTGTGTGTGTGTGTGTGTGTGTGTGTGTGTGTGTGTGTGTGTGTGTGTGTGTGTGTGTGTGTGTGTGTGTGTGTGTGTGTGTGTGTGTGTGTGTGTGTGTGTGTGTGTGTGTGTGTGTGTGTGTGTGTGTGTGAGAGAGAGACAGTCAGTGTGATGGAGGAGGTGAGGACAGCCTCAGTGATGTCATAGTGCACCATCACTGTCTGTGGCAGCTTGAATTTCTTCAACTGCAGCAGGAGCCGATGTTTAGCTCCCACTTGAGGTCCTGAGCAACTGTGGTGCCCAGGAAACGGAAGGACTCCACATGGTGAGGGCGGGAGGCAGGGCGGGGCTTCTCCTGAAGGCCTCTATTTCAACTGTCTTCAGAGCGTTGAGCTCCAGGTTGTTCCTGCTGCACCGGGAAGCCAGGTGGTCAACCTCCCATCTGTAGGCAGACTCCTCACCCTCAGCGATGATTGCGATGAGGGCGGTGTCGTCTGCAAACTTCAGGAGCTTGACAGGTTGGTGTCTGGAGGTGCAGCCGTTGGTGTACAGCGAGAAGAGCAGCGGGGAGAAGACGCAGCCTTGGGGGACGCTGGTGTCTTTCAAATCAACAGATAAACTCATTCAGTTTATCTGAAAGTCGTTCAGGGTGTGGGAAGATTTGGGTTTGTAGTCGATGAGCTGCTTCAGCCCTTTCCACACTGAAGCAGAGTCGTTGGCGTTTATAGGATTTATGTTGCTCATGTAATATGTCATCGAATTCAAGTTCACCTTGTTTCACTGTGTAATGATATTTAAATATGGATCATATTTGTTTCATTGGAGGAGAAGAAGAACATAATCATTTTGCCGAAGCAAAGTCATGTTTGAGTTCATCTCTCGACTCTTATGTTTCGCTTTGAACTATTTCGAACATGTTCAGTGCTGCTTGTGTGACAGGACAGAGGTGGTGTGTTCAACAGAGCAGTGATCCACAGCACAGTGTCTTCCTCCACCCTCTGCACCTGCAGTGGCCTTTTTCAACGCAGCCAAGCTGCAGGAGGTTTTTGTACGGCTCTAAATCACTGTGTGAACGTATAATCACCATGGAAGCCCAGACAGTAATAATCTCCCACATCCTCTCTCTGGAAACCAGTGATGGTTAGGGTGTAGCTAGAGCCAGACCTACTGCCACTGAATCGAGATGGAGTCCCTGAGAATCGGGTTGATGCATCATATATGAGAAGTTTTGGAGCCTGTCCAGGTTTCTGTAAATACCAGCTGAGATCATCACCAATATCTGAACTCCCTGTGGCGCTGATGGACACAGTCCCTCCAAGACTAACAGTCTTGAATGTGTCAGGTTGAGTCAGAAATCGATCGGCAGTCGACCCTGAAATCAAAAAAAAGGTTCAACAATAAACTGAACATATGTTGTACAGCCTGTACTACTCATGTAGAATAAAAGGGGAAAGAGAGGTTGAAGTTAAGGACATACAATAAAGTTGAGTGGTGGTGCATGAGAAATCAAAAATAAGAATTATAAAATGAAGTGGTTCCCCAAATCCTCACCTTGAGTCAGAAAGCCCACCATGGCTAACAGAGCTATTGGTGACAGCATCCTGATGTATCTTTTGGGGCGGCTTGTGCAAGAATTGATCTCCTGCCCTCCTGACCAGAGCATCTTATACCTTGGGGAACTGTGCTACTGATGCAAATCAACTTGTAGGCAAACACACACCTGTTGTGTGAGACAGGATAGGAAAGTGAGACATGAGCTTGACCGAGTGCATCTCCTTCCAGCTTTAATAGAGCTTCTCAACAGCTCATTTGGAAACTCAGGGTGTGTGCTTCCAAAACCAAGTGTTTTCTTAGTGTTTAGTGCCGTGTCTCTGTCATTTCAACAGGGACACTCCACTTCTTTTGCTTCTGCTTTGCTTCATTTCTACCATCATTCATTCTGACCAAATACATACATTTTTTCATCACCCATTTCCAACACAGACACAGCTGCTAGGGATGATCATCAAAAACGTTCTAATATGTGAGTACTTAGTATTTTTTCAGGAGTTGAATTCTGTATATAAAACACAATGATGACAATGATGACAATGATGGCGACAATGATGTTGATATATTGTTGAATGCCATTTAATAATCAGTGAATAAGGTAAATAATCAACATATTGTTGTCTTCCCCGAAATGAACTTCAGTGATGAGCAGGGCCGTTTCCAGGTTTTTGGGGCCCCTATGCAAAATGTTGTTTGTTTTCAGTTTTCATGCCTGGTTGGTAAATGAAGCCGTTTCTAGGTTTTTGGGGGCCTTATAAAAAATGATGTTTGGGGGCCCCTATTATGGGGCCCCCAAACATCCCTCCAAACCCTCTCAGGTGGTCCGGGGGCGTGCATTTAAAGTTTAAATGCATGGTTCTGGAGCAGGAAAGAGGAAAAGAGGCTAGATCCGTGAAAAACTCAGAAAATGATGATAAATGGGAAACACTGGGGCTCCCCTACATCAAGAAACTCTGGAAAACTTACAGGATTTATCCAATCTGCATTATAACATCTCGCAAATGTGCATTAATGAGACGGATGCTGCATTTTCCTTCAAATGTTTATTTTAAATGATAGAAACACATTTGTTAAGGAATCAGAATTGAGGCAAACATCACAACTGATAAATACTGAACAGAAAAATATCCCTTTCCTAAAATTGCAGCTTGGGGGCCCGCTGGTGGCCTCAGGGGCCCTATGCAAATGAGTGGTCCGCTTATAGCAAGAAAGGTTCCTGGTCATGAGGAGACATCCTCTCTATATTCCTCTTTTTATTTCCTGTTCTACGTCACTTCAAGTCATGGTTGGGGAACTTTAAAGCTCATCATATTTAGAAGAAGTGGGGAGGTCGAAAATTGATGATGGGATGTGCTCTTACATTATGTTGCATCACTTCACTTTTGTCCAAAGCGACTTACAATAAGTACATTAGGTCAGTAGTATCAAACCACTGTATATCACACTGACAGATAAACCTTCTCCTGGAATAAGCAACGTTAGCAGAGTTAGAGATTATGTTTAAATAAGAAACTAAGTTAATAAAGGGAAAATTATTTAGTTAATAACATAAAAAAATAGTAAATTAGGGGTAATAAAAAGTAAATAAAGGTGAAATTGAGCCCCATGAGATGTTACTGCTGTACACCACTTATATTAGTAATGCTGTAATACTGTAACTTGTACTTACTGTTGACTAACTGCCACCTGCCATATTGGGATCTAGTCACTAGTTAGCCCAGTGTTACTTCATGTGTGTGTGTGTGTGTGTGTGTGTGTGTGTGTGTGTGTGTGTGTGTGTGTGTGTGTGTGTCTGATTATATATGTGCTTATAACATATACATATTTTTTCACGTTTGTTTTTTCAACCACATTCTATGTGACTCTCAATCTATTTCATGATGAAATATATAAAATCGTTGTTTAAATAAAAATGGTGCATTCAGGTCATGTGGGTTGTATTGAAGAAGAACAATCTTTATTTGTCACACAGCACACCACACTACAACACATGCACACACACGCTTTTGGAGTGGCCAGTGAAATGAGGCCTCTGCATTTAACCCATCCTGGCTTGTCCTTCCTCTGGGGGCACAGCAGCACGGTGCCAACAGCGTCCCAGGCGGGAATCGAACCCAGGACCTTCTTGCTGTGAGGCAGCAGTGCAATGCACTGCACCACTGCATTTTGCAAATTGATCAAATTAATCAAACGATTATATGGCTTTTAACTGATGGAATGTTAATCATTTTATAAACAGTAAGCCCAGTCTTATAACTTGTTATAACTGGCAGACGGTCCCCAACCCACAGCCTGGTCCCCCAGTGACGAGTGCCCCGCGCACCGAGAGCGCCAGAGAATAGGTACTCGGGCAGCCAGGTGCGTCGACGGGAGTCCGCAACCCACCGAAAGAGACCACATAGGGAGCCCACACCGCACACAACTGACCAGGCTCAGGTCCCCGCCCGCCGCTCACAAGACCAGACTGAAGGTCTAACTAGGCCCAGCATGACAGCCCCCCCCCACCCCCACAATCCCCCACGGGCTGCGAAGGACATACAAGCCCCACTGCCCCACCCCGGGCAACCCCAGCGGCAGGCCAACCTGCCGACCACAAGTCCAAGACCCGAACCCTCAATCCGCAAACCCCGCCCCTGACCTGACCCCAAACCCGCAACCCCTCCGCCTCTCAAGTTTGAAAGGATGGAGTTATGTCAGTGATAAAAGGAGCCCAAATTTCATTCAATGAATCAACCTTTGTGGTGTGGAGATGGGATGGTTTGAGCAGCCACACCTGACCTGGATCTAGGTGACTGGGTCAGGGTGGCTGCATACCTGTTGCTCATTGGTTGGGCTAACAAGCAACAGGTTAAAACCCCCATCCTCACACACACTCAGGATAGGAGCCCTGTCATGACATGTTCCATCTGCTCCTGGCTTATTGTGTCTAGCCTCCCCTCTGCAATAAACTGATGTCTACAACCCATCGTCGTCTGTGTTTCTGGGCTGGAGGTCCCTGACAACGCCACTTGGGTGGGTAGGCGGAACTGCTACAACCTTGTTTTTGGATATGGCCAACAGGTTTTCCATTGAGAGGTATTCTATTAATAGATGTAACCATTGGGATGTGGTGAGATTATCTATGTTTTTCAAATTGAATAATATTATGTTTTTGGCAATAGTTAAGGCGATCAAGATGGGTTGGCGCTGTTTAAGTGGTGGCTCAACTGAGGAGAGGTCACCGAGGAGACATACAGATGGGGAGACTGGAATGCTGTGACGCAGTTGAGTTTGTTGAATCTCCACCAGGCTGACAGAGTCGTTGTGATGAATGGGTTTTTAAAATCATTGTTTCTTTATTGACTCAGTAAGAAATGGGACATCAGATATTGATAAATCCTGACATTCTGTTTGTTCAATGTCGATGTCAATAGTATCTGAAGTTTGGGGCTGCTAGGCCTCCACAGTCTGTAGTGTTGCTAGTTTCATTCCTGGTTTCTTGTGTTTCCACAACTGTCCAACATACTTTCATCACAAAATAGTCTAATTCTACTTGTACTGTTGTTTATAGATGATGTTTCGCTGACTGTGACAAACAGTTGATTTGATACTGTGACAAATGTACTTATTATAAGTCGCTTGGGACAGAAGCGTCTGCTAAATGACATCACGTAATGTAATGTAATATATATATTGTGACAGCAGAGCCCCGAAAACCAGCACAGCATCAGCCCAGCAGGAGGGCAGGCAGCCTCACTATCACTCCAGCATGGTGGACAGAGGCCACCTGTCTTTCAGAACCAGTGTTGTGGACAGCCTGAAAGCACATGGTGGGAGGCTGGAGCCGCCCAACAACACTCACCTGCCGACCAATCACCACCAACAGCTGCAGCACATCTGGGCTCATCAGAGGCTCTTTGAGAGGAGCGAGCCCAAGGTGGAATCAAAGCAACTGTCAGTGGTGAAAAGGAAGAAACTACAGAGGTGACGGGACACAGAATTTGTTTTGACGAGTCCACTTGAACAACCGCAGAACAGTGTTCAGAGAAAGATGGTGCTGTGATGCATGGTTGCCATGGTATCGGGGCTGTAGAGCGACAGTTGACACATGCAAAGCTCTTCTCGATGCAAATGATCTGTTGGCGCTCAGCAGACGGAGCTTTAGGTTCATCAGGGAGAATTAAAGTCTTGTCTTAGTATTCATCAACACACTGTTTGGAATACCAAAATACTTTGATAAGACACTTGGATCTATAACCTTCACACAGGTTATACTTCATGGCTTGTATGGTTTGTATGAAGTACTTTTTAATGAGTAACTTTAGTGAATTGCAAAATGACCAAAATGACTTCAGTTTAAAATAACTAATTTAATACATGATACATATATATTTCAAAAATACTTTAAAAGGCAAAGAAAATGGAAGCGTTACTGGGGGGAAACAGGAGTTTCTCAAGGTGCTGATAAACTTTCCATCAAAATGGACCAATTTTGTATTAATTAGCCTCCAAAGGTATTTTATTACGGCGGAACAAAATTTGATCCAACTAATAAAAATCTGAATAACTTTCTGGGTCTTGTTGTGACTCAGTGGGACAGTTTCTGTGTTACTTGGATGTGTCTTTGTGTGTGTGGGAGGTTTTTGTACGGCCACTGAATGACTTTGTATCACTGTGGTTGACTTTTGGAGGAGGCACCAAAGTCGTCCTTGACTGTAAGTACAAGATATTTATTCCTTCTGATTCAAAAACTACCTTTACATGAAATTAAGTTAAATAATATAAAATGTACTTTTTTTTATTCTTGGTTTACACTTTATTGTTTGTTTCCTTGAGAAAAGTTGAAAACGCAGTGTAAAAGGAAATCTAGTGCTGAATGTAATATCTATTGATCTTGGTTGATAACAACTGTTACATTACTTTTTATTATTACTTTTACTTTAGATTCATCTGATTTCACAAACTTTGCAACCAAGTGTGAAAGTAAAAATATTCCTCCAAAAAGTTTTTAAAAACATAAGGGAAGTAAATATCTGGTTTCTTATATTGATCTATTTTATTGACGCTGCTTGATTGCTGCTATAAACACTGTTATCATTCTGAGCATTATATTCATATTCATTATGTCACTGCTCTTTGAAGTGACTGTTGAAGACTATTTGTACGTCTCAACCCTCTCTGACCTTACTCCGTCACTCACTTTAAGTAACCTTAAATGTATTAGAGATTCCATAAGGTAACTGTAGTTATTCCTATAAATCTTTAACTAAGTGCAGATGATTTGAGATGGCCTGTGCAGAGGCAGGAACCTTCTAATCCCGATGTATAGCTATGCAGATGGTTTTCCTTGAAGAAGTGGAAAATTCCTGCCGTCCTCCCTCAGTGGGATCGTAAAAAGCTCTTTGTTGTGACTAATTCAAGGAGAGAGGGGGAATTAGAATTATCTCTGTATGTGGTTGCTGATTAGTTTCTGTCCATGGATGCATGTACAAAATCAAAGCAAATGACGCCAAAATGATTAAATTAACAATATAATCCAGGATATTATGTCATGTTTTTAACAGCTCAGTAGTTGTAATATGGTAAAAGGGAGTCAGAGAGATGGGGATGGTCCAAAAAATGGATCATCACTTGTATTATCCCCTCAACCTCCTCATTCATACCTTTCCCACGTTTACCTCAGGGATATCTCAATTGTTGACTGAATAAATATATTATTAAATATTTTTTTAATATTTTATTTGAAGTTCCCTTTCTCACTTTTTCTTCCGTTTTACTTTTGCACTCTGATCCCCACTTCTCTGCTCTCTCCCCTCCAGTGGGTGTGGTGCCGCCCACCCTGAGCGTCCTCCCCCCCTCCAGTGTGGAGCTGGAGCAGGGCAGTGCTACACTGGTGTGTGTGGCCAGCGGGGGCCTCCCCCCAACCTGGAGCCTGGGCTGGGAGGTGGGGGGCCAGGGCAGGACCGCAGGGGTGTCAGGCGGCCCCGAGGTCCTGGGGAAGGACGGCCACTACAGCTGGACAAGCACCCTGAACCTCCCTGTGGACCAGTGGAGGGGGGCGAGCTCAGTGGGCTGTCGGGCCGCCCTGGATGGTCAGACGCCCGTGACTCAAACCCTGGACCCTAAACAGTGTTCTGCGTAGGTGTTGAGATAGATTTCAGATAGAAAATGCTACTCGCTTGTTAAAGATTTTCTGAACTTTGCTCTTTGTCAATGTCTGTTTGCTTCATCTCAACTTCAACCATGTAGAACCTTTTGTAGAAGACATTCCTGATACTCTGCATCAAATAAATACATGTCATACATTCTAGAGTGAGAGTTTGATTTCTCAACAGTGTGTTTTCCATTAGAATTGGAATTTCTTTTTATCTGGAAATGACAATAAATTTGTGGGACCTGATTTTAACCTGTTAACTTTCATTACGACTCTTGAAGAACATTTCTTACTTCATCACAACCATGAAATTCATGCTCATATGGACGTCACTGGCCCTGAAAATCCATCCCATGATTTAACAATGCAACTAAGGATATTGAGAATATGAGCATTTTAAAACACTAAATGCCAAGAACAATTTTATCTTTGCGTTCACAATATCTAATTATTTATAATTGTAAAATGTTAAAGAAATGTCCTTTCAGCAGATTCCTATATAACATTAGCCCCTTTGAACACAGCTGTTCATATTTAGTCCTTGAACTGTGCTTGGCTTGTTTATAGGATTTAGGTTGCTCATGTTATATTTGTCATTGAATTCAAGTCCACCTTGTTTCACTGTATAATGATATTTAAATATGGATCAGATTTGTTTCATTGGAGGAGAAGAAGAACATAATCATTTTGCCGAAGCAAAGTCATGTTTGAGTTCATCTCTCGACTCTTATGTTTCACTTTGAACTATTTCGAACATGTTCAGTGCTGCTTGTGTGACAGGACAGAGGTGGTGTGGTCAACAGAGCAGTGATCCACAGCACAGTGTCTTCCTCCACCCTCTGCACCTGCAGTGGGACTTTTTCAACACAGCCAAGCTACAGGAGGTTTTTGTACGGCTCTAAATCACTGTGTGAACGTAAAATCACCATGGAAGCCCAGACAGTAATAATCTCCCACATCCTCTCTCTGGAAACCAGTGATGGTTAGGGTGTAGCTAGAGCCAGATCTACTGCCACTGAATCGAGATGGAGTCCCTGAGAATCGCCTTGATACAGAATATATAAGAAGTTTGGGAGCCTGTCCAGGTTTCTGTAAATACCAGCTGAGATCACCACCAATATCTGAACTCCCTGTGGCGCTGATGGACACAGTCCCTCCAAGACTAACAGTCTTGAATGTGTCAGGTTGAGTCAGAAATAGATCGGCAGTCGACCCTGAAATAAAAAAAAAGGTTCAACAATAAACTGAACATATGTTGTACAGCCTGTACTATTCATGTAGAATAAAAGGGGAAAGAGAGGTTGAAGTTAAGGACATACAATAAAGTGGAGTGGGGGTGCATGAGAAATCAAAAATAAGAATAATAAAATGAAGTGGTTCCCCAAATCCTCACCTTGAGTCAGAAAGCCCACCATGGCTAACAGAGCTATTGGTGACAGCATCCTGATGTATCTTTTGGGGCGGCTTGTGCAAGAATTGATCTCCTGCCCTCCTGACCAGAGCATCTTATACCTTGGGGAACTGTGCTACTGATGCAAATCAACTTGTAGGCAAACACACACCTGTTGTGTGAGACAGGATAGGAAAGTGAGACATGAGCTTGACCGAGTGCATCTCCTTCCAGCTTTAATAGAGCTTCTCAACAGCTCATTTGGAAACTCAGGGTGTGTGCTTCCAAAACCAAGTGTTTTCTTAGTGTTTAGTGCCGTGTCTCTGTCATTTAAACAGGGACACTCCACTTCTTTTGCTTCTGCTTTGCCTCATTTCTACCATCATTCATTCTTACCAAATACATGCATTTTTTTCATCACCCATTTCCAACAGACACAGCTGCTAGGGATGATCATCAAAAATGTTCTAATATGTGAGTACTTAGTATTTTTTCAGGAGTTGAATTCTGTAAATAAAGTATTTCTGGGTGACAATGATGACTGATATATTGTTGAATGCCATTTAATAATCAGTGAATAAGGTAAATAATCAACATATTGTTTTCTTCCCCTAAATGAACTTCAGTCATGAGCAGGCCCATTTCTAGGTTTTTGGGGGCCCTATACAAAATGTTGTTTGGGGCCCCTATTATGTAAAACTATGGTGAGGGGATTCCAAACCCTCTAAGGCAGCTGTCCTCAACCACGGGTCCGTGGACCGGTGGTTGGGGACAGGTTGGTGGTTGGTTCTTCCTGTGGGGCCCGGTTAGTACCGGGATTACCGTGCATTTAAAGTTTTAATGCATGGATCTGGTGCACTTTAAGAGGAAAAGAGGCTACATCCATGAAAAACTCTTAACATATTTCTTTCTCTCAAATTCAAATCAAACATCTCAAGTTGACCCCAGCAATTAAAACCTACCGAAAATTATGATAAATGGGAAACACTGGGGCTCCCCTACATCAAGAAACTCTGAAAAAATTACAGGATTTACCCAATCTGCATTATAACATCTCACAAATATGCATAAATGAGACGGATGCTGCATTTTCCTTCAAATGTTTATTTTAAATGATAGAAACACAATTGTTAAGGAATCAGAATTAAGGCAAACATCACAACTGATAAATACTAAACATAAAAATATCCCTTTGCCCCAAAAAACAATAAATAAAAAAAATATGGCCATTACACAGAATAAGAGGGTGCTTGGCTTCCAAGAGAGACCGTTCATTTTAATAAAAAAAATAATAACTATAATAAAGATAAGGCTAAAATTGCAGCTTGGGGGCCGCTGGTGGCCTCAGGGGCCCTATGCAAATGCATAGTCCATATATAGCAAGAAAGGGCCCTGGTCATGAGGAGACATCTTCTCTATATTCCTCATTTTATTTCCTGCTCCACGTCACTTCAAGTCATGGTTGGGGAACTTTAAAGCTCATCATATTTAAAGAAGTTGGGAGGTCTAAAATTGATGATGGGATGTAATTATAATGTCTCTAAACCACCACCTCCAGTAAGGAGATGTTACATATATCCATGGAATGAAATGATTTCAAAGTTTGCTGATATTAATAATAATAAACTTGCTCTAAAATCTAACCTTCTCATACTATTAGAAAAGTTTCATATCCATCAGGCGACATTTTCACAACCACCCCATAATATAATTGTGTTTTTAGTTTTGATCAGTATATAAAGTCAGTAAAATTGACAAAGATAAAACAAAACATTTTTGATAACCATGCAACTGTAAAGATACAAAGACTTATTTGGAGTCTGGATGGATGAATATTACATCTTTATTTTTTACTCTTTGTATTATTGAGCTAAAATCGTCGTTTCAATAAAAATGGTGCGTTTAAGTCATGTGGGTCATTTAGGTTGTTCCGCCACCTCGTGGTCATGAAGAGAATTGCAGGGGATCCGCAGCAGAAGTTTATACAAACGACTTCATGGCTTTTTACTGGTGGAATGTTGATTATAAATCATTTTATAAACAGTAAGTCCAGTCTAATAACTAAACAGCGGTGTGCTCGGTGTCTGCAAAATGCACATTGTTGATCGGCTGTAGTGCATTAGGAGAGTGTTGGAAATTGTAGTCCATGTGACACTATTTTGAAGGGGAAATTATTTTTGATTCAGTTTATTGTCATTGAACAGAGTACAAGTACTGAGTCATTGAAATGCATTTTTACCATCCTAGTAACTGACATATCTTTCATATAGCAGCACCCGATGAGCAGTTAGGGGCATTTTTCAGAGCTCCAACATTATGCTCAATTTTGTTGTGTGTGTCTCGTGGTGTGACACTGTTTACACAAAACAGAAATACTCTTTAGATACAGGGAATGTGAAGTTTAGTATCCATCTATGTGAAGAGTATCGCCTCCATTCAAATGTGTCGAGAAATCGCTAAAATACACAAAACGTAGAAAAATGGAGAAGCCCTGTGGCAGTGGGCGTGCTCAGGAGGTGACCTGCATGAAACCTCACATGGTGTGACTGTGTTTTACATGTCACACCGTATGATACATCACTCACACCATAGTATGTTTATTGCATTTCAAAATAACTACCAACAACATTATATTTGCCTCATTTATTTTTTGACTGAGATTTTGACACCAACCCTGTTTTTTTTGTGTGCATTCTAAGGCCTTCCCCTCAGGAAGTTCTAATGCAGTGTGATGTCATCACGTTTACCATCTCAGCCTTTCTAACAACCTCCTTTCCATTTGTTCAACATGAGAAGGACAGAGTGGCGATGCCCAGCAAAGTACACAGTATTGTATATGGAACATATTTGGATGATGGTGCACTGTTTTTCTGTTGACAGCTATCATGAAAACATGTGGTGAGGAGGTGGAGATCAACTGTGTGGTGCAAGTTTGTGACAAGAACGCCTTCATCTGGCCAAAGAATCCAGAATGTATCTTCTGCAGCAGTGATCAAATATTGTGCTCAATTACGGAACCAGAACCATCTCACAGGTGTGCCAAGCTCTCGGGATATGAACTTTAACCTTTGAGATTAAACACACTGATGGTCATTTTTTCTTATGGGTCAATGTTTTTAAACTGTTTATTCGGGGTCCATTGCCGTAATTGTATGGCAGCCTCTTATTGTTATTGAAAGAGGACAAATTAGGAAGAATTCTCTGAATTTTGAGGCCTAAAACTATCCGGAAAACCAACTTCAGCACAACACACCAACGTGGTTTATGTCTTGTTTGAACCGCGCTGTCATGAGACCTGGTGGTTGAAGTGTCATCCAAATCGATCCACATACGGAGCAGGTATTGGTGAGAAACCAAACTAATTATGGGCTATTTCAAGGCTGACGTGCCAGTACGCCTGACGCCGAATTATGTCCGACATGGCTACAACTACCTGGATGACATACTTCAGCGTAAGCTAGAAACACGGTTAAGGTGTCGTTTAAACCGCTATGTAACAAGGACCTCGCGGTTTGAGTTTTGCATTCAAATCGATCCACATACGGAGCAGATATTAGTGAAATACCGCACAAATCTCATCCGAAATATTCAGTCGGTCTGCTTAACTGACACGTTGCGCACGTCCCGTTCCAAAGTGAACGAGACAAGATTCACAGTAAGACGCTTTATGATGTCATGTGCATGCGCATGCAAACACTGGAAGCCATGCACAGGCTTTGGTGACAAAAGATCAAATGTTTAAGCGGTCGATAATCTGAGGTGTTGCTCGTGAGACATCATGTCATCGGTTCCTGTAAACCCCTTGACTTCATTAGATTGAGTCTAGACTCAGAACTGTGTCCGAAAAAGTCCAAAAGCTCATCAAGAGCTGGAACAACAGCTCTTCCTTCAACTCAGCTGTGACTGTCTTCGGCCGTACAGAACCAGACCGGAGAGAGGAGCCATTCTAAACTGCCTGTAAAGCCCAAGCTTGATTCGTACCATTATTCTGTTTTTCACCCAATACTTTTTTTCATAACCAATTTAAAACAACCACAGCTGCTGCGGACCAGCATCAAAAACGTCCCGATATGTCAGCGCTTCAAATAATAATTTCGTGGGTTTGATTCTGTAAATAAAGCATTTATTTACAACAATGACGACATGACTGATGTCTTCTTCGATGCCACTGAATTTACGGTCAATAACCGACAAACGTTTTTTTCCTCCCCCGACTCGGACTTCAGTCGTGAGGAGACGTCACCTGTTCCGACGTCACTGCGGGTCGAGCGCAGTTCCTTTGGTGCGTTCAAGTCATGTGGGTCGTGTGGCTTTTAAATCGACAGAATTGCAGGGGGTTCATCACGAACTTTTTTTTTTTTTTTTTTGCTTTGTACTGCATTTTAATGTTGTTTTTCACAAGATATATTATAGGTACACATGAAAGGGTAGAAATTATGTAAATAATGACGTTACTTACATATGGACGATGATATATTGAGACGCACAATTGTTTAAAATATAACCAGTGTGCCTAGCGCTTGGCAACCGCTAAACGAGTTGCCCGACAAAAACAACTGCCCTATACATGACTTACCCTATTGAGTGTTATTAATGTCAAATCGAATATACCCACACTCCTCTCCCTGTCTCCCATTCTTCCATCATAGTTTTCATGTAAGTGTCACAAGATGTTTCCGCTTATGACTGTTTAGCATTAGATAGATAGATAGATAGATAGATAGATAGATAGATAGATAGATAGATAGATAGATAGATAGATAGATAGATAGATAGATAGATAGATAGATAGATAGATAGATAGATAGATAGATAGATAGATAGATAGATAGATAGATAGATAGATAGATAGATAGATAGATAGATAGATAGATAGATAGATAGATAGATCGATCGATCGATCGATCGATCGATCGATCGATCGATCGATCGATCGATCGATCGATCGATCGATCGATCGATCGATCGATCGATAGACAGACAGACAGACAGACAGACAGACAGACAGACAGACAGACAGACAGATCGATAGATAGATAGATAGATAGATAGATAGATAGATAGATAGATAGATAGATAGATAGATAGATAGATAGATAGATAGATAAACAGATAGATAAACAGATAGATAGATAGATAGATAGATAGATAGATAGATAGATAGATAGATAAACAGATAGACAGACAGATAGATAAACAGATAGACAGACAGATAGATAGATAGACAGATAGACAGGTGCAATGTCCCAGCGGCTCACATCAAAACAATAACAAGTTATAATCACAAACAATAGAATCAAGATGTGAAAATGTAAATTGGCAATATAGAGGGAAATAGTGAAACATATAATAAACCTCCCAGTTAACTGTGCACAATAAACTGCTGAGGGGCAATGGAAAATAAACCAGAATATTTTTAAGCGGTAAAACACAACATCTACAATAAAACAGCAGGTGGCCAGAGTGAAACGAGGAACGTGAGAACAGGCGGAAAAGCCCGTCCCCGTACCGTGCGGCTATTGACCAATCGGAATCGAGAGCGGCTGCACATTATCCTATACACACAAAAAAAAGGGGCCGTGCATTAAAAAAAAAACAAAAAAAACTGAGATACCGGGGCCACTTAATGATTATTTTTTTCCAAGCCCGTAGGCTGTTGCACACTATTCTCGAGTCGGTGACGTGGAGTCGGGGAACCCAAAACGCCTGCGTTAACAAATCTATGACGTGGACGACGTTCCAAGTTGGAAGCGCGTAGTTCCCACGGGACTCGAACGCAGCGACAGCCCCGAGTGAACGCGTGTTCCGCCGCCGGGGGCCCCCGCTTCGCCGAACCAGGGTGAGTGAACTGGCCCAAACTCACACGAACCGACGCCGCCACCCCGCGTCTGACTCCCCTATCTCCCCGCGCTCTCGTCCGCAGGCCCGAAAAGTTCGTCCAAAAAAAAAGGCTCCAAAATGCTGGCTCAGCTGAAGGACCGCTACGAGGCTTTCCTGACCGAGAAGAACGCGGTGACGGAGCTGCTGGCCGCCGCGGAGCGGAGCACCGGGGTCCAGAAGCGATACATCGCCTCAGGTACACGTGTGAAGCGGTGCAAACGCGTCCCGTAGTGGTGGGCCAAACAAGGCTGCCCGACTTTGACAACCCTCCGCCCGCGTTATGTCGCGTTCCAGCTCGCCGATGTCGCGTTTCACCGGCGGGCCGTGGCCAGCGTAGTGATTAAAGTGGTAATCCGTGGGATTCCTTCGCCTAAAAAAAAAAAAAAAAAAAAAAAAAAATCACGTGTTTTGTAACTTGGTTAAGCTGGCGGGGCTTTTTTTTTCTAAGGAAGAGCCATTCAATGTCTTTGCGGCACGACCGAGCTCCTAGGTGTGCTGTTTCCACTGGCGGCGGCGGGGTCTGTAAAGAACCAGCGGCGCTGGTTGCGGTGAGTGAAAAGCGAATGTTTACCAAGAAAATAACAGCGCCCCGGGGTGGGACTTGCGTTGCATTGTGATCCAGCCAACACGGACCATCTCATGGATTACCACTCTTAAGTGTCCTGGCGGTTCTGATGTCACGTTGCTTGGCTTTCATAAGCCACTTCATTTATCAGAGGTTTCTCATTTACATCGCAAATGAAGTCGGTGTCTTTAGCTGTTCACTCTTTCTGTGTGAAAATTATTACTGGCTGTTCAAGAGCTTCCTCCAATTTGCTAACTGCCAACAGCTGGTCTCCCCCGGGGAGTATTTTTAACACGTCCTGAAATACCCAGAGCAAGGAATGAGATGAAGAGGTATTCTGGGATGGCTGGTGTCTTTGGAGCTGCTCTTAGCGGGCGCCTCAGGACTCCGTTTTGCCTCTTTGGGGTCGGCCTGTGTTGCCGTGGATAAGCGGAGTAATCGTGCTAACAGGCCAGTTGTGATGTGCCCGAGAGACATTTATGACATTTACACAAGCCTCTGTTTTCAAGGCCGTGCCTACGGGAAACTCGCAGGATGTTTGGAGGGCGTGTGTGAAGTTCTTTGTGTCGGATCTGATTCCAAAAGGTGAACGTGCCGTTGCCGCCTACAATTTGTTTGAATTGGGGTCGCAGCATTCGGGGAAAGTGGGCACATTCTTCCAAGACCTGGACTTTTGCCACCACGGACCCTGCGGGGATCCGTGCCGCCGCCTGGCCGCGGTGTAAGATAAGCAGTTTCCGTCACTTATTATCCGAAGGCAGCGGGAGGCACTTTCCGAAGGCAGGGCCAAGACCTCGCCAGAAACAGGCCCACAAACATTTGTCCGTGGCCACTTTTTCTGTGTCGTCGCCGAATGTCGCCCGCAAATTTTCACGGGGATTGTTCATTGTCTCGCAGGTCTGGAGAGTGTGTTTCAATACAGGATCATCAGACGGCGTTGCCAAGCCTGTTGTTCGGCCCTGTAACCTCAAAGCTTCACGCCGCGTCTTGTGATTCCGATCTGGAGACGGTAATGTGCTGACCGGCGGCTGCACTTTTCAGGCAGCGAGGCCACGCCTACGCAGCTATTATCTGCTGACATTCTAACAGCATGTTTTTTTTTCTTCTCAATCCACTCCACTCTCATCAGTTATTTTGGATCTTTGCTGACATTAACGTTGAACTAAACGGGAAGAATTGCAGAATAAGTCAGACTGCGCGAGCACCGCGTGTCGATTACGCACATTTGAGTATTTTTCGAGCTCATAGAGCTTGTGCGCAATCACCGGGTGTCATGACATTTCACTGCATATATGTACGACCGTATGTGACAAATGATCTCTTGAACTTGAACTTGACATGCTCACACACACGACGCCTTGCTGATAACGAGCCCCTTTTTTAAAATGTAGTTGATATGTTTTATGGTTGTCGTCATAAAGGCTGCGACGTGTTCCTCCAACCTGCCAACCGAGAGCCTCCGGCTGTAATTTTCCTATTTGAAGTCAGACTCTGCGGGGTGTTGTAGGAAGATATTTGGTGATATATCCGGAAGTGGAAGTACACCCTGGAACAAACAGTCCCGTCAGAAAAGTCAAATTGAGTTATTTGGAATAGACATGGTCGGAAGTTTTTGTTCCTCACAAAAGAGTGAAATGAATTGGAGTGGAGAACACTGAAGGAACACTGAAGGAAATAATTCATTGTGTAACATTCCTTTTGTTAACGTGTCGAGATTCAAAGTTTTATTTGACGGAGTATAACATCCATAGCGTCCCCTGGTCTGCTGTCAAGTTGTTGTCGTTTTGAACCAGCTCCACCAGGTCCTCGGTCAGCTCCAAGACATTTGAATATGCACTGTGAAAGCCACGGCAGTGGTTATGACTGTGTTTAAAGTTGACTTTTAGCAGACGGCGCAGCGGGGTTTGTCCTCTGAGCCCTTTGAATGATTAACCTCGATAAAGGGCGCTATAAAACAAACTTTCCCGGAACAGTCACCATCGCTACGTTCAGGCTGTTTACATGTTGGTATGACATCCTGCAAAGCTGGCGTCAAATTTGCAAATATTTGCATATGCATTCGGCCTGGGATCTTCTCACAGACCTGAACGGTGCGTTTCACACGCCCACGCTACCCCGAGCTTCCCCGCCCGGTGTAGGGATTAAGCCACATGCACCTTTATTTGTTTATTTTTTAGTTTAATACGTCAAATAAAGGCGTGCCCGGGCCCATCCCTCGCTCCTTAATGAGGTCGCGGGGTCCGTGTGGTCGTTGCTTACGGCGCGGTTCGAATGAGGGCGCGGCGGTCTCCTTAAGTGGGATTTGAATATCCTGTTTTTCCTCAGCCCCGACATCCTGCTCTTCGACAAACACTGGCGCTGCTCCTCCGGCGGCTCGGCTGCCTATCCCTCCCGTTTAACGTACACGCTCTTTTCCTTCTTTCTCCCTCTAGGTATTATACTCTTCATTGGACTCTATCTTCTGTTTGGTTATGGAGCCTCGCTCCTCTGCAACCTGATCGGCTTTGTCTATCCGGCCTATTTCTCGTACGTATTAACTCCTACGATTCTCTTCATCACTGCGTTTAAACCTTTGTTCACACGACGATTGACGTATCTGCACGGCAGCTTCTGCATTAACGAACGTTAAGTTGGCCGGAAAAGGGATTTTGGGTCCGTTTGCGCGCACCCAGTTGCGTAATCTTATCAATGTGAACCTTGGGCCTTGTGAACCCGAGTGAGCATGGGCCGTCGTCATTGCAGGATCAAGGCCATCGAGAGCAGCAAGAAGGACGACGACACGCAGTGGCTCACCTACTGGGTGGTCTACGGGGTCTTCAGCATCGCAGAGTCCTTCTCTGACATCTTCCTCTCCTGGTGTCCTTTCTACTATGCTGGCAAGGTAGCCGGACGAGGGGGCAAACCCAACTTCCTCGAAAACAGTTTGAGATGTTCTTTTACGTTGTTTAATCCAGCGAGGTCCCGCCTGGCCCCCTCTCCTAATTGCCTTCACCGAGAGGCTATTTGACACTCATTTCAGAGCAAACCATCCCACGATACCAAAATAAATCAAGACTACAAAAGTTTCATCAGCGTTAAATGTATTATGTAGCACTATAAGAAAAATAGCATTATGCTCTGATCCGAGAGTGCTAGTAATAAATGAGAAAAGCCACTGATTGATGTCCATCAGTATTTTGTCTCGTGCTAATGTTGTTATCATAAACGTACGCTGTATTTGGGTGCATTGTCCAAATTTGCTTGGACAGTGTATTAAAATGGTGCCACATTCGTTTGGCCTCAAAATGCCGTTGTCCCTTGTCTTCTCAGTGTGTCTTCCTGCTCTGGTGTATGGCTCCGGTGTCATGGAACGGTTCTTCCATTTTGTACCAGCGCCTGGTCCGACCTTTCTTCCTGAAGCACCAGTCCGCCATGGACAGTATGGTCAGTGACCTCAGCAGCAAGGCCAAGAGCATGGCAGAGACCGTCACCAAAGAGGGTAAAAACAAACAAAAAAGAACTTACACTTACCATAACAGAACACACCCAATTTAGGGCCTATAGAATAACCAGATTGGATTACCAATGGGCACCTGAGCTTTTTCGGATCTACTGATCCTTTTACGGATCGTTAAAATCTAGTGAGAGTCCTATTTGTAACCCCAGCTCTGAGCCTTTCTTTTTTTAGGTTTTTAGTTTTTGTTTTTTTCTGGCTGTGAAGTGACTGCATTCTCTTGTTTTTATTCCCCCCTGCGTCAGCTGCCAACCTGGCCCTCAACCACGAGAAGAACCAGTGAGAAGGTGTGTGTGTGTGTGTGTGTGTGTGTGTGTGTGTGTGTGTGTGTGTGTGTGTGTGTGTGTGTGTGTGTGTGTGTGTGTGTGTGTGTGTGTGTGTGTGTGTGTGTGTGTGTGTGTGTGTGTGTGTGTCCGTGTGTCCCCCGGTCCTTGTGGTGGGGGGAGAAAAAAAACAAAACGAAATCTCAACGCCACTGAAGCCAAAGAAACTGATTTTTCGTCGCTACTCTCTCAAGACAGTCGCTGTGGGGGTCATCTTTGGGGTCTTTTTATTTCAACGACTTTCAACTGAGCCATGTTGTCTTTCATCTGATTAGTTCACTCCCCTTTTTGATGTATAAAAAATATATATTTATGTATCTGCACTTTTCCGCAATGTTGGCCACTGAGGTGGCGGTGAAGGAATTGGATATTATTCATGTTGCATTTACGTAATTTTTTGCAGTAAACGGCTGTGACACCGGTTGCCTTAAAACACGTCCGTGACTCTCTTTTTATAATCATGTGAAACGCGACCACACCTTTTGCTCTTATAACTCCCAATTCTCTCAAGGGGTGTGTGTGTGTGTGTGTGTGTGTGTGTGTGTGTGTGTGTGTGTGTGTGTGTGTGTGTGTGTGTGTGTGTGTGTGTGTGTGTCGTGGCATTCATTTCCTTGTAATACAGGAAGTTTCTGACTTCTGTTTTGTCCCATCTTCATTTTTCTTCTCATAATTATTAAGGAATAAAACTGGAATCTGAATGAATTCACTCATCTGGTCTCAGATTGGTTGGTGCCACTGGAGTCCCATCAGGCCGAGCTATGTCATTTCTCGCAGAAATGTGCGTTGGTTAAAATATTCAGAATCTGTGCATAATGATTCATTTTTAATTATCGCTCATAGAGTAAGTCGGTGAGGTTGTACTTCTATGCCCTGTGATTATCTACATATTAATGTATTATCAAAATATTTTAGTTTAGTTCCATAATCAAACATCGCTTCTAAGTTAACACCATACATTTTGATGACCCGGTCATTAATTTTAATCATTATGTCGTACGTCAAAATAAGTCAAAACAAATAACGTTCCGACGGTACGTTTCTGTGTATTCAAAACAGTGAACATCCATGTTTGAAATAAAACAGAATATAACTTCATTCATAATGTATCCAAGTTTTTCATTGTTTTTTTTTTTTTTGTTTTTTTTACCACAGTGTATCACCAGTAAGGACTGAGTCGGGTAAATCTTTTTTGCGGCATTAACAATTTGTCAAATCCCACATCTCAATCGCACAGTTATACTTTTGACCTGTCTCTGCTTTGGAGTACATTCCCTGGTATTCAGAGGGCCTAACCACCCATGCTGTAAATTGTGTTTGGCCCCATGTTCACGCTTGAGGGCCTCCGAATGGGAATCCTTTTTGTATCCGTGCACTGGATGTAATGCATGGGAAAATGGTGGATGAGGAGAAATGACCACACGCCGCCACAGGGAGAGGGGAGGCACCCATCTGGAAACAGCCGCTGTGGAGATCTGTCTGCTGGGCCTTTTGTTTTGTGTCCCCTCGGCTGATGATGGCGGATGGAGCTCAAATTTGATTATTGATTTAACTGGAATGGGGCATATTCCAGTGTCTGTGTCTGTGTTATGCACATTCTTGTTCCAAGGCTCTGCTTTGAGTTCAGTGCCTGTGATGGCCACAGACAGCAGCTGGAGAGAGATGCTCGGGGGGAAATGACAGAGTCCCCCCCCCCCCCAAAGGCAAGCATACAGTTGCAGGAATGCAGATTCGGATAGATCTCTCAATGCAGGAGGCTTTTAAGTGGCAATCCATAAAACCTGTCCGTGAAACAAGTCTTGTGTTGTGTGCATTACACTACAAGTCCCAGAATTATCCTCAAAACTGCAATGTTTTTGGGTTTTTTCGACATCCGGGTTTACCCTCGTTTCGTTTCTATAAAATTTGCCTTCTTCTGATCGTTTGTTTTGTTTTTCTTGGTCACTTGATAGTGGGGATATTTTTTCATCCAAAGGTGCTGTACTCAGTTTACTGACCACAACAAACTACGCTGCTTCATCGAATGAAATTATTATATAAATTATTCAATTATATATTCGATACTTATCAAATCAAACCTGTCCGATCTTGGCATTCTTGCTGGGAAAGGCGGACCCTGCCACCAATAATGAGAAAAACATACAGAGGAGCAAAT
>NC_137198.1:8678296-8690796 GCF_960531495.2 Zeus faber
GATGGTGACAACGCAGTGATGATGATGATGATGATGATGATGATGATGATAGATGATTGGTACGGTAATTCATACCAGATAGAATATTGTCCGCACATGTAGCTACAGTACGTGCTAACAGCCCTTTTCAGCCGTGAGGCCTGGAAAGTCCCCAGGCTGAGAGTAAAAACGGAGGAGGGGAGTCCCACCCGTAAGAAGGTAGGGTGCGTAGACAGATGTGAATCCTATTACCAATGGACACACAGCTGACAGACGCATGGACCTTTGTATTTGCCGTCCCACAGCTTAGTGTGGTCGGTAATCTGCGCTTGTTGTTATCTTGGGGGTAGTAGTAAAAGTGGCGTCAGTCGTCACAGAAGTGTTACTACGATAATAGTAGAAGTGGAAATAACCAGACGACGGGGACAATAATGACAACAGGTATTGTTGATGGTGTCGGCCGGAATGCTTCTAGGTAGGCGAAGGGAATAAGAAAAAAATCTCCTCTCTCAGAGTGCATATAGCCAGGGAACCTGACTTGGATTAATAATGGAAAACCAAAGAGTGAAGTTGAACCCCACTAACTCTATACCAACCCAAAATGTCCTCTCGTTATCTTTCTCACTAGCCCTCGTGGTCTCAGCAGAAGTGTGCTTTTGGGAAACCAGCGAGGCCAGGGTGACAGTGACAATAGTTCACAAGCTAGTCCACCTTGGGCCGACTTTCATACGTGTCTCCTCTTTGATGCCAAAGTGTGTTGGATGTTAACTCAGTTTGAGTTGCAGTGAGTTCATTTGAAAGATGGCCATATTAAAGATAATTGGATAATACGATGCATTGGCTCCGCTTCCTTGTATGCACAACCATCCTTGTCGTAGCTTGGACATCCTTTCCGTCTGCCGACTGGATATGGACACCATTATGTTGTAAATCCAAGGTTTCATAATGCCTGTTACTCAGAAATGAGTCACAAATAAGGACTTCATATAATGTAGACCACCCATCAATAGCCATGATCTCAACTGTGACGTGAGTTGAACATTTATTTTTATAAATGAGTCATTGCTTCAACTTAAAAACATTGCTCAATGTTATATATATATATATATATATATATATATATATATATATATATATATATATATATATATACTGTATCTATATGCTTTATATATTATATATATATATATATATGCTTTAATATTCGATATACTGTTAACGCATCAAAGGAATGTTTTTAGGTTGGTCTGTGTATTGGCCAAAAAAAATTTAATTGTTAAGGTTGTATTAATTTCCCTCAATGTTTTCTGAAAACAAATGACAGCGTAGGAGAAACATGATAATTCCAAGTGGAGCACAGGAGTAGCACCACCTGTCTGGCCTGGAATTCCCCTGCAATGTTTGCTTTTAACCATCTGCATGTTAATCAGTCTTGGATCAAGTGGTTTTCACATGAGCTGTTCCTGAGCTGTTCCTCTCCTGTAGAAACCAGTGGAATCCTTTCCAAACTGCAGAGTCTCCATCTGTCACCGCACTGGACGCTTCAGCAAAAGCCCTCTGCAAAGAATTAAAGTAATGGCTGGCAGGTCTACGTCGGCTGATAATATAAAATATAAGAGGAATTATGATGGAAAACAAAAAATACTGTTACGTGATTACGAGGTGATTACGTGCCTGCTTTGTTTGTTTCCTCTGCCAGGCCGTTGTATTATCGGGGCCTTATCGAGAGGCCAGACGGCAACGGGCAGCAATCCCAAGGTCAAGCTGAAATTCAAAACAATGTCCAAGAAGTTGAGCCAATCCGAAAGGAGATGCAGGTGGAAAACCGATTTTACTTATTTATCAGATACTAGTAACTGTTCCAATTGTTGCGAGTAACAATTGCAATGTCACTAGTAACAATTTGGAGACTTTCGTCATTGAATCCTATGGGGCTCCATGTTTTAGATGTCAAATAGGCAATGACTAAATGGTCCAAATTGGTACTAGTAACATTGCAATAGTTACGGGTAACAATGGGAACAGTTACTAGTATCTAATAAATAAGTACTGGTACCTAATACATTTTGACTAGTACAACTATGTAAAATATTTACTAGTAACTGTTGGAATTGCAACTAGTAACTAAAATATATGTAAGTACTGGTAACTTTTTAAAAGTAACTAATTCATCCTATGAATTAAATGTTGAAACAGCTTGCCATAGATCACAATCAGATCAGAATCAGCTTGATTCACCAAGTATGTTCACATACGTACAAGGAATTTGACTCCGTTTTTTTCCTTTCTCTCAATGTACAAACCTGGACTACACATACAGTGTATGTATATATATATATATATATATATACAGTATATACATATTAAAACAACAGCAATGAAATTGTAGAAGGAAGGCAATAGTGCAATGGTACAGAGTGCAAAGATGCTGGAATAAATATGGAATAGTAAACAGGTTACTTTATATACATGAGGTAGGTGGATATGACATTATATGCTTTTATACAATTTACAGTATATACACTGTGGTTTGTATGTACAGTGAGTGTTCAGTGTAACAGGTTTATTGCACAGGGACTGTCTCTGACACTGTGTGCCTGGTTTAGATGCACAGTCAAAGGCGTTACTACATACTTATTACATATATCTGCACTCTGTCTACACTGTATACTGTGAGGGTCATCACAGAAATACACATCGTCTCGGTACCTTTCCCAGGTGCTGTGCCAATGCACCGGAGCTACGTAAAGGGGGATTGCATCAAGTATCAAAGGGTTTCCCTGTGCATTAGGGACTGCATGTTGTGTCTTAGGGAGACTGCTGCTAACTTAAATCCTGGGAATTGGGTCAATGCAGAGCAGGCCAGGAGCATAGAGGAGGTTAAGCTCAATGATTAGCTACTAAGCCAAGACCACAGTGCTGCAATCTTTTGCACACTCTGGCAAATACACACGCACACACACACACACACACACACACACACACACACACACACACACACACACACACACACACACACACACACACACACACACACACACACACACACACACACACTGTGGCACTGCTCACAAGGCTTCACCTACATTAATATGATTATATGGACTATACAATGCAAGCACACAAACACACGTTACACACACAGACACAAACATGCTAAGCCTGATTTAAACTTATTAAATTTGTTTGAATTATAGAATGTGGAAGGATTCATTTAGGTAACAATAAATTGAGTATTTTTAGGAAAATTAAAATAGCCAAAAGGAAAAGAAAAAGAAAACTTTAACAACAATCATTATAAATGACAATCCAAAAGATTGTCTGTGTTGGGTGGATTACGCTACAAGTCCCAGACTTCCATTAGAAATGTCAATGTTGTTTTTCCACATCTTCTCTTTACACACAAACACAAATGCATTGAATGGCTTTTTGTTATGAAGTGCCAGCCAAATGAAGTATAAAATATGGGATTGTTTGACAAAATAAGATTACCACTTTAAATCGAGTGATGTGTGCACAATGTCATCTCTTAGATGAGGGAGTGGATGTTGCTCCACTCGTTTTATCTCAAGTGGTTTAGTGAATTTTATAGTTTTGTGTTTAAATGTGGATAATATGTATGCATATTTGTGAATTGGCTGTTATTGCGTGGACTGATAGATCAGTTCAGAATATATTTATATCGGAGTTGTGTATTATATTGATATTTATATTCTATGTAGATGTTGTGGAAAAGTGAACTTATTTAATCCTTTGTAAAGACTAAAGGCATTAAAGCTGAATTTAGCAATATTTCTGCTAATGAAATTGAATCAGAAGACTCTTAAGGGTTATTTCGCCATATGGTTATTACTTCTCGGCCACCATAGGTAGACGCCAAATAATTTCTTGGAAAAGAGCTCGAGGGAGTCAGGTGTAACAGTCAGAGTTTGTTTACATCAATCGCCATTTCCTTGGATTTCGCTTAATGCAACTTTAAGAAGCCGATGGAAATATCACCAAATATCACCTGTAGTGGAGCTGAATGTCCGATTAAGCCGCTTGAGGATCCGATCCGAGTGCATATTTCCTTTCTTTGCATCATCACCTTCCAAATGGGAACACATGGATACACACACACACACACACACACACACACACACACACACACACAACACACACACACACACACACACACACACACACACACACACACGAACACAAAAGCACACAATTCCCTACAGATGTGCAGAATCAGAACAGCCTGAGCTCATGTGTGCACTGCTCACAGAATATCAAATTGCCTTCTGCGTGGCTGCACTTGTAGCCGCAGACACCAGCACATCACACACACACACACACACACACACACACACACACACACACACACACACACACACACACACACACACACACACACACACACACACACACAGACACGTGCTGACACTCTTACTGACACCAAGGCTTCAGCTGATATTGTTGTTCTGCCAGAACAAGACAAACGCTGTGGATGTGATGGGTTTGCGTGTGTCTGTCTATATGCCTGTTTACTTGTTTAGTGTGTGTGTGTGTGTGTGTGTGTGTGTGTGTGTGTGTGTGTGTGTGTGCGTGCATCTGTGTGTGTATCCAATGCCTCTCAGTCACTAAGCCCCTTGGGAAATATGACCCCTAGGTCTGAGAAAATATTACAGAAACACAGAAAGTTCCTGGATTTATATTTTATTTTGTCCCCAAAAATACGCATCCCTTTTACAAATAACCTAATTTCCTCCACATTCCAGAATCCTCCGGTTGATTGAAACCCATTTTCTCAAGATACCAGAGGAGCGCTTGGCAGGCATCTATTTAAGCGCGCTCTTGATCTGTTGAAAGGCATTGTATTTGATGTTGGTTAATGCGCCTCCTTTGTGCCACTGCTTAAGTGGCTCTCTTGAGGGAAATTATGTGCATATTTACTCTAAAGGTGACATTTCCCCGCTCTCTCTATAAAATAAACGGGTGAAGAAAGCCGCGTGGAATCTATTTTCTGACGGAGAGGAGGCCTGTCGCTCTGTGCCAAAGCTATCTCCTAATGGAGTTTGGCTTGGCTGCCACAAATGCATTTATAGTATACCATTGATTAATTAAGGACCTGCAGTCCCCCCATTTCAGATGGAAGGCGAGGAAGGAGAGAGAGAGAGAGAGAGAGAGAGAGAGAGAGAGAGAGAGAGAGAGAGAGAGAGAGAGAGAAGAGAGAGAGAGAGAGAGAGGAGAGAGAGAGAGAGAGAGAGAGAGAGAGAGAGAGAGAGAGAGAGAGAGAGAGAGAGAGAGAGAACTCCCATTTGGGAGAATATGTCATTAATCTCCCAAGCCTGGTGTCAAGGACAAACGCTGAAGTGGTGGTAGTACAGACTCTGTACATGTGTAGTGTTTGTGTTTGTGTTGGTTGGTTGGTTGGTTTGTTTGTTTGTTGGACGGCCTGTGTGCATTCATTTTTGTATGTTTACGTGTTTTATGTTTATCGTTGTATGCGTTGCAACATACCTGCAGCGCGCAGTTTTAGGTTGGTGGTGGAGGTGGGAAGCAGAATGCTAATTTTAGATCAGGTTAAGGAAGAAGGCACAGGCGGGAGGGTGAGGGAGGAAGGGAGGGAGGGAGAGGTTTGGATGAACAGGATTGCTGTCAGTGCGCCGGAGCCCGGTCCAAAAAAAACAGGCGGTCACAGAGGTAGAAAGAGCGACTGACAGACGGGGACATCGATCAAACCCCAGTGGTCTGGTTTATCGATTCAGCAGCACAGGGCGACCTGCTGAGTAAGACAGTGGGAGACAGAGAGGAAACAATGAGGGGTAGAGTTGGGCGTCTCAGGGCACAATTTAGAAAAACTAAGGTAGAATCTTTACAAAGTAGACAAATTAAGAAAAAGGAGAATTGGAGAATGGGGAAGACCAATAAAGTCAGTAAGGGAGAGAGATATAAAGAGAGAGAGACTCATAAAATAAAACATAAAACACAGATTGTAAATATGGGGTTGGTGATGATATGCAATATTACACACACAGGTCTGATTTTGCATCATGTTGAGAGTGTGTGTGTCTGTGTCTGTATGTGTGTGTGTGTGTGTGTGTGTGTGTGTGTGTGTGCACGCTTGCATGTTGTGCATATGCATGCAAACACTGGAAACCATGCACAGGCTTTGGTGAAAAAATATCAAATGTTTAAGCGGTAGATAATCTGAGGTGTTGCTCGTGAGACATCATGTCATCGGCTCTTGTAAACCCCTTGACTTCATTAGATTTAGTGTAGATTGAGAACTGTGTCCGAAAAAGTCCAAAAGCTCATCAAGATCATTCCGTACCTTCATTTGCTGCTGGTAGTAAAAAAAAAAAACCAGCGCTCTTCCTTCAACTCAGCTGTGACTGTGTCTTCAGCCGTAAAGAACCAGACTGGAAAGAGGAGCCATTCTAAACTGCCTGTAAACCCCAAGGGGAAGTTCCTCAACCTCCATTAATTTTAAACTCTATGACTGATATTTTCTCCAACCTGGCAACGCAATTACAGACACCCCCCCCCCCCCCCCCCCCCCCATCAATAGTGGGGGCACGCAGAGCAAGCCCGACAGAAATCCACTTATTCCGTCTAGTATTGATGTCCATTTGCTGTTTCATTACAGGCCATGCTCAGAGAGCGCCGCACAATCACAGCTAAAGAAGTGTGTGTTACGGCTTGAAAAGAACGTTACTGCAAGTCTAGGCTCACAACAGAGTAATCATGCGCAATCAACATTGTATTGCGCACACAAACACACACACACACACACACACACACACACACACACACACACGTGCACTCAAACACAAATGTCCGAACGCAAACACATGTGCGCACTTATGCGCAAAAATATGCAAAAGCAGTGGGAGCGGCGGAGACCATTTGAGGACGTGGATCGGATCCATATGCATGAGCTGCAGCAGGCGATGTTGTGATGTACGGCCAAAGCCTTGAAGAGGGCCCTTGTGCTCTGAGAGTCAACAGTGTCATCGGTGGATTACCCACTGCCGCTGAGGACCCGCGCATTTATTTTCACTGATGAATGGAATCTACTAAAGGGAATCGGTACACAAAAGGACAGTGATGATCGTCAATTGTAATCTGCGTTTTCAGAAGCTGTGCGCTGCTGTTTGGCCATACAATGGTATTCCAAATGCCCACGGGTGATTCAGAGCTATGAGAGGCATGGGATGAACTCACCTATAGCACAATATAGCACAACTATTACAATTGCTATCGTCCCTTTGCAGACATTTTGACCTGGTTGGCGATGGTTGAACACGGCTGAAGTTAACGACATTATCTCTGGGCCGTTTCACTGAGGTGTAACTGCGTAACGGCATGAACTGTACAGTGACCTGACATGGCATTCAAAATGTCTGCAGCCAAAAGAGTCCATTGTCTGCCATTGGTAGTTGATAGCTGTGTGTCCTCGGTCACACGACTGAAGCGCCAAGGATTGCAGTCTAACCAAACAAGTCCGCCAATCCCTCCATTTCTCTTACACTGGTGCTCGCTTTCTGTCTCTGTCTCTCTCTCGGCTATGGCGAACGTGCCTTCTAGGTGTAACAGCATCTACAGCCTGAAGGGGGCAGCATGCCGGAGCAGAGCAACGACTATCGCGTGGTGGTGTTTGGAGCGGGCGGGGTGGGGAAGAGCTCCCTGGTCCTGCGCTTTGTGAAGGGCACCTTCCGGGACACCTACATCCCCACGGTGGAGGACACCTACCGACAGGTGATCAGCTGTGACAAGAGTGTGTGCACGCTCCAGATCACAGACACCACAGGGAGCCACCAGTTCCCCGCCATGCAGCGCCTCTCCATCTCCAAAGGCCATGCCTTCATCCTGGTCTACTCCATAACGAGCAAGCAATCCCTGGAGGAGCTCAAGCCCATCTACCAACAGGTGAGGGGGAGCTGGCGAGTATATAGGTTGCTAAGAATCAATGTGTGTGTGTGTGTGTGTGTGTGTGTGTCTGTGTGTGTGTGTGTGTGTGTGTCTGTGTGTGTGTGTGTGTGTGTGTGTCTGTGTGTGTGTGTGTATTTTTAGTCAATTTGCTCCCCTAGTGTAATTTTGAGTGTTTGGCATTCTGTTCCATCCACGACAGTGATGTGGGCCCCCCCCGTGGTCAAGAAGGGTACTACATGTGGCCAAATCATTGGCAAAACATTTAGATTTTAATAAATGTGTTGTCAAATAATAAAAAGCAAAACCTCATGTTACTCCCATGTCACTTGTGGACAGATCTGGGCCGCAAACATTTTTGAGCTTTTCAATGGTTGAAAACCGCTGCTCGATGACACAGAACATTAAATGAACACCCGTCCCAGAAGCCGCAATATTTATCTTCTTTTCCTCACAACCAAAGGGAACTTATTTGAAATTTCAAGCTTTGTTCTCCCCCCTATCCTTCAAAAGGTGCGAGGGGTGATCGAGCCGGGATCTCTTTTTCTCTCACGTTTACTATTTTATTTTATTATTTGATCTGAACATCTGAGCTCCATTGGCTGACGCTGTTGCTGAGGAAATATGTTTCTAACTCTGTGAGCTGCTTTCTTTCATCTCCATTTGAAGGCAAACAGCATCCACTGGGGTTCGCGTCAATGATCACTGATCGGGGCCAAAACGTGTTAAAGAATTATGAACCTGACACCACTTCAAGGGGCGATGGATTTTTTTTCTCATTTCTTATTCTCACTTTGTGGTGTCACATATACTGTACATACGGTATTTGTGCATCAATATTTTCATGACAGAAGCAGTTTGAACACACACCATTCACACATATTCCAATGTCAGCACATGCTGCATCAGAAATAACCACTAGTCCAGCTATATCCAGAGCCCAAGGTAGTTCTCTCTCTCTAACTGTCTGGATAGTATAAAGCAATAACTTGGTCTTTTATGGATGAGTTAATGATTAATTGTTTTTCTTAATATGTTTGTGAGACCTAAATAGCTGGCCAGTAGGAGAATACACAAACCACAACCTTTTCCCGACCAATTCTGCTGCTCCTTGAATAGCGCTGATATGAACAATACTGACGCAACTCTATATATATCTAAAAAAAAAAAAGAAGATAATTCCTCTGTTTTTTTTTTTTTTAATTCCGTCACAGGTTTTGGCCATAAAAGGCAACGTGGAGTCCATTCCCATCATGCTGGTGGGCAATAAGAGCGATGAGACCCAGAGGGAGGTGGAGACCAAGGACGGGGAGGCCCAGGCCAGCCAGTGGAAGTGCGCTTTCATGGAGACGTCGGCCAAGACCAACCACAATGTGACTGAACTCTTTCAGGAGTTGCTGAACCTGGACAAGAAGAGGAACATGAGTCTCAACATCGACGGCAAGCGCTCGGGGAAGCAGTCCCGCGCCGAGAGGCTGAAGGGGAAGTGCAGCGTGATGTAGAGCAAGACCCCAGGGAACAGAGGAGGAGAAAAGGGTAGTGAAGGGGAGGGGTGGAGGAGGGGAGAGGCGAGAAGAGGGGAGGAGAGGAGGGGAGAGGAGAGGGGAGGGGAGGGGAGCGGATGAGGAGGAAGACGGAAGACAGAGAGGAAAGGGGAGTTCAACACTCACAACAGCTGTAAATTCTCTGGATCCAATGGAGAGAGAGGGCATCAAAGAAACGATATAAACCGCATTTGAAGTTAAAAAAAAAAAAGAAAGAAAAAAAACAAAGCAGGGGGTCCTTTTGTTTGACTGGCACATTGAGATAAATCCCGCCCCCACCCCCAAAGCAGACAACAGCTTAATCTGTACCTCGGGGCGCACATCCAAACTAACTCTGCAGGAAGAAAAGCGGAATGGAAAGATGCGCGATAACGGGAGCCAAGTGCGTCAAAAAAACAAACAAAAAAACAAAACCTGTTCGAGGAACTCTCAAAATAGTCATCAAGAATTTGGACAGCAATAAACCTTTGGCTAGGGTTGGGGATATTTGGCGTACACACACACACACACACACACACACACACACACACAGTCAAAACCCCTTTTTAGTGCCCTCTCTCAATCCCAGCTCCCCTTTCCCCTGCTCTGTGCGGACGCCCTCGCCCTCTGCCCGTTGCTCCATATATCCACCAATATAAATGTAATCTATATGTAACGAAGACGACAAGGCCGCTCCGAGTCAGCCCCCTGCCGAAAACACCAACACCCTTCATCCAATTTAGGAGACGCTTTATTTTTTTTTCCTCCCCTCGGTTGACTTGAATCTGCAGCACAGCCCTCCATCCTGCTGTCAACCCCAGGACGAGGGGCGAATGCCCCCTCGGGGGAAACAAAAGGGATTCGTGGTCTCCGCCTGCATGAACGGCACGAGACGATGAAAGAAATGCATAATGAAGCAAGCGGCTCCAAACGAGGGGTTTGGCTTTTCAATCCCACAAAAAAAAACGAGAAAAAGAAACAAAAACAAAAAAACCCAGGCCGCTCCGGAGGACTCTGCGGCGTGTCACCGGAAAAGGGGGCAAAGTTTGCTCTGCGCGCGGGTTTTCCATCCAGCTCCGTGGTGTCCCCGACCCGGCGGGGTTTTAGGTCTTAGGTCTGGGACAAGGGACCGCTTCGGCCATAGTTTCTCTGAACCCCCAGTGCTACGAAAGATTTAAAAGAAGAGACTTGAGATCGAACATTCAACATCTTCTGTACCTTAAGCCAACTGTTGATATTTAGGAAGATCATCCGCAAAACTCCCTGACTGTTCTGATTCCAACTGCATCTGTCGGCAGGGTATATATACATATTACTGATACAAGCAACAATCCTTTTAAGACTCGCTTAGTATAGAATAACTCTCTGTCAACTCGGTGGCGGATGGAATTAAACGGCGGTTTCTGCCACCGGCGGGGAATCGCATCGGCTGTGAATCGGAAAGACAGGCCTTGTCTGTGGGAGTGATTTAACCACTCGAGAATCGGAGAATCATTGCCAAACGTGTGTAAAAAAGGGAAAGAACGAGACAGATATTGCTTATAGAGTTGGGAATGTCAACGTGCTTTGGCACTTTCAGGTGAAGGTTCCTTTCTGCCTTTATTTTCTGTTGTGGTTTTATTTTTTTTCGTGGCGTTCTTTAAACATGTGTCGAATTGAAACCAACCCCCCCCCCCCCCCCCCCCCAAAAAAAAAAAGAATGGAAGAAGCACAGAAACACAAATGTAAAGGGGGTCCATCTCCTCACGCGGGTCAATCGATGCCACACACAACGAAATGAATCTCCGTCAGTGGGTCTGCTTCCTGCTGGGTTTACAGACAGGTCACGTGACATTTCACATCCATACACACACTAGAGGACAGGAAGCATAACGCACACACACACATACACACACACACACACTCGCACACAAACACACACACACACACGCGCACGCGCAAATCTTGTGCTGATATGATCGACAGACACCAGGCATTCCCAGCCTAAATGCTCTCGCCTTGCACCTTATATCACAAACGTGCACACCTAAATTCACAACGACCGTTATTCTACTTTGCCATGTTGATCGCCTGCGTTATTTATATATATATATATATATATATATATATATATATATATATATAGCAAGTTTTTTTCCACTGAAAACAAACAAAAACACAAAATCGTCACGTGGACATTGAAAAGCTCGATATTGTTCCTACCGAGTGGACATTCTCTTGTCACACAGGTGCACAACGTACACAGGGCAGTCTAAAGCACAATACTTTTTTTACCAACATATCTATTTATACATTTGTTTGTTTGTTGGTTGGTTGGTTCTTCTATCATCCCCGCCCCCGGTTTGTTTCCTCCCCTATGATTCAAGTTTTTGACCATCCGTGTGACCAGTTGTAGATGTCGGGGTACAGTCGCGTCCGGATGGCGGGCTCAGTCACGTCTCGGTGTGTTTGCTTGTCCGGCGCAGAACCGACGCGCGGTCACGACGGGGAAGATCTGATAACGGCAGGCGGGCGCGGTGCGGCCGACAGACGACCCTGCGAGGCATCCAGATTTGATATATACATGTGTATACGACGACCAGCTTTTATGGGAGGGTCGGGGGTTTCGGTCGTGTGCGGCGCCCGGTTGCTCCCCTCTATCGCTCACTGTATGAAGGGGGAAACAGTCTGGTCCCCGTACGTTTGAACCCAAATTAAATAGATCACGTGCGTATCTCTCTTTAAAAAAAAAATAAAATAAAATAAAAAAGCACAGCAATCGTCATAGTGACCCTCTCTCTCTCTCTCCTTGTCTGTGGGCGTACAGCAGAGGAAGCAGTTGGGCACTTTAGGGTGACATTTCACTTGAGATTTGCTTATTAAAACAAAGCATCGCCCCATTTTTGACCCACCGATATTAATAGGTACAATGGAAAATGTCACTCTTGTGTTATTTGCTCTCATGGCTCCAGATAAGAAATATTAGGAATATGTACAGTTGATGTAAATAGCATATAAAACTGAGATAGCTTCAAGTGAAACGTTTTCATTGTGACAAATATGGACGCGCTGTCGTTCTGGGAGAAGCACGAGGCGACGGCA
>NC_137198.1:8695796-8760796 GCF_960531495.2 Zeus faber
TTTCCGTCCACAACACCCCCGTGGTCAGCAGGATTTGGTCGGGTATCCCAGGTCAATGTCTCTTAAAAGAGGGGGTCAGGCTGCCGAGGCCATATCTGCCGAAAAACCGTTGAACTACAGCACAGCGGGGAGAACCGCGTGAGGCCAAACCTGGTCTCCCCACGGACGTTTCACGAGTAGAAAGTATTTGGGGAAGGCTCCCGCCACAGCTGATTTTAGCTTTCTTATTCCGTCCGAGAGACAATTTTAGGGAAAAAAAAAAAAATAGGTGCAAAACAAAATCGTCAGAAACCACTGCTATCTCCCCATGGTTATTTTAGGTGCATTTCATACATGACTTGTGTTGGTATTAATATTCTCTACTTCTTCTTCCTCCGTCCTGTTTCCTTGTGACGCTCTCTCGTTCGTTCTCGCCTCTTCTTTTTTTTTTCTCTTTCTCTCTCTCTTTTTGGCCTTTTAATCCATCGCCGTCTCTCTCTGCCTTCTTATCTCCCACTCTTTCTCGCCCCCCCCCCCCCCCCCCCGATTCTATTTCCTCTCTCTCCCTCCCCCTCCCCATCTCTCCCTCCCTCTCCCCATCTCTCTCTCCCTCTCCCTCCCTCCCTCCCTCCCCCCGCTCCCTCCATCTCTCTGCCTCCCCACCGCCCCTCTCTCTCCTCTTTAAATAGTCACCCCGTGCTGTGGCGAGCAGCCGAGAACGGTTTCAATGGAGGTGACTGTGCGTGTCGACAAGACGGAAGCTGCATACGTAATGCGTGTGCGTGTGCATTCGTTGCGCATGCGCACTGGGGATGTTGACCGATTCCACATAGGACAGATGAGATAAGGCTGAGCTTTGATTTGCCTTTAATAGTAGCTCCCATGTCGTTTAACATATAACTTGGATCTAAATATTATGTTAAATTAAAAAAAAGGGGGGGGGGTAGATATATAAAGATAAAAATAATATTTTAAAAAATAATAATTTTGCTGCGGATCCCCTGCTATTTATGCAAGGACCCGGAGGGCAGTTTTGGAACCCCTGGCCCTATTGCGTGTAGGACTATGTTTAGACAACACGGGTCATATTACTATATGCCGAGTAATAATCTACACCCACACCCTTAACTCCCACGACTTCCATCCAACCCTCGGTGCGCATGCGCAAGGCCTGGGCCCTGGGGGGGATTTTAGAAAGGAGCGGCCTCGTCGCGTCTCCTGCAGGGATCGGGCCCGTCGCGTTGGCCAACCACGCCCCCGTGTGGCAGCGGGGTGGGGGTGGGGGTGGGGGTGCGGGGGTGCGCTGGGAGGGCGGGGGTGCGCGCATGCGCCGCGCGCACCTCACCGCGCGTGCGTCGTGCGCGTCGTGCGCGTGACGTCAAGGACGCGAGCGCCTCGGAGCCTCCGGGCGCGAGACTCCGGAGCCGGGTGTCCGGTTCGAGTGCACGTGGAGATAAATCCGTGGACTGACGCGGGCACAGCGCGGGCGTCGCGGCCCGGTTGCTCCGGCTTGCAGCTCCCCGGGCCCCGACAAGACGCGCAGCCGCACGTCCGCACCGCAAACGCGTGTCTGCGTGCGGGGTTATCCTGTCACAAGTGGATGGAAGTGGGGAGGGTGAGGGAAGGAGGGAGAGAGGGAGGGAGGGAGGGAGGGAGGGAGGGAGGGTGGAGTGGACAGACAGGGGGAGGCGTTTGGCTCGGCGGAGAAGAGGAGAGGGAGCAGAGAGGGGGAACCGGCGGACCTGGCCCTTTAAATCACCCCAAATCCGGCGCGTTCGGAGGTGAGTGCGGAGACACTTCGCCGTCTCGTGTATTCCGTGTGCCGTCGCGACGCGTACGCGCGTCTCTTTTGCGCGTTTTGCATTTTTGCGCGCACAAGCCTCCCGCGCCGCCGCCCCCTCACCCCGCCTCCCCCCGCACCCCCGTGGGGGGCTTTGGCGCACCGGAGGCGGCGGCGGCGGCTGAGAGGGCTTCAGCGGTGTCACGAATTTGGATTTCCCCAAGTCTTGGAGAGAGAGGGAGAGGGGGAGAGAGAGAGAGGGAGGGAGAGAGAGAGAGAGAGCTGGGGGGGGGGGGGGGAGTGGGGAAGGGAGGAAGGGTCAGTGCGTGGAATATTTCCTACTGCTTTAGCGGACTCTGGGAGGATTGTGCGCCACCGTACGAGCGAGGCCCGCGCTGTTCCATGTGCAGAATAGCGGAAAAAAAAAAAAAAAAGAACCGATGCGTGCGCTCCGGTCCTGCGCCCGGTGTCGCCGCCCCCCCCCGGGAAGGTTCGCGCAGAGCAGCCTGCGCCTCTCGTGTCAACACCCCCCCCCCCCGGTCCCTCTGCTCACATCCAGGGTTTGGGGCTTTGGGTCGGGTCTGGTCTGCACGTTGCAACGATATCAATTGCCGTCAATGTGCACGCAGGATCGCGTGAGTTTGGATGCGTGCTGGTGTGTGTGCGTGCATGCGTGTGCGCTTGTGTGTGTGTGTGTGCACTATGCGCTATCCGCACGCGTTTGGTGTGCGGATAGCCGTGACGGAGAGAGGGGGACATGCTGTTCTATCCATTAAAATGCCCGCATTGTGTTTTCACGGTGCACGGCGGCGCGCAGGGCCCGTGGCGGAGCGGCTCCGGCTCCTGCGGAGGAGCTTCCAGGTCTGTTAGAATAAAGATGCGGGCCTGCTACTCTGCCCACCGGGTGCAGGAAGAGGGCCCAGGCCAAAACACACGCAGACACGCACGCACACACGCACGCACGCACGCACACACACACACACACACACACACAAACACACACACACACGCACACACACAACACATGTTCTCTTCTCTTGTTTTGGGGGTTTCATAGACGTCGGTGTAATTGTGATAGGGACTTGGAGAGGCATAAAGGAGTTCATGTTTGTGTGTGTTGTGCATTTTGTATGTGTGCGCGCGCGCGCGTTGAGCCTCATCACTTCTAATGCGCCACAGCAGAAAGTTTGAAAGATCAACAGGCTAGACACTCGAATGTGCAGTGAAAGCGCCAGAGTTTTGATCGCTCTGGGGGGGAAAAAAAAGAAACCGTTATGTTTCACACACGCTTCCTATCCGCCATAATGGATGAAGTCATGTGTGTGTTGGGTGTTTATGTGTTTCAACCCTGCTGAATATATGGTTGTAAGCTGCAGAGGATGACGTGCTCACCTTGGTTTTCACCTTATCATGAAAGATAAGAAACATAATACTATAAATGAAAAAAGTACCTCGTTTTTCATTTATTTCAATCTTATCTAAAAATTTGTAATAGGCGAGAAAGGACGAGAAAGGCCAGAATGAAACTTGGAAGGAAGAAATGGTCCAAAGCCAACCTGTGTGTGTGTGTGTGCGCGCGTGTGTGTGTAGAGGGTGTAAAGATAATACTGTCAGTCCTATAATAATGGAAGTTTATCAGTAGTCTCTTGCTTATCTCCCCCCGCCCCCCGTCGCTCAAACAAACAAGTGCACGTGTATGCGCACGCACACGCAAACGCCCTAATTACAGACGTGAATCTCTGTGCTGCTCACAGCAGGAGTAATTAAAGCGGGACTCTCATCCCGAGAGAGCGAGAGGGAGGAGGAAGGGGGAGGATGGAGAGAACGAGGGAAGGAACGAGAAAGAGGGGGCCAGAGGTGGAGACGCAGAGCGAGAGGTGCGATTGCGTCAGGTGGTTGTCAGGTGTACTGCCAGTACACCACAGAGGGTCCGTGCTCGATATATCGTGACGCGCCATCATCGTCACAGGAGCTTTGCCTTTCGTCGTGGCCTCTTGTGTCGGGTCAGATCATCATCATCAACATCTTACAAATTGAAATGAGTTCAAATTGAATCGATCTCATCTAATATATCTAATCTAATCTAATCACATCCATCAAATCCATTTCATTGGATCTAATCTAATGCATCTAATCTAATCGAATCATATCTATCTAATATATCTAATCTGATCTAATCGAATATATCTAATCGAATACATCTTATCTAATCTTACATATTTCATATAATATTTCTAATCTAATTGAATATATCTAATCTAATCTAATCTAATCAGATCATCTAATTTTTGGGTAGCTGTTACACTTCATTGTGGATGTTTTTCACTGGACTTTGCTTAAATGGCTCCGTTGTGCAAATATACATTTTGTAATGTGTGAGTAAATTGTGATTTTATGTCTTTCCCTCGGGTATCTCTTGCAAATATGCTCTTGATCTTAATCAGACTATGCAAAGTAAATGAAATCATTACTACCACTGGAACTTTAATTACTGCAAATGAAAGACGATTTCCCATTTTTTGGAGTAGTTTTTGTTTTTGTTTCATTTGATTTACCTGCACAAGAAGGAAATACGGATGAATGTTTTGTGCTGAGAATTATTTTTGTGTGGGTTTATGAAATATGATCAAATAAAAATATCTTAACGTAACTGCTAGAATAACATTTTGTTTATCCCTGTGGGGGGGGGGGGGTCCAGGAAAAATTACAAAATCTGCGAATTTTAGAAAGTCATCAATATTCTATGTAGTGTTAATTCAAGTGTGCACGGGGCCTTTTACCTCTGACCGTAATCACTTGTCCACTGTTAAATACAATACACGTTGCATCATGTAAAACGTATTCATCCCAGTTCCAACTCCCCTGTGTCCCTCAGAGAAAGCCCGGGCTAACCGATGTGAGCTCAGCCGCTCCCTGACGCCGCCACTGTGACTCGGGAACCACTCTCGGTCGGGCAATCACCGCCCCCCAAAAAACTCACCGGCTTTTTTCGTTGGATTCACAGCCCTGCAGACCATCAGTTGGGTAAGACATATTTGCTTTATTCACTTGCGCCTCTTATCAACGCCTTTTATCAACTCCAGCGCACTTGGTGAACTGCGATCATCACGACCACCGTCATTTGTGACAAAATCTAACTTGCACCAGGCTGCACCAGCACAGTCACCTGGTGGTGGCGCTGTTACTCAACAGCTCAGGCTGCGAAGGGCCGTCGAATTTCAAGATGAGGGCGAGTCCCTGCTAACGAACACAGTGGCAGAATTACAATGATCTTTGCATCATTTTATGACCACCTCTCCCCCCCGCCATCCCTCCCTCCCTCTCTCCCTCCATGCCAGACTTCTCCTGTGTTGGTGTATTCTGATGGATCAGTATGTCCACCACTAACAATATCGCCCAGGCCAGGAAGCTGGTGGAACAACTGAGGATCGAGGCGGGAATCGAGCGCATCAAGGTACGCCGGCCGGCGCGGGCCTTCCACTTCGGATGTGTTTCAACGTGCACTCCTCCCATCGCCCTTTACCTTCCTCTCGCTCACTCTCCTCCCCACGTCCGCCGTCCCTCCGCCCCTCTCGTCCTGCAGGTATCCAAAGCGGCGGCCGACCTGATGAGCTACTGTGAGCAGCACGCGCGTAGCGACCCTCTGCTGGTGGGGGTCCCCACCTCTGAAAACCCCTTTAAGGACAAGAAGCCCTGCATCATCCTATAGCCGCCCGCCCACGCCACTCACACACACAGACACACACACTCACACACACACACAAGCACGCACGCACGCACACACACACACACACACACACACACACACACACACACACACACACACCGATGCGCGCACGCACAGACTTATATGCACACACAGTTATTAAGGCACTCGCTGTAAAACGCATTCAAATACATAGATACACACACACACGCATTGAATTGCACAACACACTCAAGCCCATACTGATCCTGAAACTTCTCCTTTTTGCACACACTCCTACACAGACAAACGTACAGTTAACTTTACACACACACATATGCATGCACACACACGCACACACACAAACACACACAGCCACTCTGGATAAGCGCCATACACAGGGGCTACCGCTAGGGGGCAGTCTGACCTGCTCAAATTGGCTAAGATCAGTATATTACTGAGTATGAACCAAGGTGCTTTGGTAATATTCAAATATGCTGGTGAATTCTGTAACTTCAAGTGTCATCTTAACTTGAAAAGGGAATTGGATGGGATTCTACACAGAGAAAGCACTGGCAGTGGAGTACTGGTGCAGGGGGTTGTTGTGACGGAGTAAAGGATGGACAGCGGTACAGGCAGGAAGGAAAGGTGACGGGGACCAGGAGGGGGCTGCATGAAGGCAGCCTGTGTGCTAACTGTGTGCTGAATGATCTAGTCAGTGAAGCCACAAACAGCTTAATTGAATTGAATTGAGCAAAGGTATCATATTGTTGGGTGTGGGGAGGGGGGTGCAGAAATATATAACCCCCCCCCCCCCGCCCAAATCCTGTTGGGGCTATGCTCGCTGAATAAATAAAACGAGGAGAAAATATATAAGATCTCAATGTCAGCAGTCGTTCTGCCTGTGGCTTCACCATCGCTGTCCGCAGTCCGGTGGCCAAAGCCCCAGCCGTGCCAACCCGCACGGGAAGTCAGCCCTCGATGCAGATCCGGGGTCAGCGTTGCCATTATCGTTGGATGTGTGTTGCTGGAATTAGAGGGTATTCACTCGATGCGGTGACGTGATCTGCAACTTGATATGCTCTGACATGAGCAGCGAGCCGGTCGACCCAAGAACTCCCAAGTCATTAACACCCGACGTTTACTGCTTTTTATCTAGAAAAAAAAAAACCTACGTGTAATTGAAATGTTTGTTTTGGATATTTTGATAGATAGATAAATAGACAATGCTGTACTTATTTTTGATCATTTTTTTCGTTTGTTTGTTTTTGGGGGTTTTTTGCAGTACAATTTTAGGTGCACTTTGACCCTAAATGACACAGGATCCGATTTTTTTTTTCCCATTGGTTTTTGCTGGTGGTAAACTTTACCATCGGTGGAATTAAAAGTCTGATCCTGTACCGGGGAAGATGCCAACCCCACCCCCCCCGGTCATACACAGAGACTTACAGTGAGGCTCCACTCGAGACGCTCTTAATGGCAGAGTGGTTTCCCCCGTCGCACCTTTTTCGCCACAGCCCTCCTCTGTGGAATAACAAGCGAACTTGATTGTAAAAACGTGGGGAGAAAAAAAAACGGTCACGGTTGGGGAAAAAAAAAAAAAAAAGAACCAAGTGTATAAACTTTCTTTCCGACGTGCAGAAGTGATAAGTTGAGAGTAGTTGTTTTGGGTTAGTTTGAGTCTCTTCTTTCTATGGAGTCCATGAATCCTGGTCAGTTGAGTATTACCCTGTACAGTGTTTGTAAGATAAACAAAAAAAAAAAAAGTTAAACAAGGAATCCCCTCTGTGGATGTTTTAAATTTAGACTTTTTTGTTTTCTACTACTTTGCGTATCATTTACTGTTCCGTCAGTCAGGCTCATATCCGTCTTTTTTTTTTTTTTGTCATTCGGGGTTTGTAAGGCTTGCAGTAGTCAAGGTTCAGTTCAGCCTCAGATATGAATAGAATACCTGCTTAATTCAATGATATATCAAATACATGTCAGATAGGAATATCATTCCTGTTATGTTTAAGATTGCACATATATAAAGGATGGAGTGATCTCATACCCCATCTCAGTACTCAAAACCGACTTCCTATCTACCCAGGAAAAGGGTTGGGGTTGGGTTTAGAAGTCTGCTACGTCCTTGGAGCCCATTGTGATTATTCACTCATGCATACAGTTTGAGACAAATATTGGACAACACACAGTTAAATACAAATATCAAATATTACCACACATATTACACACTCAATTGCAAGTTCTTGCTTTTATGGATTTACAAATACCAATTTTGGATATTGGTACTCGTAAAAATGCTTTAATACCCAAGAGTCATTACTCATTCTCTCCAAAAATGCCATTGGCGCATCCCTTCTTGCAAGACTTTCAGTAAATTAACTTTGCACATGCATGTGTCCTCTAAAGATGGCCACGGTTTTATACAGGGATCAAAGAAGGAAAGAAATGAAACGTTTTGCTTTGAGCGCTGTGAAAGTGCAGGCCATGCACGGGATGCCATTGATCTAGGAAAAACTACTCCACTGTTTCGGAAAGCAGTAGTGTGGACCCCTTATTTGGGTTCCGTGACCTGCTAATCCATTGGTAACTTTGACAGGACTTGTGTCGAGAATTGGACTTGGACCCGTTGGTTGTTTTGGTTCGCAAGCTTCCCACCTGGTCCCGAGTTCTATCGCTCCTTCTTGGAATAGATGCCCCGGGAAGAAGTGTCTCTCCATGGGGTTACATATGTGCTTGGGTAGGCATGCACAAGTGCATATGTGCAATTTAAAACCATTTGGGTCGCATAGGATACTCTACTGGCCATGCACTGCAAAGCATGTCCAACTTAGGCGATGTATTTTTAGTCTCATTTATCCACCCGGGTGAGGTGATTCAACATCCTTCTCATGCAACTTTGTCTTGCTTCAGGAGTTTAGTGGAGGGAGTCAATTTAAAAAACAATTTGCCACAAGAACAGTTGCATACCACCAACAGAGATAACCGACTTGTTTTGGGTGTAGGAAGATTACCTTCCCCAGCCCTCGAGATTTGTTGCAGTGTATGTGATGGTTCCACACGCAAAGCCCCGCCCTCATCTTTAATTTTTCCTCCGTGCTCTGCAGCTTTGACTTACTGACGTAGCACCAGGAAACCTCCCAGTGGTCCAGTTACATTGAGAACAGGATCTGCTGTATTGTCACACGAAGAGTGTGTATATATGTGTGTGTGTGTGTGTGTGTGTGTGTCATTCATAACGTAGTAGATTTTGCAAAAGTAGCAGGGAACAGCATGAAAGAGATGCATGCACACGTGTGTGTGTGTGTGTGTGTGTGTGTGTGTGTGTGTGTGTGTGTGTGTGTGTGTGTGTGTGTGTGTGTGTGTGTGTGTGTGTGTGTGTGTGTGCGCTGAGGACGTGCCGTGCAGGGTGCTGTGTAGTGATATTACAGCTCGACTGGTCAGAGTGACCCTGACCGGGGGAGAGATCGCACGATGCTTCGCTCATTTCTCGCAGCAAGACCCCCCCCTCACGCCCAAAATGATTCGGAGAGATACAGACACCCCCTCGTTACGACATGTTTTATTACGTGCCAAGACAAACAGCACGAATCAAGATGATTTAAGCGCGGGCTTTAGAATTCTGGACATAAAAGGATTGGGCAGGTGCTCGACCCTGCCTTCATCCGTGCATGTTTAAAAGCTACGGCACAGGAGCCGCAGTTTATGTTTCGAAAGGATTTCGTCTTCTTAGACACACAGGCCCGGGTCCCACAGATCCGGGCCGAGGAAGACGTGCAGGTCCGAGGGGCTCTGACCCCAGTGCATTATGGGTCATAATAAAGACTAGAATCAACTTACAGTATGCGCCGCTCCCCCCCGCACCGACAAACACATTCAGCCCCATTCAGGCCATCGACACCTTGTTTTGGTTTCAGATCGCGCGCACACTCTGTCTCCTTGGTTCAGATGCCGAAATCCTATCCCTCCTTGCTCCTCAATTCCCCCTTGAATCCTGCAAGAAGTGATCAGTTCTGGGAAATTGTTGTGTGCGTTGTTTTAAATACGTTTGATCAAAAGGAAGTGTTCTGAGACGCTGTTCGATCGAGCAGCTCGCTTAAAGACCCGACAAACACCTTTTAAAGTATAGTGGAGGGTTCCATTCAAGTCTTGTATGACTTGGCCGCCGTCTCCTTCCACGTTTGACCCGCGCATCGAAGTTCACATGCATTTATCCAAAACGACGCTTCACTGCTTTTGCGGCCAAATGCGTCTGGTTTGCGTGGTTCACGTGAACCTGCGTCGACACGCCACCCGGATTACGATCAGGTGACCGAGGACCCGTGATAACCCTTGGTGCAAAAGGGGCTTTAGTCACATACACAGATATCTGACGTTGTTTTGCGGCCAAAACGATGGAGGGACATTATTATTATTTTCGGGTATCCATTCCACCGCCGATCGGGTTACAAACGGAGGCGACGAATCGTAACCACCGGCCCGTCGCCCCCGCTCGTCCGATCGGTCGGTTGTGGGGTATCAGCAGCCGGGTATCCCACGCTCGTGCGTTTCCGAGGGCGTCAGACCGGCTGAGCGATGTCCGTGGCGGAAACGGCGCCGCGAAACGTCTCGCTACGGATCGTGACGACAAAGCGGGGAAAAAGGGGTGGAATTTCTGGTCAAGTGGCGGGAAAGAGGATCTGAACTCAGATGACCGCCGATCAGCTCCCGAGCCCTGGTCGAGAACCATCTACCATGTTCTGATTTCCTGCTGTGTACGCATACAGTATATGTATCTTTTTTGCCTTGATTGATTCTAAAGAAAATATATCTATTTTTTGTAACTGTTTTTCCTCTGATGTGCCATAACTCATGTTTTCTTGCACACTGTCAATATTTTGTGGATATTGCTGTTAAAAAAAAAAAACATGATATTGAGAAGTAGATAACATTAATAAAAAGATGATATAATAACACATGCCTCTGTCTTGGGGGTCATTGTTTTAATTCTGTTGCGGCTCCCACAAAGCCGCGTTAAATCCCAGTGCAATTGAAGGCTGTTGCTAAGCTGCTACACACACCGTGCATACACAAAAGGCCGATATGCAAATAATCTGCAGCTCCTGCGGCAAAAGGCCAGAGTGAAAAAAAAACTATGAGAAAGGTCAGATACAGCTTCTCAGTTGGGTCATTTCACAGGAATGTTTTGTTGTTATTCTTGGTCTCTGTGCCCTTTCAGACTTCTGGAACAGTCGCAAGGCACCTGCAAACCCAACTTTTCCCGCCCCCACCCCCTCCGGCAGTCTGAGCCAATCAGAAGGAAGGCCGATAACCTCAGCCAACGGAGAGCCCGAGCCACACCGCCACATCCCCATTCCAGCCTCTCCCCTGTCCGGCTGATAGTAAACAAGCGGGAGGCCCATGTGCCTGAATGTTCCTTCCCCTGCTCCTCTCGGCTGTGGGGCTTGTGTCTGACATGTGAGAACAGAGGGCGAGGTGGAGAGAAAAACAAGCGGGGGGGGGGGGGGTATGAAAGTCAGACAGCGCTGCAGAACATCTCGATACCTGCTGAGTTTCATGGTGAGGTAGAATGGGTGGGTTCGCACAAGTAGCAACCCATGCCATGCTCCATTTGTATGCAAATGCGTAGTTACACAAGGCATTCCTGTCAATCAAAAGCGTTTTTTTTTGCAGTTGCTTGAATCTGCACCCACACAAGCTTGCGCTTCCAGGCTGAATTGACTGAATTATTTATCTTGCATTGAAAATCATTTTGCATCGATACTTTTCCAGGCTCGGTGACTGTTGGGGAAAGGCTTGCCGTTGGTCTGCATCAGCTTGTTTTGCCTGTTGGTGTAGACATAATAGGTTTCTGTCTCCACCCGGTTTCTGTGCCCCATTGTATTCACAATAAGGGTTGCTGTAAATTTAGAGAGCGTTGTCCGGACAGACACACGCCGGCCCCTTGTGTGTTTTTCCATTACGGCTAATGTAAACACGAGACAGCGTGACTCAGCTACACTTTCTACTTTCATTACGCACACATGGGTATCTGCTTTGTAATACACAAAAGAGATTCATTACACCCATAACACGGTTTATGATGCAATAATTTATTGTCTTCTCTCATAAAATAAATTACAGAGGCAGCTTCTTTGTAGTGCAATGCAATCCATAACGCGTAAATTATTGGTGGAGCACTAAAAAATTGAGCACAACCTTTTATCTCTAACATTAGCAGCTCTGAGGTCTTCCCACGGCTTCCCCTATTCACAAAATAACTTAACGGATCGTTTTTCCATCACGCAACACTGTTCATCATGCCTCTTGGCGTTCTGGTCTGACCAGAACACCTCAGTTCCTAGAATCCCTTTTGAGGTTTTCCCTGTATTGCCAAGGGGTGTTGTTACTCTTTCAGATTCTGCAGCGGTGAGTCCTCCAACGGGTTGGGCCCCGTGTGCCCAGAGCACGCACACACACACACACACACACACACACACACACACACACACACACACACACACACACACACACACACACACACACACACACACACACACACACACACACACACACACACACACACACACACACACGGCACAACCTGTCTTCACCAGGGGAGACGCAAGCGCATGCAGTGCCACACATACACACCCTCCTCGCAAAACATCCACCTGTGCGACGGAGAACAAAGGACGAGGCGGCGTAGTTACTGTACTCTGGAATTCCAAAGACGTACACAGACTGGGCTGGGCTGGGCTACAACTGGCTGGGCTGCCCAAATAGCTGATTAGAATGTTGCTTATCCATCCCATTAGATGTTTTACCCTTTTACACGACGTGGCAGTAGGTAAATACAAAGTTGACATGGTTAAAAAACGTCGGCATACACTTGGTTTCATTGGTATCCTCATGTGTTCCACGGAATCTCTCGAACCAGATTCTAGTTCCCTCCTTGCCCGACTCCCAGCTCTACTCATCAGTGTCGATGGAAGGGAAGTTGTGCTTCTCGCTCGGGGGCCTGGAGCCCCTCGGCTCTCTCTCTCTCTCGCTTACTTTCTCTCCCACCCACCCCCCCCACCCCTTCCACCACTAGCGTCACATGATCCTTCCGCTTGTGGCGTCGAAAACGCCGGCGAGACCCGCCGTGTCCGGCGGTCAGGTTTTGTTTTCGCCGTCGGCTCGGCTCGCTCAGCGCTCCTGTAGGACCAGTTCAGGAACCCACTGGTCCAGGCGGCGGCTCTCCCGGCAGTAGGTCCCCACCTCCTGCAGCATGGAGTGGTCCGCCTGGGCGTCCTGTGGCGGGACAGCAAAATATTCAGCAAAATCAATGCATATTAACACAATTGCTGCTCAATGGAGGTGCTTAACAGAAAATAGTATAAAGTTTGCTGGTGACCGCCGCTAAGCTGGTAGGCTTATTAATTAATTACATCAGAAATGTTGACTCTGAAAAAATGAGACCCTAATTCTAATTCATGACTAATCTAAGGACTTTGGAGGCCTAATGTTTGCAAAACTGAAAGTACGGCATCGTAGGAACTTTTTAAGTGCCTGCAGACACCCTCCCTGCATTGTGTGTGGACCGCCATGATCCAACCCCACTTCACCCCGACCGCTGTGTGTCCACTCACCGTGACCAGGATGCAGTGCAGGTCCCCTTGCTCCTCCTGGCCCCTGCCGGCCTCGGCGGCGCCGGGTTGTCTCAGGAGCCCCTGGAGCCGCTGCAGCCCCGACACGCGCAGGATGGTGATGCCGCTGTCGCAGCAGAACGACTGCAGCAGCGTGAAGTGGATCTGCAGCGCCACGTCGTCCGGGTCGTCGGCCACCAGGACACACAGGACCACGCTGTCCGGGTCCCTGGGGATGGGGAAGAGGCGGAGGAGGGGGCAGTTAGAAAACAGGGTCGAGTATTGTCCGGCATCAGGTCAAATGTTTTGATTCGGGGGTCAACTCACGCATTTAGAAGTTTGGCGGACTCATAGATGCCCGTGGTCAGACAGTCCTGCTTCTGGGCCGCCACCAGCAGCTCTTCGAGAGCTCGACACACCGACTGGGACATCCTGAGACACCGGGGTAACAGCAGAGAATTATACCAGCGCTTGTTTCATTGTTTTTTCAGCCCTTGCTAGCGTCGGGTGTCCGCTTCTGCTTCCAAACACAGACAGTTCAATAACTACACAATCATTAAAGGTCACTCTAGTGCGGCGCTTCTCAACACGGGGTCCGGGGGACGCCCCAGGGGTCCTTCAAGAGGTACCAGAGGGTCCCCGGCAAAAATGACCAAACATTAAACATCCCCATTATTTGTTTTATAATACGTTCATTCAGCACCATTTTGGAATGTACAATAATGACTGTTATCTCTCTAAGTACAGTATAGACACGTATGGAAGTTCGAACTAAATCATGCATAACATTCAAAATCTTCTCGGATTGGAGAGCCACAGATACAAGCTCATCGTAGGGAGCCTGTGGCTCACTGTGTATCAAACTGAGGCGCCTTGATATGAAAAGGGACGCGCACATGCAGAGTTCTAGTTAAAAGGAATTGAAATAACACGTGCAACATCCGACAAAACAACATCACAATAAGTCAAATAATAAAACAAGGAAACAACAATAAAAATAAAAGAATAACGTAAACAAATGAAATGCAATTAAAACAATAAAAACAAACCAAAAAAAAACAAAACAGCACATGCTTCTTCCTAAACTCTCCAGCTGCAAGAGTTCTGGAAAACAAGAAATAAAAACAAAACAAAAGATAAATAAACACACACCCTTTCTCGGAGATTTTGGCCACAACGACCTCCTCTGGGGTCATGCTGCTTCGCAATAAGATCCGCTTGGGGTGAACGACGCAGGGACGGCAGCAGACCGAGGCGCACGTCGATCACCGGGAGACTGAGAACGTGAGGCTCGGGGCGCAGCGCCGAGGCTGCGCGGAGGGCGTCAACCAAAACAGGGGCCGTGCGCCTTCTGCAAGTGGAACCAGCGTCTATCTAAACAGACGTCATATTTGAGCATCGCTTTGAGGGACGCGAGGCAGGGATCAGAAAGCTTTGCAGGGTGCAATCGGTTTACGCAACCGATTTTGCTCTCGTCTCTCTTTTCTGTTTGTTGATTTTAATCACAATTTATTTTTAAATCATTTCCATAGCCCGGACGCAACTTTATGACACTGGCTGACACCTAGTGGTGGAGGGGAGTCAACGTGAGATTCGAAAAACAACTTTATTGTGGTTAAGAAAAAAAAAAAACATTTCACGACATTTCATAAACCGAGAAATAAAACATGTGACGGTGTCATGTCACAGTGGTTATTTATTCAAACAATGTCATTTATAAGCATTGTTGTGGAGTTGCAATGCAAGTTGCAACCCGCCCCAATTAAAACCTTGCCAATTACACTTACATTTGAGGTGATTTTGTTCTCATTTTTTTTTGTGTTTGATTCGTTGACCATTTCTTCATAAGCAGGCACCAAATGTATGGCGCTGGCTGACACCTAGTGGTGGAGGACAGTCAATGTGAGATTATAACAACAACTTTATTGTGGGACTGAAAACAACATGTTTTTTTTGTTTTGGACGAGCTACAGTGAACATGTTACCATTTACTATTTTGGATGCGATATATATTCCTCTCCATCTCTATATGTATTTCTTACTACTATGCAATAACTTTTAACTTTGCAATAACTTCTAAATTTCTAATAGAGTAAGGAAAGCGTTGAGTAATACTGAGCTTTGGTTATAATGTGCAGTTGCTGTAAATAATTGATTGATTGTTACCGTTTATGATCACATCAATGCACGCAGGGAGGCTTTCCCTAACGACAGTCAATTTAGAGTCCAAGCGAGTTGGTAAGGGAGACTCTCTGGACGTGGCATGCGGCGACCTCCTCCCCTTCCTCTTTAACCTGGTTCTCGAAAAAGCTGTCGGTGTAGTTGAGCATCTGCTGCACGGCGCTCATCAGCAGGATGTCGACGTTCTGCTCCAGCTCCAGCTCCTGGCTGTAGTTCTTCACGGGCATCACGCAGTTCAGCGGGATGCCCACCGCCGCGCTCAGATCCTGGGCCTGCGTGCCGGGAGGGGGGTTGGGCAAAAACCTTATTGTTACTTTTCTAGTTTATAGTCATAGCTTGTTATTAAATGCATTATGCTTGTTTGATTTTTTTTCTTTTAATGCCTTTTTCTCACTCACTCACTCAAACACTTGTGCAGTAATAGACGAGCAAGAACACTGTACGAACTGCAACAACCTGGTAAACACATGTATGTATGTATGTATGTATGCATGTATCTGCCTGTCCGTCTGTCTGTCTGTCTGACTGTCTGTCTGTCTGTCTGTCTGTGTATGTATGTATGTATGTAAGTACAGTATGTATGTATGTATGTATCTATCTATCTATCTGTCTATCTATCGGTCTGTCTGTCTGTCTATCTATCTCCTTCTATCCATCCATCTATCTATCTTATTACTTGTACTGTAGAAGGAGCACTGATGTGCATTTCGACATGGTTACCTTCTTCTGAATGTAAGTGCTGCGGTAAACGTTGCTCAAGTTCTCCGCTACGAGAGGACACGCCTCGTCCACCTTGGTCATCAGCAGAAGTTGGGGTATCCCTGTGTGGATCATCAAAGACAGAATGATACATACTGTATGTAAATCAAAGAAATAGAACAGGGCAGAACACAAAAGAAGGACAGATTTAAATCAACCTCAGAAGATGTGACAAACCCTCGCCCTCACCCAGTTGGTTGGTCTTTTTGCGTATGGCTCTGATCTTCTTTAACATGTTGTCGGGAAGAATACTGAAGTTCGCGGTGTTGAACACGTACACCACGCAGTGAATCCGGTCCTTTAACGTCACTTTCTTCTTATAGCCCGCTGCGTCTGGCTCGATAGGCGTCGAGGAGTTGAACTACGGAGCCAATGTCGGGAAAGCCGGTGTTGGACAACCTCGAAATGTGTTCAGGAGAACCCGCTGATCAGAGCGACACCGGACGTTTTTTCTGTTCAAACCTGATAACGGTCCTGGATGTGACCCTTGTAGATGTTGACCAGGTCCTCGATGTCCAAGCCAGTTTCTTCTTTCTCCTCCAGCCCCATGGTGTCGCACAGAATGAGCGGGATTTCCTCCCCGCCTTTGCCTGCCCTGATGGAATAGGTGCGGAACTACAGAGGGAAACACACGAAACACACACCGTACTAACACAGGTTACACGTGGGGTTTCGTTTCATTTTTGTTTTTTTGTTTTTTGTTTTTTTAACGATCCGGTCGCTCCGGATCTTGGGGCTTCCGCCCTCCAGGCCGTCGTCGTGCTCCGGTACCTGGGTGGTCAGGCTCCTTCCTGCGGTGCCGCAGATCGCCTGCGACGTCATGTTTCCCCGGAACACCGAGTTCATGGAGTTGAAGAAGCTGGACTTCCCGGCGCCGACGGGCCCCAACAGCAGCACCCTGGCCTTGGACACAGAGTCGATCTCGGGCTGGTACGCCTGGATGCCGCGCTTCAACTGCTGCCTCCGCCTGGAGGGGGGAGGGGGGAGAGCGGCGCGGGATAAAGTAGCGAGAATTGTTCCATCCGTGGATTTCAGTTCACTATGGGATGGATGCAAAAAAACCCCCAAACAATGTATTTATTTTGTTTTGCAGGAGAATGATAAAGCACCTGGGAACGTAATGAATCTGTAGACAAAATAATGAAACCTTTATGTCCTTATGGTACATATAATATGTGAATATGAATGTTTTGGTGAGGATCATTTTTACCCCAGGGCCGTTATATAAAGGATAGGCAATGATTTGGTTGATGAATATTTTTCTTTGGACACAATGAAACCTTGAGGAATTCTTTGAATGTGCTCTCAATTTAAGTGAATTTCTTCATACTCAGCAGTCCACTGGACGCTCCTCCACGGTTTGGCCAGGAGACCTCCCAAGTCTGTGCAGGGGGAGAGGCCGGTTACAAACCCAGAGCCTGCATGCTGGAATCAGAACCCTTTTATTTGATCATCGGCAATTTGTGGCTTACATGAATCAAAAACACAATGTACTTTCTGCCTTCACGGTTCGATTACGGCCGGCGTACGTTGGACACCTTGTTCACCTTCCACTCGATACACCTCAAACTCCGTCAGGTCCAAGTCATCTCCGTGCATCTCTTTGGGACTGAAGTTGAAGCCTGTTCCTGGATCGGACGCTATTTTGGCTTGTTCCTCTTGCAGGAACACCAGTGCACCGAAGTCGGGGCCCTCGGTACCATCAAAGAAACCGTATTGACCGTCGATACTCGCCACTCGGAGCGGGGGCAGGTATTCCTCGCCCGCGCTCATGCTGTAGAGGAACGCCTTGGCATCGACGACCAACTCCTCGGTCTGATTGTAGTTCTTGGCCGTGTAGGCGCCAAACACGAAGCCGGCCTTGTTGTAGGCTGCGATCAGGGTGGGGCCCTGGTTGTCGCAGCGGTGGTGGAACTGCTCGCCGGTGTAGCCGTGAACGCTGGCTTTGTAGAGCAGGTGGAGTCGGGAATGTAGAAAGAGAGAAAGCACTCTCCTCTCCTGGACCACGGAGAGGCCGGATCTCACCGCGTCCATGATGCTGCCGGAGTGCAGGCGTCCCCGGAAACGATGACAAAAAAAGGAACTGGATCAAATTGACAATAATCAATATGGAAAGGGAAAACAAAGAGAATGAACGATTAACGATGTGTTTTACCAAACAGTTTTAGTCTTAAATGAGGGTTAGGAAACATGCCTCAGTATTTCTTTATCGGGATTCAAATCAAATAAGGCCCACTGACCAATCTGCCAGGATCTCTATATTATCTCTATGCTGCACCAATAAATTATATTAATGTTAAAGAAGTAGAAGAACACAAGAAAATTGTACGTATAACGCATATTTTAGAACAAAAAAAAAGTTTTTTGTTTTTTTCATTATAATGACTGTTGCATTGAAGCAAACTGAAGTCGTCCTGGCAACATGTTTAAAACGTATCTGCCAAAAAATATAGCGATGTGTGTAAAGCTTAATATTAGATTAGGCACATTTTTTTCTCTTTTAACGAAAAGGGTGATATATCACAAAATCTCTGAGGATGCGCCAGTTTCTGAACCGGACAGCGACGTCATCAGCTACATGGCGCGACGTCCACAGTGATGCGTCAAAACGGACAGTACAGCTGCTGTGGGAACTGTACTTTACAAAGACTTGTTTGAGCACAAACAGTACTTACATCTACATCTACACTGAGGGAGAAACGAAGCGAACGCATCTCAATCCGACTTTCTCACCTTTCAAAGTTCGTTTCTTTCCAGAAGTCGACCCGTTGTCCGGTTCAGCTCTACGGTCAAAGACAAAAGTGAAAGTAAAAAAAGTGATGATTTCTGGATGTAAACAATAAATATATATATATATATATATATAGTATACAGTGTATATATATAGTACACGACCGTATATATATACACACAGCATACATATATATATGCAGTATACAGTATATATATACACAGTATATATATATATAGTATACAGTATATATATAGTATACTATATATATATATAAATATATATATATTGTTCAAATCCGGAAAACATCAAACATCAATACATCTACACTGAGGGGGAAACAAAGCGAACACATCTCAACCCGACTTTCTTACCTTTCAAAGTACGTTTCTTTATTTCCTTCTTTCTTTCTTTCTTTCTTTCCTTCCCAGAAGTCGACGCGTTGTCCCGCTCAGCTCAACCGTCGAAGAAGAAAGTGAAAGTAAAAATGTGATGTTTGTGTGAAGTCACTCTCTCGCCTCCGACCAGTTTCATCCATCCAATCCCGGGCTGGGACCCCCATGGGCTCCCTGTTCGCTTCAGAATGGATTTTAAGATTTGACCGGTGACTTTCAAAGCACGTCTGGGTCGGACTCCGGGCTTAACAACACTTATGTTGAGCCCTTTCTGCCTGTTCCAACACTTAAAACTAAAGGTGACCGTGCCTTTATAAATATATATATATATATTCTGTATATAATATATATATATATATATATATATATATATATATAGGAATATATATATCCGTCCTAGGAACGGAACTCGATTGTTAAGTGAGGAGTACCTGTATATACATAATATATATACACACAAAAACACACATCCATATATATATATACATACTATACTGTATACGATACATATACTTTATTGTTTAAATCCAGAAAACATCACTTTTTACTTTCACCTTCACTTTCGTCTTTGATTGTTGAGTTGGGGTAGACTTGTTGACGTATATATATATATATATACTGTATATATTTACTGTATATATAAGTCAAAAATATATTTTTATTTATACATACATATATGTTTATATATACAGTATATATTTATAATCTTCAGTCCTATAAATTTAGTGTGCGGGACAGGTCAGTAAAGGGCATAATAGGAGCCTGAATGTGAATGACCTGGAGCAGGTCATTCACGTTCTTGGCCCGCGTCGGGTCAAACGGCCCTTTGTTTGCTCATAACATCGATTTAACAGTCACACGGCTTCTATCGATATCTCCATATTCTCTGAATACAAAATAGTGTTGCGACGAATCAAGGCAACGTCTTCAGTAAACATGGGGAACCTCATTGGTATAAAAAATAATAACCAAAATAAATGCAGCAACCACCCCTCTGAGTGCCATGATCACTCTTCCACTGCTGCCAGGTGGGCAGCTTCTTTCACAGATCACTGAATTAGGCTCACTACACCTCCAGAGGTGATGGTATCCAAGAACCACCCCTCTTCACACACACACAAACACACACACACACACACACACACACACACACACACGCACACGCACACATCTGACTTCGTGACACCTGGCGCCCTCAGCGTACCACTTGTAAACAGTAACAATCCCGAACTTTCACCCTCGGCACTCTCCAATGTTCCCAGAGGACCTAACCCGACAGACACACAGCCGAAGCATCGCCGTGATGAACATTCTTTATTCTATACACACAATTCAACATTGTCATAAGATGGACGAAATGCAAACGGAAAGTGAAATGTTCTCAGCCCTCCATGACATGCATGCGGAGCAGGCTTCCAGGCCTCCTCTCTCCCACCAGTGCTCTCACGCCAGATTCATTTTATTCTCAGTCCTCATGAATATCATGAATGAAACAACAGACATTTTTTGACATGCATGACACATCCTTGGTTTTGCTTCAGTCAGCTTCTGAGGGTCTCAAAGTTGTCATTGCCCCTATTCGCTGGTCTAGTTTAATCTCCTTTGTCGTTGCAAGCATACTGTGGAGCTGACAGCTGTGTAAATATTTGATTTGATGCATACTATTTGGAGGTATGAGGCTCAAGGTAACTTTCCAGGCCATATTAGTGACGGTTATGTCTGTTAAGTGATTGGTGTTCGTCAGCCTGTGCCCAAATGTCCTTGGCCAGAACCAGTTGTCCTTTCTTTCACTGCGGTGGTTGGGACCATAACGGGCCCGTCAAAATTGCCTTGAATAAAATATTATCCATCGTTATCAAGCTTAGAGTGATAATCACACTGTCTTGGAACAACAGTTGTATTAACTGGTTCTGTCCAAAATAATCAATGATTTAATTAATTAATTGCAATAGTCAATTAATGCATTAATCAATTAACCAACCAATTAATAACACATTCATTGTTAATTGGATAAAGTGTTGATTAATTTAAAGTACTTCATTCAATGCGAGCTATGTTACATTTTAGGATACAGTGGTTATTGAGGTATGATTTGATAGATCCCTCCTTTTCCATAGAGTCAATTATGAACAGGTGGGTGAAGGGGTGTTTGTGTACTTAATGGATGCATACAATTTTGTTCTGTAACTTTTTTTTCCTGTCATTTCTGAAAGTAAACCGCTGAGTGTCCCCGTGCTTTGGTGTGTATGAAAAGTGCCACATTCACGTTAGTGTGAACCACCACATTAAAAGGCCATACAGTGACAGAAAGTCAGATTTAAAGCGTTGATTAATACACATCTCACTAAACACACAACACCCGGCTCTCCGCCCGGAGGCCCCCCCCAAAAAGAGTGCAAAACAGTCCCCAAAAGAAGATGACAGATATAGTTGGAAATGTTAGTATCACAATGTAAGTTCATGACAGATTACTCATCAACATCTTTATATTGTAACTATTTTTTGTCAAATACATAAAATTTAGAAATGAAATTTTACTCCATTCTCTAATTTCTGGACACTGTCACCCAAGAATAAAGAATATCAATTCAAAATGGGCATTTTTTTTTTTGTAATACAACCCAGTGAACAAACCCCATCTACAAATGTCTGCAAATCTTAATTTTTTTTTTTTCTATTTAATTAAACCTACATAGTTTGAGGATGAAAGACTTGGAGCCATAATACTGACTGATGTGCATGTCATTGAATAAAGTTTTCTATTAACATACAGGTGCCCAGGCAGTGCCTAAAAACAGTTGGATCTGGGACGGAAAATAAACACGACTAGTCCTTCTGGTCGTAGTATTTGGGAGTTTTGTAATTTGATTTGCAAAAGTATTGGGACATTTTCTATCAAATAGACTGTTAGACAATGAAAAAAAAGGGGGGGGGTGAAATACAGCACAAATGCTGAAAAAGTGATTGGGGGTAGAAAACCCTACACAAAGTGCCTTTACTGTACATCCTACATTCTAAGTATTTTGACACACCTGGGGTTTGGGCTGCAGTTTGGATCTAAGGAATGAGCCCAGTCACCGCTCCTGTGCTCCCCTCGCCTGTTCAGCGCAGGGTGACTGGGTCAGGATATTTCATGCAACAATCGCCCACTGGGTCATGCGCTGTCCTTGGAAAGTCGGGGCTTTGAGTGAATGGAAATAAGGTTTTTTTGTTGCCATGAAGGCCTTTTCCCAGATAAAGAAGGGGGGGTGGGGGGTGGTGAAAATACTCCACCCAACCCTATATATCAATGCAATGATCATATACTTCCTCATTTTCACCTGTTCATTTTCCCGCTTACTCAGCCCTTCTCATTCACCCCGATTATAGGTATCTACATCTCACTCTCTCTTACTCCCACACACTGAACTCCTATCCCACGCGTACTCCCTCCCTCCCTCCCTTCACATTCACCCCAGATCACACCCTCCCGTTCGCCGCCGCGGCCCTGTCTCAGAACTCGATTTTGCAGGCGGGGAAGGTCTCGTCCTGCATCGCCACGGTGCTGTTGGAGCCCAGGACGGTGATGCTCAGCTCCCTTTGTCTCTCCAGGGTCTGCTGGTACCATTCCTGCATGGACACGGACTCAAAGGTGGGGATCACCGTCACCTGGAGGGGACCAGAGCCAAAGAAAGAAAGGAACGAAACCATACAAGATGGTAAGGAGAATGGATTCGACACCGGACATGGAGATATCCCTCTTGCCACGAGTCAAAGTACGGCCCACTTAAATGACAATGTCTGGCTTCTTCTGAGAGTATAAAGTCAAGAATATAAGAATCGTGTTTGTGTGTCTAAGAGGCGTGACTGTAACCCTCGGGCTCAGAACGTATTGATGCCGATGGAACATTGTTTGGCTGAAAAGACGTTGAAAAGACAACTATAGCTCTCGGCTAGAACCCGGCTAAATCTGGCTGAAAGTGAAGGTTTAGCACCATATTTTCAACTAGTAGGCGTCACTGTATTTCCTGTTTTGGTCTTCATTCATCCACGTGATTCTCGGGGTAATTGAGTGCTACGCTGAGCCAGAATCAATCTGCAATCGTCGGGTTTAGACTACGGTTGACAGAAATAGATCAAACTGCGAAATGCTTCTTCTAAGTAGCATCAGCGAAATGCCTAACATGTTTTGACATGAATGATGTGACTCTTATTGTGTGGGCATACCTGCATAGGTTCAGTCCAGGACGTCTTGCCGTCTAACAGGGCATCCAACGTGCCCCTCATCAGCTCCTCCCTCTCTGGGCTCTGCCCACTGATGATGTAACAGGAAGAGCGAACGCTTCTGAAGAAGTCCACATTGACAGTGGGAGTGGAGGCTCCGGAGGGAATATAGGCCAGGTCCACATATACACTGAGCTCGCCCTCACTATTAGACTTTGGGCCTATTTGAGGAAGAAGAAAAAGGCTCAGGAGTGTCGGCAAATAAGGTTCAGGTTCAAACTCAGCTTCTGGTACCATTTATTGTTCACATGGTTACCTGGACTGGGCGAGGTCTTGGTGGGTGCAAGCTTGGTGCTGCTGGAAGAAGAGGTACGAGGAGCTGCTTTCCCTGTCCCACCACTAAAACCCCCTGTCTTGCTTTTGCCCATCTGTGTTGAACCCGCAGCTGAACCGGATCTGTGGGAGGTGTCTAAAACCTGGTGAGGACAGATGGAATCTTGCATAACTGGAGAGTCCACAGCGCCGCTCTTTTGTCGAACACAGAACCAGCTTATTTCCGAACAACAAGTTCTTACTGAAAAGATGATGGTTTGAAAGATAGCATTGTGAGTTCTGAATGCCAGATTTCACTCGAGCGAGCACGTTGCAGCATCTCCTAAAATGTTGCCATGATTTCCTTCAACTTGCATCGTGAGGCACACTTGTCCTTAGTCGTACAGTAAGAATCAAATAAAAAAGCCTTATAAAAAGCCAGATAAAGAAGTGAAATACTTAAGCCATTGAAAGAGTCACCATGTAGGAAGGGGTAGAGGGAGGGAGGACTATCCTCAATTCAATCCAGTGAAGTTGGCTATTTATAAACTACAATTTGTGTCCGTCTGACTTTTCAACCGAGTAAAAATAGAAAATGACGAGAATGGGTCTTCAATTTGAATCTTACAGCACGTGCGGGGAACACAGGTGAGGTGACAGGTCAGCCTTATTTGGCAACATTTGCGGCCTCCGCCCATGACGCACATATCGCTTACATTCCGACGTTGAATCCCCAGAGTAGAGAGGACAGGAAAGAGGCTGAGGTGGTTCATTAAACCCCAGAATCTAGGTTTGGAGGCTGAGATAGGCGCCTGCTTTGTCATAATTCAGAAAAGTTGAAGTTCAACTTTATTGTCACGCGTATCAAACAAAATGAAATGAAAATAATGAAAAGAGGAAATATCAACGAACTGCTGGACAGGCAGGGGCTGACACTATTTGGGAAGGCAGTATCTCACAGTTGCTTGGCATAGCACAGTTTATTTCCACAATTTGTTATTTTGTATTTAAATGAATAGTTCACGCAGCTTCAACTCACCCCTGGTGCTTTTTTCCCTCGCATGCCAGTAGCTTTTGGTCCCTTCCCATGAGTCTCGGGATCAGACTGGGGGACTGGCATACAACTGTCCTGCTGGGGGGGCAGAGGAGGACTATCCCTTAGCGGGGCCGGAGGAGGGTCTGGGGGAAGAGACTGGTGGGTCGGGCGGTCATGGAGGGAGTTAGTCGGCTCACTACACGAGTCATCCTCATCTGAATCCAAGGCTCCATCCGCTGTGGTGGACGGGCAGTCCTCTGTACAGTGGGGGGCGTTTGAGTCACTGACCGACGTGTCCCTGGGGTTGTTGTTGTTGACGTGGTAATTTACTCCCCTGGGGGTCTCACCGGCACCCAAGCTACAGTCTGGGGGTTTGAAATGTTTGAACTCGCACGGTGAAACCAAGCACAGGTCCACCTCATGCGCCGCGGACTCGAGGTGAAGGCTGTTAGAAACCGCAGGCCTTCCCATCTCCAAGCCCGGTCCCAAAGACCTGGTAGGCTTCTTCAGTTGTAAGGACATTCCCACTCGGAAGTCCGAATCCATAAAATGGCTGCCATTGGCGTGGGAGTGATGAGTACTGTCATCGCCCTCTCTTTGGCTCGCAGCGGTTGGGCCCTGCTCAAAAGACATAGACAGGGACTCGTCCACCTCTGTGGACTGGGGGGAGCTCACCTCAGCCGGCATGGAGTGAGTAGTGGTGGTGGTCGTGAGCGACGGAGAGGGATCGGGAGCTCCTTCTTTGAATGAACCCAGAGAGAGGAAGCTCAAGTTCTTCTCCCTTGGAATTTGCGTGGCTTGGCCTTCTGAGGTGCTTTTGAGCTCAAACTGTGGCTCCTCACCGGGCACTGATGAGCCGGCTGGTTGGATAGCATCCGCGCTCTCATCCATCTGTGCCTGCAGTCTGCTTAATTTCTCTCTGTTGCACCACACATCGTCTGGGGACAGGCAGTAGGGTGTGTGGCCAGCGCTGTTGGGCCGTGAATCAGCGGAGGCCGGTCCGACCGTCTCCTCATCAGGAGTGACGGGGGCCTGGTTCTCCAGTGAGGACCTTGAGGGAGGGCTGTTCTTCAAAGCCCCGTCCAGGAGAGTGTATTCAGTCGGCGTTAAGTCTTGCTGGGCAGCGTCCTCACCGTTTGAATTCTCTTTTAAAGGAGATGGAAAGCCTACAACTCTGGCAGGCTTCTCTGGCTTGTTGGAAATTTGGTCGGGGCGGTCTCCAGATCCTTTCAATGGGTCTACATCCACTTTATCACCGCTTCCATTATGTCCTTCCATTATCCCTGGTCCACATGGGGCTTGTTCCCCCAAAACCACTGGGTCCTCATGATCGGTTAGTTTATCCAAGCCTCCGGGACTTTTTTCTTTTCCCAACTCAGTGTTTTCACCTGCTCCTTGGGCCTCTTCCCCTTCAATTTCCTCCCTCAACCTCAGAAAATCTGCCGTCATATCCTCAGGAGTCGACATTTTGGAGCCACAGGGGTTCTGTTCTTTATCCTGCTTCTCCTTTCCGTGGCCCTGTAGGCCTACGTTTTGCGGCACTGCTCCCTTGTCAGGATCCGCTGAATTCTTCTTTTTCCCTTGTTCAGCATTGGCACTCGCGTTCTTGGCATCTAAATTGGAATCGGTCTTTATCTCCTTTCCTGATGGTTTGTTTGCTTTCTTCCCCGCTGTTTTAGTGTCATTTTTAGATTCCTTTTGTGGCTTTGTCTTATTCTCATTCTTTGGTTTCGAGGGGAGAACTCCTTTTTTCACTGGTTCTTTTCTCTTGGGACCATTATCCTCTTTCTTGCCGGTCTTCTCATCCTTTTTTACATCCCTCCCTCCTACCTTTTGCAGAGTGCCCTTCTCTGATGAGGCTGACTTTTTCTTGATGATTACCTCCCTGACATTGGCTTTATCAATCTCTTTCTTCCCTTCCTCTCGCACAACAGTACCATTTACTGCTTTTCCTTTCTCCTTCACCAGGCTTTCCTTGGCCTCCTCCCGGCCCGCTCTCTCTTTGCCTAATCTCAGTGGAACCTCCTTCCCCAGCGACCTCCCACTGTCCTGGCTCACTGTTCTCCTGGCCTGTGCACTTTCCCTCTGCTCCTCCAGGTCCCCTGTGGTCATGGTGGGCTTTTGGAGGAAGGCCAGTCCTCTGAGCTTCTCCAGCCCTTCGAGTATCTTTGCCTGCGGGGTAATGCCGGGGAACAGTACCCTGACCACCTTCTCCTGCGGACATGCCGGGTGCCACACCAGGAGAGCACACACGGACGCCAGGGCGGTGACAGGGAGGGTTTGGATCTGAGACTGGGAGGAAGAGGACGTGGTGTCGGGCCAGTTCTGCAGGAGTGCCTGGTACTCCTGACTGGTTTTGCCAGGGTGGAGGATGTACAGCTCCAACTGACCAACACCCATTTTCTGGAACAGGGTCATCGGGTCGATGGGGACCCCTCGTGTTCGGAACATGGGCTCTGGTCGGATTTCTAACTTCTTGAGCAACTTCATGGTCAGAGCTGCTTGGTCTGCGCTCTTCAGGACACTGTCCACACCTAATAGAGAAGACACCACTATTGCAGTTATGTTACAATTTTTAGCCTGCATGACATCTTCACGTACTGCCTATTACTTAATATTTTAGATAGATAAGATATTTAAAATATTTCTCTTTTTCTTTTACACAAATCGTTAGGCGATGAATTCTTAATTCATATATTTTCTCCAAAATCGTGGGATGTGGGATTAAATAGTAAAAATAGTTCAAATTTTTCATTTGAAACCATCACCTGTTCCAAGACAATTTTCAACGGTATGTTTTAAAGTTACAATCTGTTAATATAAGTATTTGTATTAGTATTTGATATGAATCAAAGCAAGGTGCTGTTCATATTTAATCACACTTCAGGGTGGAATCAACGTTATACATCCATGACGGCATCGGTGAATCATTCAGTTATAAATGTTTTAGTGGTCACCCACATTGCTGTTGTTCTGTCTGCAGCCTGCTGGGGGCGTTGAAGAACACCACGCCGAGTTCTGGCGAGATCAGCCTCTTCTCATCTTGCCACAACAAAGGATGGAGAGCAATAAAAAATAAAAATTGAGGGAGAAAAGTCATGTAGGAGAGAAGTAGCATTTGAAGACAAATGGAAATCTATTATTTCCCGGCAAGATGTTCATACTCAGCTTCATCATCATCATCATCATCATCATCATCATCATCATCATCATCATTATTACCTTTGACATCTGAGCCCATCTCCAGCTCGGCCACTTTCCGTTCCAGGAACACGTTGACCCCCGGGAGGTTCTCGGTACCGATGTGGGTCAGCAGCACCGCATCCACGCGGTCCAGGTGGCGCACCAGCTTCCAGAAACAGGCCTGGGAGTCGGATCCCCCGTCCACCAGCATTGTGAAGCCGTTAACGGCAAAGAAGGCACAGTCGCCGCGCCCGGCCGGGAACACGTAGCAGCACGGGCGGGAGAGCTTGAGAAAACCCACCGTGCCGGGCGGCGGCAGCAGGTCGAAGGGAGACAAGGGGCTGAGGGAGCCAGAGACCAGGGAAGTAAACTCCCCCAGAGACTCCATGGCAGGCAGGACCTCTGGGGGGTTGATGCGCAGAGTCAGCGGCCCCGGCGGGGCTTGGTTTCCCAGGAGGGTCTCCCTCCACTGGCCGATGTTGGGACAGCTCAGGGTCAGAGTCGGCTTGGAGGGAGGCAGAGGGGAGAGAGCGTTCCCTCTATCACTGAGCTGAGGGGATGAGGACGGGGAAATTGGCAGTTCATCTTTTATTCACTGCTCCTCCAACAGGGTTTGTTTCAATCCAAAACATGTTATTTTTTTTATTTTTTTTTACTTACTTCTTACCCCTTTCTTGACATGCACTTTAAAGGGTCTACATAGATATATTTCCATGTTAATTTACGTATTTAACCTTAAATATTAACCTGATCTTAAAAGTAAACTCTAAATTGCTGGATTACGTAAAAAAACAAAAAACGACCGATCGTTAGAATTGTCATGTTGTCCTCGTATAACATTTGAAAGAAGAATTGTAATGCAAGTTAGAGCCGTAATAATAAGAACAACAATAACAATAATAATAGTTAAATAAAATAATAGAAAAATCATTATTGTGACAGTAATACTAGTGATACTACCGCTACCAGCAATTACTACTACTACCAATATAATAATATTATAACAATCACATATTTATAAAGTGATTTTCATGAAAACAAATCTCAAAGTGCAAGGCAGGGAAACGAGACGCTGCACCTGCTTCGTGAGGGTGGATCTGAGTTGCTGAGGGGAGAACAGACCCCTGTGCAACAGCAGGTCTCCACTCTCCTCCACACTCTGTCCAGCCAAGACCAACAACTTGTGAAAGGAGTTACTGTCAAGGAGGCCACACACCTGAGAGCAAGGGAAAAGAGAGAGAGAGCGATGGATGGCAAGAGAACGAGAAAGAGCTGTGACCCTTGTAGGCACAGCGGTAAAATCAAATCTAAAAGTAATGACGGGGAAGATCCAGGAAAGTCACACACAGTAAAGTATTAAGAGGTGAGGTGAATTATCAAGTGACACACGTGTGTAATGTCTCTTTAAAACCAAATTAAATGACATTTATTTCACGGTCCACCATTTTGCGTCTTAACCAGAGGCTGTCATTCATAGAGCGTTCATTTGATGTTAACACTAAGAGTTATCTTGGGGACGAATAACGAGATTAATAGTTCCGAGCCGACGTTCGGCGAATACATTGTTGATGAAATCAAATTAGCTGATTTCATACAGGAAACCGAGAACGGAAGACTGACTTGCAATGCATCTGCGTTGGGATACCTGTCAAGCTCCTAAAATGTCTTGCGCCTCGCAAAACAATTGGCGGGTTGGCATATAAACACGGTCGTAATTATAAGCCTGAAGGAGCCAGGGCTGACAGCAACAAGCCCAATGTCACAAATGGAAAACCGAAAAAAGGAGGCCGGAACGTCTTTGACTTCTTGCCGCGTGGGCGGAAGAAGAACATCATTGTTGATCATGTCGGCGGCGACAAGATGGAAGCGTGGGAACATATGGTTCCACAAGATCGAGGCCTTTCCACCTCTAATCAGAAGCGCTGTGAATAGCGAACGTCTGCGGTCGCGGACAAGGGGAGATTTCAGAATCCAAGCAACAAAATATAATACATATTGTATAATAAGTAGAAGGACGTTAGGCCTCGTCTAATTTCCGCTGAACAGTGAAAGAAACGCTTTATTCACGACCGTCAAATGTGTTCGGGTTGATTTAGGACTGTTTTAAATTTGTTTTTTTAGTGACTCACACTTCACAGGTTTAGGAGCCGCTTCCTAAGTTTCATTACGCTTTGTGCTTTACCCTGAGGTCAAAAACATGGGAGCCTAAGGATTTAGGACCGACACCGCCGTCGCTTTTTGTTTTGTGGTCAGGCACCAGGCTTCATCCCTCACCTCGGCGTGGACCTGCTCCTGGGAAGGGCCGATCAGCACCTGAGCGCGCAACACCCTGGTGCTGTGGACCAGACACCTCCGCCCTGAGCCGCCGGAGGGGAGGGAGCAATCACAGAGGAGTTACAGAGGCTCAGACAGAGAGTGACAGAGATGAGACGGTAAAGCCAGAGACGAAGGATCTGCGAGACTACAATGGAGACCGCCACGGCCTTCTCCCGTGGCGGTCTCCATTGTAGTAAAAAAAAAAGACAAATCGCAGAGGACAGAGCGGACGAGCGAGGGCCAGACGGACAGATGGACGGCGCGGAAAAAAAACAAAACGGATTGACTTCCCTTATTGACCCGGGCGGAGAAAATAGAGGAAGGAAAGGCGCTGAGTCAGAGAGGCGGCCCGAGGCGGAGGTGTCGAGCTGACTTAATCCGGGCCTAACGGGGCGGCAAACAAAAGTGGAACCGGATTAGTGTCCGAGGAGCCCGTGACGGGGGCACGGACCAGGAGGGGGGTCACGCGCCGTCGCTCTTCCTCGCCGTTCAGAGACGCTTAAAGATGAAATGGCAACAGCGGCAGATCACATGTTTGCCACGTGTGACTAAACCCGCCATGGGCGCGGGGTCGAAAAATAATGTACGCCGGGATATCCCCCCCCCCCCGGGCTCTCTGCTACCTGCACCCGGCGACAAAAAAGCCGTAAAGCCTTTCATGGCCAGCTTGAGAGGTAGCTCTCCAAATCAGGCTGGCAGACGAATGCACTGTCACTCGCCGGTCGGAAAAAAACGAAATCTGTGAAATGTACTAATACGCATGCCATTTTGTGCATTTCATTTTTCCGCTTGAAAGCGAGAAGGCATTGAAGGCATGGAATCAATGTTGTAAAAAAAAAAAAAAAAGAGGGAAGAAGAGAGGGGGGAAAAGAAAGGCAGAATGCAGGGCACCATTGTTAGTGTCCGAGGGGGGTCCACCCATATTTAACAATCCACTGAACACCCCCTCCCTCTCCCAACTTTCCTTCCTTCCTCCCTCCCTTCCTCATAGACACAGAGTTACGGTCGCCAGGCTGGTAACCATGGGGACAGGCCTGCATGTGTGTGTGTGTGTGTGTGCGTGTGTGAGTGTGCGTGTGCGTGTGCGTGCAGAAAATTAGGAGTTATCCCGGCCCCCGGCACACATGCAACGCGACTTCGCCCGCAACTTACCCGAACCCTTAAAGGAGACGATGTGATGGGTGAGGAATTCTTGCAGGAAGAGATTTAGGTCACAGCGTTTCGGGCCCACTTCCCATGACCGTATCCCTGCGTGTCCAACACATTATGGTATGGTCACATGGTCACAGTCACAACACGGCCGTAACGTTCACACTCAAACAGGGACGTTATGTCCAACAAACGGACAGACAGAAACGCAGGCAGACAAACAGACAGACAGACAGACAGACAGATAGACAGACAGACAGATAGACGGACAGACAGAAAGACAGACAGACACGCAGGCAGACAGACAGACAGACAGACAGACAGACAGATAGATAGATAGATAGATAGATATTTATAGAGAAAGAGAAATAGACAGACAGACAGACAGACAGACAGATAGATAGATAGATAGATAGATAGATAGATAGATAGATAGATAGATAGATAGATAGATAGATAGATAGATAGATAGATAGATATAGAGAAAGAGAAATAGACCGACAAACAGACATGCAGGCAGACAGACAGACAGACAGACAGACAGACAGACAGACAGATAGATAGATAGATAGATAGATAGATAGATAGATAGATAGATAGATAGATAGATAGATAGATAGATAGATAGATAGATATAGAGAAAGAGAAATAGACCGACAAACAGACATGCAGGCAGACAGACAGACAGACAGACAGACAGACAGACAGACAGACAGACAGACAGATAGATAGATAGATAGATAGATAGATAGATAGATAGATAGATAGATAGATAGATAGATAGATATAGAGAAAGAGAAATAGACAGACAGACAGAGAGATAGATAGATAGATAGATAGATAGATAGATAGATAGATAGATAGATAGATAGATAGATAGATAGATATAGAGAAAGAGAAATAGACAGACAGACAGACAGACAGACAGACAGACAGACAGACAGACAGACAGACAGACAGACAGACAGACAGACAGATAGATAGATAGATAGATAGATAGATAGATAGATAGATAGATAGATAGATAGATAGATAGATAGATAGATAGATAGATAGATAGATATTTATAGAGAAAGAGAAATAGACAGACAGACAGACAGACAGACAGACAGATAGATAGATAGATAGATAGATAGATAGATAGATAGATAGATAGATAGATAGATAGATAGATAGATAGATAGATAGATATAGAGAAAGAGAAATAGACAGACAGACAGACAGACAGACAGATAGATAGATAGATAGATAGATAGATAGATAGATAGATAGATAGATAGATAGATAGATAGATAGATAGATAGATAGATAGATAGATAGATAGATAGATAGATAGATAGATATAGAGAAAGAGAAATAGACAGACAGACAGACAGACAGACAGACAGACAGACAGACAGACAGATAGATAGATAGATAGATAGATAGATAGATAGATAGATAGATAGATAGATAGATAGATAGATAGATAGATAGATAGATAGATAGAGAGAAAGAGAAATAGACCGCCAATCAGACACGCAGGCAGACAGATAGATAGATAGATAGATAGATAGATAGATAGATAGATAGATAGATAGATAGATAGATAGATAGATAGATAGATAGATAGAGAGAAAGAGAAATAGACCGACAAACAGACACGCAGGCAGACAGACAGACAGACACGCAGACAGGCAGGCAGACAGACAGACAGACAGACAGACAGACAGACAGACAGACAGACAGACAGACAGACAGACAGACAGACAGACAGACAGATAGATAGATAGATAGATAGATAGATAGATAGATAGATAGATAGATAGATAGATAGATAGATAGATAGATAGATAGATAGATAGATAGATAGATAGATAGATATTTATAGAGAAAGAGAAATAGACAGACAGACAGACAGACAGACAGACAGATAGATAGATAGATAGATAGATAGATAGATAGATAGATAGATAGATAGATAGATAGATAGATAGATAGATAGATAGATAGATAGATAGATAGATAGATAGATAGATAGATAGATATAGAGAAAGAGAAATAGACAGACAGACAGACAGACAGACAGATAGATAGATAGATAGATAGATAGATAGATAGATAGATAGATAGATAGATAGATAGATAGATAGATAGATAGATAGATAGATAGATAGATATAGAGAAAGAGAAATAGACAGACAGACAGACAGACAGACAGACAGACAGACAGACAGACAGATAGATAGATAGATAGATAGATAGATAGATAGATAGATAGATAGATAGATAGATAGATAGATAGATAGATAGAGAGAAAGAGAAATAGACCGACAATCAGACACGCAGGCAGACAGATAGATAGATAGATAGATAGATAGATAGATAGATAGATAGATAGATAGATAGATAGATAGATAGAGAGAAAGAGAAATAGACCGACAGACAGACAGACAGACAGACAGACAGATAGATAGATAGATAGATAGATAGATAGATAGATAGATAGATAGATAGATAGATTGATAGATATAGAAAATATAACTTTTTTACCCCATACATGACATGGCATACAATAAACAATAAACAGTTGTAGCAGCGGTGTAACAACAAGCAGACACGGCCACACTGGGGAGGATGTGTTCCTCCTCAACGCACAACCACACTGTGCGCACCAAAAGCCACAGAAAGAGCTTCATACATTGGCTGCAGGCGTGACGGCTGATATTTACCTCCCCTGCAATATCCCAAAAAGCAATAAAATATATATATATTCTAAAGAAATAGCTTATACAATGCAATCATTTCACACAGAGAGGTTTTAATCGCCGTGGCATGCCCCGAGGAATGGCTGATGGTGATGATGGAGCATCACCAGTCGACGCAGCCTGGTCTCGGGGAGGGTTACCGCATAAACACCGGCGTCGGGTCGGTTGAGCGTCTTTTCCGACGCGCTTAATAACGCCAGTGTATTAGACGATCAGCTGATCCCGGATCCGTGTTCGCATATACATACGATCATCCACACCGAGAAACATGGGTTTTGTTTTGTTTTGTTTTGTTTCGTACCTCGTTCAATGTCCCTGCTGATGTGTGCAGCCTGACTGGGGTGGCTGATCCGTCCGATGATGATGAGCAGTGCGTGGTTCTGCTCCTGGTTCTGGTCGCAGGAGCCGAGCTTTGCGGCTCGTCCTGGCTCCTCCTGCGCGTCCCTCTCCAGCAGCCGGCTGGACGCCATGTTGGAAACTGCTGCTCCGTTATGATGTCATTGCTTAATAAATCATTGAACGCTGTACTGTTATGTTTACAGGTAGACTGATATAATATAATATAATATAATATAATATAATATAATATAATATAATATAATATAATATAATATAATATAATATGTTATAGTGTAATTTAATAAAATATAATATAGTGTAATTTAATATAATATAATATAATATAATATAATTTAATATAATATAATGTAATATAATATAATACAATCTAATATAATTTAATATAATATATAATAATATATTATAGTGTAATTTTATAAAATATAATATCATATCATATCATATCATATCATATCATATCATATAAAAAATAATATATATATATATATACAGTATATATACACTGTTTAGCCACAACATTAGACCACTGACAGATAACATTGCTCATCTTATTCCAATGACACCTGTCGATGGATGTTTTACAGTCAGTTCTTGAAGTTAATGTGCTGGAAGCAGGAAAAATGGGCAAGCATAAGGATCCAAGCCACTTTGACAAGGGCAAAGTTGTGATGGCTAGACGACTGGGTCAGAGCATCTTCAAAGCGGCAGGTCTTGTGGGGTGTTCCCAGGGCGCCCAAGGCTCAAGGCTCAAGGCTCAAGGCTTGATGGGTGTGGGGAGTGAAGTCCAGCCCGTCCGGTCCGATCCTACAGAAGAACTACTGCAGCACAGACTGGTGGAAAAAGTTGATGCTGCTATGACATGACAGAAAGGTGTCAGAACGCACAGTGCATCACAGCTTGCTGCGTATGGGGCTGTGTAGCTGCAGACCAGTCAGAGTGTCCATGCTGACCCCTGTCCACCATCCAAAGCTCCTACAATGGACACGTGAGCATCAGAACTGATGAACCACGTTTTCTTCTACATCATGTGGATGGGCAGGGTTAGGGTCCGATTCGATGGAGCATCAGTGGGATGTGCTGGAACAACAAGCTCGATCCATGTGGGCCCCACCTCGCAACTTCCAGGACTTAAAGAATCTGCTGCTAATGTTTTAGTGCCAGTTACCACATGACACCTTCAGAGGTCTTGTGGAGTCCATGCTCCATTACTAGTGGTGGTTATTAGTGGTGGTTTTGATATTGTGGCTGATCGGTGTATAAACAGTTTTCTGTTTTTACGTTTTGAATTCTTGATATTGAGGTTGAGGTTTACTGGTTTATTGTTTATTTTTAGGTCTATTGTTTAATGTGTATTGCCAATTAGTTCAACTTTAAACTTTTGATGTTTCTGCAGAATATGTGATTTTTTCTAAATCTTTATTCACTGCGACGTCTATCTATTTGTTTTAAACCAGGGGTTTCAAAACAGGGGTCTGTGGCCCCCTAGCGGTATGTCTGTATTTTTACACATTAATTTACACCCACAGCATAGTTTACTGTACACTGTATACTGTATACTCAACCTCACTAATGATGGCGTCTTTGTTGTTGATTTCCACTTTTTAGAAATGTTTATCACTTTAATAGTTTTAATACACTTTTTTTCTTGGGGTGGGGGTCCCTCAAGAGCTCAGTCTTCCAAGGGGGCTTCGACGTAAAACAGTGTACCAGAGTACGACCACTGCTACTGCTGAAGGTACTGTACCATTTTGGTTTCTGAGGGGGAAAACAGCTAAATACAAATCAAATCACTGGGTTGAATATAATTAGGCTAAAAAAGATATTCCGCTTTTTTTTATTGGCTCATTTAAACTGCAAACGCCCACGCAAACAAATGAGCATTCCAATGCACATTTTGAAAAAAGAAGTGTCATTTATTTATCACATTTTGTCACTTATTTATTTATTTTTATCTCGTGTTAGGCTCTTACATGATGACGTTTTTATTTTATTTCCTTTGTCAAAAAGATAAAACAGCACAACGACATTTTACGTAAAAGTAGGGCTTTTTGTTTTGTTCTTTTTATCACAAACATTTGAGGACGTAGAAGTTGCAGGACGTCCCACGCGGGCACCCGCACAGCGTGCCGATGCGCGCTCCTTTGCGCACAGCGCACGGCTCTCCTGCGTCACACTGAGAAGTAAACAAAAAGAAAATACATCTTGTTGCAGGTCCACGGACATTGCAACGCTCCATGCTTAGCTTGATCAACTGTTCACTCAATCAAACAAACAAACAAACAAACAATCAATCAATCGATCAGTCAATCAATCAACAATCAATCAACCAACCGACAAATCAATCAGTCAATCGGTCAATCAGTCAACCAACCAATTCATCAATCAATATATATATATACATATTCTTCTTATATATATATATATAAATCAGCTCAAACTCAATAACATCTGGAACAATTTAAGGTTCTTCATATAAAATGAAAGGCTCCAAAGGTATCAAGAATCAGCTACAAACACTTAATAAACGAGTCTATGTTCATTTGATTTGGTCCTGAACGGGAACATTTTTTTAAAATACAAACACACAAAAAGCCTGCTGATGACATCCTACAGTACAGATCACATACAAGATCAAATAATACTTTCAAGTTCAAGTTCAAGTTCAAGAGATTATTGTCACATACATGTAGTTATATTACAGTAATAATTAGTAAATTCAGGAAAATAATATATAAACTCTAAACACGAACGATTTGGACTAAAGAAAAAAGGTATATATACATAATATTTTGGGGGAATTAAAATAATAAATCAGCCACTATAGATGTGTTTAAAGAAATAGATTACTTTTATTATCTGTCGCCTTACCGAAGGAAGCCAGCCCAGCTTTTTCTCTGAAGGCATTTCTTTGTTTCGGAGTTTCTCCAGAACCTCTTGTAAAGCTTCAATCTATTGGGGAGAAAAACGAACGTGTCAAAAACCAACCCATAACTGATATTTAAATTTTTTTTTTTTTCATTCAACCTTCATTTAATTTTACCGAGGGAGACCTGACCAAGGAAAACACAACGCACAGGAGGCAGAGAACTACATTATAAAACGTTTACCTAACATATTGAAGTGGAAATATAGGAGGTAAATCAATTACAATCAACAATGCGGCTGGGTACATTCAACATACTGTAAGTAGTTTTCTAGAGTAACCCGCCCTTCCCTTTTAGAGGAAAAGGTGTTGTTTCTTTTCCAATGGTCGTGCAATCGATATTAAAAAGAAATTCCCTCGAAAACCATGATGGACATGACATCACCCCCCTCCCCCACCCCCCTGTCCATCGCCGACGCTTTCATGGGTTAAAGCGGTCCTCACCAGGTCCTTCTCCTCCTGTGTTTTGAGTGGGAAGTCCACGGAGCGCGTCTCGAAGGAGGCCTCCTCCCCGCGGGCGACGCACAAACACGCGCAGCAGGCGGCGGCGAGGAGGAGCAGGCGGCGGGCGCTGGCCATGGTGCTGAAACGGGAGGCTGCGGGTCGAGGCTCGGAGCGGCGGGATTAGATGTTCTCCGGACTCGACGCTCCCCGCCGTAGCTTTATAGTCCTTGGTGACATCAGCCAGGCCTTGAAATATTAATGGTAAAAAAAAATAAAAAAAAATAAAACTTTTACGCGAGTGACACGAAGCGCCATCCCGAGGATGGTCAAAGGAGGCAATTAGAGATGTTGACCCCAATCTGGTTGAACAAAGAGTCCGGACAAAGAATAAAGATGGAGCGTTGGAAATGATTGAAATGATTGTTTAATTTTCACTGAAAATTAAACATATAATATGACTGATGTGTCAGAAGGTGAAGAGTTACATTAAATCGCTGAACCCTCATCAGGATCCAATATCTTACTGTGTGAATAACCTCCATTACTCTCCAGGACAGTAATGCATATTAGTGTGTGTTTGTATGTGTGTGTGTGTGTGTCTGTGTGTGTGTATGTGTGTGTGTTTGTGTGTATATGCGCGCGTGTGCGTGTGTGTGTGTGTGTGTGTGTTTTCCCACATGTATATGGATGTGTGCCTAACCCTTAACCCACCCGAAGGTCACACGTCCACAACGCTGATGAGAATACCTCAAAAAATGAAATAAAATACAGAGAATGAGGCACGTGTGTGTGTGTGTGTGTGTGTGTGCGCGTGTGTGTGTGTGTGCGTGCGCGTATGCATGCGCGTGTGTGTGTGTGTATGTGTGTGTGTGTGTGTGTGTGTGTGTGTGTGTGTGTTCCATAGGCATGCATATCGTAATGAGCCCTTCTGTTCTTCTCCAGAGTGAATAAAAAGTGATTTACTCACTTAATCACTGTCTCACATGCACAAATACATATGTACACATTCATACACTGACATAGGATGCGAGTGAGAAAGATGTGAGGATGGAGAAAGAGCCTGACACGCACCACATCTTACATTGACATCTTGAAATGATAAATTATCAAACTGTTATCAGCATTATGTTTCCAGCAAATTAAATAACTATATTTGTACTGTGAATGTACTATTCTCTTTTGAATATATAAAATAGATCACATCCGGGCAGTTGTTTTTCCCTGCCTGCTTTGAGTTGTGTTATAAGACATCTCCAGCGGGAGAATGGGGTGCGGCGGGGAGACCCAGTCGTCACGGAAACACATGTAAACATATCTGTCTTCTCGTATTAAAAATTGCTGAGCGTTTGGAGGACGGCATAAGCAGCGAGAACAGACAAGAGGAAGTCAGGAACAAATTTTACGCCGAAGAAGTAGGGGTTAAGGCCGGTATCCAATAAGTAACGTACAATAATATTAAGTGTGTTAAGTGCGTGTCCAGCACACTTACATGTGTTTCCATGACGACTGGATCCCGTCGCCGCATCCCATTCTTCTGTAGGAAATATCTAATAACACAACACCTACTGTATAACATGACACACACACACACACACACACACACACTCACACTCATTGGGGCCTTTTCTACAGCAAATACAGCAGCCGGTGTTTCTATTTGATGCAGTACACTCTACAGCCTGCGGGGGGCAGCAGCACTTCCACTCGACCGGAGGTGCACCCGGAAGTGTACAAGGAGCCTCGCAGCAGTTAGCTAGCAGGCAGCAGGCAGCAGCCCGAAGCCTTTGCGTTAACGGTTCTTGTCAGAGTGAAGTAAGGTTTCCTCCGATAAAAGAACAACAATGTCTGAAAGAAAAGTCTTGAATGTAAGTACGACATTTTACTCGATTCTGTTACGCTGATTATTCATTGTAGTTTACCATAGAACGAACACATTGTCCTGCTGTGTGGCCTTGCTGGCTTTACACGGTGCTGTTGTTTACTTCCCCACAACATGTAAACATACCTTTCTGAATATTTTAATACGTGGCAAAAAAAAAAAAAGTCACATTTGTCACTCGTTGATGCTCAACCCTATGCTGTAGATCTTCTGATGTTAGCTCGGTAAATACGTGCAATACCTTTATTGTCGTTCTGAACAGCTAATGCGTTTGAACATTTACTTTCCTTCCACAGAAATACTATCCTCCGGATTTCGATCCATCCAAAATCCCCAAACTCAAACTCCCCAAAGACAGGCAATATGTTGTCAGATTGATGGCGCCGTTTAACATGAGGTAGGTCCATAACCGTATAATCCAATGGTTATTATTATTATAATATTATTGTTATTTATATTATTATTCATTTTAACATGTCCGCAGGTGTAAAACGTGCGGCGAGTACATCTACAAGGGGAAGAAGTTTAACGCTCGGAAAGAAACGGTTCAGAATGAGCTGTACATGGGATTGCCCATTTTCCGCTTCTACATCAAGTGTACCCGCTGCCTTGCTGAGATCACCTTCAAGGTGAGGTGGCCAGACTGTTGTTGTTTCTGACAAGAGAACTTTAAACAATGTACTTGTGACGTGGGTGAGCGTAATCACAAACTCCCTTTTACATTCTGTGTTTAGACTGACCCGGAGAATACAGACTATGCCATGGAACACGGGGCCACGCGGAACTTCCAAGCCGAGAAACTGATGGAAGAAGAGGAAAAGAAAATTCAGTTGGAGAGGGAAGAGGAAGAACTAAATAACCCAATGAAGGTGGCGTGTCCCGCTGTTACTGGGCAGAATAATTGTAATAATAAAAACATGAGGAAATCTTTACCTGGCTCGCTCTCTTGCCTGTTTTTGTTTTGTTTACGTGTCAAGGCTGCTGTTAAATATTCCACAGCTTGCAACTTCTCAGTTCCTCTGTATTAATAATGTCCTCGTGCTTTATTTGAAGAATGAAGCTGAAACCATTTTGTTTTCATTATCTTTCTCCCAGGTGCTTGAAAACCGCACACGGGATTCTAAGTTGGAAATGGAGGTTCTGGAGAATCTTCAGGAGCTGAAGGAGTTGAACCAGAGGCAGGCGCTGGTGGACTTTGAGGGAATGATTGACCAATACAGGGACTTGGAGGAGAGAGAGAGGGAACGGGAGAAAGAAGAGGATGAGAGAGAAACAAAGTGAGTGGGCGATATTTTATTTATTTTTTTTTGGAGAGGAGCCCAGATATCGTGGTGGGCTCACAGAAAACAGATTGATAATGCGCTCTTTAACCTTTTCAATTTTTCTTCTTTTCACAAATTTCTTTTGTCTTTTTTTAACCTTCTATTTTGTGGCTTTTGTTTCCTGTGATAATAAGTAAAGTCTCACCTTTGTTTTGTTTTTTGTTTTCCTGATAGAGACATGTTGGATCGTGCTCTAGTGAAAAGGCTCAGGGACTCAGACTCTGACTCTGACCAAGAGGAAAAGAGCAGTGAGACACTGCCAGAGAGAGACAACACTGACCGACCTACAGACATTCTCACCAGAGCAACTACAGAGTCACGGGTACGGCTGCTCAGTTCAAATTCAATCGAGTGTGTGTTCAAATTTATTGCAATTTCACACCCCTTTATAGTTATTGAAATGTCAGTAATCTGCTGTATGTTACTGAACACATTTTACATGACATTTTTTACATCTATCTATCTATCTACCTATCTATCTATTATTAGCGACTTACATTAGAGGCTAGAAACAATCAAAGCATGCATTGACCATTGGAGCAACCTCTTATTTAAGTCCCTGAGCAACCCGTTTCTTAACTTAACCAGATACAATTGCACCTATTATTATTATTATTATTATTATTATTATTATTATTATTATTATTATAAATATATTGGCGCCAAGTTTATTGCACCAAGGGATTTATTTTTCGAAGCAAAGAAGTTGTTTCTTTTTGTTTTTGTTTTTAAATCGGTATGACCTTCAATTCAGAATTCAGAACTCCCAGTATAAATAAGATATATTGATTCACAAGATATAAAACATGTGAAACAAATAAGGGAAGTGATACATAGATACTTAATTCATTCCCGGAGGGAACTTGCAATGTCCCAGCAACTCATGTAAAAATAGGCAGTAATAAGAATTAAAATAGAGAAAAGTAAATGGCAATATCTAATAAACCTCAGGATTACCTGAAAAATTGACAATATGCAATAAAGCTCAAGATTACCTAGAAGGAATATAGGAATTAGATTTGGAATATTATAATAAACAATAAAAATAGACCTAACAAACAATGCACAATAAAATATAAGTGGCTATTACAATAACTTAATGATAAACAATACATGTAAACATAAGAAATAAAAAAAAGCAATAAAATAGACCTAAAAAAATCAACAATGAACAAGAAAGAATTGGCTGATGTCACTGTATGCATAGTATTACAATGTATTGAACTAAAATGCATTCTCACCCTGATATCTTGAGGCATATTCTATCGACAGATTCTTGTCAGTACACCGTCGTCCTACTGAGCAAACACAGTGACTGTAGTAATGACTTGTGACAGCATGGCGACGCTGCTGTGTGTCCGCAGGGGGGAGAGCCGTGCTGTGTGAAGAAGGCCAAGGTGGAGAAGTGGGAGAGGAGCATCGGGACGCTGCGCGGCGGAGGAGATCTAGGATCCCTGGTGATCCGGAAGAAGCCTGCGTCGCTGGCTAGTAAATCTGCGCCGGCCTCCAGCTCGAAAACAGGTGATGCATTGATTTACAATCCTTAACAAGAGCTCCACAGTGAAGATGTGGTTGTGGGGCTGACTGGGTATCCCATTTTTTTCCCCCCATTGATGGTTTAAAACAGGTAAAATGGCTAGTGGAAAAAAAATCCTTCTGGAGCTACTAACAACAATCACGTTTCCACAGTAACAATAATTGGATATTTCAAATGCCAAATCTAGTTCAATCATGTTTTGTTTCCAGCACATACATGAATGTTTGTTTTTGTTCTAGATCCTAGATCATTATAGCGCTCTGTATGGCCTGTAATTCACACCAATATGTTTCTCTCTCTTCGTGAAAGGCTCGTCAGATGATTCCGCTGCTGCTCCTAAACCCGTCACCACGCAAACCCCATCCTCTCTCAGCCTCCTGGGAGCTTATTCAGACAGCGACAGCAACGACAGCGGATGAAACAACAAAGTTTCGGGATAAGGCAAACACGCACAGCTGACACTCGCGTTTATCCAGAATTGTGTAAAATCCACATATCTTTTTGTATGTATATTATGACCCTTTTATTGTTATTATGTGATAATATAATGACGATGAGAGGGACCCCCTTTGTGCCGACTTTCCCTTCGAAGGTAGAGTGTGAATGAGACCATTCAATAAACACCTCAAGGTGTAGCTCTCTGTCCATGTATGTAACGTATGAAACGATCATGTCATTTGTAAACAATATGGTTTGTAAATCCTGAATTTCCCCCATCGGATTAATAAAGTATTATCTTCAGTCGCAAAGTTTGCTGTGATATATGAAATTTGTGTCACAATCAGAATCTGTTTGTATGGCCAAGTACATTTTACATATCCAAGGAATTTGTCTTGCTGAGGGTTGGTGCACTGTTTTACATGATTTGACAGAAGAGCAGCATTAAAATGTTTAAGTCTAAAAAGCTAATTAGACAACAAATATACAATTATTATATTATACCTATTGTTGACATGATTAATGATGTCTGATAATACAAATCAATACTGAACGTGTATTTATGCAGTATTAAAATGATCAGTCTCACACATAATACTAAATCAAATTATTGGCATTCCCTTTTATTGTCGTTCCAAGTTGGACTATAAATCGTCGGCGCAGAAATCCTCCAGCGTGGAGTGGCTCTGCCCCTTTAACTGACCCTGGCGAGCCAGTCAACACATGAGTGTTGTGTCGGCCTGGCTGGCCCTCTGCCTGCTGAAGAACCACCATCTTACCCGCTTGACCACGGAGCGGGGTCCAATTCTGTATGCAGATATGTTTGCTTTTGGTTTTGTGGTACACGGTATTTTATGTTGGCCGTACTAAAATAACTGGAACCGGGCACCATCGATGCGACGGGTGAGCAAATCAAACTAAGTCACTTAGCGTTAGCTGCTAAGGCTAGCTGGCTTTAGCTCGTTAGCGAGGCTGCTGGTTGCCTCACCGGGATGTTCTGATTCATAGTTGTCATTTAGTCAGATAATGCACGAATTGTTCGGTGGTTCACCGACCCACTATGAGCCGAATTCGATGCTGTTCAAACTGCTGACAATGAGGGCCAGTTATAGCTGTTATCCCTTTGCTAACGTTTAATGCTAAATTACACTGTTGTCACAATTTCTACCACCCAACGCCGCAAAGAAAACCAATTGTTGCGTGTGGCTACTATGCCGAATGCGTCTTTAATTCAATAACAGTCATTGTACAATCTTCACACACATACATACTTTACGCGCGTGTGTGTGTGTGTATATATATATATATATATATATATGTATATATATATATATATATATGTGTGTGTGTGTGTGTGTGTGTGTGTGTGTGTACATATCACATCGGTTACATTATGCTTCTGCCGTATTTTAATATTGGTGCCCATCTACTCTGACCGTACTGAGCTAACGAGTAGTTTGTATTTTGTCTATTCCACCCCAGCTAGCTACTATGCATACTACTATATTATATGCATACTACTATATTCTGATTTAGGTTGTGTATTTTATGTATTACTCTACCTGCTTTGTTGTGCACAACCATTGGAGTTTGCCCTTTTTTAATTTCACACTGTACTGAGGTATCAGACAAGTATCTTGAAACTCTTGAAGCTATGCGTTAGACATGTTTTATACCTTTGTCATCCTTGGATACACATTTGTATTATACCTTTTCTATATACTCACTACAGTGTATATATTTCCTATAGTAGTAGTGCATCGGAATTCCTTTTACATTGTGCCATCAAATTCTTCAAAATTAATCTGATGAAAGCCCTTAAACCCTAGATCCATGGCAAAGTGGCTGAAGGACTATCTAAACTTTGGCAGTCGGCGTGACCCCCCACAGCCCCCGAGGCCAGATTACACCGAAAATGAAATTCTGAGGGCGTACAGAGCTCAGAAAGACTTGGACTTTGAAGACCCGTACCAGGCTTCTGACAAGCAGCCGCAGAATGGCGGCTTCACGTCCTGCAGTGCCACAGTGAGCCTGCCCTCCTTCCCTGAGTTTGGATCAGTGCTTCCCAACGGCGTGGAGGTTTGATATTTTGTTAATTCGCGTTGATATCAGTGTGCGGTATCTTCACGGGAGGGGATTTTTGCATTCTCAGCCGCTTTATTTTTACAGGTCAAAGTGGTGTCTCCTAAACACAGACTCATCAAAGTGGATTCCCAGGAGTTTGGCCGCTGTCAAGTTCCCCTGAGCCCAGTTACCGTTCAAGAGGAACCGGTATGTTTGACGCTATTTTGCTTTGTCCTTTTGCTTCCTACACAATTCTCCTTTTTGCGTTTATCTCCGTATTTATCATCATTGTTAGTTGCATTCCCTTTGTGTCGGTTTTGCTCTCTTCTACTTATGTCATCTTGCCTTTTTTTCCCTACACTGTTCTCTACCGCTCTATTTTAAATTCATCCTTTTCTTTCCTTTAGACAAAGCCTCCGAGAACCAGATTTTAAGCCAGTCGTTCCAAAGACTTTCATATGTACTTTTAATCTTTTTGAAGAAATATTGAATAAATAAATGCAAATTAAATGTTTTTTTTTTTTTTTCACTATTGCCTTCTTGTTTCATTCCATCGATCCTCTTTATTCATTATTTTGTTTCTCTTTGTCCTCTTTGTCATCCCAGGTGGTTCCCTCGGCCCCAGCAGTGGGCGACCAAGACACAGACTACTCAGACCCCTTTGATGCCCGTCCTGACCCCAGAATCAGATCCAACTGGGAGCCCAAATCTGCGCCACCGGACTGCTGCAGTTACATGGAGCCTTTTGAGGCTCAGAGAATCATCTCAGGTTATAACAACAGACCCTTATCACTCTCATTCACCGTTGAGACCTAACTAACGGTCCAAAATAATTATTTTCTGGCTCATGGTCAATGACCTTTGGGGTGTGCCCGTCTGTGCAGAGTTTCAGCACAATACCATGAACTCCAGGCCTGGCATCGGAGACGGCAATCAGCTGTACGACAACCCCTACGAAGAGCGAGGTCGTCAGTTCCACCGAACGGCCCCGCCGTCGCAGCACTGCCAAGGGACCGACGGCGGATTCCTCCAGGGCGACGGCAGGGAGAGCCGGCTGCCGCAGGACGACGAGAGGCCGGCGGACGAGTATGACCAGCCGTGGGAGTGGAAGAAGGACGACATCTCTAAAGCACTAGCAGGTACCGTGGTGCACATCCACGTAATGACAAAGACCTATTTCCATTTGATTCCCTTGAGAAGAGTTGACTCATTTCTTTTTTTGCCTCTCCCCATCTCTAGTTCAATTTGAAGGGGCTGAGAGGGAGCGCTCTCGAACCCACATGGACAACACAAGGCTTCCCAGGACCAGCCCCACGTCCATCTCAGCGGCGGGGGGCTCGGCCACGGTCCGTATGATTGGTGACACCCCACCACTACTGGGAGAAAGAGTGGACCCAACTCTGGCGCTGGAGAGACAGGTGTAAGTGAAATATCTGTCCCATGTTCTGCGATTACAACAACAGATAGATATTGCAAGACGGCGCTGCAGATAGATGTAGATGCAGGGGCCCGGCGCCCTCCAACAGTTAGGAGCTTTACGTCTAAAATTAAGACCTAGGCCCAAACTGAGATTCTGCGTTTAAGAGACCGTAAAACTGAATGTGCCCCCGGAGAGCTAAGCTCCATCCAGACTGAGATTACCCCGTTCAGCGGCGCGTGCGGAAATTGACAGCGATGGCAGAGAAGCTAGAGCGAGACAACTAAGGCGGGATCCGGGCTAGGCTAAGAGCGGCTGGGCGTAAACCTGCCGAACCCAGCGTTTTATCGCCAACGCCCGCTCTGTCGTCAACAAGCTAGACAACATGAATTAAGGGCTATATAGATAAACTTAACTTGAATTGACTGCGGATTACTGTATTTGTGTGGGTGTGGATGTGTGTGATAGTTGGCGAGCTGAGCCTCTCATCATGGTTGTTAATGACAGTAATGTACTGACCACATACTCTATGTGTACATTTGTTAATTTATTATTTGGTGTCTGTTTAAAAAAAAAAAAGCACAATTTGACTTTTTTTCCGTTAAAGCACTACTTCAAAACTGACTTTTTCCTTTCAAATAAAACAGCATGTTGTTATTTCTGTAAATTCTATATTTATTACCAAAGCATCATCACCATTACAGTTAAAATGGAAAAAATATGAATGTGTTGTGTTGCATGTCGATTGCTCTTAAAATTTTCAGTAGGGAGCACAAGTGGAAAAAGTTTGTCCGGAGTCCTGCATGACGCCATCAGCAGGCAACAAAATGAAAACCAGAGAGGATTTTTATTGTGACAGGAGACTTCAACCACTCCAATCATGGACTGTTTTACCAACATTCTACAAGAATGGTGACATCAGAACAAGGAAAAGCCAACCATTGGACCAGGTGTATACAAATATCCCTGGAGCCCACAAGACCCACCTGTACCCCTTTCTTGGACAGTCTGACCATTTGTCCCTGTTCCTTATCCCGGCCTACAAAACACTCATCAGCAGAACCAAACCTCAGACCAAGATGGCGCAGAGCAGATCTAGACTGAGGAAGCCTCATCATCACTACAGGACTATTTTGTGGATACCATGTGGGAGCTCTTTGAACACTCAGACATTGAGCACCACACCTCCACAGTATTATCATACATCAACTTCTGCATTGACAATCTTACTACAAAAAAATCAAATGTTCCCCAACCAGAAACCCTTGTTCAACAACAGTGTGCGGGTGGTGCTCAGAGCCCGGGATGCAGCTTTCGGATCAGGAGACAGGGAGGTCTACAGGAGAGCCAGGGCAGACCTAAGCCCCTTTTACACATGCAGTCTTTCCCAGTAATGTTCCGGAACCGTTCCAGCATGGGGTCATGTTTCAATGGGAGCAGGGATTCCGGGAATCTGTTACGGCAATTTCCCACCTCAAGACCTATACCTCTTTCCCACTGCACCAAAAACCCGGTAACACCTGTTAAAAATCGGCATTTGTCACCAGTAGCAAAGGAAAAACCCGCATCTCAGTCTCAGGTCAAATGACCTGCAAGTTTTAATTGGCTCCACCTCAGAATGGCTTCGACGTGAACGGGACATCCGGGTCGACCCACTAACTTTGACCACTTTACCGGCTCGACGCGACGTGCGTTGGAGTTCTGAATGTTGGCGCGTAAATAGGCAGGTATATCCGTGCATCATTCGATCATTTCATACCCAATTTAGAATCCGAAATCGAAACTAGAAGTTGTTGACTTTTTTCCCGCATGGGGGACCATGATATGTTGTGAGTGTGGGGATCGCTCCGTGGGGAGCAATTTGGAGAACCCCCACACACCCCGCCTCGCTCCGAGCCACTCCAGCACCGAGCTCTCCAGCACCGATGCTCTGAACCGGTGGAGTGTCGCTGCTCCCCGCCGCTCACGGACCTGTGCGGTCACTGCGTGGGCGCCCCCTGGTGCTTCTACTGTAGTGTTAGGGCGTTCACGGACGATCAGAATTTTTTTTTTTTGCCAAGTTTTTGAGTTTTATGTCCTTGTTTGTTTTAGTTAATGTCTCCTCTACTGTTTTGTTCCCAATCACACTGGAACCATGACACGCCCCTTCCGACGTGTTTGTGACGTCGAACGTGACACACCAGGAAAGAAAAAAAACAAAACAGCATTTCTCCTGGCAGCGGGAAAAGAGTCAATCGCTTAAAATAAGCGGGTTGTGAATGGAATGGAAAGAAAGAAGTAACATTACCAGAACAAGCATGTGAAGTAGAAGTACATCCAAATACGGGATCGGCAAACCACAAATAATTGATTTTTACAGATATTTATTTCTTACAAATATTTAAAAGATGATTTGTTTTTGGGAAGAAGGAAGAAAAATCTGAAAAATGGCTAATCTGAACCATTGAGCTCGGCTGCAAAGACGAGAAATATAAAGACCGGTCTCCCTAGAGACCGGTCTTTATATTCTTAAATTGTTTTATTTTTGTTCTTTAAAAGAGAACAGACCCGCGACGTGTCTTTTATGCCCGGGAAGGTCCGATGATTTCATTCTGCATATAAACTAGCCGTGTACTTCTTGTACACGGCTAGTAATTCTTGTACTTGTATTATGTATCTGCCCGTGCCGGCTGCAACGGAGCCTCAGAGGGAGCGAGCGGACAGGGAGGGGTAGAATGGGTGGAGAAAGATCCTTCTCTGGAGGCAGAGGGTGGACGAAAGGTTGAAAATGATCATACTGATTCAATAACATTGGGTTAGGGTTATTGCGTCGGGCGCACCTCTGCTCGCTTCCGCCCAGTCCATCGGGTGTATATTTACTCATATATTTATTGCCTCGTTGATTTATTTCAGGATTTATTTCATAGGCATAAACATATTTTTTATTTGCGTGCTAGTCCACATACTACATCCTCTTTGTGTCTGGGCAAGTAAATAAGCTTTGTCCATTTGCCACTTAGTGCACTCTGCTGCTCTGTCTGTCGCACAGTTATATATACACACACACACAATTTTATGGAATTTCTTTTGGTGGAGTGGATTGCTGCCGAACCAAGTTTCGTTGTGTTTTAATATGCAATGACAAAGCATCCATCCATCCATCTATCTAAGAAGACTGAACATGTTAGACGGCGTTAGTAAATGGGAGGGGATGCCTTTTACGCCACTCTGTCTTCCACCGCACTGCAACCTTAAGACACATTAAATAATAAAGTAACACACTAATAACCGTTCCGTACCCAAATCCACTGCAGGTGGTACCACGGAGCCCTGAGCCGGTCGGAGGCCGAGACTCTGCTGACACTGTGCAAGGAGAGTTCCTACCTCGTGAGGAACTCCCAGACCTGCCGCAACGACTACTCTCTGTCCCTGAGGTACTTTCTGCCCCACGCTGTTTTAGATGAAGTCGAAAAATAACAATAATTGGGTGGGTGGGGGGGGACTGTCAAATGTACATGTCATGTGTGCTTGCCTGTATATCTGTATATCCTTTCAGGAGATCAATTTAACAGCTAATAAATATTACCATTAACGTTTGGGTTTGTATGTATTGTATGTGAATGAGAGACCGTAGTGACCATGAAGTAGAAATAATATAAAAGAATAGAGATTGAAGTCATTTAGTAAAAATGACTTTACTAATGGCCAAGCTTTTAATGCTGCCTCTGCAGCTCCTCTCACACAGTTAGCACCAATTTAATGCTAAATAGCCAACTGCAGCTAATTAATTAGATGCACACCCTCTTCATCCAGGCTGTAATTGGAACATAATCACAATGGGTGTTTCTAAAATTATCTGATCTAGTTTTGTCTCATTATGGCTCATGGGTGAATTACGAATTAAACTGGGGCCTGTTGCCCTCACGCAACTTCATATTGTTCTCATCTTTTTTGTCATCGCTCTGCTTCCATCCTGCTGTCTCTTCCTCCCCCACTGTGTGTGTGTGTGTGTGTGTGTGTGTGTGTGTGTGTGTGTGTGTGTGTGTGTGTGTGTGTGTGTGTGTGTGTGTGTGTGTGTGTGTGTGTGTGTGGTCCAAAGAAGGCGAACCGGTGACATGGTCATGGACTCCTTAATGCACGTGGGGAGTGAAGTCTAGCCCGTCTGGTCCAATCCCTCAGTACTACTGTAGCACAAATGGGTGAAAAAGTTGATGCTACTATGATAGAAACGTGTCAGAACGCACAGTGCACCACAGCTTGCTGCGTGTGGGGCTGAGTAGCCGCAGACCCAGTCAGAGAACCTATACTGACCCCTGTCCACCCCCGAAAGCACTTACAATGGATGCACGTGAGCATCAGAACTGGACCATGGAGCAATGGAAGAAGGTGGCCTGGTCTGACGAATCACGTTTTCTTCTACATCATGTGGATGGGTGGGGTAAGGGTCCCATCCGACGGAGCATCTGTGGGACGTGCTGGTACAACAAGCCCCTATCCATGGGGGCCCCGCCTCACAACTTCCAGGACTTAAAGGATCTGCTGCTGCGTCTTGGTGCCAGATACCACAGGACACCTTCAGAGGTCTAGTGGAGTCCATGCCTCCACGGGTCAGAGCTGTTTTGGCGGCACGAGGGGGAGCGACACAATATTAGTGGTTATTAGTGGTGGTTTTAATGTTGTGCTTGTTCGGTGTGTGCGTGTGTATATAGTTGTTTTTTTGTTTTTTTTGTTTTTTTTTACCCGAATGGCATCATGAATAATGAACAGGCAGCTGTTGTGCTCATTGTAAAAGGGGGCACATTGCTGTTGTTGAAGGCTGCTGCCGACCTTGGATCCATTGTGTTGTCGTACTGTTTTTAAAGCGTCAACTGCAGAACACACATTCATCGGCTGTAACGCACCTGCACTGCTGGGGAAATATAATCCACATCAGAAAGATGTGTGACAGCTTGTGTTTACTGGGACGGAGCAGAACAAAGCTGTGAAGAAAGACTAAATGAAAGAAAAATGACTGGATTCTCTCTCTCTCTCTCTCTCTCTCTCTCTCTCTCAGGAGCTGTAAGGGCTTCATGCACATGAAGTTCTCTCATTCCGCCGAAGGGCGCTACGTCCTCGGGGAGAACAGCCCTCCCTTCTGCACCATCCCTGAGGTCATCCACTACTACACCACCCACAAGCTGCCTATCAGAGGAGCCGAGCACATGTCCCTGCTGTACCCTGTTATTGTGCAAACGCTCTGACACGCACACCCTCTCCCACACGCGCACACGCGTTCTCTCCTGGTGCTACTGAATATTGCTTGCTGTAAACCAGCCTCTGGTCTCGCCTTCTCGTTTTACCGCCAACGTACACAAGAGGGTGTGGTTCATGGTCAAACCAACCTCACTGCCATGTTAACTACCTACTTCATGACTCCCATTCATTTTATAATGTTTTGTATCCGGAAGAGCGGCAGCCATTGAGATTACGGTTTTAGGGAAGTTAATATTTTTAGGTCAAGGATACTTTTTTCACTCATTAAACTCCTCTTTTGAAATGCGGTGTTTTGTAGCTTTGAATGGAATGGAGTTTTTATTTTTATTTTTTGCACTTCTGCAAAATCCATTGATTTCGAATCCTGAGTGATTAGTCATTTTAGTCAACACTACTACGCTCTTTTGTTTTCGGCGCGCAGGTCAAGCATAACGGGCGCTAGGCCTGTTATTTATCTTCTCTCTCGTTTCGTAGAGGCCTGTGAATGTGATGCGATGCTGTAGCCGTGCGTCCTACAGCGTTTCCTTCCTCCCGTTTCCTCTCCTCTGCTGTTGTCGAGTGGACGGTCACAGGCGACGGTAAACGTCGGGAAGGACATGAGTTGTACGCTTATCATGGTAACGTACTCCAGCAATACTAGTGTAGACGATAACTACAGTATTATATTCAAGGCTCGCTGCTTTAAGATCGTTATTAGTATTACAGAAGCTTTGTTAGATTCTTTACTGTGCTGTTTTTATAAAGTTTTAATTGTCTGTGGAAAATAAAGTGTTGTATTTGTTTTTAAATTGTCTTGGGGTGCTCTCCTTTTTTTTACATGTACATGTCCTGTCACGTTTTAGGATTTCTACTTTGATCAACTTTTTTTTGGATACACATAACTTCACTAATAGGTGTACCTAAGTTATGTCCCACTTGTTATTTTTATAACATTTAAAAAAATGTCTTAAAAACTCATTGTGCGCGCCATAAATGTGAAATTACTGAAGCTAAACCAATGTGGCAAAACAGGCAAAAGGTGTTTCCTTCCAAAAATCCAAAATGTTAAATATAGTTGAAGCTCCTTTCAAAAACCTGGCGGGTCAAGCTAAACGAGCGATACTTGACACCATAGCAACCGCCAGGTGTTGACGTCTGCAGTAGTGCGTGTTGCTGCATGGCAACCGAGCAACAGGTAGGTTACATTATCTTTTTTAAGGTTCATGGCCTGCTTTACTGAAATGCTTTTTTTTTTTTTAGAACTGATGCGATATCCTCAGTAATTAAAATATGCATGACGGTAGCTCTTTATGCTTTGCTGATGTTGCATCTAATTTTGTTTTGCAGCAAGTCTGTAAATAAGTGTTGTTCAGTGGATTTTTGTCAGTTGATGTCTGGGTCCTGACGAGTTAAAGAAGTTGAATGGTTTGCAGGCAAACGAGTGGAGCTATGTGGCAGTTAGTATTTGTGGGACAGTGAATAGTAAGACCTATCCCAGAGGTTCTCAATGTGGGGTCCGAGGGCCCCCAGGGGTCCCTCAAGAGGTTCCAGGGGGTCCCAAGCCAAATGACTAACCGTTGTTTCATTTACAAGACATGAGCACCATTAGAAAATGTGGAAATTATGATTGTTTTGATCATAGTATCTCCCTGACTAGAGTATAGGCCGTTCAAACGGGATCCTTGGCCTAACGCAGTCTTTGATATGAAAAAGTTTCATAATCACTGTTCGTTCTATTCAGTTCAGACAGTTGTGGCCCCAGAAGGCTCCGGGTCTTGGTACAACTGCAAGACTAATCCATTAATGCACAATCGGCGAAAGCTGTTCTAAATCAAAGGAGGTCTCTTTCAGCTGCTGCATGCTTTGTTTCAGGTCCAGTATCCATGGGAACCCGAGTAGAACACCTGGCTCGGCCCAAACCAAATCTGCTCAGACATCCGGACCGGTAGGACACTCTCTCTCTCTCTCTCTCTCTCCCCCCCTCTATCTCCTTTCTTTCACAAAATACACTTCTTTATTTTCCAGTCGTTCTGTATACTGGCTGGATAGGATGACACCAGGGCGTGTCACAACCTCTACTACAACCATTGGTGTGTTTCTCTCTTGCTGTGATTCAATTCTATGAATCTTTATTAGCATATTTTATATTTAAAAAAAATTATAATAACAAAACATGTGCCAACCCATGATTGTAAAATGCTAAAAAATTAAAACAATTTTATAATATTTTGAAATAAATACATGCATTAAATAAATAAAAAGTACAATACATAAGACAGTTAAGGTAAATATATATAAGTATGCATGTAATAATTAGAGAGAACAATGTTAAATTAAAAAAGTTTAATTAAATGTAATCAGTCATTTTCATGTCTTCTTATGGGATGCTCTGGCGTAATCTTATTTTCTTAGAATTGTCACCTCGCTGGTCACAGTTATGCAGGAACAAGAAGTCATTTTCACCTGTTGAACTAATAAGGTAAATAGCAGAAATCCGCAAAACTTCATTTCCAATTAATAAATATACTTATTTTCTTGCCTCCTATCTCTCCCATCCCTCCCATTCGGCTTATTTTCCTGCTGATAATTGATCCTTTTATCCCCACCTGCATCTGGCTTTTCCCTTGGTCTCCTTCCCTTTTTTGTTTGGTTATTACTTTTCTCTCTTTCTTGTTTCTCTCTGTCGTTCCCAGGGAATCCCCCGTGTGGAAAGTGACCGAACAGGCTTTGAACGCCGTCGCTTCTGCCCGGGTTTGTTCTCTGGCCCGACCTCAACCCCCTGCAGCTGGCTGGCAGCCCGACCGTCCACTACCAGCCCCTGTGAGTATTACTGTGTATTACTGCTGTGTATTACTGCTGTGTCTTACAAACTGTGTCTTACTGCTGTGTCTTACTAACTGTATCTTACTGCTGTGTCTTACTAACTGTATCTTACTGCTGTGTCTTACTGCTGTGTTGTACTACTGTGTCTTACTACTGTGTCTTACTTACTGTCTTACTGCTGTGTCTTACTACTGTGTCTTACTGTTGTGTATTAATGTTGTGTATTACTGCCGTGTATTACTACTGTGTATTATTCAGTGTATTAATGACATTAATGCATGGATGTCACCAAAGTTTTTACAATGGAATGAAGAATAGAATGAAGCCAGAAATCTGTGCGTTATCATAGACGGCGATCTACATTTTTGAAGAGCCATATCAATCACATCACAAAATCAGCCTTCTCAAATCCAACAAATATTTCAAAATAAGAGCCTTCCTGTCAAAAGCAGACTCTGAAAAAGTAATCCATGCATTCCTAACGAGTAGATTAGACTACTGTAATGGCCTATTCACCAGCCTCCCGAAATCAGCAGTGCAGCGGCGACTGTTAATCCAAAATGCGGCTGCACGCATTCTCACTGAGACTAAAAAGTTTTCACACACACACACACACACACACACACACACACACACACAACCTGTTCTTATATCCCCTGTTCAAACTTGGATTGGTTTAAAGATTCTGCTTCTTGAATCTAAAGCTATAAATGGCCTTGCACCTTAGTATATGAAAGAAAAGCTCATGACACACGAACCAGCAAGGACTCTCAGGTTCACAGGCAGTGGTCTTTTAACCGTCCCTCGTACCAACTCTGAAGCAGGGGAGGCTGCCTTCTGTATCTATGCCCCAAGTAAATGGAACACTCTGCCTGAGGTTAAAAACCTTGCTGTTCACTATAGTCTATGACTGACTTTGTGTGTGTGTGTGTGTGTGTTCTCTATGTTGTGAGATTTGTGTGTGTGTGTGTGTGTGTGTGTGTTCTCTATGTTGTGAGATTGTGTGTGTGTGTGTGTGCTCTGTACGCTGTGAGATCTGTTTTTTCCGCACTGACTGTTCTTATGATTGCGCAGACATTTTCTGCTGCTGTTTCTGTTGTTGTTGCTGCTGTTTCTTTTGTTGCTGTTGTTTCTGTTGTTGCTTCTGTTTTTGTTGGTGTTTCTGCTGTTGCTACAGTCTCTATTATTTCTGCTCTTTCTATTGTTGCTGTTGTTTTTGTTGTTGTTTATGTTTTTGCTGCAGCTCTTGTTATTTTTCCTGTTGCTGCTGCTGTTGTTGGTGCTGTTGATGTTTCTCAGGTTGCTGCTGCTGTTGCTGCTAGTGTTCTTTCTGCTGTTTCTGTTGTAGAGGTTGCTGTTGTTGTTGCTGCTGGTGTTGATGCTGTTTCTGTTGCTGCTGCTGATGCTGCTGCTTTTGCTGCTGTTGTTTCAGTTGTTGCTGCTGTTGTTTTTGCCACTGTTTCTGTTGTTGCTAATGTCGTTGTTTATCCTGATTATGTTGTTTCTTTTGTTTCTGTTATTGCTGCTGTTACTATCTGTTGCTGCTGTTTCCACTGTTTCTACTGCTGTTGCTGCTGTTGTTTCTGTTGTTGCTGCTGTTTCTGTTGTTTCTGTTGCTGCTATTTTTGTTGCTGCTGCTGTTGTTGTTTCTGTTGTTGCTGCTGGTGTTGGTGTTGCTACTGCTGTTGTTGTTGTTTCTGCTGTTGCTGCTATTTTTGCTGCTGCTGTTGTTGTTTCTGTTGTTGCTGCTGGTGTTGGTGTTGCTACTGCTGTTGTTGTTCCTGCTGTTGCTGCAGCTGTTATTGCTGTTGTTTCTGTTGTTGCTGCTGTTGTTTCTACTACTGCCATAGTTGTTGCTGCTGCTGCTGCTGCTGCTGTTGTTGTTGTTGTTTCAGTTGCTGCTGCTGTTGTTTTTGCCGCTGTATCTGTTGTTGCTGCTGTAGTTCTCCTGTTTCTGTATTTTTTCTGCTGTTTCTGACTGTTTCTGTTGTTGCTGCTAGTTCTGTTGGTGCTGCTGTTACTGCTGTTTCTGTTGTTGCTGTTTTTGTTGTTTCTGTTGTTGCTGCGGTTGCTGTTGCTGCTGTTGTTTCTGTTGTTAATGTTGTTGTTGCTGCTGGTGTTGTCGCTGCGGTTGTTGTTGTTTCTGTTACTGCTGCTGTTGTAGTTTTTTTTTTTGTTTGTTTGTTTTTGGTGTTGTTGCTGTTGTTGTTGTTTCTGTTGCTGCTGTTGTTGTTTATGCTGTTGCTGCTGTTGTTGCTACTGCTGTTGTAGTTGTTTTTGTTATGTCTTTGTTGTTGCTGCTGCTGTTGTTGTTGCTGTTTCTCTTTCTGTTGTTGTGGTTGTTGTTTTTGTTGTTGTTGTTGTTGCTGCTGCTGCTGCTGTTGTTGTTGCTGCTGCTGTCAGTGTTTCTGTTGCTGCTGCTGTTGTAATTGTTGTTGTTTTTGTCGTCTGTGTTGTTGTTGTTGCTGCTGCTTTTGTTGTTGCTGTTGTTTCAGGGGCATTATTTTGACATGACCAGCTGACAACAATGTTCTTTCTTTGATTGTATTTCTTTGTAAAGCATTGTGTTGCCCTGGTATGAAATGCGCTTATAAATAAAGTGTGACTTGACTTGGCTTAACTTACTACTATGTCTTACTCCTGTGTCTTACTCCTGTTTATTACTGCTGTGTATTACTGCTGTGTCTTGCTGGTGTGTATTACTGCTGTTTCTTACTGCTGTATCTTACTGCTGTGTATTTCTGCTGTGTTACTACTGTGTCTTGCTGCTGTTTATTTCTGCTGTTACTACTGTGTATTGCTGGTGTGTCTTACTACCGTGTCTTACTACTGTGTCTTACTGCTGTGTATTACTGTGTATTACTGCTGTGTAGTACTGCTGTTTTTGTTGTTGAAAGTGTATTGTTTTTGGCCTTCAATGGTAACCAAAATACATGAAAAAATATTCAGTTTCAATTGATCACAATGTTAGTATATTAATTGTAAATACCTAAAAATGATACTGAACATACTGAGTGTCCTATGTTTCCACTTGCTTGATGACAGCCAGGGCGAGCAGTGCGGGGTGGAGCAGTGACTCCACGAACACTCAAGCTCGCTCAGCCAAAGAGGAGGTTTGATGTGGAGAAGGACTCCGCCCAGGAGCTTCGAACCCCACCAGCATCCTCCTGCAGCTCCAGCAGGGCAACCCCACGCATCTTCCTGCTCGCTGGTGAGATGACTTGTTATTTTTTTCCACTCATCACACCTCTTTTGGATGACTGTTATGTCGCCCTGGTTCTAAACATTTGACCCGTGGGGTGGCCATTTTGAACCAACCAACTAAAATAGTGTTAACACTTATATATACAGAGCTTATATCTTTACATATAATAACTTGAATCTGCATTTGGCTTACCTTTTTATCATCATAACCCATGTCCTTCAGGGTTTTTTTGTTGCGCATTTGGATGTATGTTATTTCAAACATGATAACAGTACATCCTGTGTATAACACAACTTTAAAACTTTGAAGACAGTGATGATCACATTTTGCTTGGAAATCTCATAATATATTAAACTATGGGTCAAAACTTTTGGATTCATTTGGAATGAATCAACGGTGAGAGCCAAGAGCACTATCATGTGGTCAGTCATCACAGGTACAGATTTTTATCAGCATATAATGTGAATATATTCCCTTCCTTGAGAACTTGCTCTTTTTGACCTCTGTGGGTTGCTTTGTGTCCCCTGCCCTTTAGCCCCTAAGAGCCTGCACCCGGAGTATGCAGGGGAGCGCTCGCTGAGCTGGCCGGGCCGCCGCTCCCTCCCCCACGCGGCGGCCAGCAGCAGAGTCCTGGCGCTGTCCCGTCCCAAGGAGAGGAGGGCTGGGTTCCAAGGCTTTGACCCCTACGCCATCAGTCCGGCCGCTCTCTCTGCCGCCCCCACGCCCCGCCTGGGAGAGCTCTGCCTGCCCCTGGCACACAAGTGCAAGACAAAATAATCCACAATAGAATAAAAAAAATAATATATATATATATATATACATTTTTGTCTGGCATTCAACATTTTTATCAAAGGAGGAGCTAATTTATTATTTCCAAGACCCAGAACTGACTTCAGTTGTGGAGAATATATAGTGAAATTAATTGTGTGTGGGCTACACCAAAAACACAAAAAGAATGAAAATATTTCAAAACACATAAACAATTAATACATGTTCCCAGTATTATTTAATTCCTTATGGTTATTGTTACCAGTCATTATAATTCAGGCAGTTTGTATACATTAATATCGCTGGAATGTCTATAAATTATGACAGTGATGTCATTGGATTTTTATTTTGTAGAATTTAGTCTGGTGTGTGTCAGTTGTCCTCAGAAGCGTATTTATTTATGATGTTTAATACACTGCGTTTTGTTTAATACAATTGTCGTCTGGTAATACTTTTAAGTCTTTTTTTTTTTTTTTCAAACATAAAGTTTAATCGTAATAAAATAATAACTGTCACTTTGTAACTTCGTATGGTTAAGAGTTTGTATCTTATATTCCTTTAATAAAAGTCCAATCGCGACTATCTGTGTGTGGTGATTTGTGTACTCCGTCAATTTGTGCGTGCTTGCAGGGATTTCTCCGTTGTTGCAATGACATTTCACTGCATATATGTATGAACGTATGTATATGTATGTCACAAATAAACCTCTTGAATCTTGCAGAGTATGTCTGTGCATGGCGCCATCTTGGTGAGGTTGCGTTTGTTGATCACAAACTTCTTCCACAATAATGAATTGATCTGGATCAAACTTGGACGGTGACATGTTGGAACTGCCGCGAATACACGTTCTATTCATCTTGTTTGTGAGCCATGCGGATCCATGACATCAATACAAGATGTCAGGCCCCCAAGGGGTGGGACTCCTGATGAAAGACAATGCAATACTTACTTATAATACATTTTCCCATTTGTGTAATTAAAATGAATAGTGTTATTGTAGCTTAATTTTGTAATGGTATTGAGACTTCAATTGAAATATAAAGTTTATCCATGTTGATCATCTTTATTATTCATTGTTGTATACTGTATATTTCTAATTTAAGTATTTTTCCATCAGCTCAGTTGTCAGGTGGAACAGCAATTAAATTGACCAGAAAGAACTTTTCTGACTTCATTATCTACTTTTTTAATATATTTTTTTTATTTTCATTAAATAAAGACCTTTCCCTAAAATATGACACTGAGTCATGAGTGTGACTTAACAGCTTTTTTATTTTTTTATTTTATTGCTGCGCTTGTTAATAAAGCAAAACAGCCAAAGCAATTACAGCATAGCATGGGAGAAAAATAAAGTGTGAGTGCCAGCTCTTCATATCGCACTAGATATTGCTTGGAGACCTCCGTAATTCCTTCTTTCTTTTTCCCTCTCTTAATTGGCAAAGAGACAATTAAGTGAAAGCTCCTTGTGCATAGGATTATGACTTGGGCACGTCACAGAGAACAACTCTGGTGGCAAGTTGTTCTGTTTTGTTGGTTTCTGATCGCAGAACAGTACCTACAAAATATACTGTACAACATTCTCTGTACACCAGCCTGGAACGAGCAGGAATTAATCAAATATAAAAAAAAAAAAAAAAAAAAAAAGATTACTATAATTGTCTATTTTATTGCATAACATTCAAAAGACATTTGTGTGTCTTTCGTTGCTGGGTTGGAGAGCGACCAGACGCAGGAGAGAAAGCGGCATGGATCACAACACTCTGGTAAGAAGCTTTGAATAACAGATTTGAACCAGAACAAGACACATTTTCGACAAATATCCAAATCTTTCATGCTGTATTGTGTTAGGTAGATGTGTGGATTTAGGGTTGCGTGGACATAACACAGCATGCGCACGTGTGGTGCAGCATGGACTGTGTGACCCCAGGGTCAAGACCTCTCCTCTGGAAATGTAATTATATTCAGTTTTAAATACTAATCCAAGACGTCTGACCCTACTTTGGAAATCCTAATTTTAGTTTGAACACATTTTGTCTCAGCAAAACAGCTTTGCTGGTGGATCTCTCAAATCTTCCAAGTGCACAGATGCACATTATACAGTAAGAACTGTAACGTGTGTGTGTGTGTGTTTGTCGTTGACAGTGGTGGGAAGTGAAGAAGTAACAAAGTACAAGTATTGGTACTTCTATAGTAAGTATATAATAACTAGAGATACGGATTCAGTTTGAGGCTTTGGACTTTCACTTCATGACATTTCACGTCAAATATCGATACTGCATTTCTAACACAGTAACTTATATACTTAAATGAAAGTTACTAAGTCATATCTAAGTTATATCTGACACAGTAACTTATATTACGATGGGATGATATAAGTTAGGATAAGATAAGATAAGAAGTTTAAATCCCCAGGCTCAGTCCTGTCTCTATACTATTTCCAATGTTATTTGGAGAATTTATTTTACTTATACTTGAGTTAATATCTTTACAGTAACAGTACTTTTAACTTAGTGTGGTTAAAAAAAAAAGGAAGCATTTTATATATATATATATATATATATATATAAAATAAACCTCTTGAATATATATTCTACCCAGTGCCCAACCTCTATGTGGGAATGCAGTATTGTCATATCTGTCACCCCTGCCTGTGCATTCTTTGTTATCAGTGGCAGAATGTGATAAGGAAGTGCACGCTGCAGTTTGAATTCATATTTCATAATTTTTAACTAAAGCTGTGGCGCTACAGAGGAAGTGACTGGGGAAGCATGGACCCAAACCTGGCTGCTGCCGTGCTGGGGACTCTCCTCTGGAGCTGCTTTATTTTAGGTAAATAACGACCAATACAGTTGATACTACTGTGTGTGTGTGTGTGTGTGTGTGTGTGTGTGTGTGTGTGTGTGTGTGTGTGTGTGTGTTAGAATATGAGGCACATGCGTGTAGACGCAAAGGTGCACGTGATGTAATGTAAATAAATTACATCATAAGGAAGAAGGCTTTGAACAGGTGTCATGCTTATTGTGACCATGTATAGAGTATTTTTCTGAAATAGACAGATAGTTGGAAAGATGGATAGATAGATAGATAGATAGATAGATAGATAGATAGATAGATAAGATAGATAAGATAGATAGATAGGTACCTGCAAGGAGTTTGTCGTAGTGAGGATTGTTGCGTTTTTACAGATGATTAGCATTTTGAAAAAGTTCAAGTCTAAAAAATAAAATAAAATGAAACTGAATTAAAAAAGTAAAATTTATATAATGTAATATTATATTATATTATATTATATAAATATAATTGCCAAATATACATAAATAGCCCAAAAATAAAAAACAGAAATAGTGAAATATATTAAAAATATATACTGAATATAGGAATGCAATTTTTATGCCCAGGAGAAGTTATCGCTATGGGCATAAATTATAAGTACTGTATTAATTATTGCAATGTATACGTATCTCAATGCCTCCTTCTTTATTTCATCCCTTTCCATACATACAGACAGATGTTTTGCATGTAATCAACGTAATCCCTCCCTCCCTGTCCTCCTCCTCTGCCTCCCAACTACCCCAACCAACAAGCCGACTCCATCCTAACCCTGTTCTCCCCCCAGCCCGCTCCTCACCAACCCCCCGGGCGGACCCCCAGCCCCCCCGCCTGCTGAGCTGCGTGTTTCGGCAGAGAGCGAACATCACCTGCCGCTGGGAGCCGGGGGAGACACAGCGTCCCGCAGGAACCGGCTACACGCTGACGGTGGAGAAGATGCGGCGGTGAGTCCCAGCTCCCACTCCTGAACCTCTGAACTGTTGGGTGTCGAACAATGGGAACACAAAGGCTGGAGGATCAAAGGTTTTTGGAACATCTCCACCCCTTCGCACCCTCACCCTGCACTCGATTTGCAATACATGATGGACGGGGGGGATCGAGGAGGAGAGGAGGGCGTTTGACTGATGTGGATATTGAAGGATGTTGTTGATCTCCTTTATCGTTCACAGATAGGCTGTAACCCATGGGGCACACACGTACTTCTGGTGTGTCTCCATAAGTCTTTCAAATGCACTGTCATTTGCATCAAATGCATCTAAAATGTTTGCTTAAAGACCGATAACCTCCTGAAGGGACTTGATTTACGATCCCACGTTGAAATAATAGGACTACCATCATTTTATTCCCGCTGGAAAACGAGAAATAATGGAAATAATTGACGTTTGTATCATGAACTTGAATCCGTGTACATTATGAAATCCATGTTGGAACATCCAGCCTCAGAGTCTTATCTCGAACCCGATCTTGGTGGTTTTAGTGTTTCCTCTGCAAGGCTTAGTAAACAGGACGTCGATTTTTGTTTGATTGCGTGCGAAACTGATTGGGGATACGGTTCGCCAAAGCTGTGGTGCGTCTTAATCGCTGATTCTGAATCGCGACTGAACATAGCAACAAATAAAATGGCTTGTGCATGATTTTTATCTGATCTGAGCCAGTGATGAAAGGAGTACCCAGAGCTTTTACTTGAGTTAAGGTACAAATACACACACTCACACAAAATGACTCTAGTAAAAGTACCATGTTGAGGGTTCCACCGAAGTAAAAGTAGATAAGTACTCGCTGTTAAATGTACTTGAAGTATTAAAAGTGAAAGTCTAAGTGCTCAGTATATCCTGATGTGTCTCGCTTTTGATATATATGAATATAAATATAAATGATGTACATTGATACAAACCTTATATATGTAAATATTTTCAAAACGAAATGTATGTGAGTATAACTCCAGATTTAAATAACAACCTAAAGTAACAAAACAAAATGTAGTAGACAAAAAAGTACAGATATTTGCTTTGAAATGCAGTGGAGTAAAACTGGAAAGTCTTTGAAACTGAATGTACTTAAGGTAGCACAGAAACTTAAAAAATTTACTTAAGTACTTGTACTTTGTCACTTTCCACTGCTGATTGTAACGTGTGTTCAAATATCGTTAAAGGCTGGTTCTCTATTGACATCATGTTATGAAGTGTGTGTGTGTGTGTGTGTGTGTGTGTGTGTGTGTGTGTGTGTGTCTGTGTGTGTGTGTGTGTGTCTGTGGGTGTGTGTGTACATACAAGTAATGAAGTACTGCATCCCATTTTACCTCCAAAGGAGATATTTAAGGAAGTGCTCCAGACACCTCAAGTCATTACTCATCTCATGGCCAATCGACTTTAATCCACTGTTGCCTGTGGAAATTACAAAAGCACTGATTACAGCAACGTCACACGCACTGCAAACAAATTAGATTCCCTGTCATCTCCCTCAATAGCAGTAGCGAAACAAAACATAATCATATCCGTAACGCATTTGTGCAAATATGTTAATTATCATGCGGCCGTAATGACTTGTGTGTCAGAAATTCTGTCGTTCCAAATTCATACCAGGGTTTGAAGGTAATGTTGAGAAGTGACCACAGTGCAGATATGGCAACACCCTCTCTTTCTGTGTGTGTGTGTGTGTGTGCGTGTGTGTGTGTGTGTGTGTGTGTGTGTGTATGTGTCTGTCTGTCCGTCTGGCTGTCTGTCCGCATGTGTGTGTGTGTCCGTGTGTGTATGTGCGTGTGTGTGTGTGTGTGTGTGTGTGTGTGTGTGTGTGTGTGTGTGTGTGTCCGTGTGTGTGTGTGTGTGTCCGTGTGTGTGTGTGTGTGTGTGTCCGTGTGTGTGTGTGTGTGCGTGTGTGTGTGTGTGTGTGTGTGTGCGTGTGTGTGTGTAATTGTCCATGTGTGTGTGTGTGTGTGTGTGTGTGTGTAATAGTCCATGTGTGTGTCTGTGTGTCCGTGTGTGTGTGTGTGTGTGTGTCCGTGTGTGTGTGTGTTTGTGTGTCTGTGTGTGTGTGTGTGTGTGTGTGTGTGATTGTCCATGTGTGTGTCTGTGTGTCCGTGTGTGTGTGTGTGTCTGTGTGTCCGTGTGTGTGTGTGTGTGTGTGTGTGTGTGTGTGTGTGTGTGTGTGTGTAATAGTCCATGTGTGTGTCTGTGTGTCCGTGTGTGTGTGTGTGTGTGTGCGTGTGTGTGTGTGTGTGTGTGTGTGTGTGTGTGTTGTCCTTCTGCAGCGTGCTCTCCGGGGTCTCGGCTGACTCCCTGGTGGTGTTGCAGACGTTCTCCTGCAGCTCGCCGGGCTCCGGCTGCACGGTGCAGATCCACGGCTCCAGCGTGGCCTTCACCTTCTGCATCGCCGTCGCGGCTCACACCCCAAACGGCGTCGCCGCCCGCTCCGAGCGCCGCTGCCAGTCCGGCAGGAAGGAAGGTGCGGCTCCGTGCGTCTCCGGGACACAGAATTCCTTCCACGCGGCTGCCGACCTGTGTCTGAGTCTCCAAATAAGTTAGAATCATGCACTGGCAGCTGGTCATTGGGGGGCAATAGGGGCACCCCCCACCACCCACCCCCAAATCTGTCAGAGTCTCCTAAAATAGTTCATTTCCGTCCAGTGAATCCTGCCGGTGTCAATCAAAAACATTTCCTTCTCCGTTTCTGTCTGTTTCCTGCCCTGGGCGCATTGCGAAGGCGCCCACACTGGCG
>NC_137198.1:8765796-8858296 GCF_960531495.2 Zeus faber
AGGAGCTATCGCACCCCTTTTCAACAAGTTAATCTAAGGTCTCTGAGGCCTCTCGAAGACATGTTTGCATTCTAGCCATTATAACATGCCTCTAACACATCCTGTTTACAGGACAGTCTGTTTCAGTGGGTGGCCAACAGGGTTGGCGCTTGAGTCCCGGGTTCCGTTGCATGAAGTCGAAAAACTTTCACTGATTCGACCTTATCGGTGCACCAAAATATGTTTCTGAACAAATTTGAGGTGAGGAATAAGCAATCCAGTTGCTGAATCTTCTCTCGTATTAGATCTACACGGCCTCATTTAAAAGTTTGTTCCGACTTTGCGCGATCCGCACAGCGGATCAACGTTACAGACGATACACTATTATTTTTTTTAAACATTTTCCTCGTTTTACATCGTCTGCAGTTTTGTCAGTTGGTATTAATTCTCTTTCTTTCAAAAGACTTGTGCCGGTCTGTGCCGCCAACAACAGAACACTTTCCCATGTTTAGCTCTTGGCTTAGCTCTTAGCCGCCTACATTTTCATATACGTATGTCTCATGGTACGGATTGATGTTTCTTTACAGGCAATTAGCATAAAAAAGCTTAACACTCTGAAAAATATACATTAAAAAAATTTAATGTAAAAAGATTCAATTCAATAAAAAATATAAATAGTCATAAAGGGAAAGTAAAAATATCCAAACATATGTATACAGAATATACAAAATGTGATTCTGTGCACAGGATATTGGTATAGGTATATGTGGTAATTATTATTATTATTGTTATATTGTTATATATTTACATAATGACGTCCACACAAACACCAATAAACACCAAACTCATTTTATCAGACAGTGGGCAAAACTTGCCTTCATATGAGGTCCTTACATCAAGAAATTCTCTCTTCTGGAGAAAAGATGAAGATCATTTTTGTTTCCACTCTGTTATTTATCTGTTCTAAGTCTGTTATTTTGATGTGTTGTTTGCCGTGCATCCCATTCCCGCGGTCCATCGTCATATTATCGACTCGTCTTTTGTTTGGCCTACGCATCATCCCATCTCCACGATCACTTTGTGGGAACGTGACACACGTTACATACTTACAGGACCAGGCCACACATTTCGACAACCAAAATCTCCACCGTACGTGATACTCCATGTGGAGTTTATGTGTGTTGTATGTACGTATATACTGTATATGTATGTATTTTTATATATATATATATGTTGGTTTTTTTTATCGTCCCCTGTGTCTCTCCACTTGTAGTTCATAGATGACACATTTTCCATCACAGTGTATCTGCCACCCCCGGGCCAACTCGCAGTGACCCCGCTCGATGACCACAGCCTGGACGTGCGCTGGGCCGCCCCGCCCGACCCGTCAGTGAGCGGCTTTGTGGTGGAGTGGTTCGCTGTGACCGCCGACGGGAACGCGTCGCTGCACTGGGAACGGTTGAACGGCTCCTGTGCGGCTCTGCTCATCACGGGTCAGCTGCCGATTGGTTCATCTATCGTTTCCATCCGCCCGGCGCCTCACACCCGAAGCCTGACGAGATCCGCTGACCGGCGTGTTCGTTTGTTGTCCCAATCTCAGGAAGCCTTAAACCCCAAAGTTTATTTATACTTTTATAACTTCTCGAACCCCAATTAAGGACCATATTATGTTTATTGTGTTATGTTTGTTTTATTATGTTTATCTCTTGTGGCTGTAAAGAGTTTTTGAACTGCCAATAAGTAAAGTTGACTCTCGATCACTACTTGGTACTGCAGGCCATTGTCTGCCACAGGCCAGTGGTTCTCAACGTGGAGTCCGGGGGCCCCCCAGGGGTCTTTCAAGAGGTTCCAGGGGGAACCAGGGCAAAATGACCACGAGTTAAGCTTGACCAATATTTCATTTACAAGACATTAGCACCGTCAGAGGATGCACATCGATGACTGTTTGGATCATAGCTTCGATGTTATCTCCCTGGCTACAGCACAGACAGGTATGGAGGTTTGGACTGAGTCGTAAATCTTCTCAAAGATTGATCTCTGCTTCAAGCTTGTCGAGTAGAGCGTCCCCGGTATGAAAACAGGTTCCCAATCACTGGTCGGGCAACTCCGACCGCTTCTCTCTGAGGGCCATGTGGTGCTGCCTGACTTCAAACCGGGCCTCGAATCATTTTCTACGATTTTTATCCCCCCCCCCCCCCCAACCCCGGGTTCGATCCCCTAGGAGTGGAGCCGCTGGTGTTTTACGCCGTTTCTGTCAAAGCAGAGTACTGCGAAAGAGGGACGGCACAGAGTGCCACACGCCATGTCTATACACGGCAAGGAGGTACAACATCATGTCAACATCATCATAGGGTTTCTTTTTTTTTTAACTTAATTTTATCTCTGTATCTCTGTATTCAGAACAAATTCAATTTGTTCTGAATAACCGATTTGCTTTAGTTGGATTCATTCCCTCGCTGGTATTTTTTCAAGTTTATAGTTATAGTTATAGTTCACACCACCTCCTACAAGTTATTTCTGGAAATGCATCTGCTTGGGCCAAGAGTGTCCTTTTGCATGGGTCTAACATCAGACATAATACTGTTTCCTTCTGTTGCTTCTCCCTGTTTCTGTAGCGCCCTCGGCTGGCCCCAAGGTGGAGGTGCAGGCGATATCTGCCAACAAACTGGATATCAGCTGGAGGCCAATACCTGTGGATCAGCAACACGGATACATCCGAAATTACACTCTCCACTACACACACGCATATGGACACCCACGGAGTAAGTAACACGCTTAAGAAATACATGTGAACTCTTGAAGCTGTTGATATTACTGTGCAGAAATTTCCCGTCTTATTACAGAGCGGCTCATTTTCTAATGTAAGTTGTACGGATGCCTAAAACAACAACGACAACAACAAAACATCGACACATAATAATAATAATAATAATAATAATAATAATAATAATAATAGTAGTATTAATAATAGTGGAAAACTTTGTGCAGTGCTTTTAAACTCGTTTTTTATTTTTTTGCTTTTTTTCAGACCATTGTGTGCCCGCTGAGGTGCTTCAGTATTCAATACTGAACCTGTCACCTGGTTACTACAACATCTACATGCAGGCCAATACGGACGCTGGCAGCGGGGCAGCCGGACCCATTTCCAACGTGTTTATAGGTGAAAAGGACTAATACCAACGCACTCTCATATACAAAACAGAATAGCTTTCAAAATAGGACTTATAATCGCATTTGTGTCAGTGCAGGCCCTGAGGAGATGTCTCTAGCGATGGTCGTGGTCAAAGGCGCCATCTTCTCCACGGTGCTGACCCTGCTGCTGCTGATGCTGACGGTCTGGATGGTTCACAGCACAATGTGAGTTTTTAAAGCCGAATCCTACTGCACGTGGCCCTTTATGTTTTTACCGGCAAGAAAGTGCTCAGCTGCACGTGCAGCTTCATAAAAACCTGCAAACCGGCCCCGCAGGGTGAATCAGAAGCTGTGGCGAGACATCCCTGACCCTTCTAAAAGCAGCTTGGCCCGCTGGTCCCCCAAGGTAACCTTTAACCTTTAACCTTTACCCCTAAACAACCGGGCTTCACTGACTGTATCACTGACCGATCAGCAATTTTTTTTCTCCTGTCTACAGAACGTGAGGTGGACGCCCATGACCGAGAATCTCCAGATACATAACTCGGAAATAACGTGGCCCATTGAACCTGAAGACCTCCGAGACGCGTCGGGTCATCAGGTCCAGGTGGTCAGCTACCACGCCCTCTGCGCTCCACACACACACTCCGGCGACCGGTGCCCCTCACGCCCGCCCCCGCCCGGCGGCGCTCTGACGCCGGCGGGGAAGGACCAAGCCCCAGGTTCCCCCCACGCCCCGCGCAGAGCCTCCCAGATCTCCATCCCCTGCTGCGGCGCCGCGGCCCTCTCCAACTACGCCTCCGTGTACGCCCAAATTTGTTCTTCTTCTACCGCTTCCTCCCCACCGCCCCCGCCGCCTCACCCCCGGGTGGCCGACCTCGCCTCCCCCCCCTCCCCGCCACGCTGACCCCTGCATTCCCCTCGACGTGTAGCGTTTCGTGCCCCAGCACGGACGCACCAGCTGACTCTCCTTGTCTTTTGGGTTTTTCCTATTTTTTGTTTTGGAACACAATGTGTTTTGGGATTTTTGAGTGAGGTCATTCATCAAGGCTATGAAAGTCGATCCGCGTGCTTTTGAGAAACGGTCAAACAACATGCGCGCACGCCTCATCTTCTAGACTGTGAGGTAGTTTCTCTTATTATTTATGGGATGTGCTCTTGTAAAACTGTGAAAACTGTAAAACTTTTTTTTTTTTTTTTTTTTAAACCAAACGAATAATCGCAAAAGATTTACCATGAATGGATTCAGTGAAATCAACTCAAATCCCCGAATCCCAACAATGAGCCGAAGCGTTTCAGTCCCAAATCCAATCAAACCCTTTGTACGTGACGTCAGAGTGATGCCGGCGCTCGTGATAGAAATGATGAAAACAGAAAAAGAAAATAATGACAAATGAAAAGCAAAACAAGTAAACACAACAACGAATAAATAAACACAACAACGAATAAATAAACAAACGTCGACTCTGTCGCCCGGTCGTGGCGCGCTCGGTGTAGAGGAACGTGCTGTGGTGAAAGGTTCGACTCTTTTCTCGGGAGTCAGTTCTTGTCGCGTCGCTCGGTTTAAAAAAAAAAAAAAAAAAAAAGGAGTCGTTCATTTAAATTCTCCGCCTCCGTCAGATTCGGTGGGTCCGCCTCGCGGGTGAGCGGGGCAGAACTTCCTGGAGCCGTCGCGGTGCGAGCGGAGCTGTCGCGGGCGATCGATCGATCGATCCCCCCCCCCCCCCCGCCCCCTCTGACTGTGGCCCGGAACTGAGCGGCAGGTACGGCCGGCGGGCAAGCGGGACAGGTGGAGCCGGGGATCCGGAAGAACCAGCGCGGCGGGGTCGGGTCCGCCTCACTCCACTCAGCTCTCTCAGTTTCAACTTGACTGGAAAACACGTGTTGGGTTACAGCGACACCACCCCCCCCCCCCACCAACGCGTTAAAAAAAAAACAACAACAACAAAAGAAACAAAACAAAAAAAAACAAAAACAACCGCCGTACGCGTGGGAGCGACGGGGACCCGGAGCGAACATGACGGAGCAGGGCAAGAAGATGATCCTGATCGCGGTGGACGTTCTGTGCGTCTTTGTGGGTGAGACATTTAATCCGGGTGTTGTTTCTGCTTGTTTGTTGGGGGGTTTTTTTTGTTGTTGTTTTTGTTTTTATTTGTTGGGCTTTTTTTTTTTTTTTTTAATTGTTTTTAATTTTTTTTAAGCCGTTGGTGAATCCGTCGAACAAGAAAACGGTAGAAAAGAAGCAAACAACCCTTGCGCAGCGCGTTTACCTGTGCCGTGCATACCTGCCGCAGAGGTATCCCACAAGTGTATTTCTTTAATAGACGGATAGATATTCTATTCATCCGAGGGGCGAAATCGCGGTGTTTCAGCTGTATGTTATGACAAAGGTCAAACAAAAAAATGGTTTTAAATACACACATATATATATATATATATATATATACATAAAATTGGCCTGATTAAAATAATAATGAACTACTACTACTACTAATAATAATAATAATAAATGGCATTATGAGATAAACAAAAACCTTACAGTAAACCTCTATCAACAATTTGAAATGTAAAGCAGGAAATTACGCATCTATATTTTTATTTGATTTTTTATTTTTATTTGATTTTTTTAACCTACTATACTGTATGTGCACAGGGTTATGAGCAGCTGCTGTTCTCACTAATAAAAGCAGATCCGATGAAGACCCGTCCTGCCACTAAACTTGACTGAAATATTTTTTGGTATAGAGGATATTATACTGTATCTGATCTTGGAGAGGATTGGAGGCAGAAGGGATTCAGCAAGGCTTCTATGTCACCTCGTACGGATTCATCTCTTCATGTGTATGGATTCATCTCTTCATGTGTATGGATTCATCTCTTCATGTGTATGGATTCATCTCTTCATGTGTATGGACTTATCTCTTCATGTGTACGGATTTATCCTTCTTCGGTCTTGAGTGGTGATAGTTCATCTTATTTCCACAGGGTCCACCCCCTCCTGAATTTGCGTGAAAACTCAAGGCAGCGCTGACTGGTTGTGGGGCCTTGTTATTATGTCAATAATGTGACATGTAAATAGAGTTTTAACTGCTGACCCTGTTGGTGTGTGTGCAGATTACCTTGCAGGTCTCCTTCATGCGTGTCCCTAATTCTAAGTCTCTACTATACCATGTGATACGATAATAATTGGACCGGGCTTTGTCCCCACGGCTGTTTTTTTTCTTTTTTGTTTTTTTGCATATTTTCCTACGCCCTTTGGCCCTCGGTTGCCTTTAGGGTGAGCAAAGGCCATTGTCTCTTAATCTGTTTGACAGCCAAAATCCTGTGTTTGGAGAAACTGTGGAAAAAATGTGTGTGTGTGTGGGGGGGGGGGGGGTTGAACACACCAATGTGGCTGAGAAGGGGCTTGTTCTAACTTGTTCTAGACTCCAGAGAGTTTAGTTAGACGAGACACGCAGCGCTGGAGAACTACCATCTTGGTTTCTCTCTCTAGCTCTCTATCTCTCTGTCCATCCATCCATCCATCCATCTTTCACTCAATCTTCAAGTTGCTACTGTTTTTTGACACACCTCAAATGGCTGAATGTTCATTTGAATTTAGTCAACATGCCCTGGTTGGCACCTAATAACCACTGAGGTAGATACAAGCTCCCTCTTCACCGTTGTGTGTGTGTGTGTGTGTGTGTGTGTGTGTGTGTGTGTATGTGTGTGTGTGTGTGTGTGTGTGTGGGTGGAGGAGAAAATAAAAGATTAATTATGAAAGTGACAAGAGAGAGAAGTACACTCAATCAACACCTTTAAAGGCTCGTTTTACACCACAGCACAGTTAGGTGTGTGTGTGTGTGTGTGTGTGTGTGTGTGTGTGTGTGTGTGTGTGTGTGTGTGTGTGTGTGTGTGTGTGTGTGTGTGTGTGTGTGTGTGTGTGTGTGTGTGTGTGTGTGTGTCCATTCAGTGGTAGAGCCACCTGGTGAGGGACATGGAGGAATGATAATGACTGTTCTTTCTGTTCTTTCTTGAATGTTCTTTCTTGCAATTTCCTCATCTGTGTGTGTGTGTGTATATATGCACATTCATTGGTATGGCCTGAGTCTTTGCCCTCAGGTTACTATGTAAAGTTAAAAAAATAAGATAATTTACAAAAAATGCTCATTGTGTCAGACTTTTATGCAAAGCGAGAAGGGAAAAAAAGAAGTGTACTATGATACTTCTCATAGGAAGAGCTGTGTTGGAAATAAGCACCAAGACGCTCTGCTTCATGATTTAGAGCTGGAATCTTTGTATACAATCTCACTCCCTGATGGAGATTTAATTCGATTGACTTCCTCATTTCCTGTTGGTTCTGTTTTTCTCAATCTCTCCATCTCTCCATTACCTTTTCCTGCTTCACGCCACCTACACCCTCACATTTTAGCCCAGCTTTAGTCTGTATAAGGATGGTAAAAACCCCTTTAGTTTGATCCCTGGCTAACATTGTGTGTGTGTGTGCATGTGCGCGTGTGTGCGTGTGTGCGTGCGTGCGTGCGTGCGTGCGCGACATGGTTCCTCACTTACAGGTGTATTTACTCTTTCCAAAATATGTGTGTGTTTGGATCCACTGCATGCTCAGATGAATATCGTCGATTGCCCAAAACCTTAGTTCCTAGCAACACATAGATAACTTATCTGTACCTACAAAAAAACAAATCCTTTGCACCTATTGCGCCTGTTCTGCTGCACTTCTGGAATTGCACTTCTGTGTGTCCAGATTTTGTCCAAAAATTGGCTTTTATGCATCGTTATTTGGTATGTTTTTCTCAACCGTTCTTCCATCTCTCGTGTGTCTGACGTGGAGCGCTTCCAGGGCTGAAGTCAAATTCAGATCCTGAAGCCATCAGTGCTACTTCAGTGGTATTTTATTCAGGTGTGGATGTCATTTCTTAATTTTCTGCCCGTCCACACGTGTCCCATAATAACCCCCCGTCGCTGAGGTTCCTCAAATCCGGTGGAAACGCAGTCGAGTCTTGATTTGCTGCACGGGACGCGCCTCGCCCTCTCGGGAATTCCTTCTGTTTCCAGTTGTTTACTGAGCAATGCCGAACAAATCAATTTGATATGACAAGCTCAGGCCCGGGCCCTTTGGCCTTTACTCCCGGTTCCTGGGGTCGTGGAGTTATTTGTACGCCATGAGATGCTGGGGAGCCGCGGTTCCTCTCCAGCTCCTGGAGCGCACACAGCTGGCGGGGTCGCTGGGGTCACGCCGGGATTTGAGGATGTGTCATCTGTCTTTTACGACTCTGTCTTTCCTCACGATTCTTCGCTACTTCTGTGTGATGAGTTTTGAACACTTCACTGAAGTAATCACTGCCAGAAGACTCTCCGATCATTTTGATTTCAGATGAGTTGGGTTTAGTATTTCCGTACAATCCAGACAGTCCCAGAGAAGTAGTCGAATCACACGAAATGAGTGTGAATGAGAATCAGTTTATTCCAGCGGGAACATTGACATGTACTAGGAATTTGTTTAGGTTTGGTCCGTTACAATGCAGACCATTGTAATTTAAAAAAAAAAAAAAAAAAAAAAAAAAGCTTGAGTCCGAAAAAAATCGAGAATAAAAATAATAATAAAATAAAAAGTGAAGTTAAAATCAAACTGTGTGGTGTATAAGGGGCATGGATGTAAAATCGCTTGCTATGCTCAGGCAACTTACCTTGTATAAATAAAAGTTAAACAAACACAAACTAGAAAGCTGTAGCTTTTCGAGGGGAGTATCGCTTATTTCTAGACCATTCCGAGGGAGTTCAGGAGCTGGAATAGTTCAGTGAGATCACACACGGAACAGTCCCGAACAAACTGTGTCGGAATCGCAATCAGAAACACTTTATCTCCACGTGTGAGGACATCGTACACGTAATTTGCCTGGAATTGCTCTGAAAAACGCCAGTCTTTGAAAAGGGGAGTTCCGGGGCGCCGTAAGCTGCTTTTTCTAATCTAATAATGTTACAGTTTCTTCCAGCTCCTGCCCGGCCAATGAAATAAAGTCACATAATGCAATGCCAGAGAAAGCACAAAATAGGTGTTTTTTTTTAAGTTTTTTTTAATGTTTTTTGGTCCAAAAATACATGTTTGAAGAACAAGAGGAGTTTTCCTGCCTCAATTCAGCTGTTGCAAAAGCCTCCCAACAGATCCAGCAGCGCTGGCTCGGGGTGATACTGAGTGACTTTCAACAGCTGCTGCTGTTTGCCTCATTGGGTTTTTATTTATATGCCATTTTAACATTTTGCTGACATGTTTGAGATACTGCGCTCCAGCTGTTATACTGACACACATACGCACACACACTAACGTCCATGGACACCAACGTACATGCAAGCAGCGTTTCTGCCAAGTATGTGTCAGGGTGAGCAGGGAAGTGTTGACTTCTGCAGCCTGACATTCCTGTGTGAAAATAACCAGCTTTCTGACAGGGAGGGAGGTCGGGGGAGAGAGAGAGAGAGAGAGAGAGAGAGAGAGAGAGGGAGGAGAGAGGGGGAAGACATGGAGCAGAAAATAAAAGATAAATCATGGAAGTGACAAGAGACAGAAAGACAGAGAGAGAGAGAAGTACACTCCAGCAACACCATTAAAGGCTCGTTTTTACCCCCACAGCACAGCCGTGTGTGTGTGTGTGTGTGTGTGTGTGTGTGTGTGTGTGTGTGTGTGTGTGTGTGTGTGTGTGTGTGTGTGTGTGTGTGTGTGTGTGTGTGTGTGTGTGTGTGTGTGTGTGTGTGTGTGTGTGTGTTGAAAAATACGTCTGCTATGCAGAGACGGACCTTTGATCACTGCCAAGGTTGTGGTTTATTCATAGTTAAATATGATTTTACTCAATAGCGAAATTCTGGCCTCATTGCCTCCTGCGTTGCTCAACTGGAACGACCCCATAAACACAGCATTTCAACACGTTTACCAGAGTGATAACCACCACAGGGATTCACAAAATTGTGTAATGAAAAAGAAAAATCATCCATCAATAATCATTGGTTCATATTATTATTATTATTATTATTATTATTATTATATAACTGCTCTTATAATAAATACTATTGTTATTGTTTCGGGAAAATTCTCTGAATTTTTTTAATCTTAAACTATCTCAAACACAAAATCAGCAGAATCTAGGAACAGGGTTTACCCCTTGTTTGAACCGGTGTGTCACAAACACCTTGTGGTTGAAGCTTCATCCAAATCGATCCACATAAGGAGCGGATACTAGTGAAAAACCAAATTTGATCGATATCACAGACGCAATGCATTTCACGCCGAAATATGTCCAACCCGGCAAAAAGTATCTGGAAGACAACAATGACATAAGATACAAACACGGTTAAGGTGTCGTTCAAACAGCCATGTAACAAGGATCTCGTGGTTCAAATTTCATCCAAATCGATTCCCATACAGAGCAGATATTAATGAAAAATAGAACAACTTTGATCCCAAATATTCAGCTGGTCTTGCTTAACTGACACGTCACTATTTGTAAACAAAATGAACAAGATGAGATTTGCAGTAAAAGGCTTTATGATGTCATCATATTACTTACTATAAATGTACAGATTCAGATTGAGAATGTCCAGTGTGCGGTGTAGAGTCCGTCGCTCTGTAGTGTTACCAAACTATCAATTTTGCATGTATATTCATGTACTTTCTTACCTGGTAGATGTCTGTAGATCTGTTCCATTGATATATTATCTCTGTAGTCCCTATTACGTTGCCAGATTAAGGAAAAATACGAGGAAAAAAAAGTAATCCACAAAAACTCGCGACCACGTCGAGTTGAATCCACTGAAATGTGGGACTTAGTGATGCGTTCAAGATCCAGCAAGGCATCGGAAAAATAGAAGCCGTGCAATGGTAATTATTCACAGAAATATCACGTTTTTGGTAAACGTAACGTGAAAATGTAATTCAAGGAAGAAAAATTAACAATTAAATTATGTTTATTTGACTGTTATCGTAAATCTACGTGAATATGTCATACTTGATTTATAATAGACACAACGTCACCTTACCATCACTGAGACTCCAGATGTTCCTACATAAACAAGGTAAGTTATAACAATGAAAATATTGTTTAATGTAAAAAATGTACGACTTTTTAAAAATAAACGTCTTACAACTAAACTTAACACATTTTAATGAAGAGGCAGAAAGTGTTTATAGTATTGACAAATTCTTCCATAATAATTCTAATGCCTAATTAATGTGAAAGTTCCATAAATGTTATCCACATTACAATACTAAGTATCTGTAAAACTGAATAATCTATTAATCTGAATTTTCCAATTGTGCATTATAAACAATACAATACATACAACAATAAAGTGGTAATTGAGCTAACATGTATTTATATATTTCTAAAATGAAATGTATTTATTGTTATTCTTATGAAAAATAATTACAAAAGTTGTTATTGTTGCAGATGCCAAAAAATTTTTTTTAACACGTGCCTCAAATGAATAGACTGGACCCCGTGTATTGCTGCCTGCAGCTTTATTTATTTTTATTATTATTATTATTATTATTATTATCATTAGTAGTAGTAGTAGTAGTAGTAGTAGTAGTAGTAGTATTTATTAACTCCTATTATGATATTTTGATGTATTTTTTATCTTACATTTAACGTCCCCGTAAAGCAACAATGAATATGTGTTCCGAGTTTGTCACACTGCATAAAAATGTTTCTAAAAATTAACCACCCAGCCAAATTTGAATGATTAAAAAAACTTGTCATATATATATAATTAGGCTTCAAAATCGTGAGGGGGGGGGGCAGTTCCCTGTGCTCTGAGACGACAGGGGCGTGTCCGCTGAAGACGCTGAAACCACGCCCAATCGCGGGAGAGGTGCAGAATCTTTTAAGGGTCAAATACCACTAGAATCAAATACATACAGATCAATAAAAATCAGATCTTGTTCCGAAGTTAAAAATAGAACATGAGAAAATGGGACATTTGGGGCGTGTCCGGGAGCGCGCGGCCCTGGGGGAGCCGCCACGTCTCTGAATTGAACGGAAAATCGTTTAAAGAAGGAGACGGAGCTGTGTCGTCAAAGCCAGAAAGCAAACTAGTGCGGGCTGCGGTAGGTCGTCACGATCGGGCGAGAGAACCACTGACGAGGGCGCTCTCCTCTTATGCAGCGTTTTCGGGGCGTGGCCGCGCCCGTCCCTGATTTTAGGGCCGCCCAGAGAATCAGGACCACAAAAACAGATTCGCGGTCCAACTCCGCAATTCAGTACGACATTGTTCGCGGCCCTTTTGCATGTTTTAAACGGTGACTTTCTAAAACGTACAACGTGTTTGGAAACACATCGGGATTGACTTTTACAGGGACTTTAACTACTTTTTTGTATTATTATTTTCTCCTTTTTATTTGTATCTTAACTGTTATTGTTTTATCTCCTTTCTTCCTCTCCCTCCCCTCCTTGACTTGTACAGTTTTTTGTTTTTGAATTGCCGCTCTGACACCTCCACGGCGACTAATACAGTCTCATCTCAATCTCTTCGACCTTAAACTGCAGCAGTTTAACGCGAGGGGAAGAAAAACATATTTATTATTCATATTATTTTGGTATCCTGCTCCTTTTGCTTTTCATCCCTTTTTTTATATCCACTTTTGTTTCATAACGTGTATGATCGTCCTCGTCTTTATTGGTGTGACATGTGCGTCATATATAAAGTATGGATGAAGCTTCTCATTCTGTGCTGGTGTTAGACCCGTAGATTTAATGTGACTCCGTCGGGATGGCGTCGGGCGGGTTCTGCGGCGGCTCGCTGTGTTTCTCGGCGTCGGCTTGGCTCAGTTTGGCTCAGTTTGGCTCAGTTTGGTTCAGTTCGAAGTGATTTTCGGACATGGCTCCCGCGTCCCATCTTGAGAGCTGAATAACAGGAACACTTGCACTTCCTGATGGGCCAGAGTTCAGGGGGAAGTTGTACTTCGGTCTAATCCCAGATTCCACGATGTTTATTTTCTCAAGTCCAGATTTTGGGGGACTTTCTTTCCACAAGACAATGTAAAAAGAAAAAGGGGAAAGAAAACTTTCCCTTCTTCCTTTATCCTCCCCCGCCGCCGTCCGTTCTGGACAATTTGTCACTCAATGCAAAAGCTGCTTCAGCAGAAACACATTGACACCGTGACACTCGGAGACATTTTAAGTCTGGTTGTTCATCATAATTCCAGGAAAAGGGTCAAACATAACTCTCCTCTGTAGGACGGAGCATTGTTTTTCCACCACCACAAGCTGGTTCGTGTGTGTGTGTGTGTGTGTGTGTGTGTGTGTGTGTGTGTGTGTGTGTGTGTGTGTGTGTGTGTGTGTGTGTGTGTGTGTGTGTGTGTGTGTGTGTGTGTGTGTGTGTGTGTGTGTGTGTGTGGGTCATTTTCTTTCATCTCTGTGCTTCTCTTGTCAACCCGCCCAAATCAACACACGCCTATGAAAACATGGCCCCCACGGCTTTCTGGGATAATGGTGAAGATTACAGCAGACGGCGCGACTGAGATAATAGCAATGTCTCCGTGGGCGAGGCTCCCAGAGACACCACTGGAGCGTGTTTGCAGCGGGAATTTCTTGCAGATTTGGCTGTTAATAGAGTGGGTGGGTGTGGGTGTGGGTGTGGGTGTGGGTGCTGTGTAACTCCGGTCCAATTCGAGATCCCCGCCCTCCTTGTGTTTAGCCGCCAGGGACTTCTGTCAAACAAGCACTTTCTTATCTAAATGTTATCCTTGCACCCTGCAGAATAGACAATGGTCGGTCCACGCTTCCCAAAAAAAACCAAGCACACTCGGCGCTCCGACGGAGACTGCGGCCGGCCAGCGAGTAGGCCTTTGAACCTTTGTGGTAGTTTCGCTATAAATCAGCCTCTGTGATGCCACCGTTGACGTATCAGCTGGACTTTTTGTCATTTCTACTTGATAACGTGAGCTTAGACCAGTGGTTCTCACCTGGGAATACATTTATATATATAGTTATTGTTCTTATTATTCCATTTTCATGAATATATAAATTATTTAATAAATCAATTATTTATAAATTGTGTGTGTGTGTGTGCCATATATATATATATATATATATATATATATATATATATATATATATATATACTGTACAATGCCGTACCGTGTCATACCCTACTGTGCCATACCATACTATACCATACTGTACCGTACCATAACATGCCATACTATGACATACCATGCCCTACCATACCATACAATACCGTACCATAACGAAACATACTGTGTACTGTACTGTACAGTACTGTACCACACCATACCATACTATGCAGTACCAAACTATACCAGACCAAACCATATCATCCTGTACTGTGAAATTACACACTTTTGTGACCATACATACCATACCAAACCATATTATACCATGCCAAACTATGCCATAAGATGCCATACCATACTAAACATTACCATACCTAACCATACCATGCAATACTGTGCCATACCATGCCATACCAAACCATACCATACCGTATAATACCATACCATAGCATACAGACCATGCCATACTGTACCGTACCATGAAACCACACACTTTCGTGACCATACATACCATACCAAACCATACCGTACCGCGCAATGCCATACCTTACCATACCATACTTTGCCATACCAAACCATACAATACCATACCATATGTACCATACCATACCATGCCATACTATGCCTTACCAAACCATACACTACAGGACCATACCGTACCATACCATACCATACCACCATACCAAAATGACCTGTCTGGGACCTGTTTACATTCTGAATTCTTTCTCCTCGTGTCAAATTGCCTGCGTATGTGTTTGAACAGAGCTACGCCTCTGGGGAGCGTGTAGTGTGAACGTTCAGCTCCTTTCCTCAATGATTAACTTGGTTTGTTTGGTGTGGAGTCACTGAGTAACAGGAAAACTATTAAAAAAAATAATGTTTCAGAGTAGAAGTGTTCCGGCCCCCGGCCTGGTGGATCTGGACCATTGTCCTGCTCAGATTTAAGAGACAGCTTTACGTTCCGCTGGTGCCGCCGGGGCCGCCGGGGCCACTTCGCTTCACAGCCCTTTGTCCACGTTTTCGGGAGCTGCTTTTTTTCCAAAACGCCAGTGACTCCGCTTCCTTTTGTTCCTCTCTTACTCACTCGCTGAATTTCTACCAGTCACTCTTTCATTCATTCCCGAGTGTGTAGAAGAAGGGGCGAGGGATGGGCACTTCCTTCCATAAATGTCACAGTGAGAAACTGATGGAGGAAGTGGACGGTGGATGTCGTGTGTGGAGTGGGGGGGGGTGGGTATGAGGTTTCCTGTCATTTGATTTAAATATTGTATATTATGTCTATATTCAACTGAATGGACGTCCATCTTTGATATTTGATCCACTTCCGTACCAGGGGTGTGGGTGCATCTTCATGGCGCCGGGGTGCCTATTCATGTCCAGTCTTTAAACTCCAACTTTAAGACACCCCCGCCCCTAGAAATACAACCTCCAGGTCAAAGTCAAGGTAGTTCCATCCCCTTCCGTGGTGATTGGTGGAGAGAATTTCGCCGACGGGCGTCCCACCCTCGGAACTGCTGCGTTCTCGTGGTGACCGGTACGTGGGTCGGTCTGCATCTTTCGAGGCATCTGCATCTTTCCTGATCCCGCGTACCAAAATGTTCCGGTGCTGTGCTTTTATTTTGAAACGCCATGTTTCCCAACTCACGGACGTCCCATGTGGACCGTCGTACCATCCTTACTTTTAGCCCGGGCAAATTAAATCAAAAGTAATCTCATCAGATTTCCACATCAAGGATAACTGGGCCCTATTTTTAACGGTGCACAAATGCATTATGGGTAAGTGTACTTTTCACTTTGTGAAAAACATGTAATTCATTTATAAAAAATATATAAATATAAATATACGTTTGGGTCGGGACTTAATGACCAAGGATGAATGTGGATCCAGGCCAGTTGAGAAACACTGTTCTAGTGTTGAGCTGTGTTTTATTTAATAAAGTTACATAATAAAACACATACCATGTTGGACTTTCCTTGGTGGAGATCAACATTCGGGTAAACTCTTGTGTTTTTTTAATTTAATTGATTTTACTTTTTCTCTAAAGAACGGAGGTTATCATCTAACTATGCTGCATTGCTATGGCTACATAAGTGAAGTTAGAAGAAAATGTTTGTCCTTTTGATTTCATTAAAGAATTAAAAATAAAATAATGAAAAGAAATAAATACAGAAATTAAATAAACATTATATTAGACCTTGTGGGTATCCATTTATATTAAGCTAAAAAATGTTTAATATAGGCCTGTGTGTATTATGAATCACCCTTCATCACCTTATTATGAATCATCATTTGGATATGTTAACATGGTCTATGTCTTTTTGGACATGGGCGGGTCCCATGGGTGTCCTCGGAGGGAAGCTCCCCCCGATATACAGTAGAACCCACTTGGAACGACGCCGTCTCTCTGCCTCCTCCTTCCAGCGGCGCTGCCCTCCGCCATCCTGACGCTGATGTTCCGCCCGTACCACAGAGGAATCTACTGCCACGACGAGAGCATCAGCTACCCGTACAGGAGGGACACCATCTCCCACGGGTCCATGGCCGCCGTCACCATCACCTGCTCCATCGCCATCGTAAGACCGCCCCCGCCCCCATCGACACCCTTCTTTAGTGACATTTAAATGACTCGGATCTGTCCCAATTTGATCCGATCGTCTGCGGGGCCGCAGCGTCATTACGTCCTCGGCCCGAAATTAAGGTCACGCAGCTTTCGGTGCAGGGTTCGCGTCGGCGTTTTAGTCCAGTTGATGACGTCGTCGTTATTTCTGGTCATAGAAATGGGTTACGTCAAGTCGAGCGGCGGTACACCTGTCCTTGTGACTGATATGAAATCGATTCCCGCGCGGCAGCCAAGCGGCGGTTCGAGGAAACCCAGGGCCCGCGTCCAACTTTGGCAAAAGGCGGAGCAAGAGTCAGCGCCACGTGACGGTTTCACTGCGGTCGAAGATTCGAAAATGAGAAATAAATAAATAAACGGGTGCGAGACGCGTGCTCGGTTTTCTGACGGGGGAGTGACGCTTTCTGCTTCTCAAACGCTCCTCCGCCCCCTCGCCCAGATCACGACGGGGGAGGCCTACCTGGTGCACTCCAAGCGCCTCCGCTCCAACTCCCAGTTCAACCAGTACCTGTCCGCGCTCTACAAGGTGGTGGGAACCTTCCTGTTCGGCGCCGCCGTCAGCCAGTCCCTCACCGACATCGCCAAGTTCACCATCGGGCGGCCGCGGCCCAACTTCCTGTCGGTGTGCGCGCCGGCCGCCTGCAGCGGCTACGTGCTGCAGATCAACTGCACGGGGAACCCCCGGAACGTGACGGAGTCCAGGTGAGGGCGGGACCCGCTGACCTCGTCTGCAAAGAGCCATCACGCTCTCATCAAGTCTCGTTCTGTTTCTGCCTTATGTTTGTGTTTTATTTTGTAGTTTTCTTTTATGACTCATTTACGTGTTTCTCACATGAATCCAACTGTGGACAAGAAACATTTAGTTTCCTTTCCATTGGAGGATATTTAGTCACGTTTGTGTTACTTGTTTTATTTATCCATTCAGTTATTTTGTTAATACACATAAGCAATACACATTGTTGTGCGGGCCACATTTGGCCCCCGGACCGCCAGTTGAATAACCCTGAATTAATCCTTGTCTTGTTTGTATTTCTTTGATTGTAGATTGTCCTTCTACTCAGGTCACTCGTCCTTTGGGATGTACTGCATGCTGTTTCTCTCTGTGAGTATCACGCTGCGCAAGGCAGAATATACACAGATTCAATATCTAGTATTTTCCGTGCTGCAATACACACTCGTTCCACGTTCAATGCCACACATTTTTGAGCAATAACCGATTTTTGGCTCCTGCCGTTCCAGATGTCAAGCTCCATTTGAAACGGTACTTTGCGGGGGGAAAAAAAAAAAAAAAAAGCGATGTGTGATTATCCAAGCGATGTGATTATGAATAACTGATTTGAGCACCACGTTCTGAAGACGTCAAGCTCCTGTTAAAACGCTGCTTTCGACGAAATGCTGCGCGATTATGCACTCCTGAAATCAAACCGTCTCCTCACACTCGTTCCCTTTGATAAGAAGTGTGTCGGGCCGGTCGGCCGGTCCATGTTGAAGGATCCTCCGCCTCACAACTTTAATCCGACCAGTCTCTAAATTCACCTTTACTCTGCGTTATTCAACCCAGAACGTAACGTAGTGTTGCACAGAATCGACCTTATCACTGGTTGCCATGGTGACGCAAAAGCGTGACTTAGAATTACCCTCCCAAATTACCAATGTCTTTTTCCGAGAAAAATTTAGTAGCGGTGTACTTTACCAGGACGTGGTCATGGTAGAAGCATATGTAAGTTATATATGTAATATATATATAATATCATTTATAGGGCCTATCTCACCGCACTATTCATTGATTGCTCCATGTATGCATGTTCTAGTTTGGTTTATTTTGGTTTAGATTATTTATTGCACATTAAAACTACACAAACATTTAGGTTAAAAGGGAAGAAAAGATAAAAGTAAAAAACTAAATCGAAAAACAAAATGTGCAGGAGAGACAAATACAAAACATTTTAAAACAATAAATAAATAAATAAATGATACATGATAAATGATTTAATATTTACATTTATTTGATTTTGCTTTTATTTGGAAAAGCATCAATTTCACATTATTGTGCAATAAGTGTGCAATCAAAGCCCAACAAACTGTTTACAGTAGAACAGGGCGAGCTTTCACCTGAAGTATTACTTGTCACTTACCCTTTTCTAGATGAGGACGGATTAGGATAAAATATCCATTTATTATGTGTGTGTGTGTGTGTGTGTGCGTGTGCGTGTGTTGTGCAGCTGTACGTGCAGGCGCGCATGCAGGGGAAGTGGACGCGTCTGGTGCGGCCGACCATCCAGTTCTTCCTGGTCATGTTCGCTGTGTACGTGGGCTACACGCGCGTCTCCGATTACAAACACCACTGCAGCGACGTGCTGGTGGGGCTGCTGCAGGGGGCGCTCATCGCCGTGCTCAATGTGAGTACCGTGCGTGCGTGTGTGTGTGTGCGTGTAAACGTGCATATGGTCATGCACATTGCCCTCAGAGCTCTAGGCGCTCGGAAAAATAGCGCGAGCAAACAGGGAATTTAGCAATCAAACCAAATGTACATTTTGTTTGGCATCATTCGGGCTTTGCCTTGAAATGGGGAGTGAATTTTGCATCGAACACAGATTGTGGATTTGTCCCCCGTTACTTGCATTGATTTGTGCCCAACTACTTGCATTGATTTGTCCCCCGTTACTTGCATTTATTTGTCCTTCTTCACTTGCAATGATTTGTCCCCCATGACTTGAATTGAACTCCTGGTGGAAGGATGGAAAATAATTAAATCCACCTACATACTATGTAGAAAACGGAGACAAACCTGCCTAAAAAAAGGATAAAAAAAAAAAAAAAACCCCATCCAAACAATTCCTCCAGTATAAGCTCCAAGCGGTCGGTTTGCCCAGAGAGCCGCATTCTCCGCTTCACGGGGCCCTAATCGCCTCTTCTCCTCTCATCGCCTCTCAGGTTCGCTACGTCTCGGATTTCTTCAAGCGGCGCCCTCCCCAGTGTGCGCGGCCCGCCGCCGCCCCCGCCGCCCCCGCCGGGGACGAGCGCATGGAGTGCAAACCCAGCCCGCCGCCGCCCGACTCCCAGCCGGGAAACCACCACTACAGCTACTCTGCTCCCGTATGAGCCTGTGTGAGGGCCTCTAGTTCCCAAGCACAACGTGTAAAAGCAACTAAAGAAGCCACCGCTACGTTTGGGTTCCTGACACGCGCCAGAGCTGTGACCCTCCTTCCGCCGGGGGAGAGACGACCTCAAAATTCAACCCAAATCTGAAAAAATGTCGGCAGAGCCCACTGAGGGGGTGTCGGACGGAGCCGTCGTGTTTTGTGTTTGCGCTTTCGGACAAACTTTTTAGTATTTAACAATGAATAATCCTAAGCACGAGTTTTGTGGTCCCTTTTTTATTTTTCTACACGTTTTTTTTTTTTAATCGAGAAAGCTGTGCCTTGTTTTGTTTGTGTGTCTTAACAAACGACGACACTGCCAAAATGATCTTCCAGAGATTGCCGATTTTTTCGAAAAAAAACAAAAAAAAAAACAGCGACTTAATATTCTTTCTGTCCTTGAGAAACGACATGTGATCGTTTTATTTGTTGCTGTTTTTGGCCTTTTGTGGCGCTCAGATTAAGAGTGGGTCGTGATATATATATATTTTTTTCGTTCTCTTTTGTCTACACTGGAAGTCGAATGTGGCAGTAACGCGTCGCCAACGTCTTTTGAGACAAATAGTTGTTTGAGCTTCGGGCTCGACTGTTTGTCTTGCTTAAACTGCTTCGGTTGCTTAAAAGCCATTTTTATGTATTATAGTACTAACAATTGTATTGTTTTCATATTGTTAGAAAAAAATGTGTGATTGTTTTGAATATCTTGCCACTACCTTGCTGCGGCGTTGCATGATACGATTGAAACCCCCCCCCCCCTTTTTTTTCCCCGTTGTAATATTCACTTTTCTGAACGGCAGCGTCGCGTGAGACGCGGAGCGGAGCGAAGCGAGGGGCCGCTCCCAGCGACACAGGCTGCGCCGCTCTCTGTGGTAAAGTATCCAAACGAGCGGCTTTGAGAGCGCCACGTTCAACGTTTGCATTTTAAATGAATGTGCGCCACCGCGACACTTTATTTTAAGAGGCAATTTCAAGGTTGCGGCCGTTTTTCCTCACTCAGGCACCGATTTTAAGATGTCTTAAAATCAAACGTCGATGTATTGACCTTATACGCCAATGGAACCACGTTGTATTTGTGTAACCTACTTGTACATAATGTGAATGTTTATTTTTCTCCCCCCTTTTTTGTTTTTTTAAATTGCATTGTTTTCTCTATAAACTTGAGCCAGGGCGTCGTCTGCCGCTGCCTTTCTTTTTTTTTTTTTTTTCCCACCCCGAACGAGCGCGAGAGTCTAGTTGCGTGGATATTTGGGGGTTAAGGTTCAGCAGTGGAGAAGCTCACACCGACTACTCACTGTTTTGTTCCTGAGAGGTCGTGCACGGCGCAGAGCGATCGCGCGGTCGTGCCCGGGCCTGCTGGGGAGAGATTTGTGCCGTAGGAATGGGACTATTACACCACCTTCAAACAGGGAAAAGAGAGAGGGGGGGGGGGGGGGGGAATAAAAAAAATAGGGAACCGAAGAGGGCGCGGGGAAGAATATCGGTAAAAACCTTTATCCCTCAACCTTCACTTTTAACCTGTTTATTATTTTTTAATCTTTCTTCTTGAACGGCTCTCTGTGGATTTGATCAGTCTGTTTTCCGTCCATACAGTCAAAAGCTAGATTCAGGCTCTCTCTTCGGGGGTTAAACTCGTACGCTTTAACATCCTCTGACGCGCTCAAGGCCCTGACACATCCAGCACGCATGCCGCCTCATGTGACGATCAGACATAAGAATGATTAAGAAACTTACAAATTCTTCACCGTTCCCCATTCCTGTGAAAGCACGGATACCGTGATCTCTTCTAAAAGGTTTCACACTTCACTTAATTGTCCCCTGCCCCCCCCCCCCCCCCGCTCCCTCTCCCTGGGAAGTGTGTTGCAATAAACGCTGTTATCAGGATCAGATTTAGACCAGAGGGGTGAAGTCACCCTTCCTCCCCTGGGAGGGCTGAGAAGCCGTTGGTGAAAGTGTTTCAGTTGCATCGTTTATCTTTCACACTGAATCCAGTGGGAAGAAAAAAAAATAAAAACATGCAACGCTCTCAATCAGGATGTTTGTTTATTTGTAAGGCACCAAAGACACTTCCTTGCTGCTCAATGGTTCATCATCATCATCATCAATAGAGTACATGTTTGCTTGTTTTAGTCATTGTTTCGCCCCAGTGTTGACTTTTTTTTTCTTCTTAATGGAGCCCCAATATTGTTTTTTTAATAACCATACATTATAAACAAGTTCAGGTTCAAAAGGTTTGCACATGAAAAGATTAAAAAAAAGACAAATGACAAATTACCAAGCTCATAAAAACAAAACAAAAAAAACAAGTTGCGTTACTGCCTACTGAGAGAGAGAGGGGTGGGGGAATATGGTATTCAATATAGTGCCTTTCTTACTATAGGCAAGTAATGCACACATACAACACCAAAGTCTTTTGTCACTCACACACACACACGCGCACACACACACACACTCTAAAAAGCAGCTTTGAAACATACAAAAATGCTTTAAAAAATTATATGTATATTGATATATCCATATGTATATAAATTGGCCCTTCACAGCAAAGACATGTCCTCAAACACACCATTCATATGTCTGAGATTCCCAGGGAGATTTTTTCTGCAGAGACAGATGTCACCGTAAAGAGTGCACTCCAAAAAAAAAAAAAAAAAAAAAAAAAAAAAGAAAAGCAACACAGCTCCATGCACCTCCATCCACTTTACCCTGAGCTCCATCCCCAAGATCTGAACTGTACACTGGGCGTGTTCATCTCTGAGGCTTGGTGCAGGTGGAAGGAACGGAAGCCAGGGCCGTGGCCTCGAGGAACCATGGAGGTGCTTTTTCCTTTCCTTTTTTTTTTTATTTATTTATTTTGTTTTTAAACAAAAGGAACACATACTAACTCTACAAACTCAGGGTCCAACATGGGCACAACCATCAGACATAAAAGTGAGTTGCTAGTGCTCTGTAAAAACTCTCACATTGCAGGGGAACACCGCCAGCACCCTCAGTGTCCCAGTCAGTGGCTGAAAAATCAACGACTAGGAGTCAAAAAGAAAAAAAAGACAAACCTGCACAGGCATGTGTGGAAACCCAAGACTCTTAGGATTGTGAATGTGCATAAACTTTTGAGGAAAAGCAGATTTAGAATGGGGGAGAAAAGAAGGATCACTACTGCCCCCTGCTGTAGAATGACTATTTATCCTCATTGACATTCACGCTGTTTTCTGTGGCGTTGCATGGACCCAAAACTAGACAGGAAAAAATTAAAAAAAAAATTACAAATAAAAAGGTTTGAAATAACATTAGGCATTTCAAACCATGGCGGTGGTAAAATAAAGTTTTGTCTCTACAACATCACAGAAAACCATCAGAATTCCAATGATTTTGTAAGGAATCTGCATTAATTTCATATAAATCACAACTCTTAAGTCGGTCTCGAGCGCAGACTCGACGGCAAGCGAAAAGGTTCTTGCCGGAGGGAATACCTGTTTGCTGTTGCTTACAGAGCTTTAGAAAGTCACCCGTGACACCATTGATTAAACAGCAAAAATAAAATAAAATAAAATAAAATAAAATAAAAAATAAAGGACATTAGAAGGGAAAGCGTTTCCCTCAACACTCAAACAAAACAAAACACGAACTGGAATAGAGGCGGCTGTCGGGACAGAGTGAAGTGCTATGCTAACGTTACAGTACTCGGTACAGAAATGTCCTGCTCTCTTATCAGTTCCACCCATCTAATTCACAAGTCTGCGTCCCGTGTTTGTCTCGGTCGGCGTGAGAATGGACAAACAGGGGAGAGGGGCTGAGGAAAGGCGAGGGAAAAACAAAAAAAAAAAAAAGGTGCTTTCAAAATATTGGATAATAATAGTAAAAAATAATAAACACCCCCACCAACTAGTTCACTCTAACATGCAAACAAACATTTTTGAATGTCTAATTAGCCCATTTTTTAATGGATTAAAATCCTTAAAAATTATTAATCAAGAAGTCAATGACTGTTAAAGCCTTAAGCTAGTCTATATTCAAATTAACCAATGGCCGACCACACTGTATATAGTTTGGTGGCAATCAGGTCTATGAAACAAACAAAAAAAATAATAATAAAAATAAAACACCCACACTAATCTACGATGGGGAATACGATACTAGGATCCATGATTGAGGTAAAAGAGTCAAAACAAAATCCCGCTCATCTGGGACTGAGGAACAAAGTTGAGTTGGTGAAATCACAGACGGTAGTTGGAATTCGAAGGCATCTGACAAGTTGTTGATGTTCCAGAGGAAAAAATAAAAAATAAAAATAAACATATCCCTTTGGAACTTTCCCGCCTGGTTTCAGACTGCTAAGGAGCGGGGACGGAACGACACCGGGTCGAAACAGGACCTTGGTACCCGAGAGGATCCCCGGAAAAAAAAAAAAAAAAAAAAAGAAGATATTTAAGGAAAGACCTGTGCATGTTTTGATATCTTTGAAGCAGAAAAGGGATTATATGCCAGTCTCTACCGATCGGTACAAGCAAGGAATCTAAATGATATATAGGACGAGGTTAAAGGGATTTAGGTTTCAAAGTCGGTAGCAGGTGTGGAAAAAGTGGCGTTTGCCCCCCCTAAAATAATTTGTTTTGCTCCCGGTGCAATGCACGGCATCACAAAAAAAGCGCTCGGCGAAAGCGGCTGCGAGGGGAAAGCGTCTACGAAGCTCCGCAACCGGACAGAGAGGGATCAAAAGTTAAAGTAGCAACAACAAGCAGAGAAACCCCAAAACAAATTACAAAGTAAACCCCTCGTGAAAAGGACAATTTGGATTTTATTTTTTATTTATTTTTTGCTTTTTTTTTTTTTTTTTTTTTTTTTTTTAATAACGGAAAGAAAACCCCGAAAACATAAACAAAGGAGACCAGAAGTAGAGACCTGCGGAGGGGAAACGGAGTCGGAAGAGACTCCTGCGAGAGGTGAAACCATGCAGGGGGAAGAGAAAAGCTATGAGCGTTCGTGGCTCCAAACCCCAGGGAATATTCAAAGTTTTACCTTGGTCAAAAAAAAAAAAAAAAGTAAAAATTAAAACTAAAAAAGAGCAACTAGTTAAAGCCTAAAGCCGGGACTAGACTTAATATCGACAATTACCCCCCTCACTTTGAAGGAAAACTCCGGTGTTTTTTTTTTCCAACCTCGGCCTAAATAGCGAAGTTCGAAAAACAAGCATTTTTCCTCAGTCGCCTCATCGCCTGGTTTCAGGAGCGATCCTAACTCCACCCTCTCTCCACCCAGTGTAACCCGATATTACTTTTTTCCACCCATCCATCCATCCATCCATCCAACCATCCAACCATCCAGTCTAGTCACCCCATCCGTCCATCCAGGCTGCTCCCTAGTCCGACTTGTCCCCGTCCTCGTCCCTCTGCTCGCGCTCGGCCGCCTCGCGGGCCTTGTCCTCCTTGGCCAGCTGCGCCTGGGCGTGCGAGTGGTTGGCCAGGATGGAGGAGAGCGATAGCAGGCCAGAGGAGGAGGAGGAGACGGCGGGCAGGGAGGGCGGGGTCAGGCCCAGTGGCAGCGGGGTCATGGGCAGCGCCAGGCCCTGGAGCTGGGACAGCTGGTGCACCTGCAGCTGTTGCTGGAGAGGCAAGCGAAGGGATTCGGAGTCAGAGCGCGGAAACTCTTCCAGGCCAATCAGAGCGCGGTATTGACCGGCCGGACAAGGTGTTGAAATGAAGACCTCGTCAACAACTTACAAGACGCGGTATTTGTAAAACTGAATGTAACATTGACATTAAGTGTGAATCTCACTCTGCGAATGCTGCTTGTTCCTAGAGAAGGTTTAGCTGGGAGTGTGACAAACAGTTGGTTTGATTCCACAGATCTGATGTACTCATTGTCGTTAGGTCACTTTGGACAAAAGCGTCTTTCTAGACGACATGATGCGACGTACCAAAATGGAACGTGTTTAAAGAGACATGAAACTCACACGTCTATGCTCCCCGAAATCCTCTCATTCTTACCCGTATGATGGAGTTCATCTCGGGCGGTGTGACTTGCTTGGCTCTCTCTATGGCGCCCATGACCTGCTGCTGGTGCTGTAAAGAAGCATATTGGTGGTTTGTGCGATTTATGGAGAATAAGGAGCACATTTGGGGACCTGGTACTTATTTGATTATTATTTTATATTTATTATTATTATTATTATTATTATTATTATTATTATTATTATTATTATTATTATAGAGGTTGCGGAAAATGGCGTGAGAGGGAAGGATTAACATGGACGACGGCTTCCTCACCTCCTGTGACAAGTACGGGATCACCTGGGCACAGATCCCGTTCAGTCTCTTCACTATTTCAGCCTGCCGGAAAAAGACGGAAACAAAGGGCTCAGCGAACCCAAGCAGACGAACCACGCTCATCAAAAACAACTGCGAAGTAAAGGCAAACTGTGACGGATTTTTGAGCAGTTACCTTCATAAGAGTCAAACGGAGCAAACGCGGTCGCCTTCACTAACGCATCGTAAATGTCTTCATCGAATGTGCAAGCAGCTCACGGCGAGCCAAACCGCCTTCCCGCAGCGAGAATTAATTGCAATTTGTCCGCTGTGACTTGCCGTCTCTGTGCATGTGGACCTGCGACCGCCGCCCCGCGGGCTTCGTATGCCGATGAGGACAGCGGTCGGCTGCAGTGAAGGCTCGAGCCGACGGCCCCGTTTGGACAACTTTTAACGAAAAAACGCGACCCCGTTTCAACCGCCCCCAACCTCCGAGGCTAAACAACGCGATCGTTCATTATTTACCTGTTTGTGCATTTCGATGTTCAGCCCGTAGGACATCTCATAATACTGCAGCAAAGGGAAAGAGGAAAAAATAAAAATAAATCACAATACAAAACTACACTTAGGACTTGTTTGTGATGACATCACACACAACATGCATTGCAGCGCTGTCGCGTCCGTACAACCATCCAGACCAACTGATACAGACGACCTTTCACTGTCAGGTCCCCTGTGATGACGGCTACAAACTGGTATCCCCGTCTCCGTTTGCGGAATGGCAGCGATTTATTTTTACAGAGTAGGATGAACGCGGTTGGCGTTACTGCTAATTGGAACCGGACAGGTTCGCTCCCAATGTTGATATGGATGGAATTTGGCAAAACAAAGGAAAAAAATAATAATAATAATAATAACGGTACTTGGAATGCAGTGTTGGGCATTCTTCCAGTGATTCCAGAAATTCTGCTTGAGTCCAGAACTGACATTTGGGTGCATCTCCAGAGGCGATGCCACTCACCATGATGTAGTGACGCTGCATCTCCGACTTCTCACTGGCGAGCTTGTCGCACTCCAACTTCAAACTGTCACGAGCGAAGACACACAACATTTTGCTTTGTGTTGTTTGGAAAGTGGGACCGAAACAAATGCCTTTCAACGGAGTCAAATCATACATAAATATTGACTGAATTGTATTAAAAAAGGGAGGGATGCAGTGATACTACTTTTCCAACAGTGATTCAGAGTCACAAATCTCTAGCATCAGCAATTTGATTCATTGCTTTTACAATATCAGTTATATTTCGGGCAGGATGAAAACATATGATTGAAATATAAGAATTTTCCCATTGTTAAAGACGTCTAAAACTGGGTCCACGTGTTTGACTGTGTGTGTGTGTGTGTTCCGTATGGATAAACACTGACCTGTGGTACTGTGCTTGGAGGAACTGAAACTCATCCTTGATGCGGTCGCAGGAGTCTGAGGTTGTGAACTTTAGAGCCTGACCAGACTGAGTGGACGCCTGAGACAAGGAAAGAACACGGCGGAAAGCAGGGAATAAGGCTTTTACACGATCGAAACTGATGCAAGACACAGTAAAACACTGGTGAACACACCTGTAGCACAGGGTTCTACAAGACCAAATTCTGTCCTCTGGACAGACAGACCAATTTAGGAGCTTAAAGGTTGAGGCTGAATGTGTACATTGGTTTGTTTAGTAACAGAAGGTTGACCTCTGAGATTAACCCTTTGAGAGGATCGAAGTGATGTGGGCGATTCTAAACTGGATTGAACATCTGGGTGTGTGTGTGTGTGTGTGTGTGTGTGTGTGTGTGTGTGTGTGTGTGTGTGTGTGTAAAAATAAAAACAGTCTCTAGAAAGAGAGATGAAGTGGAGGCACAAAGGACGTGTGACGAGCAGGGAGAGGAAACGTGGAGATGAACTGAACCCCCGATTGAATCTGGAATGATTTTGGAAACCACTTGTTCATCAAGATGTTCCGCATGGACTGACCCGTGCGGAACATCTCGCCGTCACTCCCCGAGAGCGGAAAACCAGCCCGGGTTCATTAAGAATTCGGGGAAGTCGAGGGATTGGCCAAATGTCTTTACACAGACGTAGATTAAAGTGCGCCGGCGGCGACCGCGTGAACGACGTATTTCGCGGACGGGAGCCGGGTCCGTTTAGGTCCAGAGGGCGGACAGCGCTCCAAACAGACAGACCGGCGCAGTAATCCAAGATTTAATCCGCTCCACTGAACCTCATTACTCTCTAAACAAGTGGCACAAGGGCGAGAGGTTTCCTGTCGGATTACGGGTCTCGAGGGATGGCACGCACGCAAAAACTCAGCTGCTGCCTTTTGAGACAAAAATCACGTAAATAGAATGCTGAACGGAAGCTTATATAGAAAACAATGTGTGTGTGTGTGTGTGAAATCACTCTGTCAGGAGTTAGTATGTGTGAGTGTGTGTGTTTGTGTGTGTGTGGGGGGGGCACCATCATCTGAACATGGGTCAATATGAGGTTTGGGATTTTCTTTTGCCTAAGTTTCATTTATCCAGTCCAAAAAATATATAAAAATATCTAACTCCACTAATGTTACTTATTCCTATAAGAGTTAAGCCGACTCCTACTGGGATTAACTGTTGGTTCGAAGACTACAGACGAAGAACTGCGTTGGACAAAAGCTTCCAAAATTTTCAATGAAGTGTGCACGTATTCCTCGTGTAGATGTATAGGGGGAACTCATATATATGTATGACATGACATGCGCGCATCGAGTCCGTTTCCAACCACCACCCCACACGGAAAAAAATATATACAATCATGAAATCAATAAAAACAATTCGGTCCTTAAAAACAACTAAATCATGTCAAATCATGATGGGATGTCACATTAAACCTGTAGGGCCCGCAGTCACTGTCAAGTAGGACCCGGGGCGCTCGTCTCATTGTTTGGCAAAATGGATATTTGGGATCACACAAAAATCATTGGGAGTTATTAATGGACCAAACATGATACAGAATTGGAAATAATCTGCTGAGGTAAACATGTAAACATCCATGTTGTAGAAATCTAGATTCTGGTGAGATGCAGGGTAGTATGGGAAAAACAGCATTCCTAATAATAACATATTAACAATATAGCAATATACAAGATAACTACTAAAGGTCATATTAGTAACAATAGTGGGAGCAGCTCTAATAATAATAATAATAATAACAATAATGACGATGAAGATGATGATGAAGACGATAACTGCATAAAGTCCATATACTGTATGTATGCAGGTGATGTGTCCGCTTCCTGACCCTCATCCCCTGGGCTACAAGGCGTAACGCCCAAACAAACGTGCTCATAAAGGGGCATCTGTCCTGGGCGATTGTGTGTTATCACCGGGTGCGTTGCATTACATTTCACTGCATATATGTATGAAAGTATGTATATGTACGTGACGAATAAAAAATCTTGAATCTGTGAGGGCACAGCGGCTCACGCGGCGATCCGAACCACACCGCGTCGTGCCGGGACCGCGTGTGGAACCGCGGCGCCTGCACCCGGAGTCTTCCTGTCCTCGGCAAACGGTGCTTCGGTTCCGGCAAAGCCGACGGGAGGCGTCCGTCGGCCGACACGAAAAACATCGCCGGATTTGTCCACCACCACCACCACCGGGTTAACACATCGGGTCACATGCTGTGCACGGTGTTCCCGTGCGAGTTTGTGGCTGCGGTGTTTCTGGAAATGTTCAGTGTTTACCTGCCTGGAATGGGTTACCAGTTTAAATTAACTACCTGAAAAAAAACACCTCCATCTTACTACACCACAGGCTAACTGGCTATTACAACAGACTGTGTGTTAGCTCTTGCTGCAGCATGCTAATAGCCGGGGGTAGCAGCTTCCTGGCTAATGCTAACGCTAACTAGCGTCGACTGCCCGACGCACGGGCGAGTCAGAGGCGTCGAGCCGGGAAGAAAACTCACCGAGTGTCTGGAAGATGGAAACATCATGTCACCCGGTCGTGTCCCCGATTTCTCCGGCCGATCGAACCCGACGGGCGGGCTAGCACGCTAAGCTAACACGCTACTGCCCCTAATTCGCCCGATCGAGACGCTGGAGATTTCCGATGTGACTCCGCACTCTGGTCATCATTCACACCGACCGTCCTGGGCGACTCTGGCTGCGGCCAAACGGGTGGTCCGGTCCGGTCTGCTCGGGTCGGGTCGCTCGGTCCGGTCCGGTCCGCGGGGAGACGTGGTGGCACTTCCTACGGTGGATGAAGCGCCGTCAGGTTGTTTTGGAAACGCCTCTCCGGAGGATCCTCAGTGTTGACATACGAGTCGCTGACATTCCTCTTCCTCTTCCCCTTCCTTCCGGCGCCGGAGCGGGGGGCGGGGGGTCGGCGCCGGAGCGAGCGCCCCCCGGCGGCGCGGCGCGGAGCCGCCGCGGAGCCCGAGTTCCGCGGGAGCGCCCCGGGCGTCGGCGGCGGGTGCTGCGTTCGGGTCCGCGCGGGAGAGGGGCCCGACGTGTCGCCGTTCTTCCGGCGGGAGGGGGCCGCGCGGGGCCCGAAACACGCCGGGGGGGGGCGACGCCTCGACTGCCCTGCTTACCGCGCGGCGCCGACATGTTTTCGGTCTCGGTTTCCACATTGGGGTTCACGTCAACGCGTTGTCTCCGTGTTTAAAACGTAGGTCCTCTTCAGTTGCCTCGGGCGAGGCGCCGAATCCCAAACCAAATCGCGTTATCCGAGGTGACTTGAACGCAGCATCAGCGCACGCCTCCGAGCGGGCGGTGTCCGCCTCGAGGGCAGGGGTCTCAAATGACAGGCCCGGGGGCCACATCCGGCCCGTGTGACATTTGAATGCGGTCCGCTACGCGCGTATGATGTTGTTGTTGAATCTGGCACCGCAAATGAACTGTCGTTTTAATAACATTTGAAAAGCGTCTTTTATTAGTTCGTGCAATTTTTCCCCTATCCAGTTTTAAATCATAAAACATAATAAAATAGAATATCACTTTTCAAAATTGATTTATCTGGGCTATTTTGATTTAATTAAATTTTGAAGTAATTTTGATTTAACTTTGATTCATTTAATTACATATTGAATTTCATATAAATATTTATTATTATTATGTAATTCAACAAACTTTTCCAGTTGGTTTTCCCATGATGTCCACTGTGGCCCCCGGGCCCCAGGTAGTTTGGGTTTTGAGACCCTTGGCTGGTCGAGGTGAATAGGACTTCTTTGGATACTCAAACAGGGCAAGTCTGTCACTCTTCTACTAAAACACAAATTATTAGAGGATATAGGTTATGTCTACCTTCCTCAACCTAGACAAAGGGACTAACCCTTTCCCATGGATGGACAGAGTCTGTAAAATACACCAAATTATGCATAGGTATAAGCTATTTGGTCAAGCAAACTCGCAACTATAAAGTGCACCCTCATTCCAGCCCATAAACAGTTGACGAGAGAATTCATCAATGGAGGGTTAACATAGATATACAAAATATTACAGCAGATACAGTCACCCCGCCAGATTTTACATTGTGTAGATAACGCACTGCAATCATTTTTGGAATCTAAAAAAAATGTAAACCATTTATAAAACTATAGTTTAAAGATGCTACTGTAGCAATATTTTCATAAGCAAAAGCAAGTGAATAAAAGTTAACTTTTAAATTCAGGTAATGTCAGTACTGTTTAAAAGGCTAAATGGTTCGTATTCTCCTAAGCTCAACCGTACAGAGGTTTACTACCCTCCGCAAACTGCAGTCAATCTGTTTACATACTTGACACACCTAGTGTGGACCAATCACCTCTAAAAGGCAGAAACTTTGCAAATTAACTTTTATATCGCAATGTGATATGTTAGATTATTGTGCTGCGCTTAAGACTTGAACATGGGCTCCAAAGATAACACTTAACACACACTATCAGCAAGTATAGGAACAAATTTATTTAAATTTAAAACAGATACCGTTTCATTATGTTTCTCTCTTAGAAGGCGGCAATGATCATAAGTCATGTTCGAATGAGGATCAGGCAACAGTGGTTGAAACAAATACATGAAACATAAAAAAAAAACCCAAAGAAATATGGCAAGAGTAATGTAAATCAATTATCGATAATAACCAAGTGATTCAACCCTTTTATTAAGGGCCCTGCATTAATGAATACATCCAAGCTCTCACTTCCAACACAAAATAAACAGTACATGCAATTATAATTACAGTTTCTTAAAAAACAGCAGATTATCTTTTTAATCTTCAAACTTAAATACAGAATAAAGTATTTTTGTGTGTACTTAATCATCTATCTTTCCTTTAGTCTCTGGTGGTGTTTTTTTCTTTCTTTCTGTTTTTTTTTTTTTTTTTTTCTTTTTTTAAAAGGAGGACCATCTAAGTGGAGGGTCCATTGATGATGCCCACAGCGTTGGCACTTAAATAGAGCCTGGCTCTGGAGAGAGTGGGGTTGGCACACTCATTATAATACATCATTTACATTTGGTATACGTACAAAATAGAGAAAGAAAAAAAAAAAAAAAAAAAAATCATACACCACAACACGTTTGACCATCAGGTTTCATTAGTCATTAAAAAAAAAAAAAAAAAAAAATCAAGTGGTCCTAAATACAATAGTGTTCTGGTAATGTTACATGAGAAGAAAAAAAAAACAAAACAGAAGAAAACGCTTGAGTGGAACAAAGGACGTGTGTTTTAGGCTCCATATATGCACTTTCTTTGTGTTCATCATCAAAAGTATGATTCCATCGCGCCTGTTTCAGAGTACCAATGGGCCTACGGGAATGTAAGCCGCTGAGACCCAACTGATGGTAGCCGCAGAGCATGCCGGGTAGCGGGACAAGCCCGACCCGGTTCAAAACTCAGCTGTCATCATCCTTTAATGGAAACATTAAAAAAAAGGGCAGTAATTGGGGATAGTGTTTCAGGGAGAGGAAGAAAAAAGAAAAGAAAAAAAAAAAAAATCAGAAGAAAAATCCTCGATCCAGTCTCTTCACTGGTCAGTGCTCGGAAGAAAAAGGACAACGCAGGAGAAAGGAAAGAGGCTCAAGTTACATGAAGTCTGCCACGCCTCTTCCCAATTTATACTCAAGGAAAAAAATAAACTAAAAAGATTGTGTTATAAAACACACTGTGCAACGGAGGGCTGCCCAAAACCACTCGGTATAGGCCAACAGCCAGTCATCCTTTAACCATGTACCATGGATCTGTAGTGCCAAGTCTCTGAGGCTGACTGGGAAACACGGCCGCCCACCGGGGTGCACGCCACCGTCACTCTTCACACTACTGTAAAATATGAAACACTTGGGTATCCGTATGAGACTTTATCCAGCCCATAATAATACTGGCATGCTGTGCTATGCAGAACCTCTAGATCACAGGATCCTCACTTAATAATTTGCAGCCCGCTTGCTCAGAACAACGTGAGTATTAAGTTTCGAGAAAACAAAACGGAAATTCAACCCATGTTGGCCTTTACCATGGCTCTGGCGGGGGCCGGGGAAGAAAAAAGTTTAACACTTTGTTTTGTCTTAGTGATGCAATCTAAATGGCAATAGTTTCTAAACTCCACTAAAATCTGCTTTAGTCAAGTGAGCCAAATCGGAAAAAAAAATAAAATATATATATATATATATATCATATCAAACAGCCTAGTGGTGATCATCTCTATACACTTATGTTTGAAATCACACCCTGCCTACAATTCTTACACCACAAAAGTAATCTCCATTTATAATCGAGCGGTAGTGGATGAACTGGTTCACTGTGGTCCTAGACTCCACTGCCCACACCTGATGCACTGTGATAGCCCTTAATGAGAATGAAGAATAAATCGCCTGTAAAAAAAAAAAACTAAAAAAAAAAAAAAACCCAAAAAAGTATATCTGCACATCACTGGCACTAATCAAAGCAAGCTTCAAAAAACTGGAAAATTAACAATGCAAAACTAACCACAGAAACATTTTGTGTTAAATGACAAATAGCAAGCATGGACCGCATGGGTCTTCAACCACTGATAAAAACTCCACCTACTTTCATACTGTACATTTCCTATGTATGCATTACAGCGCTGCGTCTATAAACCAAGAGGATATACAAGTTTCTTTTTTTATTTTTTTTTATCAAATAAAAACACCTGTGAGGGCCGCTATAGAAACTATACAGTATTATGTATGGAGATGTGATGACAAGTACATCTTGGAAATGTCTTAATAGAAAGAGAAAGCAGAGATAAAGTCCATTCTACACCAGACAGGTTTCTTTTTTTTTTTTTTTTTCTCTTCTCCTTTCCTTTTTTTGTTTTTTGAAATTTTTTGTTTCTTTTACAGCAGTTTAGACTCAAGTAGGCTCCATCCGCGAGATGGGAGCGCTTTAACATTAAAGAACCAAGAGCAGTCAAATTATCAACACCTTCAAAAACCTGGTCCATAAATTAGATAAATTAAAAAAGAAAAAAAAAAAATTAATTACTTAAAGAAAAAGATAGTCACCATTTGTTTCCAGCCCCGGTCAGTAGCTGGGGCTGTCGCAGTAGTGTAGGGTTGTAAGGGTCAAGAAGGTTTGTGTCGGGTGGAACCTTTTCTCTGACTATTGCTCCTTTTATCTGCCGTTTGCTCAACACCTCTACACAGCTCCGTGTAGTCCTCCAAGAAGTGAAAAGTGGGGAGAAACCAAAAAAAAAAAAACAAAAAAAAAAAAAAAAAAAAATCACAGTATCAATATCACTGAAAATTCATTGGGGGGGGAAAAAAATAAAAAAAAAAAAAAAAAAAAACAGTACACTATCAAAAATGTGTTGTTTTTGCCAAAGATGTATGTACCACAGAGCCTTTTTTTGTACAGGAGCGTTTCTGTGTATATGTATTTACAAACATAAATATACACAAACAAGAACGTTTGCTGACTTCAGAGTGTGCGTCTGCGAGCGGAGGGCACACTCGCCCTCCGCTCGCCACTTGACAGCAAGCAATCTCTCTATTAACAAAGTGACGTTACAGTTAAAAACAAACAAAAAAAAACAAACAAACACAAGTAAACAGAAGCAAGTCCTTTGTCGACAAAATGGACGCAAATGTGTGACGGTGTGATTCTGATTGGGTGGCGGCGCGACAGAGGTGGCGCTGCCGCGAGCGACGCCTCCCGCCGGGTCGGATCTGCACCGCGGGGGGGGGGGAGGCGGCGTCTCGAGCACGCTAAAAATGCGACGGCCTTCCCACCCCCCGCCCGATCGGTCGCTCCTGGCTCCCGCGGCGGGAACGTCCTCGCTTCTCTGTGGGACTATGAACTCTGAAACGACACCGCCCAACCAGTGGCGCCGCTCGGAACACGCGAGAGCCCAGCGTCGAGCCTGAGGTCCTCTGGCTCCCGGTGTAGTGTCATAATGTCTGGGTTTTAAGTATGGAACCAGGTTCTGTGAAGGTCACATGGAAGGACACAGATCGCCCCTGCTCGTCTTTACAGAAAACATCGGCGGGAGGGAAGTAACGGGATTACCTTCAAGATAAAATTAAAAAAAAAATTAGAAAAAAGAAAGAAGTAATAATAAAATTAAAATAATCATCCCCACAGAAATATGCAAAGGATACTCCTATATAGTAAATTTCTGGTTTCATTTGTTTTCAGACATTTGTTGTTTTACTCATTTTTTGAGTTTTTCTTTCCTCTTTTGTAACCAACCTTCAAATTTGCACTTTTCTTTTTTTAAATAGGAGGAGACGTAGCAACAGATTACAGTTATCATTAAAAATGTAAAAAAAAAAAAGAAAAAAAAAAATTCTCGGCAATGAATAGATTTCAATAAGCTTTTTCTTTCCCTCTCGTGCTTTTTGTCCTAGAGTGTATACATACACACACACACACATATACACACACACACACACACACATATATATATATATATATATATACACACACATATATATATATACACACACATATATATATATATATATATATATATATATATATATATATATATATATATATATATATATATATATATATATATATATATATATATATATATATATATATATAAATAAACACACACACACACACACACACACACACACACACACACACACACACACATACATATACATACACACACAATTTTTTTTGCGATTGTAATGCTCACACTTGAGGGTACATTCATTGATGCAAGGTGGAGACAGAATACTACGCCCTGCCCCCTCGCGCCCCGTGTGCAGCACCACATCACTGTCTGGAGTAATGCTGCTCCACCACCGCAAACCGGCGGCGGGGTCCTGGAAAAAGTGTATCGGTCGTTCCGCTATGAACTGTATCGCTGGTCCTTTGGGTGTTACAGGAGGTAGCCTACAGAACGATCTTTCTGCCTCACCAAGGATCTGATCTCACGCCAGCGACTGGGAGGGTTCGGGCTTAAGCCACCAAACACATCTCCACGAGGTCCTTGTTGCCCCAAACACAGACTTGCACGCACACACACACACACACACACACACACACACACACACACACACACACACACACACACACACACACACACACACACACACACACACACACACACACACACACACACACACACACACACACACACAACCACCAAAGTCCCCTCCGTACTGTACAGGCCGCTCGACACGGTCTGAGTGCCAGATCAGTGTGCCAGAGCCGGCAGCCCAGGGCCAAATCTGACACATGGACCAGAATTTGGGGATGGGGGTGGGGGTGGGGGGCTCTGACACAGCAAGCTGCCAATAGAAGGTGGAAGAGGGCGAGCTTTGGTGAAAGAAATGAGGGGCGTAAAGAGGTGGGTTGGGGTCTGCGGATATAATGTACCCCAAAAACAGGAAGGTTACTATTGGTATGTGTGTTTATGTGTATATCTGTGTGTGTGTGTGTGTGTGTGTGTGTGTGTGTGTGTGTGTGTGTGTGTGTGTGTGTGTGTGTGAGAGCGAGAGATAGAATGTGCATGTGGGCGTAGTATGTTGTTTGATGCGTATGGAGTTGAGTGCACACTCCTGGTAGGGGTGTGCGTTTTTTTTTTTTTTTGTTTGTTTTTTTCCTCTGTGCAATGGGGAGGGGTGTGTGCGCGCTGCCCGTGCGTGGGCCGTCACACCAGGTTGTACTCTTTGAGATTTAGCTGTAGGATGGTGTCTTTGACGGCGGCAAACACGAAGCGGATGTTCTCAGTGTCCGTGGCACACGTGAAGTGGGAGTAGATGATCTTGTCGCTGTCCGGGTTCAAGTCCACAAACATCTTGAGGATGAACTCCCGAGCCGCCTGGGCATCTCGCTGGGGACCTGGGGGACGGAGGCCCGAAAGTTATTCTCAGAAAGGAGGATTTATAATATGGAAAATGGACGGTTGTGGGTTATCTTTTTTTATTTTTTATTTTTTTAATCAATAAAGTCACTTCAAGAGGGCCCTATTAACTCAGGCACAGTTTAGGGTTAACAAGACAAGACTCTTCTACGTCTAAAGTTCTGTCATATAAGTCACTGCTTCCATTCTATATTTAGATGCATAAATGTATTAAAAACACAGCAGGTACATTTTTCCAAAGGATACTGTGGAACAGAAATACATTATTCTTTTCAACTTAACACCACTACTCATGACCGTTCAATAGGGCAGAGGAAAAAAAAAAACTAAACCCGAAGAAGAGCTTGTTTTTCCTTTATTGCTCGGATTTTGTTTTTAATCTTCTTGGGAGTTTTTCGGGCTAAAAGTACCTGGAACGCGACAACCGCAGGGCGCAGGGAGGTGGTTGAACCGGGACGTTTCAGACGTCTCGTCGTTCTGAGTTGGATCAATACCGATGTGCATTCGGGGAAAAAATTTAAATGCAAAGCGGTGGCGATGATACCGGAAGGGAGAAGAACGTTGGCGCGATTTGATCGGTTTCAGGAGCGGGGCGCTTCGAGACGTCATCACCCGAAATGATAAAAGTCCGAGCTTCGTCTCTCGGGAAGTCATTCACATCCAGCGACAGACATCTCGAACCGATGGGGCGTTTAATGGAAACTCTGAAAACTGTAACCCCCGTGCTTGGTCACAGAAGGTGTTTCGGCACCGCAGGAGGCTCTAGGAAACCTTTGGAGGAACCGTCCCTTTCTTTAGCATCCGCGACGCACGATCCAGGAATGATCATCATTGTTAAAACACTGTTCTTGAGGGACATTTAAACTAAACAACACAAGAGGAACATCCACCGACCTAGGTGCAATACGATGTGTTTTACAGAACTCCAGAAAACTGTTTAACGTACCTGACATGACTAAACTGGACCCCGTATGTTGCTGCCTGCTGCTATATTTTCAGGTTACATTTGTTGTTTATCATAAGTTTTGTATACAGTATATTGCAATTGATTGTTCATTGATAATCTCAGTTACCATTCTGTTATTCTGCATCACTTGTACTCCTTATTGACTGTGTCTTTGGCATGGATAGATGCCAATCATTTTCTTTTCAGTCTGACTACAAAGCCCGAGCACCCAATCCCGGGTATTTACAGACACAAAGTGCTGATAAGAACACTGACATTTTCAGCTAAGGTAATAAGGCACACGTATTCCGCGTGTTTATTTATTTCTGTCGTGAATTCATTTGTAACCTGAAACTCTCGCTGTTTGTTATACAGTGTTTGAGTTCTCTCCCTTTATTGACATGTATGACTCTGTGCGACTTTGCACGACAGTATCTGCAGGGTTTCGTGCCAAACGGCTTCAAATGTAAGATAAATAGCTCCGGGTCTGTTCAGTGTGCTGTCAAATTAACAAATGTCTAATGATTCAAATGCAACATTATAAATACACTCCACGGATATGCTACTCTTAACAGGACGACCGACTTGTCAGCCGAATTCTGCATTTTCTGGCCGAGAGCGATAAGGCCTGGAGGTTTCCTGCTGCGGGTGTGTATCGACACACACTCTTGCTCTTTGGCACACACATATGACAAACTCACCGTCAAACTCGGGGAAGTAGTCCACCAGGTGGGAGTAGGAGATCTTCTCCTCCAGCAGGTCCTTCTTGTTGAGGAAGAGGATGACGGAGGAGTTCTGGAACCAGGGGTAGGTGATGATGGTCCTGAACAGCGCCTTGCTCTCCTCCATGCGGTTCTAGGGCGGAGGAGGAGAACGGGAGGGGGGAGAGAGTTAGCCGGATAAGTCCGGGTTCATAAAGTAAAAAAAACAAAACTTCCAATGCTTCCAATGTGAATCACAAAACGTTTTGCCAGGACCTTTCTCACGCGAGCATTTTTTTTTTCTAACGGTGCTTTTTAATTTCTTGTTCGGATTTAATCGTGATAAGCGAACAGGGACTCCCAGCGTTCTTTCAATTATGTATTCATACTGAAACGCAACATTAAAAAAAGATAGACGCGTTTAAAATGTTGGCATTAGTGGAGGACTCCAAGTCTAAATAAGTCATTCCACATTCAAATAAATAACATTAAATTTTTTTGTTTGACCAATTTGACCAAACTTCAAAACGGCATTAAAGTCAATACTCCCACACAGGAGCGACACACTTCCTGCCAGCTGCCATTCCAATGACGAGAGCGGTCCAATTCCACTATAATTCTGACTAATGGAAAACTAAAAATGGACAGTAATTCAATTTTGGAAGCAATATTTCTGGATTTGGCAAATTTCTGTTATGCATCTATTCATTATCATCTTTCATTTCAGATTACCAAATTAAGCTGCACTCACTATGCTTCATGTGCGGAGGAGAACATTCCAAAAACCAGGCAAATGTGCAAACTACAAGGAGGAGAGATAATTTCTGCTCATTGTGTGTGTACGTGCATCTCTTTGGTGTAGTGCAGAATTCTGTGTATTTGGGAAAAAATATTTAAAGCAACACTATGTGACTTTTTTTACATAAAAATAACAGCTTCAAAATAATTTTGATGGTACACTGACACGTAGCAGCTTCACCTCACAGACGGGCGGGCGAGATGGGCCGGGTGAGTGGCGGGCCCAGGACCTCGCACGCGACATCCCTGACTTTCACTGCGCCACAGGGCTTGTTTGGCGCGCGTGAGCCGTTCTTCCAGGCCAAGCACATCTGGTACCTACACCGCTAGCAGGGGGCCCTGTCTCTCCCTGCGGCTCCCCCGGAGCCGTGGACCGAGGGAAATGAGGCGAGGTCCGTGCATGGGGCGCTGTAACCTACTGTAGGTGTACATTATATTTGCATTTTTTACATCGACTGTTACTGAAACGTGACCGATAAAGTTCAAATTTGTCCGGTAAAATTTATTTTACCCGACCGAGTTTTACAACAGTTTTATTAAAGTGCAAATGCACTCAGAAACTGTAGGAGTGCAAATACCAAAAGTTGCATAGTGCTGCTTTAACTGCAATAGTACAGTGAATACATCGTTCCACCACCACATCCTCAAACTATTTGTTTCAGTGCGAGTGTGTGTGTGTGTGTGTGTGTGTGTGTGTGTGTGTGTCTGTGTTCTCCTACCTCATTGTCCGACTCCACCAGGACCTGGTCGTACTCACTGAGCGCCACCAGGAACATGATGGAGGTGACGTTCTCAAAGCAGTGAATCCACTTCCTCCTCTCTGACCTCTGACCTCCAACATCCACCATCCTGATGGACGGGGCACGGTGGGGGGGGGAGAGTGAGGAATTGCAAGTGGAGAAATAATGAGAACAAATTCTTTGTAAGAATTTTTTTTTTTTTTGAATAGTCGCAAGACAAAAAGCAGTGGCCAAACAAGATGTTGCCAAAGAATACAGCATGAATCCATCACACAAGATATGTTGAGTTCCAAAAATTTCTCTGGTGTCAACTATTGGTAATGTTTAGGTCAAAAAAATAAATAAATACAATTTAAAAAAGGAACTTTCTGGTGCACTTATGGAATCAAAATACACCAACAAGGAAAGATAAAATAAAAATCCCAAACAGTTAGACGATGACAATAAGAGTCCAGGATCCTTGACAGCTGGATTCCAGCGTAAGTGTTCGTTAAACACTTTAAGCGTTTGACCCAAATGAAAAATATAGTCTCTTACCCAGGGACCCGGGCTCATGGAAGCATATTTTTACAATCATGTGGGGACACACTGGAAGTAGAACTAGGATTCTTTTTTTATCCTGACCCATTGTTTAAGAAAACTGCTCGTTTTGAGGCCTTACATTTCAGGAAGAATGGTTGAGAATAAAAAAATGAATACAATTTTAAAAAATAATTAAAAATAATAATAAAAAGGTCTAATCAATGTCTGATGGATTCAAGCCCAAAGATTCAAAGGAGCTTGAGAAACGGGAGCTCTTCACTGCTACAGGAGACATTGTCACTACACAGACACGTATATACAGACACGAGACACAGGTGACCCATACCTGTCTTTAGAAGACGTGAATGAAATGTGCCTGCCACCATTAGCAAAGTAAAAAAAAAAAAAAAAAAAAAAGGACCGGTAAAACAGATCTAGCATCAGTTGAGAGAAAGAGTTGCACACGACGGTGGAACTCATGCTGCTCCTGTGGTCGTTTGCTCAACCCATTAAACTGAAAGCTGCTTATGCTGATAAGTATTAGACAAATAATACCCATCAACCCATCTAGTACCCATCACCATAAACGCCTCTTTCAGCGCAATCGTTCGACATTTCATGGAATAAATTGGGGCGTGTGAAGGTGTGTAGACTAAATAACATTCATTCTTTAACATCTATAGAGAAAAATGCTCCATAAGATGTTTTGGGGTTTATTCCCTGCCCTCCCAGGCACCTTCACTTTACGTCTCTCATCTGTTCTTTAAGTATTTGGACGATGAGAGCCTTTGGAGTTCTCATCGTTCCCCTTATTGACCGGGAGGTCGGGGGGGGGGGGCTCATCTGATGCTGGACCGGTCTCCGGGCTGAGCTGGTGTAACGGTGTGTGAGGGGACGGGAGGAGGGCTGCGCGGCGCCCCGGCGGCCGTCCCCGCACGACAAAGTGACAGTGAGGGCCCCGAGACTCTAGCGAGTCGCCAGAGGGGAAAAATCCGAGAGGGGGGGGGGGGGGTACAAAAGGAGAGAAAGTGTAGAAACAGAACAGATGTAGAGGGAGGAGGAAAAAATAACAATTAAAAAGGGAGATCAGTCGCGCTGCATCTGAAATGGCAAACTAGAATACGATTCAGAACGCCAAATTAGTATGCGACACGTTTTTGAGTCCGTGCGAAACCATAGCACATGGTACTTGTCGCATACCATTTACGCATAAACAAAAAAAGAACGCCATTTTGGACGCAGGGATGGAGTGAAAAAGGACAGAGAGGAAGGTCTGAAGAGCTACAGAGGGCACCTCTGGTGGTTTCCGACGCTGGTCATGCGTGCCGTTTCGTCTTATCGCACGCCTCGAGATTGGAAATATCCATCTCAAAAAGCAAGACCTTGACGAGGAGATGAACTGAGACAACATAACCCATGGAAGGCTTCAGCCTCGTTTCGTTCTTCAGTTTGCTTGGTCTGAACCATTCAGTCGCAGCAGAAGTCCTCTGGTTCCGTTTTCCTGAGCTTTCTCTCTTCTTCTTCTTCTTTTTCGGCAAGGTCCTCTCACTGGGGAGTTTAAGGTTCCCGGTTTCGTTAAGCTCCCATCCGCGACCACAGACTTTGCGTTCGAAACTGAGGACATTAATTATTGTGCTTGTGTACAGACAATACCGTTAAGGGCAGGACGCTGCTTTCCGTTTTTTTTGGGGCCAATCGCTAAACGCGGACCTGTGTGTCCTGTCGGGGGCGCAGAGCGATCCCTCACCGGGGGGGGGGGGGTCAGAGGGTCGGGGGTGTCGGACATATAAGCGATCCAATTCACTATGTAACAGTGCCCCCTGGCGGTGGCCCAGTCCACCGTGGTCCACCGGGACCCGGGGCCCAATCAGGGCCCTATAGGACCCGCGGCCAAAAATAACACTCCTCTGCCGCGAAGAGGACGACCTCGTTTCCTCTGCCAGTCGGAGAGAAAAGGAGGAGTGGAGGAGGAAGCGAGAGGAGAGGAGCGAAGTGACCCATTTAAAGAGACTGGGCTCCAAAATGTAGGACTTTGGGCTCACGAGAGGAAGGTTGTGTGTGTGTGTGTGTGTGTGTGTGTGTGTGTTTATGTGTGTGTGTGTGTGTGTGTGTGTATATGTGCGCGCGCTAAGGACTTCCTTTGGGGGAGGCGGGGTGGGGGGTGTCACAGAAAGTTTAAGACTACCACAGCGTTAGCGCGCACACGCCCCCCCCCCCCCCCCCCGTCTTGCATGCCGATGATGAGAAATCAGGAGTACGGGCACGACGGAGTTAACGGCACAGAGCGGCGACGGCTCGGTCCTAGAAAAAGTCCCGGCCCGGCCTCTCGATCACTGGGGAGACACAAAATACGCGAAACCAGCGGTACTGGCGGCACGACACACAGACATCAGGTCAGCTGGGTTAACATGTGGGGGGGGGGAGGTTAGAGGCGGCGGGGAGGGTCGTCTTCTCTACCTGAAAATGATGCTTTGCAAGTCGAAGGGGTACTCTATGATTCCTGTGGTGGGGATGCGTACTCTGAGTACGTCCTGCTGGGTGGGGAGATAGTTGGGATCCGCGATACGATCCAGATCGGAAAGATAGCTAGCCAGCCGAGAAAAGAGAGAGAGAGAGAGAGAGAGAGAGGAAGAGAGAGAGAGAGAGCGAGCGAGGGGGAGAGAGAGAGAGAGCGAGAGAGAGAGAGAGAGAGAGAGAGAGAAGGGAAAACAACAATAAAAACAAAAAAACAAACAAGATAAAGAGAAAACGACAGGAACAACAGTTACATAAAGCATGAAAGACGATAATCACAGGTCCCCTCCCATTCCAGGAATAATAGTTCAGTCCTGTGGGAAACACTTCACGAGAAACCAAATCCCAGAAAGGGGGGGGGGGGGGGGGGGGGTGTTGGCGTTACTGTTTCAACACCTGAATCCCTCAAAACTCCACTTTACAATTAGCAATTATGTTGCTGTAGAATTGTCTTTGGTCAATCCGCAAAGCAGCGGTTTTTTTTTTTTTATTAGGAGTTAGCAATGAATCAAACTGTTGAAATCTCAAGAGCGAGCTCCGAGGAGTGTGTGTGTGTGTGTGTGAGAGAGAGAGAGAGACAGTCACGGAAAGGTGGCATCGGTGACGGTAGCCCGTGGCAACAGTCAGGGCGGCAGAAAGTGTAGCGGCCCGGAACAAGATAAAGGTTTAGACGGCAAATTCTGGCCGGAGATACCAGGAAGTGCGTGCACCCCCCCGCCCCCCCGATTCTCAAATAAATCCAAACGGTTCCAATCCCAAATTCGTTGGCTTTGACAGATTTTGCGATGCGACTTCCTGGTAAAGCTGCAGCGCGGCTGTCTAATCCTCCATCGTCTGGAGTTTGGTGTCGGCTTCCGTCGTGCTCCGGTGCCTCGAAGCCTCGGAGTTCTAACCGGGGCCCAGAACCTCAGCGCGAGTCGGGACACAAACCACTGAGGTCTACTGACGTTGATCCACCATATTGCACTAACACCAATATAGACCAATAACCTGGGGGAGAGAGTAAAATATATATATATATATATATATATATATATATATATATATATATATATATATATATATATATATATATATATATATATATATATATATATATATATAGTTGTGGGGGGAGTGTTTTAGGGTGCTGATGGCTCTCAGTGGTTTGTGTCAGACTCCGGCTGTTGTGGCCCTGGTTCCGGTGAGGGTACCTGAAGATGACATTCTCCAGGTCAAATGGGTACTCTATGATTCCCGTGGTGGGAACACGGACCCTCAGCACATCCTGCTGGGTGGGAACGTACCCCTCTGCGGTCACACGGTCTATATCGCTAAGGTAACTGGAGACACATGTGACACACAGTATGGGTGACGCTGGAAGGGAGGAGGAAAGCAGCACACACACACACACACACACACTTCTAGACGCAAATCACTAAGTCATTTGCGCACAAAGGACATGAACAAAAATGCGCACACACACGAACGCGTGTCCTGATGACAGACTGTCAAATTGAACTTCAATACCTAAGGGCCCAACCAGGGGGCGGTATGAGGCGAACGACCAACTGTCTCTGGGCAACTAGCCAGGGCTAGCAAAATGGAGGGTATTTGTGAGACGCCGGTAGATAATCAAAAGCCCCCTTTTTCCACAGCCTGCGCAAGGCGGGAATGTGGCGCCGTTATTCCGCCTCGCCGCTCTGTGTAAAAGGTATGAAGACGGAATGGGGGAGCGTTGATCCACCTGAGCCGCCAGCGGCGGTAGCCACAGAGGTGAAACGGGGCCGAAACGCCGTCTGTGTGAAAGGCACAGCGGGCGTGGCGGAACAGGGGTGTGACGCTTTCGATGAGCAAGTGTTTCATTGGTCGGTTGGTCGCAGGAAAAATAAACTCCATTCAGGAGCTGCGCCTTGTCATAATGGACCCATCAGGGTCCATTCCTCTATAATCCCATTCGAATTTGTATGCTTTATTATTCTTAATATTAGAATATATTCAAAGAATATATTCAAACTTGTTTGGGTGTTAGGTACATGGTTCTGCCACAGCAGCTTCATGCATTCCCCTCCTCTACGGAGAAGTCCCCACATGGAGAAGCAATCCCAAAAAACACATCAAGTTCCGTCAGAGCTTGGAGCCTGGAGATGGAATGGGCAGAATGGCCCAGAATGGACTTCCACGCTTATTTAATTAAATCATTTTAAATAATTTTATAAATGATACGTTTATTATATCGGTGTGAACCATATGTTGCGCGTCACACTAGAGGCCGACGCCGTTGTGCTCCACGACACGCCCCCATGGTCACGGCATCCATCTAAAATCACATACGGGGGCGGCATTATGCCGCCTTTGTTTGGTTCAGTGTAAAAGAGCAAAGCTGTGTCAGAGACGGATCTTCTTTCCGTATTGCGGGGTCTCTGTATAAAAGCGGCTAAATAGTGAAATATTCCCAGATGGAAGGTATAGCCAGCTCGCCCAACGTTAATGTGCAGGGTTTTGCACTAAGATTCCTCGTCTATTTTAATTAAATTTTTAGCGCTTTCTACATACCTCACATACCGCGCTCTCAGGCTCCCCCTCTGTGTCGGGGCCCTTTTCCGTCGTCGGAAGGAGGTGTCATTGCGTTTCTCTGACAAATTTCCACGCAAAATGAACTTGCGTTGCTTCCATATTCCCTTGTAACTGTAGTTGTAACGTGCCCTACCATGTAGGGTGGTCCGGCGACACCCCCCCCCCTAGTTCTGTTTTTACAAAACAGGTGTTAATGAGCTCCGGGAGCTCAGCACACTTTGGGATCCGTATTAGGCAACACAAGAGGAGATATAAGAGGGGAGAGATATATATATATCTCAATATATTAAACAATATATATTATATATATTATGTAGTTGATGAATATACTACTATATAGGAGGGTAATTACTAGGGTAATGGGGAGAATATTCTTCGGTACATTTCAATTAGGCTCCTAATTACCAGAGGAGATAAAGCCTTATGTTGTACTTTGAATAGCTTACCAACTGTCCCTCTTGTCATTAACTCTTCTAGTCCGTCACCTTTTTTGTTATGCTACCAACATTTCCCTACACCATCTGACGTATGTGACTGCACTATTTTGTGGAACAGTCTAAATCTTCCATTCATGTGTGTCTATGGTGGCATTTAGGTTAAAGGGAAGACGGTTGCATAACTTCCAGACAAAAGTACTGACATTGCAATTTTTTTTAAAATCAATTCAGAAATTTAAATAATAGAATCCCATTAGAGTATGTTTTAAAAAATCTTTTTTTTTTTTTTTTTTTTTTTTTTTTTTTTTTAAAACCCAGCTCTAACTGACTGTTACTCGTGTGTTTACCTGCATGAAGGTTAGGAATACTAGGTAAATTTTAGCTTTAAGACATAATTTTAAAGATGGAAACACTGATGTAGACAGATATAGAAGGTGGAAAGACAACCTCATTATTTTCAAATTAATCATCAATCAATGTGGCCTGTGAATAAAAACAAGGTTAGCATCGTACCCTATATAGAACGTTCTTAAGGGTCAAAATGATCATTATATTCACACTCAGACAACATACATTTAATCCTGTACGCAAAAAAAATGTTTTTAAATCAAATAAAAACACATGCGCACTCTCACAAATCGTCCGGCAATTGTCAGGAAAAAAAAAAAAAAAAAAAAAAAAAACGCGAGGGCAGAATGGGCTTGCTGGCGTCATTTGTACCCACGCACGCAGGCCTCGACACAGACATACTATTTGGTGGAGTCGGAGAGCTGGTACTCCCTGCGGCGGTCGTAGGCCTCCTGGATCCCCGGGTCTGCCCACAGGGTCTTGATGGCTGTGATGTAGGGCTGGTCGAAGCCGTTAATCTTCTCGATGTCCACCTCCTTCACCAGCATGGCGTTAGACTGAGGACGGCAGGAGAACAGGAAAACAGATGAACAGGTAAACAGGTAAACAGGTACGTCAATAGAAGAAACAAGGATGTTGGCAGGATGAGGAAAAGAAAGGGGAGATTCTGCTCCTTCTGCCTATTATTTCAATTTAAAATCTAGTTCTCCAAACTTTCTTTGACTTCGCTTGGACACAATTCATTTCTGTGATGGATGCTTGGAGGAAGCCGTTATAATCTTTTTTTTTTTTTTTAAGAATGCATACACACTAGGCGACCTGAAATAAATTGTAGTTTTGAAAAAACAATCTGGAGTAAAATAGTTATATTTTATATAAAATATAACTATAACTAATATAACTAACGTTATATAAAATAGTTATATATATATATATTTTTTTTTTTGTTATCAGCTAAAATCTTCCCTCTGCTTTGCAATGTATATTCAAACACTAATTGAGGGTATTTTTAATATTAGGGTAATATTTGCATACTGAATTTAGAACATTGGGACTTTTTAAGGACCTGCAGACACCCTTGTGATGTCAATTTCGACAAGCTGGCAAACTAACACGGACCGCGACAGACCGCCGATTCATTCTTTTCCATCAATGAACATATCCTTCAAAGAATGAAATGGACATTCCGGAATGAATGAGCCCGGCTTGTGGCTAAGGTTCTGGCCCGGCTCTACCAGTGGACCGGCACTCACTCTGTTCTGCTCATATTTGAAGGGGATCTTGAGGGTCTCTGTGGCACGGATCATGGATTGCATGGAGGTGAAGATGTTCTGGTAAACAAGGCGGATGAATCCCCTCTTGTCTTCATCTGTGTAGCCTGCTCCGTGGATGATCCTCATCTGCTTGATGAAGGTGCTCTTGCCACTCTCTCCCGTTCCTGGAGGGTGGGGGGGGCACACAGCAGTGGCATAAATGGAGAGAAACCATGTTGGGATACAGTACAGGTACAGTTCATAATCACAAAATATCTCTTCTGAAAAAAAATAAAATATTTGCAGGTTAAGAACGTCAGGCATCTTCAAAATATAAAAGGGCGTCATGTCTTTTGCGATTGAACACAGCAGGCAGCATTGCTTCAGATGTTTTAATGTACAATCTCAGCCTTCACCATCTAGGTATTTCTTTTATAATATTATTAAAAAAAAAATAGTTGTTTTGATAATTATCCTGAGACCTAGCTGGGAATGAGGTGAGGAAGACCGAAAGGCCGAGTCGACCAACTGAACTACCGGGAAATAATGACATAAACGTTCCCTCAATGTAATTTGAAGACAAATGAAATAATCGCTTTGTTTTCCATTGTTTCACCCGGGCCTACGATGGGAGTCATTGGAAGATAAAGCGGGAGGATGGGGGGGGTGATGACAATCAGTCTACCTGGCAAAATATTTCTCTCTAGCGCTGAACGATTGAGGAAAATGAAATAATTGCTATTTCTTTATTTATTTAAACCAATATTGCGATGGCAATTTAGTATGCAATTCTTTATTTAAGTTCCTTACCTTCTGAATTATTCACTAAACGCAAGCAACAAATCATTCTATAGAAGTGGTACTCAACCTTTCTCAGCTCAGGAGCCACATTAACCAAAAATATTTAAAAAAAAAAGTCCCTTTCCCCCATCGAATCATTATGAATATTAAAATAAGGCTACTTGTAATATCTTACTAAGGAATGAAAAGCATTATGTATGAAATAATGGAAATTTACGATTATTACCATTACCATGTTTGTATTACTATTGCAACTGCGGAAAAAAACAAAGTTACGTAGAGAACGCGCCGAGTTGACTCTACCACGCATGTCTGCTGCAGTGACAGGTTTTTGTGCTGCAGCGGAAGATGCCGCGTTATCTGGAATGTCGCACTTAGATTATTATTTATTTTATTTTTTTTATAAAAAAACGTGGATTGATATCAAAGTTACATTTACATTTACATTTAGTCATTTTAGCAGACGCTTTTATCCAAAGCGACTTACAATTGTTCAAACACCGACGGACGCAGCCATCAGGAGCAATTAGGGGTTAAGTGTCTTGCTCAAGGACACTACAGCATGCTAACAGGAGGAGCCTGGGATCGAACCAGCAACCTTTAGATCACTAGACCACCAGCTCTACCGCCTGAGCTACCATCCCCCAAAGTTGTTTTTTCTATTTATTAATCGCATAGAGGCTGTTGTGGTGCCTGTGGAGGATTTGGGCACGGTGGTCTCGCGTGGCGCGGATGGTCCGGTGATAAGTTGCGGCTCCGGGTTATGACTTATATACGGTGATGATATAATTAAATACGAATAATTAATAATAAAATTGCAAGTGGAAACCAGGTGATCAGCCATTGATCACTCAGGTAACAGATCACTACCAGGAAACAGATCTATATAGATGCGCTGACTCTGGAAGCCGTCATAGGTTGACGTTCTAATGGGAGGTTCCATTAGAACGTGTGTGTGTGTGTTGTCCAGGCGACAACAAGCCTGTGATCCAAGACAAGACATATGTCAGAGTAAGAGCAATCTCAAGTGGGAATGGCGCTCGTATTTCTATTATTGATTAATTTGTGTCAACTTATTTCAGACAGTTTTAAGATCAGCTTGAACGGCTTTAGTCTCTAGCAGGTTTGTAAATAAATATTAACGTGGACTAAAGCATCCCAGGTGACTACATAATTGTTTCATCAAAACAGTCATAATCTAGTCTGGATAAGTGGCAGTTTCCACCACCACCAGCTCCCTTTAAGGAAATTGACGATGCTTAATTGGTTATAGTAAGTGATAGGCGGAGTGTCTTAATTTTGCCCAGCGGCAGGAACTTCTGACCATGTTTCTCTGTGTGCGAGTGAGAACACGTTGAGGGAAAAGGGAAGGAAAATCTCGGGGGCCAGGTATCGCGGCCTGGCTCGAAGACAATTCAACACCTTATCCTCCACTCCGGATCAAAATCCCCGGCCAATAACGCTCAAAAAGGAGAAAGCAAGGGGCGGGTGCTACACATGTTACAAAAGCCTGCAGGTTTGCAGCCTTCCTCTCCTGTCCTCCTGTGTTCTTATCCGGTTGGAAGCCCGTAAACCTCTATTTTTTACTGGTGTGGGGGTTTTCCAGAAGGGAGACAGAAGACTGAAGGCATTTACTGTACAACAATTGGTCTGATTCATTTCTTGCAGCCCTGCACTACAGTGCAGCTTTACCGAGGAAGATCCTGGCTGTTAATGCGTGCAAGGGCCCTATCAACAGTATTAGAGTCAACGTTGCAATATTTAGAGAGCTACGGTGCTTGCCGAATAAATCTCCACTTGACAAGGGGGCTTGTAAGGCCTACCCCACATTTAAAAGCATTACTTGCTGTCCTACTTGCCCAGAACAACTTCCCCCAGCTCAAAAGAAAAGAAAAAACAAAAAGCTGGTGGCGTTTGAATCCTCAATCTTCACCAAAAAAATAAAAAAAAGGATCCAACACAGATCCATATCTGTGAAGTAAAAGGAAAAGACAAGGGTAAACACACACACACACACACACACACACACACACCACCTACATTCAAGGTTTTTGAAGAGCAGCCATATTCTGTTACCATAGCAACCCCTCCTCTGACTCCCTCTCTTTTTCACCCCCCCCCCCCATTTTTTTCCCATCCATCCCTGCTCTCCTCTTTCCTAGCAGATAGTAAATATAACTGTGAGCCCCTCAGGCTTGCTCTGTGCTCTTCATCTCGGCTGTAACACACAGAGAACCCCCTCCCCGCCCGTGAGCCTTTCAGACCAGAGACGGAGAGGGAGAAAGAGAGTTACGACGAGGCTTGTCTGAGGTCAGTGCCGGGCGGGCTCCTATCGCCAATGACTCAGTAAGGGTGTGGGGAGAAGCAACCGCTTCTGGATCGGTGCAGACCGAGAGAGCGAGCGCTTTCCCAAACGAGATACAGAAAACCAAGTTAGCCCACTCTGTTCACTCTCAGCGCAAAAAAAATGCTAAATCAGGAAGATGGGGGCCGAGATTCCTTCATCCGAAAGAAGGGCCCTAATCTTAATGACCGACATACGATGTCTCTCGTTTCCAAAAAAATTAAAAATGTAATGAATGAAGCTCAGCGGCTTTATCAATGTGGCGGTCTGTGCCAATCCTCAGCATTAATTCTAGTGAGAAACACGATGGTCTGCGTGACGTATGGAGAGCAGAGCGAGGTGCAGCAGGGAGTGTATGTCTCCTTTGTGTGCTCGGGTGCAGCAACAGTGTCCTGGCAGTGACTGCAGACTGCCTCCGAGAGGGAGCAGAAGGATCACTCTCTGGCTAAACGTCTGATTTATTTCTCGTGACCCCGTCACAAGATCTCCCTCCTCTTGCTCGCTCGCTCGCTCGCCCGCCCGCCCCCTCCCTCTCTCCCTCTCTCCCCCCATCCACTGTTGCATTCCCTCTTTCACCAGACGGCACACTACCAGTCTCTGTCTCGCTCTCCCTCCCCATTCACTAACCCAAAACCGCAACTACTCCATGTCCTTTACTACCCCCTCTCGCTACGAAGTACACTACATCAACTCCCCCAACCCCATCAGCAACGCCTACGCCAACCACCCCCTCGACTCAGGGCTTGAAATACGCTTGCCCATTCCCATCCGCCTTCTTGTCAGGAATTTGGACATTCGTTAACTAGAATCCATCCATTCTTTTTTAGTGATGACCTAGAAAAAGGAGGTCACCTTTTAATAGCTCACACTACTTGGGATGGATAACGCTTTGCTTTCCAGCTAGCGACGGGCAATCGAGATTGAGCGAGAAAGAGCACGAGAAAGAGACGGCGATCTAACAGCACAGGGTTCGGTGCACTGCCTACACACTAGCACTTAACCAATGTGGAAGCAAATTGTTTCTTGGAGCAGAGGGGACATCAACAAGGTCAAGGGCAAGTCAAAGTGTAAATACAACAGGTTAATAAAAGATATACATTGTCAAAAAAATAAACGCATTCAAACAGCCATTGTGTCAAGCGGTTCAACACTTCACCTGCACCCTCCGGCGGCAAGCCAGCTTTCATAAGCATTTAAATAACTACTGTACGCCATCCCATACCTGATGGACCCAACCTCACTGTCTCAGTTCAGCAGGTTTAGTTCGGCACGGGTTGCCGTACTATGTGTAGTTAATTGTGTGTAAGTTACACGTGCATTATTCTTGCAAAGCATGAAGACTGGTCTACAAGCACAGTGGCACATACACCGATGCGACACTGACTTTCTAAGAGCAAGGGAAATTCTGAGGTAGGGATTTGGATCACGGTAAAAACGCATGCAAATTAGTGGCCTAGCAGTCTAACCACATAGTCCAAATTGTCTTGGGTTATCTGTGTGAGGTTTATTCAACCTGTGCAGCCGCTGCATGGCTAATACACCCGTATGGTAACAGCAGAGTTAAGGCGTTAGAAGATCAAAACTGGCACCAGCAAGGTGTGTCTGTGTGGGAGGCAACAATTCCAAACAAATGCAGGAAAAAGGCGGGAAGTTTTAAGGCATCCCATAGTGTACAAAATTCTAGACCTCGACTGTCTGAGACACAACGGAAGACGTTGGAGCCAAGGCAGCCTTGAGCTACGTAACACACACACACACACACACCAGCTGCCTGCCCGGCAGTGGAATCAGAGGGATCCTGTTGTCAACCTCGAGGCATAGACGTTACCTTTAGTGCGATGGCCCACTTCTCTCACTCACACACACACAGACACACGATAAAGGGAGGAGTAGTCTTTTCCTCCCTTACTCTCAGTTGCGTTACATCTTTCCAGTGTTTCCTGTCGTCTGTATATAGGCAAATCGGCGCTGCTCTGCACTGGATGTCTCCCTGCATCTGCCGAGTGCTTGACGTGTGTGGGTGTGCGAGAGCGGCAAATTGCATATACAGGCTATAGCGCATGCACGCACACAGAACATGCACTCTCACAAACTCACACATCCCAATTTTACCACCTTAGGATGGCTTTCTCTGTTTGTCAGTGAGTATGCGCTGAGTGCTGCTCTGTTTGAGTGGGTGTGGGGGAGCAGCAAATGCAATACTGGCATCAAAAACGGGCTAGTGCTAGCAGGAATATCTAATCCTTCAATGTAGCAGGCAGCCATTGCACACCGTTTTACATGGAGACGTTGCTTCGGTTGCACTTGTCATTTAAATGCATATTTTATGTCAGAGCTCAGATAAAAACCCAGTATATCCACTGTAATTTTGGAGAACAATGTCTGAGCCCAAACCACAACACGGTTTCCATAAGATTGCCTTTCTATTATTACGATCAGTTTATGGATCCTGACATTGACTGATGACTGAATTTGCATTGAAATAACACATTGTGTAGCCGTAGACCGTAAATTAAGAAAGAGGCAATGGAAGAAGGTGCTGCAGGCAAAGCAGGTTGGTATGAGGAAACAAAAACGCCACTGTGACTCAAGGCTGAAGATAATGGTGGTAAACATAAAGCCCGTCTACGTCCCTGTACTGTCTGGGGACGACGGTAGCGCCAGTATGTGGAACAGTAACCATCTAGCCTCATTCACCCCGATATCTCAAGAGACCAACCCATGACTCCATTTAAGAGTGCCTTTGTTTCTCCATCCGTGCACTGCAGTTTAACGTGAACAACCGTGTGTACAAGGAACCTAATAATAGAGACACTAAGAGTAACAATTTAAAAGCAATCTACAGGATTGCAGAGAACCCACGGGTCCACAGTGTGTCCCCGGTTTAATGGCATTTGCATATCGTCAAAAAAGCTGAACCATTGTTTACCGGCGTCAATGAATCATGAATGCATTCAAATTCTTGGAGTTGTACGGTTAAACATGTGCAGCTTTACTAACCACAATTCAAGGCCCAAATGCAAAGTGGTGGGCGGTTCCCACATCGACGTCAAGTTAAGTCAACAGCTTCATGAGTAGTAATGAATTAAACTCTTGCATTTTAGGCGCCAAACCCACACGGAATTAAACACTTTGTATCTGTAAATTCTAAATATTGCTTATATGCATGAGGTATTGTAAACTTAAGTTGATTTATACAGGCCCCCAGCCCACCAAAGAAAAAAAAAAAAGAAAACATTATTCCCAAATATGGGCGGAAAGTAATTTTTTTTACTTATCCTAAATCAAATCACTACTTTTCCGTGAATATAGGACTACTCCTGACCACCCTCTTTAAATGGCTTCAATAGAACATATCCTTACCCTAAAGTAGCGCTCGGTAAGTTTGAAGGAAAACAAACAGACACCACCTTCTGATTGCCCCACACTCTTTGCTTCCCCGCCCCTCGACGTGCACATGTTGTTAAACTTGAATTTCGCTACAAGTCCGGAGGGGAGTTTCACCCGTCGCTGACATGCGTGCTGTTGTTTGACAGAACGTGAGGGCTGGTGTGCTGCTCCAGAGCGATATAGGATTGGTCAAACAAATTATAAAAGGAGTTCTGTTTGAATGCGACAAGAGTAATTATTATATCCATCTTGCTGACGGTCTGTTGTGTTATCACCTCTATTTATGTTCAACCAATATTGGAAACACTTTTGCTAAAAGGGATGTGTGTACGCGCGTGTGTGTGTGTGTGTGTGGGGGGGGGGCGACATGGACACGAAATGCAACAAGAACAAATATGTTTTAGTTAAAAACCACATTACTCCAGCCAATGGACCAGGCCAGGCTCAGATCCAGTTGCTCCCCATACATTAGATTCGATTTTTGCAACAATTGCCACGCTCTTGTGCTGCGGTGTTTGGCAAAAAAGTAAAACCATCCCTATGCAATCGCCCTGCCTCTTTGAGACAGGGTGAGAGAGCAAAGACTCTCCACCTCAAAACTGTAGTTTGAGCGGTTGCCAGGTTCACTTTGCCTTTCCATTATTGGCGCTAGCTGGTTGTGTCGGTGAAAATCAGAGTCTTTTATCACCTATTGCCATGGTGTTTCCCAGTGTGTGACAAGGTCTAACCCCTGCTCCCTTTTTCCATTTCGGAGAAAAATTTGAAGTGGAAAGCGGGATGTGAAATTGGCTGGAGGTGGCCTTTAAAGGTTTGCTACACCTTGATTAAATGTGTTTAATTGATGGATGGTGCCTGGAATCTCCTGGGCGTGCGATGCCAACAAAAAGATTCTGACAGACTGTAGAGAAACAAGCTTTATCAGCAAAATGACTGAAGATTTAAAATAGAAGCAATTCCATGAGACTCATTAGTTAGTCGTTAATTATCTCACAGCTTGAACAGATGAATAACACAAATTTTACCTCATTCGCTCAGGTTTGTAAAATATAAATAAAAATACACAGGCAATACATATTTAACAATATAATCCCCAGTGAACACACACAAGTGTAACCCTTGTGTTGTGAAAATGGATTTAGGAGAATCTTGACGGCGCTCACACGTTACGTGGAGGTGCAGACTCCACTCCACTGTGGAGAAGAGCTTGGGGGTCTGCATTGCCTTATATGATCAAAAATAATACAAAAAAATAATAACTCAGCAAAGGGGGAGGTCAACAATTAAGTCCTCAGCCTGAACCCGACACTCTCTGGAAGAATCAAAGCCTCTTCCAAAGAGGTTTTCTGAAGCGGGTAACAAGCTGCAGCATATCCATCAACTCAAATAGAAAAAATAAATAAATAAAATAAAAAGAAAATCTTGAAGTGAAAATTTGGCTATAGACTACTCGTGCATGGAGACATGCCTGCTTTAAGACATTACTTTGACAAAGCTCCTTCAAGGAAGCAAAAGCTTCAGCCAGCGAATGCGGCGCAATCGTCTTTTGGGCTGCAGAGCAGACTATCCATCGTTCTTTTTGAGCCACCTATTCCTGTTCGGGGTTGTGCCTCAGGCATAAGGCAGGGGGACCTGCAAACTCTATCTGAGAATCAGACCGAGGCCTCCGGTGTTAGAAGTGAACCAAACTACCCACCGCTGCAGTTTTCAATTCGAACCCTCGCTTGAGAGCAGTACTGCCCCAAACCAAAGTTTAGCTGAGAGAACGTGAATACAGTTGTCATGGATCCTTTACACTCTCATAAAACACTTATTTAAAATTCAGGTGAAAATGTTTTTTTATCAGAAGGCATGTGTAAGTTGCCTCGTGTAAATTGTGGAAGTGCATCGGCAGCTTGACCGAGGGATGTGCATCCAGCTCAGCCTGCACATCGGGAAGCCGTAGAGCAGTTGCCCCCCCCCACACACTCACTTTACTGATCATCCGTTTGCTCCAGCAGTTAATTCACCCAATGCCGCAAAGGGCATAGCTCCCGGACTACTGTGTTTTGACCAAGTACAGGCAAACTACTGGCCTGTGGAGCAGGAGGCTGCGTGTCTGGCCTGATATGGCCCTGCAAGAAGGCAGCCAGATCTTGGGCAACACCACAGCCATTGCATAATTGCCCCCCCCCCCCCCTTTTTTTTTTAATCTAAAAAAACCATCAGCAAAACTACCACTTACCTTCACCTCATCCTCATGTAAGACCTCATACCAATGCTTTACATAAACAGGGAGAGACAAAAGAATGTATTCTTAAAAGGGCAATCATTTTAGACCTCGGACATTAGAAATCGTCTGAGAGTTAAGAGAAATTTAACCGGCGGTTCACTCCCGGCGAGTGAAGAAGCCTCATGCAGCGGTAACGGTAGTTCTAATTCTGTCAATCTATAATGGTTCTCAAAAAGCTTGACGGGCTCACAGTAGATTCAAAAAAAAAAGACGGAATAAAACTGCTGGATAGACACCAACAAGGGGAAAATTCAAACCAAAGCCAAACATGGTGTATCACAGATAAAATATCCCATGTAAATGCCCTAAGGTAGAGACCGACAGGCTATGGTGAAACCCTTTCCCACAGTACGAGTGCTTTTATTGGCAGCCCAATCTCTTTAAATGTCCAGAATTTTACTTTGCCTCGCTTTTGACAACTCGCTTGAATAGCCACGCTTCTGGAATCAGTGACAGGGATTGTCTTTCTCTTCCAGTTAGGTGTGGAGAGGCAGCTAGCTCACTGGGGGCCACTGACCTAAGAGTATGTCTAGAGGATAATAGGAGTCAGTGACATCTTAGAGTCTGAGCAGCGGCTGTGTTTAACCAAGCCTATTAAAACCTGGACTAATCCTGCCTTACACGTCCTTATCCAGGCTCTCGCTGACGGCCTAAACTCACTTAGGATAGGCCATTTACAGCATGACTGATTGCAGTTCTGCCTATCTCATCACACTGAATTTCTTATGCACGCACACACACGCACACAGACACACACAGCCCCCCCCTCCACACACACACACACACACACACACACACTATCCATTTTTTACAAACTTTGCCTTTAAGGTAAAGGATATTTTGTCTCAATCAGGCTAATGTCTGAGGCGATCAGCTAGTAAAGCCCCAACTCAATAACGCCGGGGTCGAAGGGTAGTTGTTAACACATTCCCGTGTTTCCTGAAATTGTTTTTAATTAATCCTTTGCTGCATGTCTTACAACTGAAAAGCAGTCCCAGGACATAAGCCAGAGGGACATTTTCAGGTAACAAAGGGGAAAATATCCGTTAGATGAATCGAGCTCCCGCGGCCCCGTTTTGCCCACATCATGATCTAAAAAACAATAGAACCAAATCAGATGGTGAGGAAAAAAAAACATGTATATATAGACAGTATAACCGGTGTGGCCTACTTCTCTAAGCGGCGGCAGTCAGCAGGGAAATGACTGAAAGTGAATGCCACACATGTCAGATAACCTGAGCTGCTTTAGGTGGCCAAGAAACGAGAGCAAACACTTCGAAACAAGGGGAGAGACAACCTAGTTCATTCTCGACCGTCCTCGGAAAGCAATTACTACATTTCCCCAAGACCACTTTCGGCGCAGCGAGGATCCAAAGGGCTCACATGACGCGGTGGGCCAGCAACCACCACCAAGCGTGCACAGGAAACAAAACTTTGTTTGCGGGGAGGAGGTGAAACGCTCCTTCGTTTTTCGCTCGAGTGTGGTATCGATGCAGTCGAGTTCTACTTATTCAATACAAACACAATCATCCATTGGATACGTAAATACCTGAGCTGCTCATCCGACTAAGTACACAGAGAAACGCCTTCGCCACCCAAAGCGTGGCGCTACGAAGTTTACACTTACAGATCATAATCAATAAATGCAATGAACAGATAAGAGCGTTAAGGCATATAGCAATTCAAGTGCAAATACCTGTAGAGAACAAGTGGGAGAAAAAGCTTTAATCCCACAGTGCCACACAGCCAGAATTATGATATTACCACCTGAAAAAGCACTGTACCCTGGTGTACATAGTTTGCTGCATGCTGCACATATTATTTTGATTATGGATATGTTTTGCATGTATTTTGCCTGTATATTTGTGCATTTCTCCTTCTTCGTTTTACGAGTCTTCCCTACATCGTTCCACTGCACCCCGGTCGTACGACTGCATGCGGCGACTAAAAACGTTGAAATTGGTGATGAAAACGCCGCACTGCTCACTTCGGTCCCCCCCACCCCCACCCCCACCATCCCCATCCCCATCCCCATTTTGACCGCGTTTCCGTCTCTCCTGAACCGAAGCTGCGACCCCGAACCGCCGCGTGTTGCTATAGGGAACTTACCTGGACGATCTGCACCGAAAGATTACCGTGGCGTCTGGTGAACTTGGCCATTAACGAGGAAGATTCTAGGAAGAACTAGGCAGCTCCGGGTGTGGACTGTTGATACGGAGCTTTATTCATTTTTACCTTTATTGTGGAATGCTAAACGTTTATATTTATATTTATATATATATATATATATATATATATATATATATATATATATATACACACACATTTTTTTTTTTAGGTTTATTGTACATTGCCAAATTAGTATTTTACAAAGCCATTTGTTATTATTTTATTGCATATAACCATTTAGGGTTTTTTTTTTTTGGTTTATTTCAAAATGCCAGTTTTCCTATTTTTATTATTACCGCTTTATCATTATCGCCCACTGTTTTGATGCGATCTATCTTAGTTAGCATGTGACAGCTGGCGAACGGTGACAGTTGTGATCGACAGACAACTGGATGCAAAGTCAACACTTTCCACACGACACCGTGTGGATATAAACACTCGTAACCGTGAATTACGGGATGTCAGCGCCGTTTATCTGGGTGAATAACTTAATCAGCATTAAGTGGCCACGGTGGTGAAGCCCATGCCATTCCAAGGCTAACCCTGACTAGCAGCACGGTTAGCTAGCCTGGCTCAGCAAGGCCACGAAGTATGGCGCCGTGAAAACACCACCGCCCCCCCCCCCAAAAAAACAAAAAAAAACAGCCGAAGAGAGACGCCGGCGAGCGGGCCGGGCGGTGTACCGAGTAGCAGTAGCTTCAGCTCCCTCCTCGAGTCGCGCTTGTCTCGGCGCAGCTGCTTGTCGATCTCGGCGTTGATCCGCTTCGACTCCTTGGCCTCCTCGCTCAGGCAGCACGCCATCATGGACTCCAGCGTCATCCCCCCCTCCGGCTCCGGCAGAGCGCTCTGCCCGCGGCTCTGGATCCCCAACCCCCGCCGCTACTCCGGTCCTCGGTCCCCGGTCCTCGGTCCTCGGTCCTGGGTCCTCGGTCCCCGCTGCGACCCGGAGCGCGAAGAATGCGAGGATGTGCTCGGTGGGACTCGATGGGAGATCGGGGGGATGGGGAGCTCGTCGTCCCCCCCAAAGCCGAGAGCGAACTGCGACTTCCAGCCGTGCGCGGTTCTCGGTGAATCACGGGAGACTGGGGCGGGGGGGAGGGAGCCGGGAGGGCGGCGGGAGGGAACCGGGAGGGAACCAGGAGGGCGGCGGGCCTTTCCCCAAGACGCTCACGTCCGTGCGTCCGCAGCTTAAAAAACAAAAACAAAAACAGCCGAGGCCGGTTCTACCGCCGGGTCAAACCTTCCGTGATAGCCGGTCCCGGAGGCTCCCGTCGCGGTCGGCGCTGTTTTCTGGACCCGCTTCGTTCAAATAAAAAAAGGCACAAAAAACCAAACTGCGGTGGAGCGGCTAGTGACGCGTGACTCGCAAGCGATCCGCTCGCAGCGAACGGATCGATTAAACGACTCGGGCGCCGGGAGTCACTCGGAGACCGGGGCGAGCGCAGTGAATCTCCCGACACGCAAATCCACAGTCGTTATCCTGGGACCACATTAAAGTCCGCGGCAAACACACGCACACACACACACACAAAAGAAAAAAGGTCAAGGCGTTCGGCGTCGCGTACCTCGGACGTGGCCGTTTTACACTTTAACATCGCGCAGAAGTTAAAAAAAAAAAAAAATATATATATATATCATTTGGAGAGAAATACATTATTATTATTATTATTATTATTATTAATAATTATTTTTTTTTGCGATTCACACTTTGCATTTCTCCGCCCGAATAAATATCTTAGAGACGTGGAGCCGGCGGACGCGCGGCCGCCGAGGCCAACGGACGGAGAGTCGGAAAAACCGAACGGATCCTTTTTTTTTTTTTTTATTATTATTATTATTTTTTTTTTTTTTGAGCGACTCGTCAAGGACCGAGTCTCAAAAAGGGGATCGAACCCCCCGTCGCTAGTGGCGGCATCCGACGCGCAGCAGAGAATCTGTGCAGAGAGACAGGGAGAGATGTTTATTTTATTTTTTACTTTAACCGCCCAAACCGATACCGATCTCTACCGTGGAACGCGGGGCCATTAAAGGAATTATAATACGTATGTGTGTGTGTGTATGTGTGTGATCCAGCTGCTTCCGATGAATGGGGAATGTACCTATAGATATAGATGGAGGCTGGACCGTAACGCCTTCGCGCAGATGTCAAGTCGCAGGGAGCGTTTTATTATTTCTCCCGTCGCCAAAACATCCCCCGTCGGATCAATTGGCGCTCAAAGATTTGTCCTTTTTTTTTTTTTTTTTTTTTGTCTTGGCCAAAAAGTCAAATGTCACAAGCAAAAAGAAAAAAAAAGACGCGACCACAACATTGTTTGGTGGGAAGGACGTGAATGAATGAAACCCGTTAATAAATCCATAAATTATAAAAGAAACGTAATGTATAGAACCCTGTATAATGGAATTCTATAATGTAAGAAATAGATACTCTATACTTAAATATATACTGTATTTTTAAATATTTTCCAGTGACCGCATGTATGAGCCATTTATTCTTATTTTCGTTTTTTTTTTTTACTTTATATCTTATTTATTCGTGCGTTTATGTACAACATGGCCTGTTGAATTACAAGCACTTTTAAGGTTCCCTTTATCCCTTTTTGTTTTTGATGCAAAGCCCTTTTGAGCTGTATTTCGTGTATGAAGGGTGCTATATTAAAATGTACTACTATTATTGTGTGCATATTTTTCACATTGAACTTTTATGAGGATGCATATACTAACTAGAGTCTGGTATAAAATGTTAGTGATGTAATGGGATGATTTTAGCAGTTAAGAGATAATTATTAGTCTCGTCGTCAGGAAAACTTTCAATCATATTACAATAGCTGTTTACACTTATACGAACATCGAGCTGTAGGAGAATACATTTCAGGCCCACGTCCATAGATCTACTTGGAAACCACTGACATCTTGTGGCTCTAGAGGATAATTGCATGCAAATTTCTTCACACAAAATGGATTAAATCCAAACATTCTTGCGGTTCATCGAAGCTGATGGATTTCCTCAGGGTACCTTACTACATTATTTTTTTAATCAATATTATTAATAATTTTCATATGGCCCTTTTCTGTTGTTTATCCATCCAAATCGCTTTACGGTTATGGTAACCGATGACAGAGACAAAGAAGAATGAGTCAAGAGTCAAAGAAAATAAAAATAAAGAGTCCCTGAAAAGGGGTCTGCCACTATCAAAACCTTGAGAAGAACTATCTGATTCAAATCATATTTTCTGCGAAATGACTTCTATTAGAGCTTTTAAATCAAATTTCTTGATATATTTCTATGCAGCAGGATATCAATTAACAGAATGGCGTCAGGATATCACCCTTGGCTACAGAGATAAATAAATATGCTGGGTAGTCAAAAACAAGTCTGTAGAGCAATGCAGGGATTTTTAGTATCATCTGTTTTCAATGTGGTATAATGTGTCCATTACCTGGCGTGCACGCAACTGGATAATAACTTCGCTTGGTAATACCAAGTTTGTGCACATCTGTGTCATTGAAACAACCATGGACAGACCACAAATGAAACATGAAAACATGAAAAATACAAACTTAGGTAAAGGAAACAGAATTGATAGCATCAGACCTTCTTTTCAAATGTTTGTATCAGAGAAGAGGCATAAGAAATAAAATACCGAAACCACAATGACAACCTATTACTTAAGTTAATGTTAAAATATTTATTGAAATGCGATATACGTGTGTGTGTGTGTGAGTGTGTGTGTGTGTACAAATAAATATAAACACAATTATCCCCCCTTATAAGAGTAGAAGACAGACACAAACTTTACAACAATATTTACAATGTGTGTTCTAAATTTTACAAAGACTTCCTCTGCCTATCTGTCCTGCTGCTGGAAAAAGTCACAGAAAAGCCTTCTCACATCCTCTGCGTGGGTCTGGCCGGTGCTGGGCGAGGCTGCCTGCTGGGGGCCGGGCTGTGGGTTCCCCGCCTCCGCCACCTCCTCCTGCCACTCCACCTTGAAGGCGTCGCCGTGGGACTCGCAGACATTGTGCAAGACGCAGCAGGCCAGGAACATGGTCGGCACCACGTCCAGGCCGCAGTCGTTCCTCTTGCTCAGGCACTGCCAGCGCGCTTGCAGCCTCAGCAGTGCCGCCTCCGCCACGCGCCGAGCCGCCAGGAGCCGCCGGTTGAAAAGCCGCTGCTGCTCCGACAGGGCGGAGCCGGCATCCTGCTCGAGATAAGCTTTGATCAACCAACTCTGGAGAGGATAACTATCTTCTCCCAGGAGCACGTACCTAAACAGAAGAGATGGTTAAATGGGGACTTGAAAACAAACAGCAAGGAATCACGGCAATTAAGATTGAATGCACAATTTATCTACATTGTTTTATATGAATTACATGTGTACAAACAAAGCCTGGAAGTCTATCTTGCACGTGAGCATGGCATAACAACATGGCTTCACCAAACCAACCTTGTTGTGTGAGTCTGACCATAGTCTTACTGAAGGTTCATACGTAGGAGCATTTGAGCAATTCTTTGGACTTCACTTACACACATACCAATAACCTATCCTGTGCATAGGATAATAAATATACATATATAGTTTATTTTTGTTTTGCCTTTTCGTCATTTTGTTCATTTGGCAAATTGTATCATATTTTCTTACTTAAGTTTTCATTGTATTTGTATTTTTTTTATTAGACTATTAAGCTTTCTTTTGTAATGCCAATCATCTGTAAACACACCTCAATAATCACCACGACACATTCCTAGTACATGTAAATGCACCTGGCGAAATGAAGCCATTCCGATTCTGCTCCAACTCGCTGAATATTTAATATGTTCCCTGCACTTTACTGCACATATCTGTAGCCTACCCAAAATACATAAGTCTATTCCCTTCTATTTTGTACCTGCCCTTTGTATTATCTTTTTGAGTGTTATTTTATTTAAATTTTATTTACATTATTCTATTCACTTACTGCATGACTTTTTATAAATCAGTTAGTTTCAGTTAGTTACCAAGGTAGGAATAAGATTAGCTATTAAGTTCGGGTGCATTGCAAAGACATTTTACTGCATATATGTATGCAAGTATGTATATGTATGTGACAAATAAACCTCTTGAATCTTGAATACATATTTCAATTCAATCTTTTATATGTGTGAAGCAGTTACACTATACAGTCATTTAAGGGAGGCCAATCACTTATATATATGGGCAGATTAAAGTTATTAGGCTTGAAAAGTTCTGCTGTCAACATTTACATTAAATCACCAACACAAACAACATTCAAATAACCAGACATCCCACATTTTTGAATACCTTAGTGGTTTTTCCATGAAGGTGTGGGGTGGATCCGGTGACAATTCACCCTCTGAGGCCGAGGCCCAGAGTGTTGAGTTCTGTAAGATGTCGGCCGGGTCCGTCCCACCGGGGAAACTGGCACATACATCCCAGAACTGCCCGAGGCCATTGACAGCGACCTGAAATAGAGGGACACAAAGCAGCAAACAAAACAAAGGTAACTGTGCTGGAAATATGAAAATAAAACCACACACACACACACACACACACACACACACACACACACACACACACACACACACACACACACACACACACACACACACACACACACACACACCTGGGACTGCACTGAGCACCAGCCGGCAGAGTTGGTGTACTCAGACACGTTGCTGGATGGAGTGATGATCGCTGTGTGAATGGTTGCCACGACACCCACACAGTGAGGAAAGCCCCAGTGGGAGAGGAAGACTTTGGCCAAACTCTCCAGCTCCTGGTTATTCGGGGCGTGCAGGTACATGGGTTTCAGGAGAACCACGATGGCGTGGCACATGTCCCTGACACACCTGCACACCGTGGACTTGCCCACGCCGAACAGGCTGCTGATGATGCGGTATTCCACGTTCGACGCCAGGCGCCACAGGGCCACCGCCATGCGCTTCTCCACCGGGAGGGCCAGGCGGAAGCTGGTGTCCTGGCGAGCGAGGCGGGGCCTCAGTTTGTCGCAAAGGAAGAAAAACGTCTCCCGACTCATACGGAACTTATCGAGCCAATCGGAGGGCTGGAACTCCGTCATCACCACGCGCTCCCACCAGTCGGTGCTTTGCGTGGTGGTCCAGGGCCGGGTGCGAATACGGACGTTGGAGTGAATCCCTCCCGCAATCATCATCTAGATGCAGAGACAGACAAAGACGTGATTTCTCATTGACGATCAACTGTTCTAAACCCTTTGTATTTGTTTGTTGTCCGTCTTACCCAGATTCAGATGATAAGATCAATACCAATTTCAGCCCCGCCTCAAAAACTGTGTCCAGTAGTAATGGGCTGCATGCTGCGGCTTTTGCAAGGCAGCAGGGGGCATCAACTGGCCTCACTGCGAAATTAGTGCCGCTTCAAGTGGGTTGGGACACACATGGATGACATTGATATTCACCTCTTGCCTGAAACTGCGTAAGATGGGAGTAGAAAAAAAAACAACTTCCCCAAAATAGCTTGGTGAACCCATTTGTCATTGAAACATGGTCCTACACGACAACCGTAAAGCCTGCTGTTGCAATCATTTAGGTTTTGCAGCTATTTCGCCTCCTACATTTAACAAAGTCCAGGCTCAAAACATTTCTAATTTGCAACTGCGTTTCGGTTGATAACCAGCCTGTTTTAAATTGCACTTCAATCTTTTCATCTTTCGATTGATCTCCCTCAGTGTGCGGTAACAGTCCTACGGACTTTCTAGTCGGGGTCCCAATGACCAAGAGGGTGTGGGGTTTGGGACGTGGCGTATTTGAGTGTGAAGGCCTGTTTTAAATCGGCCTCTGGTTTTATCTTGTGTTTTAAGCTTTTTTTTTTTTTTTTAAAACGCCTTTTTGGGCCTTATGCGAAACACTGAATTGCCCTTGTGTATAAAATGTGCTGTACAATTAGACTTGCCTTGCCTCTCAGTATGGCCCCGAGAGAGGACCCTGCTGACGTCATTGGCCAGCGGATCACAGGGCTCCTCGCCGGGGCTCGACTCTACATTTTAAGTAATTACCTAGAGACTCTCAGCCAAAGCGAGTGGGATCACTCGACGACAAAGAGATGGCGCTACCCGCGCCAGCTCTGCAAACCCGGCTCACCGCCAGCATCCTCCGCTGCCGCTGGAAGAAGTAGTGCCGGTGGCGGACGCGTCTCTGGACCTCGCTGCACCGCTGGGTGTTCGCGTTGTTTACGTCGCGCCGGCGCTTCATCAGGATGTACGTCATTAAGAACAGCAGAGACCGCAGCCTGTCGCCTTCCTCCATGTCCGAAAGACCCCCGGAGATGAAAATCGGGCGGTGGAGTTTTACCTTAGCCCCCCGGCCGCTCGCTCACTACGGCGGGGCCGCTTGCGCCCCAGCGCCGTTACGTTTGATTTCCGCTCTACTTCCTGTTGGTGGCCGAACCCTCAGGCACGTCGATGTGGTGCTGCCGCCTATCGGCCACATAGGAGCGCCGCAGACACTGCTCCAACGCTGTGGCATTTCAAATAGTTGAATACACCGAGCGGCGCATCCCAGTGGTGCACACACACACACTACATGTTTAGTAGCTCCCATGTGATCACATCGCATGTCTTGATATGTCCTGCTATTCTGGCACAGGCTGTTAGACCTGTTATTCAGAATGGGTTTCTCACCCTCCCGACTCCCAGTCACATGCGCACGCTCAACCCTTTAAGAGAAGAGAGTCCCTGAAGATCTCGGAAGATTTGTCTGCGACTCGGAAATAGTGAATGATCTAAATGTTGCCTAAATGAATTAATACTGTTGATGATTCGTATTTGATTGAACACATTACACTTTATTTGAAAACACCACCAGAAACAACATAAATCATTCACAGCTTCTGATCATTTTCATTGCAGTGGTTCAATTCACATTCATAGGTCCTTCTTGTTACATTTCGACAATGTATTATCAGCGTTGTTCAAAATGGCAAGAATCCCTCTCACGAATTGAGCATGCAAGGCTCAAAAGAATAAATGGTGCAATAAGTTATTGCGTGCAAGGAGTTATACGTTTATTATGCATTTACGTTTGAAACAAGTAACAAATAAACAACCCTGCTTCAACTCCGCCTGCAAACTAAATTCCCTTTACAAAAGGTTTAACACATTTTTTAAATGACTCGTATAAAGAAACAATTCATCGCAAACATTTGAAATGAATTAAACATTAATCAGAGTGTAGTGACACTGGAATTTACTTTTATCGTGTAGCACTTTTTAAAGGAAAAAAAGCGCCTACAAAAAAAGCATGTCCTTTTCTTCCTAAACAATACATGTTTTAAGTTGAGAATATCTTTACTGCTTGGTGTAAATTTAATACATCACTGTGTTTGATAGGTTTATTTTTAATAAATACATTTACTTTAACTTTTTTTTTTCTTTATATATAGTCACGGGCTAATATATTACTACATATATATTCTATGTTACTTTTGAATTACCACTGAGCTAGGACACAATTCTCACTCGAGCAATAAAAAGCTCTGCTGCTGCATTCTCAAATTCCTTCGCATCCATATCCCCCCCTGGACCGCCTGTCTGTGTACTAGTCATGGCCTTGGCCACCTTGTAGGGAGAAATCTTAGCACTGGCTTCCAAGCAGCGGTTGGCTTTTAGGTTAGCTTCCACGCCCGGATTTGCTTTAGCGGTATCTTTTGCATCTTTGGGTTGGTTAGAATTGCAGCCCTGGGACGTCTCCAGGGCCTCCTGAAGGGTTCCCAGGACAGCCAGACCCAGGCCCCGTGAAGCCGGTCCCTCGGCTGGGCAGCACACATCAGCATAAAGTCTTTGGGCCTGTCTGATGTAGTCTGAGAACACAGCACATGTCAGCACACCTTGTCTGAAGACGTCATAAGGGACCGCCTCGTGGTCCTGACAATGGAGGCGGCGAAGGAGAGGGGCAGAGGTGGAGGCAGGAACCCCACCTTCGCTGCAAAGGCACTCAAGTGTCTGGGTGTAAAGGGCTCCCCCCACCCCACCTCCAGTGGGGGCGTCAATGCACGAGTCCTCTGGGCCTTGAGGAGGCCCACCGTGACTTGTCTGTGGCCCATGGTGGCTCAGGAGGTCATAGGCCACACGCACATTATTGCTGAAGGCAGATCTGCAATTAAGAAAGAAATGTCAGGTGCTAATGCTATTTCCATGCATTTTGCCAGTCCGTGAAACAAATATCGTCAAAATAGAGCGACTACTAGAATAGTCTACATGAATTAAACGGCAGCATTCATCACCATCACGATTGGGTAGCTACGGGACCTGCAAACTTTAAAGTGGTCATCCATAAAATCCTCTTGTCTTCTGATGAATTGATTGGTTTCGTCCTGGGTGAGGTAGTGGGCATATTTTCTCATCCGAGGGCGCAGTTTTTTTTCTTTTTTCCTTGTGTGAATACTCATCCCTATCGACAGTTTACCGACCAAAGCTGCTCTAGCTACTCTGCTTTTATCAAATTCCCCTCCGGCTGCCTTTCTTGCGCCCAATAAGTGCATTTTTGGCCGGGAAAGGCGGACCCCGCCACCGACAATGCCATGCCAGCTAAAGTAAGTATCATACGTGGGATTATTTATTTATGTATTTTTTAAACAAATTCATCTTACGGGTTAGCACTTCAAACCGTGCCAGGGCCCCGTGGAACCCCTGGCCGCTGAACCGACCTTTGGGAGTGGTGCGCCAGCCGCAGGTGCCACAGCGATCTGTTGAGGCGCTGCTGCTGCTCCAGTGCGCCTGCGCCCGGCGCGCCGCCCCGCTGGCCGCCGCACCCCGCAGCGGCGGCGGACAGGTCGCAGAAGTGGTCCGCCAGGAAGCCAACCGGATCTTCCGCCCGGGCCTCGATCATCTTCAGGAGGGCGCCGCGGAGCAGCTCCCCCACCCCCGTCTCGGAGAGGGACCTCCTCTCGCCCTCTGCCTTGGTGGTTCTGGCCTCGGACACCCCGGGAATCGCCCCGGCCCTGCGTTTTTCCGCCATGGCTGCGCGAAGCCGGCGCGGGCCACGGGCCGGAAGCCGGAAGTAATGCGTTAACCTGCCGGATCGGTCCGACTGGAAACTGTCAAACGTCGCAACATTCCGACCTGCAGAGTACAACGACTTCTCAGAAATAGTTGGAATCCTTGATAGTGTTGAATGTATATTATATACAGCCCGGGGGGAAAAAAAATTAAGGGACCACTGCAAAAGTATCAGTTTCTCTGGCTTTATTATGTATATCAAGAAGAAGAAAGGAGAAACAGTCTTTATTCGTCACGCAACACACCACACTACAACACATGCCTCGGTATGTGTTTGAGTAAAATGAACATTTTTGATTTATTCTATAAACTACTGTCAACATTTCTACCAAATTCCAAATAATATTGTCAACTTGGTCAAAATAACAGAAAAAAAAACTGTTTTCAGAGCTTGAATAATGCAAAGAACACAAGTTCGTATTCCCTTTAAACAACACAATACCAATGTTTTTACATAGAATGAGTTCAGAAATCAATATTTAGTAACCCTTATTCTTAAGCACAGCTTCCATGCGCCTTAACATGCTCTCTGCTGGGAAAACCAATCCTCAGATTTGGGGAACATTGTCGGAGCAGAAGGAAGCAAGTGTTCTTCCAGGACAACCTTGTACGTGGCTTGATTCATACGTCCTCCACAGTCTTTCACATTGCTGTTGTATGACATTATGCCACTCCTCACGCAATAATTCAAGCAGCTCAGCTTTGTTTGATGGCTCGTGAGCATCCATCTATCTTGCTCTTGATCACATTCCAGAGGTCTTCAATGGGAGTCAGGTCTGGAGATTGGGCTGGCCATGAAAGGGTCTTGATGTGGTGGTCCTCCACCCACACCTTTATTGACCTGGCTGTGGGGCATGGAGCATTGTCCTGCTGGGAAAACCAATCCTCAGAGTTGGGCAATGTTGTCAGAGCAGAAGGAAGCAAGTGTTCTTCCAGGACAACCTTATACGTGGCTTGATTCATATGTCCTTCACAAAGACAAATCTGCCCGATTCAAGCCATGCTCAAGCACCCCCAGATCATCACCAATCCTCCACCAAATTTTACAGCGGGTGTGGGACACTGTGGCTTGTAAGTTTCTCCAGGTAAAATTAACATTATTGTTTTATTCTATAAACTACTGACACCATTTCTTCCAGGTAACAATATTTTCATTTGGAGCATTTATTTGACAGCCTAATGAGCAACAGGTTAAAAACCTCCATCCCCACACACACTCAAGAGAGAGGAGCCCCATCATGACCTGTGTCCATCTGCCTTGGGTCTGCCTTGGGTCTGGCAGCTAGCTTCTCTGACCATCCAGCAACTCAGCAGCCAGACCACCCCTCCAAGCAGCCCCCGCAACAGCCAAGCCCAGCCACGCCTTCACCAGTCAACAAAGCAGCTTGAGGTCCCATGCTCCGGAGGAGAGGAGGGGAGTCTGCATTGTCGCCCTGGGGGAAGGAAGCCGATGGACCATGCTGTTCGAGGATCAGTTCAAAATTTTTTTGGACATTTGTGTGTTTAAGGTATGGGAACTCCCTTTCAGACCCCGGTATTTTATTTATTTTAGGTATAGTAACCCTGGGTCAGAGTCTGTATTTTTGGTGTTTTTCTTTTTTGTTCTCTGCTAAGTGGGTGTGTGTGGGAGGGAGTAGTCTTCAGCAAGGTATTTTCCCTGGCCTCACTTTGGTGTCGGGGGTATGTGGTGTGAGGATGGTGTGGTTTGAGCAGCCACATCTGACCTGGATCTAGGGAATTAGGGCGCCAGGATCAGAGTGGCTGCATAACTGTTGCTCGTTGGTTCGTGTTGCTTACGCACATTTTAGTATTTTTAGAGAATATTGTGCGTAATCACCAGGTGTCATGACATTTCACTGCATATATGTATGACCATATGTATATGTATGTGACAAATAACACCTTGAATCTTGGTTGGTCTAACAAGCAACAGGTAAAACCCCCATCCCCACACACTCAGGAGAGAGGAGCCATATCATGACCTGTGTCCATCTGCTCCAGGGCTTGTTCTATCCAACCACCTTTCCACAATAAACTTGTTTTCTACAACCCTGTCTTCTGTGTCTGTTCCGAAGGTGCCTGAGGTGCATGTGGGTGGCGAAAACTGTCAGCCTTATTTTTGATCAGAGCTTCCATGCGTCTTGACATGCTCTCCAACGGTCTTTCATATTTGCTTTATGCCACTCCTTGCAAGAATTCAAGCAGCTCAGGTTTGTTTGATGGCTCGTGGCCATCGATGTATCTTCCTCTTGATCACATTCCAGACGTTTTCAATGGGTCAGGTCTGGCGATTGGACAAAGGCCTCTCCAGGTCTCCATGTGGCACGGTGGCGCAGTGCAGTGCATTGCACTGTTGCCTCACAGCAATAAGGTCCTGGGTTCGATTCCCGCCTGGGGCGCTGTTGGCACCTTGCTCCGGGGCAGGTTATCTCCCAAATAGGAGCCTTTCTGTGTGGAGTTTGCATGTTCTCCCCATGTTCACATGGGGTTTCCTCCACCTAACATCAGTCCGGACCTCCACCAAAAACATGCACACATCATCGTCTGACCAGCGAAGGACAGTCGTCCCCGGGCGTGTCCACGAATGCTGCCCACTGCTCCTGGCTGTGCCCCCGTTGGAAGGACAAGCCAAGGATCGGTTAAATGCAGAGGCCTCATTTCACTGGCCACCATCCAAAGCGTGTGTGTGCGTGCATGTGTTGTAGTGTGGTGTGCTGTGTGACAATTAAAGATTATTCTTCTTCTTCTTCTTCTTCTTACCGTTAGACAAGCTGGCTTTGCCCTTTGTGGGCAAAGCTGAAAATTGGATTAGTCAGAGAAGATGACCTTACTCCAGACCTCTACGGTCCAATCCTTATGGTCTTTTGCAAACCGCAGCCTGGCCTTTCTTTACTTCTCATTGATGAATGGCTTGTTTCTAGATTTGAATGACTTTCAGCCCTGCCCAGAGGATCCTGTTTCAAACTGTCCTCGCCATGCACTTCACCACAGCTGCCATTTGCCCTTGTCGGTCACTTGATCTCAGACTATGGGTGTTGACTGACATTCAAATTAGTTGGCGGTCATCCCGGTCGGTGGAGTCGTTTTCACGCTCTGCTGGTCTGCTTTGCTGTCCTCAATGTCTGCTGCTTGACCTTGTATTTATAAACCTAAGTCTAAATTTTAAGGATGGATGGATCCCTCTGCCGATAAAACCAGAATTGAGGGTTTGAGCATGAGCCTTTTTAAGGTCATGCCACAGCATCTCAATCGGATTCCGGTCAGGACTATGACTAGGCCACTCCAAAGTCTTCATTTTGTTTTTCTTAAGCCATTCAGAGGTGGACTTGGTGTGTTTTGGATCATTGTTCTGCTGCAGAACCCAAGTGCACTTCAGGTCACGAACAGATGGCCGGACATTCTCCTTCAGGATTTTTTGGTAGACAGGAGAATTCATGGTTCCATTTACCACAGCAAGTCTTCCAGGTCCTGAAGCAGTAAGACAGCCCCAGACCATCACACTAACACCACCATATTTTACTGTTGGTATGATGTTCCTTCTGTGAAATGCTGTTACTTTTACGCCAGATGTAATGGGACACACACCTTCCAAGAAGTTCAACTTTAGTCTCCTCAGTCCACAGAGTATTTTCCCAAAAGTCTTAGGGACCATCAGGATGTTTTCTGGCAAAACTGAGACGAGCCTTTATGTTCTTTTTGCTCAGCAGTGGTTTTCGTCTTGGAACTCTGCCATGCAGGCCATTTTTGCCCAGTCTCTTTCTTATGGTGGAGTCATGAACACTGACCTTAACTGAGGCCTGCAGTTCTTTGGATGTTGTGGGGCCTTTTGTGACCTCTTGGATGAGTCGTCGCTGCGCTCTTGGGGTAGTTTTGGTCAGCGGCCGGCCAGCCACTCCTGGGAAGGTTCACCACTGTTCCATGTTTTTGCCATTTGTGGATAATGGCTCTCACTGTTGTTCGCTGGAGTCCCAGAGCTTTAGAAATGGCTTTCTAACCTTTTACAAACTGATAGAGCTTAATTACTTTGTCTCACTTGTTCCGGAATTTCTTTGGATCGCAGCATGACATCTAGCTTTTGAGGATCTTTTGGTCTACTTCAGTCAGGCAGGTCCTATTTAAGTGATTTCTTGAGACCACACAGGGCCATGTAGATTTGGATTTTTTTTTTTTCCCATCTCAATAATAAACACCTTCATTTAAAAACTGCATTTTGTGTTTACTTGTGTTATCTTTGTCTAATATTTAAATTTGTTTGATCTGAAACATTTAAGTGTGACAAACATGCAAAAAAATAAAATAAAATAAAATCTGGAAGGTGGCAAACATTTTTTCACACCACTGTGTGTGTGTCTGTATGTATGTGTGTATATATATATATATATATATTTATTATTATTATTATTATTTTTAAGTACAGATACAGCTGGATGAATTGCAGTTTAAATTGAGGTGTCTCAAATATATTGAAGCTTGTCCAGTGATTGTCAATATGGGGTATGGAGAGCTCCAGGAGTCCTTCAATAAGTTCCATGGGTCCCCAGCAAAATGATTAATAAATGTATGTTGTTAGCACAAATAGAGAATGTACAATAATGACTGTTTTGATCATAGTTTCACTGTTATCTTCCCAAATATGGTATAGAAAAAGTACGGAGGGTTGGACTGAATAATATCCAACAATAAAAATTCCAGAGACTAAATGTTATCAAATAGGGTTTGTGGCCTAACCCGTATGAAATTGGTAACCCAAGGGTACCAATTATGCACCCCAAGGTTGAGAATCACTGATCTAGCCAATCTAGTTCATGAAATGAAATGAGTAAAATGTAAAAAAAAAAAAACTGTTAGTCATAGCAGAAACGAACAGGATGGGAAAAAAGGTGACTTTTTTTTTTTCTTTTAATAAGGAAAAACAGAAACCTTAATTACCTGAAGCCCAAAAGCATCTATGTACGCTGCATTGGTCATGCTCATGTGCAGTTAAACAAAAAGTGGTCCGGCCTGCATCTCGGTTGCATATTAACCAATTCGGCCTCCGACCTAAAATTGGTTTGACACCCCTGTCTTAATTATTTATCTACACTTAAATAAAACCACAGCGATCAAGCAGATATAACTTCCATTGCCATGTGTAGAGCCCATTAATATATAAGATAACATTGGTTTAAAATTTTCCTGTAGGGCCTTTTATTGTTCCAACATTTTCCCCTGATGGAAATCAATACATGGTTAAGAGGCTTAAGACTTTGTATTTGTATTTGTGAGAGAAATTATTGAGAGTCATAATGAAGTTATGAAGTAAGTTCTACATATGTTTGTAACTTAACCAAAAATATATGGTTAAGATGTGAGGTTGTTATTCAAGTACCGCCCCGTTTACAAGTGCACCATTTCCATTCGTTAGAGGTAGGATGTGGTTCCCGTTGCAAACTTTGTTCCCGGTGGCCACATCACCACGGCTGTGGCTGGTGTGACGAGGAAGGAAGCCCCTCTGCAGCTTGTGCTCCAGATGCATGTGGTTTTGAGGAGGAAGCCCGAGACATGCTCTGAAAACAAAACCAAAAGTCCCGACACGATTAGAATTTAGAGATTCGGTCAGAATTTTAGTGGCAAATGTGGCTAGTGGTTATTTTTTGTAAAATTAACCCGGTAATTCACTATTGTCATACTGTGAAGGCCAACTGTCATTTGTGAGCCCAAACAGGTCGCAAAACAAATTTCATCATCTCAATTGGAATATATCGAAATAGGCCTAAGTTGCAAGAAATACATTGAATTAATTTTGAGAATCCTGAAAAATAGTAATAACATTAAAAATAGTCCAAACAGTGTAATGCAACATTGTATACAACCATATAACACAACACAAAAGACTTTGTTTCAATTTAAATCCATATGTTCTGGATAGGTACAGGTCCTGCTATATTTTCAAATCCATATGTTCTGGATAGGTACAGGTCCTGCTATATTTTCTTTACCACATCTAACAACATGTGAGACAGACCGCACCTCATAATGTTCTCTATGCTGGATCGCTGGCGGAAGAAGGCGTTGATGAGCGGGGCCCCCGGCGGCACCAGGGGGGCCTTACAGAGGAAGGAGAGCAGGGCCAGAACACTGTGGAAGGACTGGAAGTCATCCTCCCCTTGAGGCCGGATGGCCACCCGCTGGCACAGCTCCGTCAGGATCACCAGGTCCAGAATAATCGGGCTCGCTAGGAGAGAATCCTTCGGTAGTGGAGAGAGAGACAGGCGTGAACACCAGAGTGCGTCAGCGGGGTAAGAACAACACGGGAGTAGACCTGAGTGGGCGTGTTGCGGGAATGATGTGGCATTCATCGCACATATGTTTCAGCGAATCGAGCCCGTGCCGCCTACAGAAGGCTCAACAGTAGGTTTTCGGTGTCCCGCAGACAACCATCTGTATGCTCCGACTCGACCCACGTACCAACCCGGCGCTCAAATCAATTGTTTCCCCTTCATGACAAGAAACAGGCGCACCAACCGAGATGAGACGACGGTCACGTCTCGGCCGGAAAAATCTATTGGCAAAGAAATCGGCCTTGTTCCCATATCACTCATGTAATGGATCAACGGAGCACTGACCTCACACGTGTTGTGGATCGCGATGGTGTTGGTCCCGCCCATCATGATTTCTGAAGTGTATTCATCCATGGCACGCTTGCTGTCTCCCACATAGGGTACGTACTTAATCACCACCTGGATTTGCACACGTTAACAACACACAGACAAAAAACGGTCATTTGTTCCTTGAAGCCACCCATATTGTGTCTTGATCGGTTGTTCTCTCAAATGCACGCGCACACACACACATAAATCAGAGAACACACACACACTCTTACACAATGATCGGGCTTCTCTCCCTCGTTGTACAGGATGCGGTTGGACCGCACCATGTCGTCCACCACGTTGCTCTTGGAGATTTCCTTGGAACGGAACTGCTGAGGGGCCGACAGGTTCATCCCATCGTTGTTGCCAAGGTGGTTGTAACTGACGATCGAAGTAGGCTGCCATGGAGAATGGGCACGCGCACACGCACACGCACACACACACACACACACACACACGCCTCAGTCACCATTTCCCAGCTTTATTTCATTTAGCTCAATTTCACTCATAACATCGGAGGAGTCAATCCTCTCCAATGGGTATTTTATTGGTGGTTCTCTTCAATAAACATAATGGCACTGGCATGATTAATAAATCACTAAACTATGAACATGGAGTTTCCTGTTATTTTGCTAGCTATCTGCCAAAATATAATCGTTTGCCCCTCATGTCAAGGAATTTCATTAATGCCACATTTTTCTAGGTAGAAAATACTCTATATAAAAATATCGAAATAAGTTTTGAGCCGTGGCGCCGTACCGGTTGGTGAAGATGGCTTGTGATCACCACGGTGTGATATAATCAAGATAACAGTAAAATATGGACAATGTATCATGATCAAAGTTCTAACTCACATCGGATAATTAATTCAGCTTATCGTCTTATTTGGTCCCTCCTTCTTTCACCCCCGCCGCTCACCTTGATGCCTGCGCTGACCAGGAAGTCCACCAGCACCGACTTGATCTTGGTCTGCCCGGACTTGAAGTCGTCCCCGCCGATGAACACCCCCTTCTGCACGGCCAGCTCCACGGCCCCGGGGACAAAGGTGTTCTGGGGGGCACCGTTGATGCAGGCGCAGCCTTCCAGTATGCTGGCCACCGCGAACAGCGTGGAGGGAGAGACCTCCCGGCCCGCCTTCGAGACGGGAGGAAACGGGGTGATCAGTGTGTCGCCGCGCCCTTCGCGTCACCTCTGCCTTACGGTTTTAATCGAGTGCCCTGTGACCGTCTCGGATAACACGCCTGGGAGGCCAAATACTTTGTTAAAACCGTCCTGAACGCTCCGTCAAACGCAGGCGTCAACTGTGTATTCCTATAAAAACACCCCCCCCCGCTTGCCCTTCGGCGGCCCTCCCCACCTGAATGGACGCCAGCAGGTTTTTGGCCGTGTCGTTGACCCCGGGTGTGACATCACAGAAGCGTTCCGTGTTGGCGGTCCACAGGACGATGACTTTGTCCACGCCACTCGACTTCTGGAAATCCCTGATGTCCGCTCTGATCTGATCTACCTGTAGAGGGACAAAAAGGGGAAGGCGTGTTAAAAAAACAAACAAACAAAAAAACAAAACATAACATCGTTTCCGTGGGGAAAAGAAGTGCCAGACCGTGCTTACCTGCTCGGCTATGGTGCCGCTCAGTACGTTGTCGGCTCGACTTCCCTGGTTTGCGGCGATGAATTCCGGGATGTAGATGGAGGGCCGGGGTTTCAAGCAGCTCATGTAGGGACGCAGTTTCTCCTGTAGTGACCATTCAAGCACTTTGGCCCGCTCCATTGCACTCCCAAGGTCCATTGACGAAATGTCCCAGCCTAACACACACACACACACACCTCTCACTTTTAAAAGACGGTACATGTAACCAGCTACGTAGCAGCAGCAAACCAGATGAGGCGGGTAGGGGAGTGGAGGGTGGGGGTCCTGTCTGCTCACGTAACAGATATCTCATGCGAACACAACGGTGAGTTCCTTGGTCGGAGGTCACACCTTCACTCTCAACGGTCCAGGACCAAACATACCATCAAAGACAATATCGTCGGGGTGCACCATGGGCAGGAGATCGCGGAAAGGCACATTGACCTCTCCCTCTGGGCCACTTCCTAAGCACACTGTAGACGCCTGCAGCAGGGAGCCAAAGTAGTTGGCTTTCTAAACAATTTGAATTGGGAGAGGGGGGCGGGGGGGGGGGGAGAAGACCTTATTTCGTTAGGTTCGTAAGGTAAGTGAATGCATCTGTGTGCCTAAATGCGAGTATGATTGTAGGCTAGTCCGAACGTGCATAATTGTTACACATGAAGAAATGTGCAGTATCATCCGTTTTCATTATTTATATTTAATAAGTAATGTGCTAAAGTATATACTTGTGCGTACACACACACACACACACACACACACACACACACACACACACACACACACACACACACACACACACACACACACACACACACACACACACACACACACACACCATGTTTCAGTGTGCTGTATGAGCAAAGTAGGAGTATGGGCAAAGAACCAAAGAAATACAAAGGAAAATTGAGTCATGAGCGAGGGGTGAGAAAAGCACCAACAAATGCCCATATAAAGTAAAATCCTACAGTTGCAAAGAAGTAGAGTGAGTTAAGCGCTTAACAGTCCGCTGCACTTGTCAGCATATCACGGCTTTAATGAGGCTTCTTCTGTCTCCCGCTGTATCGGGGGAGGGGCAGTATATTTAGAAACGGGACAAGACGCCACTCCGCCGCCTCCCCAATGCAACGGAGGTCTTAATTATCCGAGCCGTTAAAGTCTGTGTGAGGAGCTTATCATCTCCGACAACAAAACACACTGCACCTCTTCAACTAGAACACTCGCAGATGCTTCCAGCATATCAAACTTTATAATGAGCAAATAACTGGTGAGATGCTATGAATTCTGTGTGTGTGTGTGTGTGTGTGTGTGTGTGCGTGCGTGCGGGTGTCCCTGTCGCCGCTCACCTTTTCCCCGGTCTTGGTCCTCCAGGTGAGTCCGTGCCTGTTAGCCAGGACGGCCGCTGTCACCGTGCTGCCGTTGTTCCCTCCCCATCCGACCAGCATGACCCCCAGGCGGGGCACGCTCCTTTCAGTGCGGAATGTCAGCTGACTGGCGCACGGGGTCACCTGAGCATGGATCACCGGGCAGACTTGTCAAACACCAGGGGGGGGGGGGGGGGGGGGGTTTACGCCGCCAGAGATGGGGACATGTGCAAACGTGTGCGTGTACACCAACGTAGAGGTGAAGCGACTTGCCATGATGACGCCTCCTTCTCTGTGCACAGCGGTGGTCTGATAGGAGTACTGCGACTCGATGTGCCTCTCCGTGTACTTCACATTGGGACTGTTAATATGGATGTTTTCTGACATGGTGGCAGCCTGGAGGGGCAGAGGAAAAAAAATAAAATAAAAAACAAAAAGGCACCACAAGAAAAATGCAAGATTTATGTTTTAGCATTACACAGCATTAACATTGATTTCTGAACGGTACGTGTGTGGGCGTGTGTGTAGTGTAGTGTGTGTGTGTGTGTGTGTGTGTGTGTGGGGACATGTGTATGTGTGTGTATTTGTGAGAATGTGAGTGTGTGTGAGTGGATATAGATATGTATGTACGTATGTACGTATGTATGTATGTATGTATGTATGTATGTATGTATGTATGTGTGTGTGTGTGTGTGTGTGTGTGTGTGTGTCGAGATGTCTGGGGCTCGACATCTCGCCGTTGGAACGGAATAAGCCTCCAGAGGCGACGCGACGCGACGTGTCGTGTCCGCGCGCGGCCGGGCCTAGAAGCCGCCGTGCCCGGACATTAGATAAGGCAGCGGAGAAAAAAACCAACAAGGTGGAGGAAAGTGGAGCGGTACGTACCCGGTGCGTTCGAGTCTGGTCGGAAGTCGGAGAACGCTTGTGCACGGCGGCAAAGCAGGAAGTGAGAACATTCCCGATCCACACACTCTTTTACGTATTAAAGAGGAGTGTCCCGCCCAGCCCACGTTTCTAACGTACGCATCTTTCTTAACGCCGTCATCGCAGTGACACCGCAGAATAGGAAGGGTCCTTAAGCCGGCCCACGCTCTTCAAGAAGGCTGCCGTCGGCGCCGCCTATATCCTCCGACCGTTACATGTACATTCCCCTTTTTGCTGTTTGTGACATAAAGGCGCTTATAAAAAAAGTTATTACTATTAGTAGTATTATTATTGCTGCTGTTATTATTTTTTTGTTGTCATTATTATTGTTATTATTATTATTATTATTATTATTATTATTATTATTATTATATTGTTGTTGTTGTTGTTATTATTGTTGTTGTTATTAATAATATCATTGCTATTATTATTATTATTATTATTATTGTTATTTTCCGAAGTTCTATGTTATATTCGTTTACGACAGCGTTTGCGGTCATAGTCGTTTACGGTGATACGCGCAATGATCGATCCTACATCGTCAATTTGATGGATCCAGTCCCGAAAAAAAACATACAAATAAAAAACATAATGAACAGGTAAAAAAAAAAAAAACAATCAAAAAAAAACCATGCATTGAAATGTGCTGCGGGTTGTGTCACCTATAAGCTGCGGACGCAGGCGGCGGACACTACGACACTTTCAAACCGTCCGGGGGGGAGGGCGGGGCGGGGCGGGGGGGATTACGTAACAGTCACTGCGGCCAACGATCCGATTGGTCGGCGCGTTGTGACGTCAGCGAGCGGAAGCTGTCGCTCAGGCTTGTCACGAAAAACTTCCGCCTCAAGTTGTAAAGAAAACAGAGCGGCTGGAGGCGGCGGACGGCGTCACCCAGCGTCCCACAGCCGTTTAAAGACGTTCAGCGCGAAGGTACATGTGTGTTCGTCGTCCGTCGCGGAGCCGCCGGGTGACGCTATCGCCGGGGCGTCGCTCGCCGACGTGGTTTGGTCGCAGCAGAGAGAAAAAGATGGCTACACAGGTTGGCTATCGCGGAAGCTAGGCTAACATTTGGCAGCGGTCGGCCGCAGGCCTCGATGGAAACCTCGTCGTTAATTTGTCATCGGAGCGACCGGCGGGCGGGTGTGTCGTGACGGCGGGTTTGGTCAGCCCGTAACCATGGGATTTATTACACGACCAGCCCCGAACACCACCCTGGACTGTTTATCATCCAAGTCGGCTAACGAGCGTTAGCTTCCCCCCCTTGACTATACTGATCTTGCTGTTTTGTTTCCCACCCTGGCACACGCAGTATATGTACGTATCTTATGTACATACGTACACACACTTGCACCATTTTCTCTTTTTGAAAGAGTGTGAATTGTTGATGCAGGGTTTTATTGCTTTATAGAGGTATATTGTATTCTGTTTTTATTATTATTTCTTAATTACACTTGCCTATTATTATGATGTGAGCTACTCCGCAACTTCCACACCACAATTCCCCCACTGGGATGAATAAAGTGTCCATCACCATGTTTGTCTGTATCTCTCTATCTCTCTTTCTGTCTGTATCTGTTTATCCATCTGTCTATCTATCCCTTGTAACTGGTAGGTTAGCAAGTCTAACTAGTCGATGAGTGTTTGTTAGTTATACATTTGACACTTTTCAGCTGGACTGAGAAACGGTTAATGTCCAGTAAGATCAAGAGAGTACAATAACTTCCATTTTATCCTTTGTAAACATTGTGATTGCTTTATATAAATAACATTAGTAAAATCCCAATACCCACACAATTTATACCCACAACCAATGCTAGCAACCATACTGCTAACTTGGCCCCTGCTATAGCCTTATCATTTATATAGCTAGAACAAATTTAGTATATATATATATATATATATATATATATATATATATATATATATATATATGTATTGTTTTGCTTTTAAGACTGTTACGATCTTTTATGCTTATTGCCTGTGCAACAATGCACCAACCCTTCCAAAGAGTCATTCTTTGTACATGAAATAAGGCAAAATATACTTGGGCAAATGAACAGATTCCAGTTTCTAACTGACACCTGCTGTAAATAATTACTGTTTGCTCTCCAGTAGTGCTAGTTTACATTATTTACTCAAATGCCTGTCATTCAAATTATTGTTTTGCTAGAATAAATACTAACTGCCATTTGTCTTTCTTTTGTCAGGCTCTTGTAATCCTGGAGCCTGTGTGTTTTTGAGTGTGTGTGTGTGGGTGTGAGTGTGTGAGTGTATGTGTGAGTGTGTGTGAGTCGCCGTCTGCCCCCCGTTGAACCTTTTCACTGGAACCTGCTCCTCCCTGGAGAATGACAATGGAGGAGATGAAGAATGAAGCGGAGACCAGCTCCATGGTGTCCATGACCCTGTACGCTGTTATGTATCCAGTTTTCAACGAGGTGATACCTTAACTGCCTTCATGTTTGTGTGACACGGTTGAGTGTTGTTGATATTTTGATTGGGACGCTGTACATGGATGCACACACAGTATCCGCAAGAATTCTAAGCTCGCATAACTATGGTTCTGTAAAAATACCTAAAGACGGAATTAAACCAGTCTCTGGAGATATGAATGGGCCCAAACCAGAGAAGATACCTAAAGATAAAATCAGTTAGAGAGATCAGATCCACAAAGCAAACACACTTTGCAGCTCCCATGTCATTTTGAGATGGGCTCAGGGACATATTATCTTGTCCGTGTTGATTGGTCACATAACAGCTGTCAATGATAACCACTATGTATTATATGTAAACCATACTCTCTGTAAAGTAATAGTATCCAAATTGGACTTAATTCTTTCTGCTATATTTCATCTTCATTTCATTCATCCTTTATTTATACAGGTAAAAAAAAATCCCATTGCGATCAGGATCTCTTTTACAAGGAAGACGTGTTCAAATACATACATTATATGGCGTGCAAGACAAGAGAATCTCATTAATCAATAGATCAGCGACTAGAGTGAAACATTGTAGAAAATTCTACGAAATCACAAAATCAGCAAGAGTTTCATCTGCACACATGCTTTGTGTCTGTGTGTGTGAGTGATTTATATGGCTTCAATGTGTTGTCTATTGTCTTTTTAGCTGGAGAGGATCAACCTTTCAGCAGCTCAGACACTCAGAGCAGCCTTCATTAAGGTATGACTAATCCGACTTAAATTTAACACTGTTGCTGTGTCTATGCTAGCCTACTATTTAGTACACACAATTAGTATTTAGTATGTTTGAAGTCATAGTATGGTCAATTAGCATGCAAAAAGAACCAGGGTGACATACTATTTACGATAAACTACGGCCAAATTTTCAATGCAGTGTCGTCATCAACCCACAAAGCTCTGAAAGGAACCGGAGTGGCTATATGACGATGTAGTCCGTCTGATGAGCCCGCGTCCTTTTTGCTGTCATATAATCCATACCGCCGTCTGCTTAACATGCAGTATTAGTACATAGTATGCCATTTGCCAAGGATGTACGCTTGAAATAATCCATGAACACCACACTTAAAATGTACAATTGCAACAATTTTGTTTGTTTTGGAGAGATACTTCTGCAGAACTGTTCAAGTCGCTTTCCTTTCAATATCTGATCTGTTTGATAAAGCTCCGGGTATCACATTTGTGTAATGTAAATATATTTCATATTTGATCCCAAAATCGGACCAGTATCTGATACTAGAATCAATATGGATGCGCTTCCAAATTGAGTTCAAATCCCCTAGCCCTGTCTCCATTGACGTTTCAAAATCTAGTTTTAGGAAGTAATTCTTAGGATCTCCTTCTACCCTTTCCCTTTTTCTCTGCTTTCTATGACCCACCTGTTTTCACCTGCCGACCCCGCCCCACATCTGTGTTACTTGAAGAAAAAATTATGTACCTCTGACATGATTAATGGTACTTCTTCTTATCGAAGGTTTTATTGACGTTGACTAATGTACAGTCGGCTCAGCTACTGCTGACGAACATACTTATTGTTAGTGTTGGACACAAGCTTCTGCAGAATTAATTATTATGATATAATATGATCAGATCAAGGCTTCTTCATCACTGCCAATCTCGTCTATGTTTAATGCCGGTGTTACCACTGGTAAGATAAAGCCAGACGTCCAATATTGCCCCCCATCAGGTGTGGTCTGCATATTCTGTGAGACGGTAGAAATGTATCCACCGGTAGAGAATTGGCAATAGTCCCTACAATGATGGCATTACAGTGAACTATTTGCGGTTTCCTATCCAACCGAGAGGCAGTCAGCCGTTAGCTGCTCCTTCATCCCACACTGGCCACCCAAAATGCAGATTTGTCTCAATAAAATACACATTGTGGGGTGCACTCACATAGCGCTATGCCGGTGTGTCAACAAGCCCTCCCGGAATAATCTCAGTCACGGGCAGTCAGCCGCTCTCATACTGTGTTGCAGCAGCAGGAAATTAGATTCCTTCAAAATTGTGTTTGCAAACGTCATACCTTCCCAAAGTGTTCAGGATCTGGGAAAGCTTTGGATGTTTTTCGAGTAGAATATTTCACACCATTGACCGTTCGTCTCAGTCTGTCATAGTGAGACATTTGAATTCACAGGTTTTAGATTAAAAGCCTAGTGTTAAAGACACGGGGTGAAAATAAATCTTGTGTTGGGATGTATTTGTGTAACCCATGGAACTTCACAGCACAGCTGTTCGTTTTTTTTCACAAGCTTCTTGTCGTGTTCAGAGAGAATCATTTGTATTTCAGAAACAAATGCAACCACAGAATGTGTGCCCATTTCTTTTATTTATTTTTCCTTTTTTTTTTTTGCGTCTGGGGATTTCCTTCTATCTCCAGCGACGTGCAGGTCAGACTAATTGGAGACTCTAAATTGTCCATCGGTGTGAATGTGTGCGACCCCGCGGTGGACGGGCGACTCTGCCAGCGTTCAGGTGGGGGCGGGCTGCAGCTCCACACAACCCTGAACGGGGAAATAAAATGGATGGATGGACTTCTGGGTCTAGTCTGGTTTAATTATCTCACTAATTGACCTTTGCATTGCCTCCAGGCCGGTATGAATCAGAGCTGAATTATTCAGGAGAATGTTTAACATTCAGTCAACCTCCGTGAAGTGGACCATGAATCACACATGTCCTGACAAAAGATCTGGACTTCTCCTTTCCAAAATTACATCCGTTCCAGCTGGAAAGGACACATTTTATTATGACGGAGGCTCTGCCAGCCCTTTTTAAAATACCATTCCTAATTCTACACAAATCCTTTAGTGAATCCTAGTATACGCCCCATATGTCCTTTACATTCTGATGCATAATTTCTTTTTATTTTTATACCTTTATTAGTCCCACAACGGGGAAATTTGCAATTTCTCTGCGTCCTAGTAGAGTGGCATCCTAGTAAGTGGCATATCTAGGAGCAGTGGGCTGCCATATAGAGGCGCCCAGGGAGTTAAGCGTCTTGCTCAAGGACATCTCAGCACGCTACCAGGACCTGGTGCCTTCCGCTTACTAGACGACCCGCTGTACGTCCTGAGCCACTCACTGCCACCTATCCACGGATCTCTCTTCACTTCGTGTTCACATCCCTCTCACATTGCGTTCACATCCTTTTAATCATACCGTCACGTAATAGCTGCTCCAGTAGCCGGTGAGGCCACTTTCCTTTCGTGCATTAAGGCTAAATATAGATGATGTTCACCCAACACAATGTACCAGTAACTGCTCGGAGCCCTCGGTCCAACCTGCCGCTCTGTCCCATCGCCAGGCGGAGAGGGAGAACCCGGGTCTGACCCAGGACATTATCATGAAGATCCTGGAGAAGAAGAACGTTCAAATCAACTTCACCGAGTCCCTGCTGCGCATGGCGGCCGATGACGTGGAAGGTGAGATAGCGCGCTTCTCTGTGGAGCGCCCGCAAATGATCACATAACTGCCCGATCACAATAACGTGAGCCGACGCTGCTTTCGGAAAAACTTAGCGCCCACGCCGATCCGGTGTGTTTCTGTCCGTTGGGTTTAAGGTTTGACGATATTATTGTACTGCAAAAGTGTGTTGCAAAAACGCCAGGATATGCACCGGGAACCTGAAAAATGGGTTGCAATATCAAAATGTGGTCATTTTTTTAATTTACATACTTTAAACACCAGAGGGCAGAATCATCCAATCCCACTTGATTGGCTTCCAAGCGGGAAAAAGATATAGCGGCACATTGGAATTTAAAATTCTTTGAAATTATTTTATTTGTCAAGCATATTTTTTTTTATTATTATTTTTTTTTAAGTTGACTTAAAACCACCGACCCCCGTGCGCCGTCTTGTGAATCGTGGATGAGCCGCAGAACGACGGCTAAACCCCTTTTTTTCACCCCCCGCGCTCGCAGAGTTCATGATCGACCGCCCCGAGCAAGAGTTCCAGGACCTGAACGAGAAGGCCCGAGCCCTAAAACACATCCTCAGCAAGATCCCAGACGAGATCAACGACAGAGTACGGTTCCTACAGACCATCAAGTGAGTGCGGGCGCCATCTTGAAACTTTCCAAACGGGGAAACGCGGTCGCACAACACAATGCATGGAAATGAGTGGGATTCATAAAACAAATAAGAAGGGCGGTGTTCCCCTTGCAGAGGATTTTATTTTAAAACCCATCCCTGCCTTCCATCCAAACGTGGGTGCCGTTGATGGTCGTGATTCAGATTTTTTATTTATTTTTTGTTTGCTCTTGGTGTTCTGCAGAGACATCGCCAGCGCCATCAAAGAGCTCCTGGACACAGTCAACAACGTAATCAAGAAATATCAGTACCAGAATCGCAGAGTGAGTGAAAGACACCAGCGCGTTGTGTTTTGCATTTTCTTTTCCTTCTGGTTTTGCTAAGCGTCTCTCCTCCTCTGCGTCCGAAGGCCCTGGAGCACCAGAAAAAGGAGTTCGTAAAATACTCCAAAAGCTTCAGCGACACCCTCAAAACGTACTTCAAAGACGGAAAGTAAGTAGACGTCGAAATGTAACGTCCCCCGCCTTCCCTGCGTGCGCTCCACTTTGAAAGAGGCCACCTCGTCGCTTTTTGTTTTTATTTTATTTATTTTTTATCGGATCTGGAACAGGTTTGAGAAATCCTTGCGTTTTGCATTGTTACGTCATATTTCTCGGCGCGAGCGGCACGAGCCCCGAGCTGCAGACGGGTTCGCCGGCTGAGTGGAGCACAAGCAGGTGGAAACTGAGAGCAGAGGAAGTGGAAGGTTTATTTCAGAGGACAGCTGTTTTTGGTGCTCTCTGAAATGCTTATTTTTTTTTGTTTTTTTGTTTTGGTTTCTTTCACCATAACCGTCAGGGTATTTCTGTGGTGCTTTTTGAAGCCGCACAAAAACAATGTCACCCGGTTGGTCGCTTTGACTCTTATTTTGGAAGTTTTCTAAACAGACCGGAGGTATATCGCTGTTTTTTGTTTTTTTTTTTTAAGAATTAAAGTGGTCAACAACGTGGCGGTGGAAGTCGGCGTTCGCCGAGCTCAAATGTAAACATGGGACCGTCTTGGGATTATCCCTATGGTGCAGCATTTCAAAGATGGAGGAGCTGGTGGAGCCCCGTTCCTTTGGCCCAAACTAGAATGGAGGGGTTATAACGTCGTGGCGACTCGCCGTCGCGCACCCCTTGAAACCGCGCGGCGACGGGCGGAAACGTCTGCCGCCGTGCTTTTTAAAAAAAAAAAAATTAGTGAGTTGATATTGCTGCTTGCTGTTCCATGTGCTTCGCCAAGGTTTTTTAATCGTTGTCATTATTACTATTCTTCATTCCCAGGGCGATTAATGTCTTCATCAGTGCGAACCGGCTCATCCACCAAACCAACCTCATCCTCCAAACCTTCAAAACTGTGGCCTAGCCCCCCTCCCCCCCCACCCCCCGGACCCCACGGCCTGTTCCGCTTCAGGGAGCAACTTCATTGACGGTGGCTGGTTGGAGAGCGCCTGACCCATATATGTAAATTAGAAAAGAGATGATTTTAGGGTTGGGGTCGATTCCATGCGATTCGGTCGAGATTCTAGTTTCCAATTCAAGAGACTGAAAAGTGCCATTTCCTTTTTGTTGTTGTTGTTGTTGTTTTGTTTTTTTTTTAATTTTTTTTTTGGTTGTTTGTTTCTCGATGAGGATTTTTCCAGTCTTGAAATGGAACTGAGAATTGACCCAAAGTCTGGTTTGATTGATTTTATTTGGACAGTTTTAATTTATAACCCTAGTCTTTGTTCGGAGTAGGTGAGGCGTTTATTGAAGACTAATTGCCATTTCATATATTCATGTTGATCATTTGACTTTAATCTTTCCAATCATGGTTTCACATCTAAGCCTGCATTCGCTATGGGTGCAGCTCAGTACTCCCATTGGTTTTTTCTTTACTTCCCTTCTTTGTTTTTCTGCCATTCCTTTGCCACGGACTACATGTGCAGGACAGATAAAAGGAATTGAGACGCTTCCCTTTCGAGTAAACGTCCTTTTGTCTGCCGTAAAACGCATGGCTGCAGGTGAAGGAATCGAGGAGAGGAGAGGTGGCTATATCACTGTTTGAGATGCAGCCCCCCCCCCGATTTATTTCCTCTTGATCAGAAGAAACAGACAGAAACCCAAAAGACTTTGAGCACAGTGTGCGCCCGACAAAGTCCTGTAACATTCCCTCCTGTCAGTGAGTGTAACTAAATCGAGTCATTCCCTGCTGTTTGGGGATGTAGAGAGAAAAATGGAAGTCCTGTATTTAACTGATATCTGGTTGCAAATGCTCAATAAATAGTTTCCAAATGATGTTTCTTTTTTAAATGTGTCTGAGTCAAATATGTTGGGGGGCTGTGGGGGGGTTGATGGAGACTTTACTGTTTTGGTGAATAAGGTGGTTCATATTTGCGCTTTTCTATTTAGACATCCTTAACCTTCAGTTAGGGCCTGAGAGATCGAATCATGAGACTAGATGGTCCAAGATTTGTTAGCATAATATATAGTTAAATGGGTGATTCCATGATTGCCCTTGTAACTCTTAAAAACAAAACTTTTTATTCCTTTTCCAACATTGAACCTTCTCAGCTAATATCACAGTACTCTATCAGTGGAAAATAATGAAGACAATAGAATGGGAGAACTCCCATGGCCTTCAGGAAATTGAGATGATGGGAATTCCTGTTGTGACTTTTATAGGGGTGAATGTGTTGAGTGAATTTCATGGGACACAAATAGAAAACATTTTTTCATAATCTTTAATAAATTATTCACAGATGTTTCAAGCATGAGATATGAAATGGATTCACACAGTAATGCAAGCGTCACATTTCTGAAGGATTGTATGAATTATATTTTTAAGGTGAAGTTTTGTCATAACGGGCTGGGGAAGGTGAAAATCCTGTTTTCTAAATATTGATATAGTTTTTATTCATTTAATTTAAGCTGTTTATCTGAAACTTGCATGTAGGTTGTTGTATAGGACGCTTAAGCGCAAAAGGTATTTTACCTTCACATTCATGTTTAGCACCACAAACATGGAACCCCCCAAATGCTGTCCTTCAAATCTTTCTTTGGTGTAAATGGGCATCCCTAAAATATCGTTCATGATCTTGATGATGTAATAATTCTGTGTAGTATTGTATCTTACATGAGCACGGATCAAGTGACTTCACAACATGACGAACGGCGACTCACTCACAGCTCACGTGACTCCCGCTAGCTCCAGCACACACAGGGGTGCAAATAAGCCAAAAGTTTATCAGCTTTGCTGAGTGGCAAACAATTTTATCAGAACAGCACACGTGTGTCTGGGTCTGGGCAGGATTTGAGTCTCCAGGATGTTTAGAAGCAGCTCCAAGCCAACAGCTGTTTCCTCGGGTCATGTCCTGTCCCCAGCACTGCGCTGATGTGCAGAGCGTGACAGCTTTTCCTGTTTTGCCCGAAAAATATAAAAAAATATTACCTTTGTTCATGGTTTTATTCAAGGGTTTACAGTTGTTCCTCCAGCATCATTTATTAATTTCATGTTAAATCATTAAGGATCTTTATTTTATCAAGTTCAAGTTCAAGAGATTATTTGTCACATACATATACATACGTTCATACATATATGCAGTGAAATGTCATGACACCCGGTGATTACGCACAATAAGCTCTATAAATACTAAAAAATACCAAAATGTGCGTAATCGACACAAGGTGCTCGCGCAGGCAGCCGCAAGGGGAGGCGCCACAATCGCGATTCTGGGTCCTATAATTATATAATTGAATTAATTGACTGTGTTGTATTAAATCCCTCCAGGAAACGCATTCGAAGGTCATAACGCCATAATTCAGAGACCCGCCCTGAAACACAACAGCTGTGAGACATGCTGTTGGAAAACGGCATGTCTCATTGTTTCCGGGCTCACTCGCAAGCAAACAAGCCTCCCAGGGGACGGTGGTCTGTGATCCTCCTGAACGCTCGGCCCCGTTATCAAACTTGACCTCCACGCGAGGGGCCAGGCCCGCTCACTTCAAGACACAGGTTCATCCCTCACCCGCTGCTAAACTATTTCAACTCCCGGATCTCTTCAAATATGAATGCGGTGCCTGATCTGTTGTACCTGCTAGTTAATTAACTCTCACATGGTGGTAATAAACAAATTAAAAACATTAACCGCACCCTTGGGAGGTATTCCTTGGTAACAATTGTATTTTTTATTTTTATATATATATATATATATATATATATATATATATATATATATATATATATATATATATATATATATATAAATAAATAAAATATAAAAAATAATGAAATAACTGATCACAAAAAGCAGTGAGGAAAGAAAAAAAACAGTAAGGTGCCAAATTTTTATTCACAGTGCAGAGTGATAAAGCGTCTTTGGAAATGTCCCACCTGTGCCGGCTTGCACGGGACGCACTTTATCGTTTTGGTCAATTATGACGCGGAGGAAGGAACATAAATACATCCAAAATAAAAAAAAACAAACCACTGTTTTTATTTGTTTTGATTGGGGAAACGGTAGCCTGGCATCGTCAGACCAATTCGCAAATGTATATTAGTCTGGAACCACTCGACCAAGATGACAAAAATGGATGGACCTACAACCAATCAACCAATCAGAGCATTGGATGGACCTACAACCAATCAGAGCATTGGATGGACCTACAACCAATCAGAGCAACGAAACGCGTGACGTAGTGCTGAGTGACTGAGTTGGTAAATCCGACTTTTACCAAATCCAAGTACGGCAAACACATCTTTCTTATCAACAAAAGCTTTTTAGAGAAAATATACAGTCCGTGTAATACAGTCATATTTATGCCAGAGCTCGCAGCTGGAGCGCGCTGAATATTAAAATAAATAAATTAAAAACAGGGCGCTCCGACTCAGTAAAACATGATATAAAATGACGATATGTCCACTTGGGAAGGCCGAACGGACACCGGCAGCTTGTGAGAAGTGCCGGTGCGCAAGAAGAAGTCCCGGCACGCCACAGAGTCAAATGTACAAGTGCGGTTACCAGCCCACTTTAAACACCGGTCACACAATTTGAAAGAAATACGACCACCTTGACCTGCTCTATTGTTTCAGGTGTGGGGAAGCGAGCGGAGAGGGAAGAAACTTTTAGGCGGAGGCCGGTTTCATTATTTACTCAGGAGGGAGGGCGAACAGCTGGACCCCCGAACGGCGCTCAGCAACACAAAATTCCTTCAGTTTCGACAGAGAACCCTGTCCCGGGTTTCCCCAGGCGACCGCGGCGACAACATCTTGTCCGCCCAGAGTCCGTACTCCAAACATGGGAGCACGCGGCATGGGTTTTTTTTTTTTTTTTCTTCGTTTTTCCTTCCTGTCCGCTATCAGCTCCGTCCCTCCCTCTTCAGCAGCCCAACCTTCCTCAGCGCCTCGTCCACATTGGGGACCAGCTCTTCCTGGAAGTCCCACAGCCGCTTATCGACGTGCAGCTGCTCCAAGGTCAGTTTCCCGCGCAGGGCCACGCGCACGTGGATGATCCGACAGACGTCCGGAGGAACATTGTACACGTCTCCGAACGACTTGAGCACGGAGTGCACGGAGGTCTGCTCCACCGCCCTGCCATACGCAAACACGGGGGGAAAGGAAAGCGTTTTCAAATTGATGCCGCTCGTGCGTCTGCTGTAGTGTGGTTTAAGTTAGTGGGTTAGTGGTGAGGAAAATGAAATTCAAATGACATTGGAGCGGTGATGGTTTCACCCTGTGGTGAAACCATCACGTGCCAGTGATCATGAGACCAGCTGATCCGGGGGAAGCGCTCCGGTCTCCAAGCGCGGGGTTGGATTTTATTGGCTGAGGCCATACATTGATGTTGAGCAAAACCAAAAACCTTTAGGGTTAGGTGAGGTGGGGAAAAAAAGAAAGCAGGAAAAAGGGCAGGCCAAGGGATAGCAGCATGTGAGTGGTATGTGTGTGTGTGCGTGTGTGTGTGTGTGAGACAGACATCACAGCGGCATTTCAAATCAAATGTTCATTTAAGTAACTAAATCGGGTTATTAAAAATAAATGTCATGGAAAAAGAGCCAGAAGAGTGTTGTGACCTGGCCCGGTGTGCCTCTGCCATCCCGCCTTAACGAATAGGGAATTGGGGAGAAAAA
>NC_137198.1:8863296-8900796 GCF_960531495.2 Zeus faber
GAGGTGTAGTAGCAGAGCCCGTAGGATCATGAAGGATCCTCATCACCCCAACAACGGACTGTTTCAGCTGCTGCGGTCAGGCAAGCGCCTCCGCAGTCACGCAGCGAGAACAGAGAGACTGAGACGGAGTTTCTTCCCTCAAGCCATCAGAACTGTCAACGCTGACCTCACCAGGGGTCCTAACTGAGCCATGCACTAGGCTCCACTACCTACTGTACTGTATGTAGCATACTGTACCGCATACTGTATCACTGTTCAGGGTTGTTCGTGATGCCGTATTGCTGCGCCGTACTGTTGTATACTGTGCTGTATTATCCCAAACACTACCTCACACTATTCACATTCACATGCCACTTTAATTCACATGCCACTTTAAATGCACATATCTGTATATACATAGCCATATTCCTTCAACCTATTCCATTTTATTTCAATTTATTTTTTATTGTATTTTATTCTATATATTTTTTATCTTATTCTATAAGTATTCCACATACTGTATTACGTTTTAGGAGTCAGTTAGTCGGTCTATTAGAAAGGAATTTTCTACTTTTTATTTTATTTTTGTACTTTTTCCTAGGACTTATTGTGTGCTATCACCGGGTGCGTTGCATTACATTTCACTGCATATATGTATGGAAGTATGTATATGTATGTGACAAATAAAAAATCTTGATCTTGATCTTGATATAAATATACACACACACACACACACACACACACACACACACACACACACACACACACAATATAAATATATATTTTCATTCTTTAACTTCTCCTAGTGCGCTACGTAAAGTCACACCACAATGTTGCAAGGTGGTCTGTCGAAAGCTATGGTGTTTCCTGCGAAGAGTCGTTCTATTTTAGAGCACGGACCAAATATTTTTTGTATCTATTATGCACTTCTCTGCTCCTTATATTTGCAAGACCTGTCAAAGATCGTGGAGACGCTGCAGATCTCTACAGATCACAGTACAAATCTCGACAGCAGCTTGACCACAACAATAAGAATATACAGAGCTGAATAAGTCCACTTAACCCCTTAACTGCTCCCTGGGCACCGCTATATGGCAGCCCACTGCTCCTAGATACGTCAGTTACCAGGATGGTAAAATGAAGAGAAATGCATTTCGTTGCCTCAGTACTTGTACTCTGTGCAAAGTATTTGAATCCAATCAAGTCCAGGTTCAAAAAGTAGAAGTCCTGCCACATTTTTGCTCCAGCAATGCACTGATCACCTGGTTGGTGGGAATTAGGAAATCCACACAGTTGACTCAAAATCCCGGAGTTTAAATTTACTCTCCTTACCCGGATCTTCCAAATTTGAGAAAATTGTGAGGTGGAAACAAGCATGCACACACGTGTAACTAACCTGTACATCTCCAGGCTCTGAGTGAACTGAAGGACGTTGTTGTAATCTCCGAAAAGGTTGGAGATGCAGACGGTGATGTTGAACACAAGCTTATCCTCCGCCTTGGCCCTTGTCTCCTGGCCCCTGATGGGTAGGAAGGTCTGGTTGGAAAGCTGCTCGACGTCCGTGTGTGGCGACAGGGTGACGTGGGTGACAACGCAGTGCCGCGGTATCTGACACATGACGTCCGTGGTCACGTAGGGAAAACCAAAGTTGTCCGAGTGCTGCAGGATCTTGGCGGGCGTGCTGCTACCCGACAGGTGGCTGATGCAGCAGAAGACGCAGTACAGCGGCTGGATGGAGTCTCTCCTGAAGATGCCGATGATGCGAACGTCCCAGCCGGTCAGCCTGTCGTCCATGAAGGCTGACACCAGCATGTGCTTGGTGTTGTTGAGGCTGGTGATGGTGCTGCGTGCCGCCTGGCGGGGGCAGATGTCATGGGCCAGGCGGGGGCTCGGGACGGACACGTTCTTCTCCGGGGCTCGGAAGCCGATCACCACGATGACGGTTAAGGTGGTGACGAGGAGGAGGCAGAACTTCCCCCTCAGTTCTTTAAATTTCTCCATCCAGGATGCACTTCGACTCTGGGGGGGGGGGTTGATGTCAGTTACAAAACTTGAAATGAGAACGCCCCGAGTCGAGCATTGGGACGTCAGGATGGCACAGGTATGGGCTAATCAAATGAGCTGATTGGGATGCAGAATTCTTTTAAATAATGAGCATAAATAGATATTTACACCCCAGTTTACACATTTAAATGTATATAATAATTTATAATAACGATATATTATATAATAATAACTTTCATCTCTGTTTAAAATCCTGGTATGTGGACACACGTGTGGAAGCACGTATGTGGAAGCTCTGTGCCGTCTGTAAGTGCATCCCTCCTTAGCTTTCAGATCATTTGTATAGCATTTGTATAGCACTTTACATAGACAAAAAGCTTTAGATTCAAATAAGGAAATCAAATTTCAACAAAGTAAAGTATGCAATGTAAAATTAACAAAGTAGATTAAATAATTACAAAGAATGAAATCGATTAAAATAATAATAAGCTAATAAAAGTAGATATGTGGCAGTGGCCAGAAGGGGACGCAGCTGCAGGAGATTGAGGTTACATTGGGCGCCGCTGTACCAAGTCTCTTTGTTGTTTGCGGGGTAGAGATGGACCAGGAGGCAGGTAGAACACAAACCAGCCCGAGCTGTGCATTTATTCAAACACCAAACAAGACGTTTGTCTGACTCTGAAAAAGACAAACATACTCGCCACTAACGTCGGCTGCCGCCTGGAGTGGGAGCCAAACCTCGCTGTCAGGAGACAGTGTGAGGTGAAAACACAGCAGCTTTTAAACACTTCTGCTCATCACCTCAATCTTCTGCAGCTGTATCCCCTTCCGGTTGCCAGTGCTGGCTTTCCCCACCTGCAGATGGTGCCAAAACCACTCCCCACTACCACAATATACAAAATTGCATTCAAAAAAAAAAAAAAAAAAAAAAAAAAAAAAAAAATTATATATATATATATATATATATATATATATATATATATATATATATATATATATATATATATATATATATATATATATATATATATTATAGATTTTCAGATTTGGGGTCATCAATTGAGACCACGAAGAATCACGATCGTTCCTCAGCTAATTATTTTCCTCTGCCCACACAGAGCGTAAGTAACTATGCAGCGAGGTACACTCTCCCAAAAAAGTACCATAGCCAGGAGTTGACTTTTGACGTTTTTCATAACAGTGGTGTGGAACAATACAAAAGTATGCAGATGAACTATCAATCTTGATGCAAATGCACAAAACCTGTCAATACATTGTAATAACTCCTGCATACAAAAAATCTATTTAAGGATTCTGCTTATACCGAGGCGGATGGAAGGAGATGTCAGCTCGCGTCCATAAGTTTAGCCCGACTGGCCGATTTGTATCAGAGATGGAACAATTTTCTTATTTAAATGGATTCTTGCACAAATAAAAAGGCACAAACTAGGGCCAACCCCAAGAAGCGTAAATGTTTAGAGCTGCTCCAAACATCCGCTCTAATATTTAAAGGAAATTTCTGAAGTAATGAAACCTCCCTCCCGATCCTCGGGTGACCCAGTCCTCAGGGAATGTTTGATGTTTTGTGAGACATAATTGTTGTTCATTAATAATAGTTCCCGTATTTGACACCATTATATCCAAATTCCATTCATCGTTACCCCCTTTGAAACGCATCGTTCAATAGGCTGAACCGGAGCTTGTTGTATGATCCTTTCCTGGCTTTCCTTGGGAACAATGCAGGACAACTTCAACGACCTCAACCGCAGACAAATAGCGGGTGGGGGGGGGGGGGCTCCACATTTTGTGATGGCTTTTTAAAACATCGACAAAGATGCTTTTCACAAAACGCTCAAAAGACACCCTCCTTCACCCGTATACCGAAAAAAATCCTGCCACATTCAAGCTCAAGCACCGATGTGAACTGTCATTTACAGCCACACCTCGACCAACTATCCTCCTATCTATCTGGGAGCAACTCTCTCTCTCGACAGCCGAAATTCAGGTCCTTCCTGATCTGCCGTTGGACATGGAGTCATTTATGCGTTGCTTTCCTCATAAGACTAGATTGCTGCGACCCTGGGTTTTCCATGTCTTTTAAATACGCATCACCATCTGTAGCCGCCTTGTACATGTTTTTGTGTTAGGATTCAGTTTTGTTTTGGATATCTGTTGTTTTTCCTCTTCCCCTATTTCCCTATTGCCTCGTTTTCCCTTGGTAGGGCGTGTGTGTGTGGCAGGGGGCCGTGGCTGGCTCCTCCCGGGCAGCAATCAGGAATACTGGACTCCCCTCATCATCTACTTCTGCATATGAGCCTGGTCAAGACTCCACCGTGGTGCCAGATGACTCCGTCCGGTTTGTTTGTCGCTGCGCCGCCGGTGTCCGAGCTTACTGTTAGGATTCTGTTTTGCTTTGTACTGTCTGTTCTTTTTCTCTTCCCTTGCCTCCCTTTTCCCTCGTTTTCCCTTGGTAGGGCATGCGTGTGGCGTGAGGCAAGGCTGGCTTCTCCCAGTCCAAACCTTCTCAATCTCCTCTGACCACCTTCTCCATTGGCTTCATCACCCCCCAGCACCCCAGTTCCCTCAGTGCAGGGACATCTCCGGCGGACCTGCCGAGTTTGGGGAAGCCCTCAACCACACCGCTGCTCGAAACCACGAAACCACTGTCGACTGGCGGATCGCCGCCGCACTCAAGCCCCGGATTACCAGCCCAGTCAGAAGGTCTGGCTGTCCTCCCGCGACCTCCCTCTCCAAGTTGAATCCCGGAAACTGGCACCCCGGTACATTGGCCCATACGAGATTGATCGTGTCATTAATCCCAGTGTGATGAGCCTAAGGTTGCCTCCTTCCTTGAATGTCCACCCATCGTTTCATGGGGTTCCATGGAGGCTTGTTCTATCAAGCCCCCTCTCCACAATCAACTTGTGCGTTTTCTACAACCCCGTCTTCTGTGTCTCTGTGCCAGAGGTCCCTGAACACGCCACATGGATGGCGCGTGGTAGGCGAAACTGCCGCACCATCCTAATGCAAACACTTGAGTTTTTATGAAAGTATACAACGTTCATTAGCACACAAATATTAGATGTGATCATTCATGTTTCTGTAGTATTTGTATTTGGGGCAGCTTGACAATGCTTGGTGTGGAAGAAAAATAACCTTCAATATATTTATTAATGAATTAATAATTAATTTATTAATGACCCCGGGTTGAGGGCAGACAATGGCCGCAAGATGGGGCGTAACAGGACACGACATCGATGGCAGCATCACACACTGACACACCATCTGAGAGTCCCCATTATCCTGCGAGCCAGTCTGTGCAGACGTGGTAAGAGGGCTGATTTGGAACCCAAGGTGTGAGGCGCAGCCAGGAGGAAGAAAAAGAAACAAAACATAGAAGATAGACTAGAATATATGTAAACTACGTACACAGAGGTTAACAGGGACAGTGAGCCGCAGGTGGCGTATATGCTTGAATAAAGTATGCAAGTATACAGTGCACAGTGTAGTATTTAGTGCATGTTTATAATAAATGATGATAGTAGTAGCAGCAGCAGGTGGTATGTTAAAATATACCACCATGTACTGTATGTATGGGGGGGGGGGAGAATATGGTGAATAAAAAAACAGAACACACACACACACACACACACACACACCTTACTGTGTCATCATGCTCATTATCACACATTCCCTGACTTTAGGCCTCAGATCAATACCACTTAACCTCTCAAGCCAAACATCCTTCTATTGGTCAACATAAAAAAATAACTGCAGGCAGCAATAAACGGGGTCCAGTTGGGTCACGTTGGGTGCATTTTACAGTTTCTCGGGTTCTCTAAAACGCAGCATGATTTTCCGAGTTTACTTGAACGCAGCATGGGCTCCCCCCGGTCTGTCGTCTCCTGGTTGCCAGTCTCGTGGAGCAACCACTATGCGGTCTGCACAGAGCAACCCTCCTGTCTTTAAAACAACCGCCCCTGTTTGCTTGTAAACCAGGGCTTTTTATTGTTGTCTCACGTGCTGTGGAAATAGAGCTGCACTCTCAGTGACAGGCGGCCGTTTGATGCTGTGTCAGGCCCGCTGTTTATTTGTTGAGTTTTTTCCTCGGATTACATTTTCTGCGAGTTATTTTTCCATGAAAAAGGCTGTGGTATTTCTGTGAGTAATTGCCATTACAGGGCTTTTTTTTTTTCCAATGCCTAGATCTTGAACGCATCCCTCAGTGGCACATTTCAGTATTTTCGAGGGAGGCACTGGTGAAATTTTAAGGATTCGTTTTTATTTTTTTTGCTTGTCTTTTTTTTTTCCCCCCATTAATCCGGCAAAGTAACTGGACCATTAAAATATCAATCTGACAAGCTTACTGACATCTACCAGGTAAGAAGTGATATAAATATGCACGTAAATCGCTAGTTTGGTAACTTCTTAAGACTACAGAATGACCGATTCCAATGGACACGGTCCGACTGGACATTCTCAATAGGAATCTGTTCATTTATAGTAAATAATATGATGACATCATAAAGCCTCTTACTGTAAATCTCATCTCGTTCATTTTAGAACGGGACGTGTGACGTGTCAGTTAACCAAACCAACTGAATATTTCGGGTCAGATTTGTTTAGTTCTTCACTCTGCTCCGTATGTGGATCGATTTGGACGAGATCCTTGTGACACACTGGTTTAAACGACACCTCAACTGTGTTCCGTGTGCTCATTCAACCCTGACAGTGAATTCTGGTGACCCATTTTCTGCGCATAAAAACATTCAAGATAAGGTTGCAAAACATTGACGCGCCCTGGTCAAGGCTGACTTCCCAAAAATGTCCCATTTCCAAGCTGACTTTTTTTTTGTGAGCACAGAATTCAATACAGAGTTAAGTTCATTACTTTTCAAAACACATTTGATCTAGTTTAAGACCCTTTTCGACATATCACCTCCCTCGTATTAAATAAAGTAAAACGTATAGTACAACGTTAGTATCTGGCTGGTAAGTATAAAGTTAAGGTACAGGGCAGAGTTAAGTATTAGGTTCAGAAACATTGCAACCAGGCGATTCTATGAATTGTTATCACAACAGTTCTCTGTAGGTGATATGGAAAGCAAACGGGATTCATTTAGAATGGGCATTTAACCACCAGGAATAAACAAAACGTTCACACTGAAATGAAAAAAAAACAAAAAAAAACGGGTCCATTCAAATTGAAGACGATTTCATGTATTTTAAAGGCCTGATATTAGAAAATAATAATAATAATAATAATAATAATAATAATAATAATAATAACAATAGTTTTTAAAAATAACATAACAATGCATACATTTTGAAAGAGTTTGAGGACCTGCAGATACCCGTAGGCACAAACTTAACTGGATATCAAGTCATTATGAATATCACCGGTTGTTAATATTGTTCTGGATATTATAAGGCCTTATAATTAGGGTGGTGTATGTGGTAAAAATATGTTGCCTACCTCAGCAGCAGCAGCAGCAGCAGCAGCAGCAGCAACAACGTTCCCGTCCGCTGCCAGTCGCACTAAACTGCGCACAGGCTGTGCGGCTCCCCCTCCTCCACCGCCTCTCGTCGCCTTAAAAGGTGGTGGAAGGTGGAGGCCTGGCTGTTCCAGGAAACACAGACCTGTGTCGTATGCTCGACTGCACACATATGTATATACATGTAGCCTGTCGCATATACATAACTCTATTCCCTTTACTTCTATTTTGAACCGCCGATTTGTATTATCCTTTTTTAGTCTTGTTTTTTTTTTTTTAAACGTTATTTAATTTACATTATTCTATTCACTAACTGCATTACTTTTTATAAATCAATTCGTTTCAGTTAGTTACCAAGGCAGGAATTCGGTTAGCTATTATGTTCGGTTTGGGGATGGTCCCTCAGGCGGTAGAGCTGGTGGTCTAGTGATCTAAAGGTTGCTGTTTCGATCCCAGGCTCCTCCTGCTAGCATGCCGTAGTGCCCTTGAGCAAGACACTTAACCCCTAATTGCTCCTGATGGCTGCGTCCGTCGGTGTTTGAATAATTGTAAGTCGCTTTGGATAAAAGCGTCTGATCAATGACTAAATGTAAATGTAGTAACTATGTGAGCATAATAATAATAATAATAATAATAATAATAATAATAATAATAATAATAATAAAAAGATGACTCCTTCGGGTTCACCTGGTTCGTTTGACTTTTTGCTCCGCAGAGGCGGCTGGCACAGCCCAACAACACAGGGGTGGAGAAGGAGGGGTCGGGACGCTCAACCTGATCAGGTCAGTCGGTTGTGAGTTCCTCAGCCTTATCAGCGCTGTTGCTAAGGCTACACGACCACCGGGAGGGCTTCCTCCTTATCTCCGTCTACACGTGGCGATGGTCAAAACCGCACCCGCAGGCTGTGCAATCATAAAAACAACAGCTTTGAGATTTGCCCAGCGGGACTGCAAGGATAAGAAAAAAAATAAAAATAAAAATGCATGAAATTTGAAGGAGTGCTGCTGATATTTGGTGAATTTTAAGTTCGACTTCGTATTATTCTCTAAGTAATAACAATACTAAAAGTTCCCTCCCACCAGTAGATGTCACTATGGGGAAAAAGTGTAGTTAGTCTGGCTGTATGTAACTGTCAGCATTTGAACTTCAATTAGACGAAAAAAAAAAAATAAATACACATGGAAAGTTGTTTTTTTTAAATGATATTATGATTCTTAAGATGCCATAGTATACACATTATATCATAAATTATTATTTTCATAATAATATTAATAAATATATAAATATATATGCCTACAAATAAAATCCCTACTGGCAATAGGTACTTGTTTTTTCTGTTCATCATACTGTGTTTGTCAGGCTAAAAGTGTGAACACAAGCATCTCTCGGTTGTGTTGTCCATGAAACACAATACAGTGGTTAAATAAATCCTTGACTTCCCCGGGGATGAACAGTGTTATCGTGTCTTATCTTATTTCACCTGATCAACTAGGGAATGGGTAATGTATTGGCGCGAAGGAAGGCTTCACATACTGCAACTTGGGTGTCACCTACTGTAAGTTGAAGTTGAAAGCAGAGGTGGAAAACGGGCTCCGATCCTATACCGAAGTAGAAAATAGCGAAAGTAAAAGTCTTCCAATCAACATCCTAGCGCAATCTGAATTTAGAAATAAAAAAAATCTGCGGATCCGTTCAATTCTGCGCTCGGTGAGTTGCAACTCTTTAATTTGCCATGTTTATTTAGTTTTTGATCAAAATTTTATTTTTGTGAAATGTTAATTAAAGCGACTGCACTTGTTACTTATTGTTCACGAATGGAAATGATTTGATTGCAAGTAGTAATATTCGTAATATCTATTTATTTTTAAAATGGCGTTAACTGACGGTACTTATTTTATTTTGTAAAAAATGCTTAATATTTATTTGGTAAAAAATATTGTACATCTAGGTGCCTTGATGATGTCATTCTCTATAAAGCCTGCTTATCAACTGATTTAAAGCTCAATAAACACAGATAATATTTGACCGGAATCTCTTCTGTTTGACCGGGACATTGAAATCTTCCAGGACATGTTGACCGGCACCAATTTTTTCTAACGGAAACTCTGACTAATAGTCCCAGATGGATAAATGATTATGTTTGAAAATTAGTTCAAAATGTGATTACATTTATTATAAATAAGAACTCTTTTTTTGGGGTTCGGCCCTGAGGGGGGCGGGAGCGAAGGTTCGGGGCTGAACCCAAGCTTGCCACGGTTATCGGTGTTGCCGATGTTACACGGTGTCCGAGCATACACTGATTACATTACTTGCCCACCGCCCCCACCGTCATTTTCCTTAAAAAAAAAAAAATATATATATATATATATATATATATATATATATATATATTATATATATATATATTTACAGTATTTACATTATATAGAAATAAAACCCATTTTAATGTAATTAACTTTTCGATTATCAGCACCAACAATCAAATAAAGAAACCTCTAATTTGTAAAATACTAAGTGTGCATCAATACTTAGTCTGATGGTACAGAAGTGAAAGTGTGCAGCCTGATACAACCATATCTGTCTGCAGCTGCTGTTATCTGGATCAAACGATCACAACGTGTAAACACACAGAACTGAATGTTTGGGGAGATTAAAAGGAATGTGTCTTTGTGAAACATTAACGTCTCTTCTAACACAATGATCTCAGTGGTGGCCAAGGAAGTGTTTGCAGTTTATTTATGTTATATGACATTTGCGTGATCATAGGCAATGCTATAATATTGTTTCCAATGTTTATATGTGTTTGATATATGTAATATTCTTGTTTAGGCCTATATTTGGAAACTAGACTATAATTAACATGATTTACTGATGGGTTCATTATAAAATAAAGACATTTACATTACATTTTGTCATTTAGCAGACACTTTTATCCAAAGCGACTTACAAGGGAGAATAACATTCAAGCTACATTGCGACAGAGACATTAGTGTAACAATAAATACTGCTAGGTAGTGCTAAGTAATTGTAAGTTAGGAGAGGAGATACTCTCTGAAGAGCTGGGTCTTCAAGTGCTTCTTAAAGACAGAGAGGGAGGTCCCTGCTCTGGTCATTTTTGGCAGCTCGTTCCACCAACGTGGAACTACAAATGAGAATAACCTGGATTGCCGTGGCTGTATGGCCGGCAGAGCCAGGCGACGCTCATTTGACGAGCGCAGCATCCGGGGGGCAACATGTGCTCTTACAAGAGCATTTAAGTAGGTGGGAGCATTCCCAACAATCACTCTGTAGGCCAGCATAAGAGACTTGAACTTGATGCGGGCGGCTACAGGTAACCAGTGGAGCTCGATGAGCAGCGGAGTGACATGTGCCCTCTTTGGCTGGTTGAACACCAGTCGCGCCGCCGCATTCTGTATCATCTGTAGTGGCTTCACCGCACAGGCCGGCAAGCCTGTTAAGAGGGCATTGCAGTAGTCGAGACGGGACATCACCAAGGTTTGTACCAGCAGTTGAGTGGCATATTGGGTCAGGTACGGCCTGACTTTTCAGATGTTGAATAGTGCGAAGCGGCAGGACCGGGAGACTGCGGCACCATGGTCCAAGAATGTCAGTTGGTCATCAATAATGACACCTAGATTCCTTGCAGCCTTATCAGAGTCAATTTTAATATCAATTTTATTATAAATACCTTGTTTGGCCGGGAAGACCAGCAGTTCCGTTTTCGCCAGGTTTAGTTGAAGATGATGATCCTTCATCCATGTGGATATGTCAGCGAGACAATCCGAGATCCGCATCGAGACAGTGAGGTTGTCGGGCAGGAAGGACAGATAGAGTTGAGTATCATCCGCATAGCAGTGATATGAAAAGCCATGCGAGCGGATGATCGGGCCCAGCAAGGTGGTGTATATGGCAAAGAGGAGGGGTCCCAGCACCGAGCCTTGGGGCACCCCTGTGGTGAGATTGTGAGGCACAGACAGCTGGCCTTGCCATGTCACACTGAACGAGCGCCCAGTAAGGTAAGATTCGAACCAGGAAAGTGCACTGCCCGTTATGCCCATACTTGAGCGTATGGACAGGGATATGCTATGATTGACACTGTCAAAAGCAGCTGATAAGTCTAGCAGAATGAGAACTGAGGATTTGGCAGCAGCTTTAGCAGTTTTTAAGGCCTCTGTCACAGACAACAGGGCTGTTTAGGTGGAGTGACCACTTTTGAAGCCAGATTGAAGTGTATCGAGAAGGTTGTTTCTTGACAGGTATTCTGTAACCTGTCTAGAGACCGCCCTCTCTATAGTTTTGGAAAGGAATGGGAGGAGAGAGACCGGCCAATAGTTTTCTACTTGAGTGTGATCGAGTGAGGGTTTTTTGAGCAGTAGTGCGACTCTAGCCACTTTGAAAGCGGAGGGGAAAGTGCCGGAAGTTAGGGAAGAATTAATCATATGTATGATTGCCGGGGTGATAGTCGGCGATATGGCTTGAAGCCTTGTGAGTCGGTGGAGTCGGGACCTGTTTTAGGTCGAATGAGCGAACCAAAGACAGGAAGTCAGCCGAGCTCGCGCTGTCTAAGTGGATGTTCATGTCTCCGAGGACGAGCATGGGACACTCATGCTCAGGAATTGATGACAGCAGGGTGTCAAGCTCATGTAGGAAGTCACCTAGTTGTCCTGGTGGACGGTAGATGACGACCACATAGGCTTTCACCAGAGCAGTCACCAAGATGGCGTGATATTCAAAGGAGACAAAGTTGTTTAAAGGCAGCAGTGGATTACATTTCCATGTGTTGAAAATTAGCAGGCCAGTCCCACCACCAAGGGCAGATGGTCTGGATGGTGGGAGAATGTGTAGTTTGTAGAGAGTGCAACCAGGGTTGCGCTATCTTCCGGTTTAATCCACGTCTCAGTGAGAGCAAAGAGCTCCAAGGAGAGGTGGTTGGCATAACCAGAAATGAAGTCTGCCCTGTTAACTGCAGATCGACAATTCCACAAGCCAACAGAGAAGGAGGTCTTTGCAGTAGATGTTTGCTGCAGGGACCTGAGGTTACCCAGATTGCATTGGCGTATGGTATAACAAGGCTTTCTGGGTGACCTTGAAGTTGTAGAGATGTGGTAGTAGCACATTTTGTATGGAGTGAGAAAAAGAAGGCAGGTTTGCCTTGTTCGGTGGACGTGCAGAGGTAGACGTGCGTCTTTACACAGAGCGACTACAAATGGGCCAACGATTGAAGCTAACGCTTCAAGGGCAGGACCATAAATAGGTAATAGAATACAGCTGCTCATGTGATTAGGACTTGCACCTGGCTAAGAGCACGCCCACATAAGAGAGGACTTACCTGAATAGGGGGTCTGTCTGGAAACACAAAGACAGTATTTCTTTTGCAATTATCCTTATGCCTCTGCATTATTTTGCCTGCCCTGTGACCTAGACTAGAAGTAATTCAGTCCTTTTTACCTTTTGAAATACCTTTAAAGGGCCAATACAACTAGTAACACGCAGTTTTCCACATGCCAAAAAGTGATTACAGCTCCTACATTGTCACTGAAAGATAACTTATGCCTACAAATGGCTTGGTTTCATTCATGACAGTTATATTTTAAAGATTACTGCCAACCCAGTCCCTTTTCCCTGTTGAAATACCTTTAAAGGGCCAATACAAGGCATTAAATGCAGTTTTCCACCTGCCAAAAAGTGATTACATCTCCTAAATTGTCACTGAAAGGTAAATTATGACTACAAATGACTTGGTTTCATTCATGGGAGTTATACTTTAGAGATTATAGTCCACCCAGTCCTTTTAACCTGTTGAAATAACTTGAAAGGGCCGATACAACCTATAAAATGCAGTTTCCCACTTGCCAAAAAGTGATTACAGCTCCTACCTTGTCACTAAATTGTGAATTACGCCTCAAAATGACTTTGTTTCATTCATTGGTGGTGGGGTGTTTCACCATCATTTTGTGTTTTCCTCTTTCGTCTGGTTCAGGTAAGCTGTCACATTTGCCAACGGCTGCACCACAGGAGCTGCACCAAGAGGCCCCGCACAAGCTGAAAGAAAAAGATCATTTGCAAAGCATGCCAGTGAAGTCTCTACCACCCCACTACTACTGTGTGCATTTAGATACACAGCTATATTGTATACAGTTGTATAAAGTTTTTATTATTGTATTGTTCTGACTGTGTTTATCCAAATATGCTGTTCATCATTGTGGAAGAAGTTTTTGATCAACGATAGCAACCTCACCAAGATGGCGCCACGCACGGATGTATGCCGCAACAGAGAAATCCCTGCAGGCATGCGCAAGTTGACGGAGTACAAAGATCACATGATAGCACTGCAGTCTGGTGATCGGCAGGTATAGATCTATACTTTAACCCCAAGGAATATAAGATACAAACTCCTGACCAGATGAAGTTACAAAGTGATAGACATTTTTTTATAACTATAAACATTTTTTATGTTTAAACATTTTAGCTGAAGTATTACCAGAAGAACGCAGCATATTAAACACCATGAATATATACGCTTCTGAGGACGACTGACCCGCACCAGATTAAGTTCTACAAAATAAAAACCCAATCACACCACTGTCAGAATTTTTCGACATTCCAGAGATATCAATATACACAATCTTCCTGAATTATAATTACTGGTTACAATCATCATAAGAAATTCCATAATTATTTTCACATAATCACACAGTCATATTCTGGAACTTACAGTGTAACTTCCTCGTATGAAGCAAATGAAAGTGCAATAAAAAAAATGCTTCTTGCCCTATTGTGGCAATTGCGACAATCAATTCCGCAGGCAAGCTTCACACACAATCCAGGGATTTCTAATGTTTTTAAAAGATAAAGTATAAGTTATTTTTTTAATCCCCAAAGGGAAAGTCCAGTGTTGCAGCAGCAATGACATACATGACAAAACACACATCTTTTCCAAAAACACGTTGTTTTTGAATCAACTACTACATATATATATATATATATATATATATATATATATATATATACACACACACACACATACACACACACATATGTGTGTGTATGTATGTGTGTGTGTGTATATATATATATATATATATATATATATATATATATATATATATATATATATCCTCCTGAAACCTCTGAAAACTCTTGACAAAACTCCAAAGTAAGGACAGCAAAAAACTCGGAAAGAACGAATAGAAAAACACTGACAGAAGTTGCTGCAAAATCATTTTAACATTTAATACAGAAGAAGTTCCATCTGTTGATACTAACACCTCGGTGTTAAGAGGCTCGTTTCATCATGTTGATGCACGGTTTGGAGACTCCAGGAACGATAGGTTTATAAAATACATTATTATTCTGAAGGCAGTTTTTCAGTTGATTTACGAAGTGCCATAAAATAATTCTGTTCCCCAAAATGGATTCATATTCGTGACAAATAATCGTGCTCACAATATTGACCAAAATAATCGTGGTTATCATTTCGGCCATAATCAGGCAGCCCTACTTGAGAATGATAACTGGCGTAAGTCGGGGAGTAGGAAACCCACCCACAGCCGCAAACTTCGCCCCGTCATAGAATTACACTGTGACCAGGCCGGAACCAATGAACTTCTGCAGTCGCAAAACACACCGCAACAGAGATGCGCACTCGTCCACGGAACTACCGTTACAGAAATAAAAGGGTCGATTTAATCTGCAGCTTGTCAATCGGCGGTTTTTAAATAAAGAGGCAGACGGACGCTGCTTTTTACTCACACAAGGGTCGGATCAGGGATGTGCTCTCGAGCAGCTCTCTGAGTCGGAGGGTTTGTTTTTCCGGGAGTCAGAGAATATATGGTCCGTTCGACCTCACTGACGCGCAGGTGCTCAAGATAAGGAAAACTTAGTGGCGGGAGGACAGGGCAAACTTCATGGGAGGACACAACCTAAGCGGTATGTGAAAGAATTAACCCTGTGTGCTGAAATAAAGGTATGTGACTGGGGCTGATATGAGGTTGTGTTCCTCATTATGTGTGTGCATATATGTTTATGTGATTACATGGATTTTGATATATTGTCACACCATAACCCTGGACCCCGTGTATTGCCGCCTGCAGCTATATTGTTTTTGCTCTGATTTTATTATTATTAATCTTCTCTGCATTTTTCAGGCTAAAAGTGTCTGAAACACGGCAACCGCAGTATGCACAGACATGCTTGAGGTCTCGTTGGAACCAGGGCGTCTCAGAGATCTTGTTGTTCAATTTTTGTTGTACATTTGGAGCAGGAGTTAGGGAAAAAACGTTGCAAATTTACCGGAAGTTGAAGAACGTTGGCGCACCTTGATTAGCCTGAATCTGAAGACAGATTCTCTGCGCGCTCGGAGAGTGGCGCTGCGTAGACCTGGTCGGTTTGCGTAGTATTTACGCTTGTTTGTGACGACGGACCGGAGAAGCTGATGCCGTGCTCAATGTAAAGTCGGGAAATTGCAACTCGTGCTGCGTTTCACAAAACCCCACGGAACCCCGAAAACTGTCGATTCAAAATGATGGTGTGTTTCATGCCGGGATCAGACTACAACAATATTTTTCTTTTTCACAATGGTCACCATTGTCAGATTTAGGCGATCAAAGTGCCAGAAATTCTGACCGTGTCTTGGATGGGAGATTGACAACACTACAAGCATGACCCCGACCAATCATTGTTACACGAGTTCATAGGTCATGGGGGGAGAGGGAGGGGTGAGTTCATAGGTCGTCCGGGGGGGGGTCAAGAAAATAAAAGAAAGAAAAAGCAATTGTTGACCCGTTCCAGTGTAAATGCGATCGTTTGGACAATCTGTGTCGGCAACGGAGGTACAATATGAATCGGTTTTGGTTTCCACCTCATCGTCTCCCCAACAACATCAGGGATTGTGTCATAATAGTTGTCAGACTCCTGCAAAAAAATCTGACACGCTAGACCTTTCGTCGGGGTGGTCACCGATTGTCACACTACACGGGGCAAAGACCCCGTTTGCCGTTCCCCACATTCATATTTGGGCCGGATGCTGGAAATTTGTTGGCCACGACAAAATCTGGTCAAATTTGTGTGGTCTGATCCCGGCATTGCGGAAACTTGGAAAACTGCATTACCTTCCTAACGTGACTAAACTGGACACCGTGTATTGCTGCCTGTAGCTATATTTAGCGGTCCGGCCTGCAGTCGTTCTAGTCTGATCAATTATGATCTACATTTGGAGCACAAATTAATGTAAAACTGTCGTAATTTCATTCATTTCAGGAGTGGGCCCCTTTGTGACATCATCATCCAAAGTTATATAAGACCAAGCTTCGACTTTCGGAAGCTATTTTCCTCTAGCCACTTGCGAGTCCGACACAGGGGTGGAGGGTGAAGAAGGGTAATTTACTTTTGTGTGGATCTTTGTGCTTGGAGCATAGCTGCTTTGTACTCATTTCTGCTTTACTTTATATTCCTTTTCACTGTTTAGTTTATATTGCGGATACGTACAAATTCATGGAGTAACAACGCAAAAAAAGTCACAATTACTAATAAGTCGGCAGCCCCGTCCACCATCTTAGATGTGCTGTAAAACTGCAGCGTCATTGCGTCACGTCCTGCCTCCTGCACGCTCTACCCGGGATTCGCCCTTCGTCTAAACCAAACAAGAGTATTTCCAGTTAGTGTAAACGTGTCTGACATGGACATTCTCCAGTTCTGTGCCACATGTGTGAATGGGTACCTCTGGACAATGTCCAGATAATCAGGTCTGGACATTGTCCGGAGTTACCCATTCACACATGTAGCACAGAACTGGAGATTGTCCATGTCAGACGCGTTTACACTAACTGGAAATACATATAGTTCATGTGTAAAAGCAGCTTTAGGCAGACAGCTTGAGCTGAAGCTGCGTTTAAACATTTAAACTAACTCGTGCTGCATTTTACAAAACCCTGCAAACTATAATCGTTCAAAGAAGATGTTTTCACACTGCAGGAAGTTCTAAGAACCATTGAAGGAACCAATCTTTTCTTTTGGGTCCGCACTGCATTGTCCAGCAGCGATTGTAATTCTTAAAACACCATTCTTCAGGGATATTTCAACTGAACACCAGCGATGTTAGTGCATGTTGATTGGTCCAGACGTAAGTCCACAACGTCTCAACGAACCAGGAAAACTGTAATACATACCTAAAATGATTACATTTGACCTAGTGTATTGCTGCCTGCATCTATATTTATTGGGTGTCCAGGTGTCCATTGTTCAGATTTTTATTGAAAAATATATCCTTGGCATTTTTCGGGCACAAGTGTCTGGCCCACGATAACCACTGGACCCGCCGACATGTTTGGGGTCTTGTTAGAACCGGGACGTCTCATACATCTGGTGGTTCAATTTGATCTATATTGTTCTACATTTGGAGCAGGAATTAGTGAAAAACAGATGAAAATTTATCGGAAGTAGCAGAACGTTCGTGCATTGCCGATACGCCAATGTTCTAAAACTTTCAGTCGGGTGGTGAAGCGAGATGAGTTTGTTGAGTAGGACGCTTTGTGACATCATCACCCAATTCTTTTTGTGCAGGATGTGGCTCCGTACGCCCATTCACATCGTGCTAGGTGGGCGTGGGAGCTGCGTGGCGTAGACACTGTAGTGGTTACAAACTGTGCTTGTGTAGGCGTCCCTGCATCGTCGTACCTGCTTGATGTCAGCGGGGGTTCCGTTTTTGCCATTTTATCTCTTTTTCCCTTTTTGTAAAGAGAGGCATCCTGTTCATTGTGTCTCTCATTACTTTGCAGGGTTCGAGGAAGTCATCGCATACAAACTGTAGAAATCCTTGATGCGTTTCATGGACTCGGAATGCATCGGCAAACAAAGACCCGGAAAACTATAAATAATAACAGAAAGTAGTCACCGCGTCATTATATTGCTCTGTCGTCCGAGGAATCCGTCACACGGCACGGGTGAATAGGTCTGGTCTGGTCCGGTCGGGATTCTGTCAATCAGCACATCTCCAGAAACATCAGCGCATCACACGGTCACACACAGGACAACGGTCGTACAAATGTCAACAGTGTGGAAAGGGATTCATTCAATCAGGATCTCTTGAGAAACATCAGCGTATTCACACAGGAGAACGGCCTTATCAATGTCAACAGTGTGGGAAAAGTTTCCGTCGACCAGTTCATCTCAAGGTACTTCAGTGTATTCACACAGGAGGCTGTACAAATGGCAACAATAAAACAGAAATAAGGATTAGAGGAACCCTATAGTCCTAACTCGCACATTTACTTTGATCTTATATCTGTAATTCACTGTCTAACACTCGAAGGGAGCCTGGACATAGACCTGCTACTTAAGCAATGCAGGATTGCAAATACCTGTGATGCCATTTGTACCACCATGGGGGTTTGTGTATTTTAGATAAACATTCCAAACATTTTTTGAAGCACTGGATTGTGGAGAGAAACTCCTGACTCCAATAACATCCTGAAGCATGTCATTATGCCATAACCGACTGGCTTATTTAGGGTTTTATTTTATCAGGGAAAAAATACTCATTTGTGCTCAACTCTAAGGATCTTCCTCGGGACAAATTTCCCTTATGTTTAAATGGAAGTTTAAGCTTACTCTAGTTAACTTGTCTAAAAAGTTCGAAAACAGTCAAAATTGAGCACAACGTAATCTATAACGTTAAACATTGTCCGATAAAATATTGCGTATAATATATAAGTCGTTTGTTGTTAATTCTTAAATAACCAAATCGTATTTTAAATGCCGTTGCCAAGGCATAGTTAATCATCTTTCTGGTATCGCACACGCTTAAGCTCCACCTCCCTGACAGACTGGATAGAGGGGGGGCGGTGACGCGCCCAAGCCCCGTGGGGGCCGGGACCCCGGTGGTTCTTAAAGAACCTGTAGTTAGGAAGCACAACCTGTTAATCCCTTGTTGGGTGCATATCGACCCCTGCTTTCGTGACATTTTTTCTAGCTTTTTTAAAGATTTTAATGATGCTGATCTATATGCTACACAACAATGATCAAGCACTGATCTTCTAAGTCCTATATATATATATATATATATATATATATATATATATATATATATTGTTCTTAAGGCATCTCTAGTAGCTCCCCCATCACTTTCTTACATTTTGTTAACATTTTTCAAATATGCGTGTTCCATGTGAGTCGTCTATCAACACATTCTTAGGAGTCTGACAACTTTCAACCTTGTCATACTATTTCAACTTTATTTCCTCTGCAATCTTTCTTCTTGTAAAGAAGGCAATATTTGTCTTTTTCCGCTGAAAATGTATAAGCCCAGTCCAAAGACAATTGCCTTACCCCGTCAATTGCTTCTCGTAGCTTCTAAATTATATGGTTCACATTCCTTCTCCTCTTCCATATTGCCCCATCGTCAGCAAACATTGATCCCCCCTTGTCATCCTCCAAATATGCATACACACCGTATGTCATGAATCAAAATAAAAGCGGAGTGTTCACGTTCCCTTGTGGCGTGCCGTTATCTACCGAGTGAAAAACACCTGTGGTGTGGAGATGATGTGTTTTGAGCAGCCACACCCGACCTGGGTCTAGGTAATTAGGGACCCAGGATCAGAGTGGCTGCATACCTGTTGCTCACTGGCTGGAGCAACAGGTAAAGAGCCCTATCCCCACACACACTCAGGAGAGGAGCATTTGTCATGACACATCTCTATCTGCTCCTGGGCTAATTCCATGTAGCCCACTCTCTACCATAATCTAGTGTCTACAACCCTGTCGGCTGTGTCTCTGTGCCGGAGGTCCCTGAAAACAATACTTGGGTGGCGTGTGGTAAGCGAAACGGCCACACTGGCACCTGAACAGAGATTCTCCGGCACGGGGAAGGGGCACGAGGGGGCCGTCCGAAGACACCCTGGAGCCACCAGTGGGTCAATGGGTGGCCCAGTTTCAGGTTTAAAACCGCAGTTCACACTCCAGACCAGTCGGTGGCAGTAGTGCACCATGAAGTTGTTGCTCAACCGCCATTAAAAGAGAGAAGAAAAAGAAGCAGAAGTAGAAGAACCGATTGCTGAGTATCTCCCTCTCTACACTGTTTTTGTACAAAAGCGAGTCGTTGCTGCGGTTGAAGAGCTTTTATTTGTCTGTGAAAAGGTACAAGTAGGTAAAGAAGTGAGAGTTTCATTGAGCGAGAAACTGGCAGCAGCAGCAGGCAAAGACGTTGTCAGGCATTTAGAAGAATCGCTGGGACTGGGGCGCTCGAACCAGAAACTCTGCAGGCTGAACAAACTACTGTATTGACTGACACCTGAAGTCAAGCTACACAGAGCAGGTCTGTATGAAGAGACACTATTACATACATCTGTCTGTCTGTCTGTCTGTCTGTCTGCCTGTATGAAGAGCAACTCTACTTTATTACATACATCTATCTGTCTGTCTGTCTGTCTGTCTGTCTGCCTGTATGAAGAGCAACTCTACTTTATTACATCTATCTATCTATCTGTCTATCTATCTATCTATCTATCTATCTGCCTTTCTGTCTGAAGAGCAACTCTACTTTATAACATACATCTATCTATTCAAAGGACCCTAATGCAACGACAATCAAGGCAACATGGTACCTCGCCCAGAATAGGAAAACCGGGGCACCCTCCTGGAGCCAGACTTGGGAGGGGAGCTCGCCGGTGAGCGTATGGTGGCCGGGCCTTGACCCATGGAGCTCGGCCGGGCATAGCCCGAAAAAAATACCGTGGAGCTGCCAGCCTGTGGACCCACCACCTGCAGGGATAGGCGCTGGGGTCCGGTGGCAATGTCAGCTGGGCGGCAGGCAAAGGCGGGGGCCTGGGCCTGCTGATCCTCGGCATCATAGACTAGTTCTAGGGATGTGGAATGTCACCTCTCTGACGGGGAAGGAGCCGGAGCTGGTGCGGGAGGTGGAGCGGTACCACCTAGATATAGTTGGGCTCACCTCTACACACAGCACTGGCTCTGGAACCACACTGCTGGAGAGGGCTGGACTCTCTCCTTTTCCGGAGTTGCCCAGGGTGAGAGGTGCCGGGCGGGTGTGGGGATACTCACGAGCCCCCGGCTGAGTGCCGCTTCCTTGGAGTTCTCCCCAGTGAACGAGAGGGTCGCCTCTATGCGACTACAAGTTGCTAAGGGGAAGGCTCTGACTGTTGTGTGTGCTTATGCACCAAACACGAGTTCAGAGTATTCGGCCTTCTTGGAATCTCTGGGTGGTTTTTCTGGGAGGGGCTCCGCCTAGGGACTTTATAGTTCTACTGGGAGACTTCAACACTCATGTGGGCAACGATGATGAAATCTGGAAGGGGGTGATTGAGCAACTCTACTTTATACACACATCTATCTGTTTGTCTGTCTGTCTGTATGAAGAGGAACTCTACTTTATTACATCTGTCTGTCCGTCTGTCTGTCTGTATGAAGAGGAACTTCATTATATACATCTATCTGTCTGTTTGTTTGTTTGGAAAGGAACTCTATTTTATTACATACATACATCTGTTTATCTGTCTGTCTGTCTGTCTGTATGAAGAGCAACTCTACTTTATTACAGACATCTGTCTGTCCGTCTGTATGAAGAGGAACTCTACCTTCCATACATCTGTCTGTCTGTCTGTATGAAGAGGAACTCTACTTTATTACATACATCTATCTGTCTGTCTGTTTATATGAAGAGGAACTCTACTTTATTACATACATACTGTACATCTGTCTGTCTGTATGAAGAGGAACTCTACTTTATTACATCTGTCTGTCTGTCTGTCTGTCTGTCTGTCTGTCTGTCTGTCTGTCTGTCTATCTGTCTGTATGAAGTGGAAATCCATTATATACATCTATCTGTCTGTTTGTTTGTTTGGAAAGGAACTCTATTTTATTACATGCGTACATCTGTTTATCCGTCTCTCTGTCTGTCTATATGAAGAGGAACTCTATTTCATTACATACATCTATCTGTCAGTCTGTATGAAGAGGAACTCTACTTTATTATATACATCCGTCTGTCTGTCTGTCTGTATGAAGATGAATTCTACTTTATTACATCTATCTGTCTGTCTGTCTGTCTGTCTGTCTGTATGAAGAGGAACTCCATTATATACATCTATCTGTCTGTTTGTCTGTTTTGAAAGGAACTCTACTTTATTACATACATCTATCTGTCTGTCTGTACAAAGAGGAAGTCTACTTTATTACGTACTGTACATCTATCTGGCTGTCTGTTTGTATGTAGAGGAACTCTACTTTACTACATACATCTATCTATCTGTCTGTCTGTCCGTCTGTATGAAGAGGAACTCTATTATATAGATCAGTCTATCTGTCTGTCTGTATGAAGAGGAACTCTACTTTATTATATACATCCGTCTGCCTGTCTGTCTGTATGAAGAGGAACTCTATTACGTACATCTATCTGTCTGTATGAAGCGGACGCTTCTTTATTACATACATCTATCTGTCTGTCTGTCTGTATAAAGAGGAACGCTACTTTATTACATAGATCTATCTAACTGTCTGTCTGTATTATTGTCTCTCAAAAGACTTGGGCCAAAACCTGTGAATTATTGTGGTCAAAAAGGTTCAGGTCGAGACCTGTGAATTAATACAGTCAAAGAGATTCAAGCTGAGGCCTGTGAATTTATTGTAGTCGAAAAGATTCACGGCTAAGGCCTGTGAAGAAGAAAGCCTGAGTCTCCGGCTCGTTAAAACCTCAAGCCCAGGTTTTGAAAAAACAGTGTCTAGGCTAGGCGCTCTTATCCTGCTCTGAACTTCAACCTTGGAAAAAAATCTCTGGAACAGAACAAAAGCTGATGCGTACAAGATTTATTGCGTATCAGAAAAAACAGACACAATAACGGAACTCGTAGTGGGCTTTGTTCTCATATCTTTATAGTTTCGACGGGGCGTTTGCTCATTTACATAGCTCGTCTCTTTTTGTGTCAGAAAGCAATCAGAATTCTGTTTTGAGCCGACCGTAGTCCTGATTCTTTGTTTAGCTGTCCTCTGATGTCATTTCTCAGTCAGCCAATTACAGCCTTCAAAGCCGAAACCCTCCTCTCTCTGATATGACGTTTTTTGTAGTTTTCTAACGGCAGCCAGTTCACATTTAGTCACGGCTTGTCCCTTAAATGACCTCGGGCGACAGCGGCTCCTATTGGTCATACGACGCACCAGACTAGTTGATACTTCCAATTTGGTTGTTATCGCATCGGATTTAGTATAACATATTGTAGGTTTTCATGTGGGGTAACTAAATTGAACCATAACAGGTTACTAATCAATAATAATGATGATTAATAATGAGGATTAATAAAAGATTATAAGAAGTTATGCTGGATAACATATGGATAGCAGATGGTTACAGTGAACATGCAGGATATAATGTAGGCAAGCAACTACTATAAACACAACAAACTAAAAAATGCATAAAGCAACAAGTGTAGTGCGTGTAAGAAGCAATCATAACACAACAACTGTGGCGAGTATAAGGAGCCAAAAATGGTTATTCGAAAAAACTGTATATACGCGATAATATTTATGATGGAAAAAATATGCGAAACCATCTTTTACGTAGCATAAACAGAAAAAGATAACTAAATGACAACCTTCAGATAACAACGACCTTAATATAACAGGTACATAAGAGACTGTGGTTATGTAATGGCGGTGAAGTTTACAAAGTTCCCCTCCGCAGCCGCTGAATCTGCTGCAGTCGTTAATTGAGGTTGGAGATCTGCTGGCACAGATTGTTTTAGGCAGGAATGAGTCTGGCCACTTGTTCTTTGTGTAATTCCAGTTGCTTGAGGTGACCCCTACCTCTAAAGTGGGCCCTTGGAGCTTGGTACTGCCATTGCTCCTTGATGTATATTTTAATCCCACGGTCATTAAATTGAAACTACCCGGTTCCATGAGAGTCCATCCCTCTTTCCATGTATCTCAACTAAAATCTGCTTCGTCCAGTAGTTAAACCCTCCGGCCGGCTCCCCTCATGGATCGTGGATGACCAACATGCCTTCTCAGTCCGCCTTCTCAGGCTACTGGATCTGCGCCACCGGGGTACGGTCTTAAGGAATAGTCCTGAGTTCGTCGGCCCTTCATTTTAGACCCTCAGCTGGTAAAACAGTTCCATAAAGACAATCCGGGGAAGCCTGGTGGGTCACCTGGAGGCTCTCATTGGGGGGGGGGGGGGGGTACTGCAGGGTTTGTGTCTCGCCCCTTGTCTTCCTTTTGTTTTTTCCCTCTGTATTTTCCCTCCCCTCCCGTGTGCATCCTGTCTGAGTGTGGAGGTGGCATGGTCCTGGATCCTTCCCTGATGGCTCACCCTCACAGCTGCATCTCATCCACACAATCAAGCGGCAGTACTTAACCCGGGGCGCACCACGTCATTCCTCGCCAAATCATACAGTCTACTAAGCGGATCCCTCGCCAGTCAGCTTGTCACCAGCTTTGGTCTTCAGTCTTCGGTCTCCGAAGGACCTCCACAGATCACTCTGCCACCCACACTCTTCGCTTGCTTTGACTTCGAACCCTGATTGTCCACAATAAACCTGTTAGGAGCCACGTTTGCTTCCAAGTCTGTGTTCTGCATCATTGGGTCCCAAATCGCACATATCATAACCGTCTCCTCTGTCGATAAATGAGTCGTCCAATGAGAGCGGCCGGGGGACTAACGATTAGCCAAGCAGCACCACAGGCGGGGCTAACGCCGTTGTCAAGTTGTTAAGCGTTGTCAAGCTGTGCGTCACCTGGGAAAAATTACCCTGAAATCTCAGAAGTGTTCACTGGTCTGTCTTTCGTGTTTGGGCTGCTGAATAATATTCTTGAATGTGATATGACTCCATTGATTAACAAATGTATTGTGAAAAAAAGTTATTTATTATTAGATGACCATGTCTTCTCAATCCCCCAACATCGTACTTTGTTTTGACTTTGTTCCGCTTCACTCTTAAACCCCCGGCAAAACCAGTATGTTTGCATGGCTACGCATCAGTGTCGACTTAAAATTACGTTAGATTCAGGCAGATACGTTGGTCTCTAGTGATTCGTTAGAGAAAATTTAATCCCACTGCGCCACAGAAATCGGTTAGAGTGGAGGCAATGTCAGAGTGAAGACGGAAACAGAGTGTAACGAGGTTGACTATTCTGTCTGATATCAGGCAAGTAAGGACAGGCAACACCAGTTATATGAAGATATAAAAGTGAAAAAATTATGATCCATTGGTTATATAAAACATGAAATATCAATTATTTCATTTTTCTATCACGCACTCCTCCTCCTCCTCAGAAGGCTCAACGAGAGGCAGGTTAGACACTGTTGATGTTGGCGGGATCACAGAGGAAGCTGCAGGGCTTGATCAGACATGCATTTGACAAATAATTTAAGTGAAAAAGCACACAGGAGAGATGCTCAGGGACATGCAGGTAGAAGAGTTTCAATCCAAAATGACAGATCAAGCATTTAAAAAAGAAACAGTTTAAAATTATGACATCAATTGCAAGCTGAGAAGAAAAGCAGTTTAAGCGTGAGAGTTGGAATTGGACACAGGAATTGTGTGTATATTTAAAAAAAATTATTTAAATTATCCAGTGATTGTCGAACAGAACTCCCCCTTAATTGCATGTGTGTGTGTTTGTGTGTGTGTTTCTATAATGTCATTGAAAGGAGGAGCTAGAAACCTCAAATGTCAAGAACATTTTTGAATGGGTACAGAGTTTCCTGTGTGTGACACCTCCCATCCCTGTCTTCTGCTGGATGCTAACCTGTCCTCCCTCCTGTGCCCCCAGTTCACTTTGACGACCATCCGCTTCTATCTAGTGTATGTTAATATTATCCACTATCAAGGTTATGACTGAATTATTACTATATTATCACCATAGCATTGTTACAAATTTATTTCAGAGTTATTACGATACTGTTAATTACATTGTGTATGTAAATATTTTCGTGAAAAACTGAATTAAATATCTTGTATGTATAAGTATACTCGGCCAAAAGAGCCTGATTCTGATTCTAAATCTATATAGAATATATTAATCGATATGATACATATATAATATACTATGTTTAACCAGACGGTTCGGGAGTCTATCTGGTAGAGAGAGGGGGGGTCCAAGTCCATCTTGCATCCACATGTCCACAGCTCAGCGGTAGCCTCAACATCTGCATAGAAAGCTCCAAACACTCCAAAACGTGCTCACATTCACAAACTGACGCCCTCACAAGCCCTGGTTCTGGATGTGGTTCTGTAAAAAACGGACTTACAAAAAACAACAACACAAACAAGCAAACAAACAGGATTAAGTGCAGCCACAGCTAATCCCATTTGATTGCAGGAACCTTTGTGTGTATGCCTATGGCTCTCCATGCATTGTGTGTGTGTGTGTGTGTGTGTGTGTGTGTGTGTGTGTGTGTGTGTGTGTGTGTGTGTGTGTGTGTGTGTGTGTGTGTGTGTGTGTGTGTGTGTGTGTGGCGATAAGGTAATGATGCAGTGAGCAATCTCCAAGCTATATACTGTATGTACTGTATATGTCTATATATAAAGCTACTGCATATGTCACTACTGTATATGCAACTATATATTCAGGTACATCTCATAAAATTAGAAAATCATGAAAAATAGTTCAATATTTTTTGTCACTCATTTCAGAAAGTGAAACCCATATATTATATCGATTCATTACATGTAGAGTGAAATATTTCAAGCCTTTATTTATTGAAATTTTGGTGATTGTGGCTTTAGATAATGAAAACCCCAAATTCAGTGTCTCAGAAAGTTAGAATATTGTGAAAAAGTACAATACACTGGTACTTTGACTTACGAGTTTAATTTGTTCCGTGACAGAGCTCGTAATTCAATCTGCTCGTATAGCAAACCAATTTTCCCCATTGGAATTGATTAATCCATTCCAGCACCCAAAAAAATACCCCAAAGTTTTAAAATAAGAAAAATGTATTTAAAAATACCAAATACAGTATAAAAACATAATAAAACATAATAAAAGAGAATGTGTAGATCATTTTTGCCTTCTCGCAGATGACACCCTCCGTCACGCTATCTCCTGCGAGCTGCCTCTCTGTCAACCACACCAACAGCAGATTCTCCATCTTTTCATGGACAGCGGCCCGCAGCCTAGACATTATTTTAACGCCCTTGGCTGGCGTAATACCATTTATCGCCGCCTTCTGCTTCAGTATGGTGCATATCGTAGACGTACTACGCTCGCACTGCCTCGCCAATTCCATCACACGCACACCTCGCTCATGTTTTTCTATTATTTTGCGCTTTAAGTCAATGGACATCATCCGCTTCTTCTTCTCAGGACTTACTTTTTTCAGACCGATGGTTTGGAAAAAAAATTGGCAAAATAACTGCACAAAAAGCACAAATCGCGAGGACAAAACACAAAAGAGATGCTTCCACGCTCAGACGCGGGATGCTGGCCAGATTCGCTCGCCACACCCACCAGCGGCGGTGCACCTGAAGCTCGCTCCTCGTATCTCAAATTTTTCCGCAAATCAATACAAAAAATCGACGGAACGACGGCTCATAACTCGGAAAAGCCGTATGTTATTGCGCTCGTAACTCAAGGTACCACTGTATTGGAAAGTCTTGGTGTCACACCCTACTCAGCTAATGAACTCCAAACACCAGCAAAGGTTTCCTGAGCCTTGAAATGGTCTCTCAGCCTGGGTCAGTAGGCTACACAATCATAGATCACACAATAATCACACAATCACTGCCAACTTGACAGATGTCCAGAAGACAGTCATTGACCCTGTCCACAAGGAGGGTAAGCCACAAAAGGTCACTGCTAAAGACGCTGCTTGTTCACAGAGTGCTGTATCCAAGCATATTCATAGAAAGTTGAGTGGAAGGAAAAAGTGTGGTAGGAAAAGGTGCACCGGCAAAAGGGATAACCGCAGCCTTGAGAGGATTGTCAAGCAAAATCCATCCAAGAATTTGGGGGAGCTTCACAAGAAGTGGACTGAGGCTGGAGTCAGCGCATCAAGAGCCACCACGCACAGACGACTCCTAGGCACGGGCTACAAATGTGGCATTCCTTGTGTCAAGCCACTCCTGAACCAGAGACAACGTCAGGAGCGTCTTACCTGGACTGTGGAGAAAATGAACTGGACTGTTGCTCAGTGGTCCAAAGTCCTCTTTTCAGATTAAAGTCAATTTTGCATGTCATTTGGAAATCAAGGTCCCAGAGTCTGGAGGAAAAGTGAAGAGGCACAGAATCCACATTGCTTGAAGTCCAGTGTGGAGTTTCCACAGTCAGTGATGATTTGGGCTGCCGTGTCATCGGCTGGTGTTGGTCAACTGTGTTTTCTGAATACCACAGTCAACACAGCCATCTACCAGGACATTTTAGAGCACTTCATGCTTCCTTCTGCTGACAAGCTTTATGGAGACGCTGATTTCATGTTCCAGCAGGGCTTGGCACCTGCCAACACTGCCAAAGGTACCAAAAGCTGGTTCAATGACCATGGTGTTACTGTGCTTGATTGACCAGCAAACTCGCCTGATCTGAACCCCATAGAGAATCTATGGGGTATGGGGTCAAGAGGAAGATGAGAGACACCAGACCCAACAATGCAGATGACCTGAAGGCTTCTATCAAAGCAACCTGGGCTTCCATTACACCTGAGCAGTGCCACAGGCTGATCGCCTCCATGCCACGCCGCATTGATGCAGTAATTCATGCAAAAGGAGCCACAACCAAGTATTGAGTGCATAGAAATGAACATACTTTTCAGAAGCCTGACATTTCTGTTTAAAATATCCTTTTTGATTGATCTTATGTAATATTCTTATTTTCTGAGACACTGATTTTGGGGTTTTCATTATCTATAGCTACAATCATCAAAGTTTCAAGAAATAAAGGCTTGAAATATTTCACTCTGTGTAATGAATGTATATAAGATATGGGTTTCACTTTGTGAAATAAGTGACAAAAAATATTGAACTTTTTCATGATATTCAAATTTTATGAGGGGTGTGGGTGTGTGTGTGTGTGTGTGTGTGTGTGTGTGTGTGAGAGAGAGAAAGAGACAGTAAAACACACTCCCTATCACTTCTCAATGGTACCATCATTTACCACGTTATTTTCTTATGTTGTGTAGCATGTGTGTGTGTACTGTATGTGTCAGTGAGCAAGTATATGTTGTCCTACAACATGTGAGATTTTACATATTCCGTATATTTTTGTATATATATTTTTTTTTTTCCTAAGACTATTGTCTGTACAACAATGCACCCATTCATACCAAGAAATGAAGAATGTTTGCGGCCAGTTAAAGCGATTCAGATTCTTCTGATTGTGATGTGACCCAGGTGCATACTGGAAGACAACCACACCCGGTGTGGGAGACGCTGTGCATTTGGTCGTTGTTTGGAAAGTCGCCACACTGAGATTCCTGGCGTCTCCGGGAACGGGATGGCGGGTGATCACTGTCGCTGAGGAGGGGCACGTGCTTCTTCTCAGATACGTTTACCTCTCCTGAACACTCAACAACAAACTCTTCAAACCAGTGGTGGCCAACCTGCATAGGCCCGTAGACCCCTCCGAGGTAGGGAGAGAGACGATGAAGAAATTAAGATTTATTCAAAGTGAATTAATAAAAAAATATTTTTATTCTTTAAATTAAAAAACAAAATAAAATAAATGTAGCCTTAAATTAACAACATACATATTTTTTTAAATCATTAGAATATTTCTTTAATAGATATTTTTATATATTTTAACGTATTAATCAAATGTAAAGTCTCTTGTCGGTTTCCGGGCGCAGAGATGGACCAGGAGGCAGGTTGAACAAAAAGCCAGTCGTGGCTGGGTGTTTATTTTACAATGAATAGAATTGGCCTTTTCAGACCGACTGCACTTGCAGGCCCATGCTGCAACGTTGCCACGCTCGGGACTGGAGCCCAGCCTCGCTGGACAGAGAGAGAGAGAGAGAGAGAGAGAGAGAGAGAGAGATATGCTCTGCTAATTACCTCTATCTCCTGCAGATGCGTCCTCTTTCGGTTGCCAGTGTTGGCTCTCCCCACCTGCAGATGCCGCCAAAACCACTTCCCACTGACAGTTATTTATATATTTTTTCTTTTATCGGGTTGGTCAAATAGTTAAATGTAATTTTTTTGGCCCAAAGTACTAATCCGTAGGCGTTCAACGACTCAATTGCAGCTTGTTCTTTCACACCGTGCGACCCACAGCGTGATACAAAGACCACACATTCAGCTGACAGTTAACACTCGGTAGGCTGCCACTTCTATAAACTGTTCATTGTCCTCCCAAACTGTGGCCCCCACCACCCATCCTTCCATTTTTGTAACCTAGCCAGGCGACTTCCAGGGAAGCCCGGCACGGAGACCAAAATGGACCCAAATCAAAGCCGGGTCCGAGGTCTCCCCGGCCACCGATTTACCCACCAGCGGTTCACCATCTGTGGTAATAGATTTGCGGTGACACACAAAGTTTAGGTTTGGAGCTTGTCCCCGTCAGCCAGCACTTAGATGACAGATCTGTGTTTGTGCGACATCTAAGTTTCACAAAGGCGTTTCACAAGGATTTATAAACCATTTCCCCAGTGTTTCTCAGGAAGGCTGCAGCTCATTCTCATTCACAGTGAGCAGGTGGCGTCTGGCGGTCAAAGAGATATCACATTGTTGTGATTATTTACAGCAATGATGTATGTACAGTATATGTATATATGGCTATAAACACAGCCTCTTCATATGGGCTCAACCTAATATTTTACTTTAAACTAGTTTATGGCGACAATCATTTGTCTGAAAGTGTCAGCCAACCAAGTTTGTGGATTATTTTATCGTCATTCACGTAACGCCAAGAGTTTCTACGCATCTCCGTCTGGATATATCTTGTATGCAAGTGTGCAGTATTTGTGCAATATGTTCACGTCTGCATCATGTTCACACTACAATCACCTGCAGAGAGAGAGTGACAAATACCATATCTTGTAACAGATAAAGAAACTACATCAAGAGTAAAATAAATAAACTAAAATGACCCTATCTTCCTGGTGAATGCCAACATGTTGTGCTATAATACCTTTTAAAATAATAATAATAATAATAATAATAATAATAATAATGATAATAATAATAATAATAATAATAATAACCGTTATTTGAATAGTGCCTTATAATACACAATAGCAACTCAAACTAATTTGCATTAAAAGAAAAGCAAACAAGCAAAATGCATTTCCAAATTACAATCACAAAAACAATTCAAAGAATCAAATACATTCAACACAGGGTAAGAATAAACTAATGAAAGCACATGTACAAAACTGCATGAAAAGAAAAAGATCAACCAAGCAAAATGCATTTCATAAAAAAAAAAAAAAGAGGTAAATATTATAGTCATTTTCGGCTTTGGCGGAGTGTAAAAGTTAGGGTGCCGCTGAATGGAAGAGTGAAGCGGCGAACACGAGAAGGGATTCGGGGCGAGCGATGCGGGGATCAATGAGTATATGCCTGTTGTTCTGTGTGCTAATTGACTTAATGTTTATGAGCCATTAGACTGTTAGGTTCCGTTGGCGAAGGGGCAATTAGCTTATCAGTGTGGAGCATGCACACACACACACACACACACACACACACACACACACACACACAGGAGACACACACACACACACACACAAATAGATGCGCTCTCATACGCAGACATAAACACCCCGAGATACTTGACAGCTTGATCAATGGACCATAATGACTCAGTCCAGCCCCCTCTCAAGGCAGCACAGGTTGGGTGAGAATACAATAAGCCTTGATCATGATCTCGCTCTCTCTCTCGCTCTATCCCTCTCACTCTCTCTCCTTCTCTTTCTTTCTCTCACCTACACCCGATATGGAATAAAAGACGCATCAATCATAATCATAGCCACCTTTAAAGACAATAGAGCTGAGAGCGGAGGGAAAATGGCATATCCCAAATTACTGTCGCAGTGCTGTTTACACCCAATAATTAAATTAAAACACACAAGTGCGACACAGGCAAACACACGCACACGCACACGCACACACACACACACATATGCACACACACCATGGATGACAGGGACGCTCTGCAGAGATTTGGGCGTGATGGACTCTCTTCTGTCTCTCGGCTCTTTGTGTCTTCTCTCCCTCCCCTCCCTCTTCTTCTTTTTCACCTTTTCTTCTTCTTTCTCTCTTCCTCCCGTCCACCCCTCTCCTGTCTTTTAAACTCCTCCACACACACACACACACACACACACACAGACACAGACACACACACACACACACACACACACACACACATACAGACAAACACACACAACCACACACCGGATATATATTTACCATGAATTTTGTTTTCCCATGGATTGCCCCCCTCCCGCTGGACAGTTGAAGTGATCTATTGATCGGGTGGATCCTAGTGACCCAGCACCAAGCGGAACAGCCCCAAATGTCCCTGGAGTGTAGCATATCCGAATGTACACACACGTGCGCGCACACTCAAACACGCACGCACGTACACACAGTCTCGCTCTCTTACAAGCACACACACACACACACACACACACGCATGCAGTCCCATCGAATAAAATGAGTCATCAAAGAACCTTAGAAATGCATTCAGTTTTCTGTAGAGTGTCTCAATAAATCAGTGCCATTGACACTGACTGTGAGTGCGTGTGCGCTTGTGTGTGTGCTTGCGCATGTGCGTGTGTGTGCGGGCGTGCACGTATGCGTGGGCATGCAGGAATACGGTGTGTGTTTGCACTTGACGGTGTATGAGCGAGTGCGGGCGCGTGTTTTTGCGTTTTTGTGTCTGCGCAAGTGCGTGTGCCTGTGAGCGTGCGCGTGCGTGCGCGTGCGTGTGTGTGTGTGTGTGTGTGTGTCGGCGTTGAGACGCTCACACAGAGTGGGTCTTTATTCTTTGGCCTTTGGGAGCTCGGGCTACAGTCTGCATTGATTGCTGGGAGGAAGTCAGCGCCTGTAAGTGGAAGGTTTCTATTGGATTTATTTACCTCTTTTTCCCCCCTCTCTTTCATCCTGCGCTCTCTGCGGCCTCTGCTTTATCTCATATCTCTCTTTACCTCTGTCCCCCCCCCCCCCCCCCCCCCACCCCCCGCAATTCTTCTTTCCACCCCCATCCCCACTGACTTTTTCTAAATCGTACTGCGCCGGAGCCATTAGGCCTCGCCGCGCCGCCGTGTCCGCTGCTGTACAAACACACAGAAGCACCTGCAGCGCGGCCAGAACGGCACCACCTAGCGCTCCAGACGAGGAAACGCTGCGTTGCGTCACATTCATCCTCACAGGGGGAAATGGAGTTGGGATGGCAGACACCAGTACAGTAACAACAATGCAAAGAGAGTATTAGATAGATAGATAGATAGATAGATAGATAGGGGGAACCTGCAGTGTCCCAGCAGCTCACACTAGAAATAGGAAATAATAATAATAATAATAATAATAATAAACTAACTTACTTCTGGACCAATCAACATGCACTTACGTCACTTACGTCACAGTAACAACAGTGCAAAGAGAGTATTAGATAGATAGATGGATGGATGGATGGATGGATAGATAGATAGATAGATAGATAGATAGATAGATAGATAGATAGATAGGGGGAACCTGCAGTGTCCCAGCAGCTCACACTAGGAATATGATAATAATAATAATAATAATAATAATAATAATAATAATGATAATAATTAACTAACTTTGGTGTGGACCAATCAATGTGAACTTACTCACTCACTTACGTCACTGCATGGTGCTCTTCAGCCGTTGCATTAAAATATCCTTGAAGAACGGTGTTTTAAGAATCACGATTGTTCCTGAATGACCAAGTGCGGACACAAAAGAAAATGTCGGTTCCTCCAATGGTTCTTGGAACGTCCTGCTGTGCGAAAATGGCTTCTTTTAACGATTAAAGTTTCTGGGGTTTTGTAAAATTGAGCACGAGTTACAGTTTCCCTAGTTTCCTTTAAACGCAGCCCCGCATAAGCTGTCCGTCTAGGTGTCGCACTCGCGAGTGGCTGGAGGGCAATGATTTCCGAAAGACTAAGTTTGGACTTATATAACTTTGGATGATGATGTCACAAAGCGGTCCACTCCGAAAACGAATGACATTATTTGTGTTTGATTACGACAGTTTTTCGCTAATTTCTGCTCCAAATGTAGATCGATATTGATCAAACTCGAACGACACGTCTGAAACATCCCAGACACCGTGTCTGTGCATACTGCCGTTGTCATGTTTCAGATACTTTTAGCCTGAAAAATAGAGAGATTAAAAAAATAAAAACTATTAACAAGTAATAATAATAATAAATATAGCTGCAGGCAGCAATACAGTTTAGTCATGTTGGGTGTGTTTTACTCATATTAATAATGATAACAAAGTAATAAGAATTAAGATAGGAAAAATGTTATATGCAATAAACCTGCCAATATACAATGAAGATAAAAATGAACTATAAAATATAAAAGTTGTAAATAATACAATAAAAACTAAAAACCTGAAATAAATAAATGATCAATAAACAATGCTATATACCTAATGATGAACAATAAACAATAGACGTCAAAAAATGACGACAAAAAGTGCTAAAGTGGCCAATAGACAATAGACGTCTAAAAATCTACAAAAAAACCCCAACAAATAAACATAAAAAATAAATAACTATCTAAACTCAAAAATAGCAATATACAACAAGAGAGAAAGCCTTTAAAAATACAATAACCTAACAATGAACAATAAACATTAGAAACAAACCGACCGAGAAAGAACAATGAACCGGAAAAGTAACAGCTGTCCTGGGTGCTGGGAACAGCAGGTGTCTTCCAGGGGCTATTCTTTCCTTTCCTACACCCACCCACCCAACCAACCAACCCCACCCGCACCCACCCACACATACGCCCTCCCCAGCCTCCCCTCGGCCCCTTCATCTCTTCAAGAGCTCCAGTTGGCAGCCTGCAGTAGGATAATTGAGAGTCGTATGGATCACATGGGGGACATTGATTCACCTCCTCCTCTTATCTCCCCTACCTCAACACCTCATCCCCCCATCCTCATCCCCCGTTCTCTCCTCCGCCTCGTCTTGTGTTTAACAAATCCCTCTGGATCTTCATCGTCTTCAGAGACTGTATCTGTCTATCTGTCTATCTATCTATCTATCTATCTATCTATCTATCTATCTATCTATCTGTCTGTCTGTCTGTCTGTCTGTCTGTCTGTCTGTCTGTCTGTCTGTCTGTCTGTCTCCAACAAACAGACTGATAGCTTGCCGTCACCAGCACATTTATTACTTGAGTACATTTAATTACAAGTACTATGAGACACTTTTACTTGAGTTTAATGTTTCCATTTCGATATTCAAGGACTTTTACTTTTATGAGAGAACTATTTTCTTGTGGAATTATACTTTTCCACCACTGCCAACTAATGAAATAAACATAAGGTTGAATATATATAATATAATACACAAACAAAATAACAAAAACAGAATAGCAATCTGTCAAAATACAATAAGTAAAATGACCCTGAAATACTGACTGTGTGTGTGTGTGTGTGTGTGTGCGCGTGTGTGTTATCAGGGCAGGTGAGTTTGCACATTGATATGCCTCTCGCCCACCGTCCCTCCCCCTTTTCCATCGCTTCGGCCTTGACTCCTTCCTTTGCCCATAGACTTCCCACCCTGCAGCTGTGAGCGTGCACGTGGCAGGGCGTGGTGCAACGTGCACGCCACAGTGAGCACTGTGTGACGATAACAATGTTGATATGTCGTGCTGCATTTTCGGAGTTGTGTCGGAACAGATACGATTTTTAGGGGAAAAACAACTATTGTTTGTTTTCAATATTTCTGTCACTGTCTTTATGAATCTCTGTCAAATTTATTATCATATTATATAATATTCTACATATATATTTATATATTTCTCATTATAAGGGATGCATGTACCATCAAATATTTGCAAAAAAAACCTCAAAAACAAATAACAAAGATAAGAATCAATTATGGCAGATAACAAGGTACATAATATACCTAATGTCAGGTTTAAGAAAAACAAACACATAGAAAACAAAAAACACATTTGCTAAAGAGATTAAATAAAATGAATGATTGAGAAAATGCCAATGAGTCTAATATTTTATCATTTGTGATGAACCCCCTTTCTTAAATAGTCATCTATTGAAAATGAGACGAAGGGTCTCATTTTCCATTCATCCAACCAAGACAAATTGATGCAAATCCAAATAAAAAATCCAAATTTAAATCATTTGGGTAAAAGGCTAGACTGAAAAGATAAAAGTGGTAAATACCAAGAAATTAACCTTGAGGTGAATGTACAGTTCCTTGTGGAGTCCATCTCCACATCCTTCTTTTGTTTAAAAATCTCCTCAAAGAATCAGAGGTCACACTTTAAAGGAAGATTCCACCCCGAGCTTTTCCTATTTTTTTTTCCAGCAGCGCCTGCACAAATAAGGAACCGCCGTGCGCACCACGTCTGGCGGCAGCCCCCTGCATTTCAGCATTTCGCTTCACACCAAATAAGTAGAACGCGCTCGGTGTAGACAATGTTGTTTCACTCAAGGGAAACAAAACGAGATCGATCCACCCGGCGCGAGGAGCGCCGCGCAAAGCCCCCTCATCGCAATCACGTCGCGACGGGGATCCCTCTCGTGCTCCCGCACGCTTTACATTTTAACCCGCGGTGAATCAGGGGGATTTCGCCCTTCGGGGTTTCCGCGCGAGTCTCCACGGCGGGCGTCGGCCTCCCTGTGTGAACTGCCGACGAGTGTTTTTTTGTTTTGAGGAATACGTTTTTCTCAACAATATAGTTTTTCGGTTTTTTTTAAGTCCTGATGTGAACTCCTCCAAATAAACGGATTGGAATCCATACCGATCCTATTTGCCATTCAGGGGTGAAAAGAGGACCGCACATAAGTAAAGTAGGAGTTGTGATGAAGACAAAGACTAAGGTGAAAGTATATCATCGGTTCAGTGGCGTCATAC
>NC_137198.1:8905796-8915796 GCF_960531495.2 Zeus faber
GATTCCAGAGTAATAATTACAGCAGAACTCCGTCCATTGTGTGTCTTAGGAGGACGAATCCCGCCACAGCCAATTTCAGTTCATCCTTATTGAAGCCATTGTCAGCATTCTGGCAGGAAAGGGGGGTGGGGGGGGGGGGGGGGGGGGCACAAGAAGAAGTGCTTGGGGAGAGGCAGGGTTGAGAAAGAGAGCGAGTGAGAGGGAGGGAGAGAGAGAGAGAGAGAGGGTGTGCAAAGGGGATAGAAAAGCATGATGCATGAAAGGATGAGTGCTTCTAGTGGTTTTTCAGCCAGTTAAAATTTCAGACTTACCATCAAACTATGCAGATGTGTGTGTGTGTGTGTGTGTGTGTGTGTGTGTGTGTGTGTGTGTGTGTGTGTGTGTGTGTGTGTGTGTGTGCGTGTGTGCGTGTGTGTGTGTGCGCGCGCGCGAGTGTGTGCGTGTGACTCTGTGTGGGTCCAAAGGTTGTGGTCGATACGTGCGCCGCTGTTAACGCTGCTGCGGGAGACAAGCTTTCAGTGTGTGTGTGTGTGTGTGTGTGTGGCTTGCGTGCGTGCGTGCGTGCGTGCGTGCGTGTGTGTGTGTCTTCTTTACTGTGGTCTATACATGCATATATCTTTCTCAGTGCAGTATCTACTATTTGTGTGTGTGTGTGTGTGTGTGTGTGTGTGTGTGTGTGTGAGAGAGATAGATAGTTCAAATGTTTGTCTTCTTTACAGTGGTCTATACATGCATATATCTTTCTCAGTGCAGTATCTACTATTTATGTGTGTGTGTGTGCGCGCGTGTGTGCGTGTGACTCTGTGTGGGTCCAAAGGTTGTGGTCGATACGTGCGCCGCGGTTCACGCTGCTGCGGGAGACAAGCTTTCAGATGGCGGGGCCTCGTCTCGCTCAGCGCGGCTTCCTCCGGCGGTATTAAAAGCCCGTCGCTCATTTTCATATATACGACCTCCTGTTTCTCCTGCCGCCGCACCTCCGCCACAATTCCATCACAGGGAGAAAGTGCCGAGACCTATCTCGCCGTTGTCAACACCGTCGAAATGTCCCTCTGAGGCAATTTTTTCCACAGCGGTGGAACGCTTTTCAGCCTTCCTTTTCTTTTCTTTCCTTTTCTTTCCTTTTCTTTCCTTTTCTTTTCTTTTTTTTATCGGGTGCACCTCCAGAGGAGGAGCAGTCAGGCCCCCACAACCGCCTTGGGATTCTGTCGTAACCGCCTTCTTTGTTCTCGATACAGATGAAGACTAAATTTACAACATCACATCCCAAATAGCGTGCCCCTGGACACGGGATGAAAAGAACATTCTGCTTTTTTTTTCTTTTTGCGATGCGGCAATGTTTTTCGGTTGTCGATTTAGCTGCAGGATTCTCTATTAGATCTTTCAAACGAGAGCGGGGCGACTGGCCTCCCCCGTGGCCTCCTGTTAAAAGATGTAAATAAATAAAGTTGCGACTTTTTTTTCAGAAGTGATCTGCTTAAAAAGGAGAGTTTTTTTCATCCTGAACTTGGAGGCCGATGACTGGAAATTATATCAATTATTGTATTTTTTTCGTTCGAGAGCCGTTCCTCCTGTCTGGGGGAATCAAGCTGTTGAAAAAGCTCACTCTGTGAAGGACAAACAAACATCTTATTAACTCTCCAGGCGACTCGAACGAGCAGTGAAGCCTCAAAGTTCAGGAATAAAAAGACAAATAAGGGACAACAGGAAAGATAAATTGGTGTTTTCCAATATCCGACGACATGACAGCAGACGAGTCGGAAGAGTTGACCGTCACAAGATGCAATAAGACGTTTTCATTTCAACATAATAAGATGCTGTGTTACCAACACTTTGAGTTTGTTATGCAGCACAGAGTTCCCCCGTACCCTTTCCCTGCAGATGGTGCTCATGCGGATCCTGATTACGGTTTACATAAAAAGCAGTATGGGATATGATGGGAGTTTTATTAATAACTTTGCTATGATATGTAACCATGACCATATAAACTTGTGTGTGTAACAATATATCTAAATCTATGTAGTCACATATCAGCATACAGTGTTAATTCCCACAGACAGTATGCGCTGTGAACTATCTAAAGAGATAAACTGTGCAAAGGGGGAACAACATCCACTCCTTCGCCCGTCACAGAGTTTGCCTTATCTTGAACACGTACGAATCTGTGACGCCAGACTGACCATGTATTCTCTGACTCCCCAAAATAAACTGTTGATCCCAGAGAGCTGCTCTTAAGCACATCTCTGATCCAACCCTTGTACAACCGACCCTTGTACAAGATAATAAATTCACTTTGAGACCAAGAACTTTTTCCTTCTTCATTGTTTATTAGAAAACAGGGCATTCAGCAAAATCATTTTTCTAACATCCTTGGTTTTCCTCCAGGAAGACCCAAAAGTGCACAGACTAAAAGACCGCCACCTCATTTTTGGTAATAAAAGGGATTTGGAAATAGGGAGGCAAACCCTCACTTGAGGAGAACCGGGTGAGGGAGTCCTGCGCAAACCAACCCAGAGGAAAAGGTGAGGTCTCATATCAGATCATTCTCGCTATAAAACGATTAATTGAAATAGTTAACTAGGCCGTTGTACTGACAAACTAAACTGCCCGCTCATACAGGTCAGGGACCTGAGGAAAATTAACTGAGGTACTGAAGAAGTACCAAAAAAAAATGGACAGCTGGATCACAGTCATTTCCAAGGATATGAACCATTCTGATATACAGCCCCTGATACTGAGGTACAGTTTACATGAATTATGTCTTAAAGATCTTTTTTGTTTTACTATTATTTTATTTTATTTTAATTAAATATTTTATTGTATTATTTAAAGGTTCATGTAACATGTGCGTTACATTAATGTAGTAGAGTTAAACTTATAAATATTTCCATTAGAATTTAATGGAGCAAAGAGAGACAGTCTCAGAAACCAAATATACTTAAGTAAGTCAAGCTACTTGAAAAATGTACTTAGGTACAGTAATGAAGTATTTGTACTTTAGAACTTTTCACCATTTAATCATATATATTACATTACATATTACATACATAATACAAAACAAATGGTGCAGGGCGTCTTCCTGAGGAGTGCCAGCATGTTCAAGTATTTTGTTTTTCAGTTGTATAAGGCGCTGTGATATGTTGAACAACAATTTATGCATATCTGCGCTTGCACATGTGTCTGTGTGTGTGTGGTGCAGGTTAGTACACGCCTGTGTTTGTGTGTGTGTTTGTGTGTGTGTGTGTGTGTGTGTATGTGTGTGTGTCTCTGTGTGTGTGTGTGTGTGTGTGTGTGTGTGTGTGTGTGTGGTGCAGGTTAGTTCACGCCTGTGTTTCTGTGTGTGTGTATGTGTGTGTGTGTGTGTGTGTACATATAAAAACAATGCATCACTGGAAGGAGAAAGGAAGAAATACAAGTGGTGCAGTCAATATAAAAACAAGGGGTGTGTTGAAACATCGTTTTCCCTTTCACCTTGTGTTAGTTCCAATTCCTCAGCTTCTGCTTCCTACGCTCCTTACAATAGCTCCTTCCTGCTGTTATACAACACACACACACACGCGCGCGCACAGACACATACGCACTTATGCACACATGCACACACACACACGCACACGCACACGCACACGCACACACACACACACATGCAACATGACCTTGGAGCCTCAGAAAAGTTGGCACTTAATAATGAGCTGAAAAAGGAAACAAGTATGACAATGTATGTGTACCTGTGAAAGAGAAAGTGAGAGAAAGAGACAGCTCGCTGCCTGGAGCTGGATAGATAGATATATAGATAGATAGATAGACACACAGACAGATAGATAGACACACAGACAGATAGATAGATAGATAGACAGACAGACAGACAGACAGACAGACAGATAGATAGATAGATAGATAGATAGATAGATAGACGGATAGAAAGAGAAATGAATAGATAGAGTATATGAAAGAGAGTATTACAGGGACAGGATAAAGGGAAAATTCCAAAACAGAAGAGTGAATGACATTTCAAAGCCACATCCATGTTTAATGAGGTTCCATCTGAAGGCCAGTGAGGCGCGTGGGTCCGAATGTCCTTTCAGACAGCGCTCCGCAGGTTCCATTTCTCGTCAACAACCAGCGACCACAGCCTACTTTTTCCTCGTAGGGTTGACCACAGCGTGGAGGCGCCACCGCCGCCGCCTGGTTCCCCAGGCAGCAACACACACACACGAGCACACACACACACACACACACGCAAACTTCCGCCCGTTTATTGAAATTCCTTCACCGTGGATCGCGGCATCGAATCCACCGTCAACGCATGGAGCTCCGTCCGACCCGGACTTGAACCGGTGTGGCCAGTCCAACGACCCGGCTGGAGACGGTCTCCTCCGCCGGTCTTGGAGATTAACTTTTCTTCACATCATTGCTGCCGCGTGTGAGCGCGCGGCATGGAAATGGGGCCAAGAGGATGAGAGGATGAGAGGATGAAGGGAGGAGAGGATGAGGGAAGGAGGGGATGAGAGGGAGGCCGCGACACGCGACAAAGGCATTAAGTCACACACTCCAAAGCTGGGGGGAAAATTGCCGGGGCATTGTACGGAGGCCACCTAGGTCTCCGAGCCGCCGGAAAGCTCCGCCATCAGCCCGTGACCGCGGGGGAGCTATGATTTGTAAGTCGGCAGCCATCGAGGCTGAAAAATGTCTGTTGCCCCAAATCAAACCTCACAGCGCTGTGCCCAGACCCGGAGCAGCGGGATTGTCTTTTCTGGCTGCGCCGCAGCCACAGGGCTGTCAGGCTGTTTGGTAATCAGTGAGCTGTTGCAAAACATAGGAATACTTTGCCAACTGGCCTGTGAACAGGGAGCGGGTGGCGGCGGGAAAAAAAATGGATATGATTTATTATACATGAAGAAAACAGAAATCAGTAATCCCCCTGAAAAACAAAAACAAAACCAAAAACAAAAAAACACAATGCATCTGTGGGACACTGTGTGTGTGTGTGTGTGTGTGTGTGTGTGTGTGTGTGTGTGTGTGTGTGTGTGTGTGTGTGTGGGAAGAGAGGACTCGGTGAAACTCATCTTCAGTCCACGTTTCCGGCATCGGCGGCTTCGACGACGTCCTGGTCCCCTTTTCCCCGCGTTTTAAAAACGCAGCAACTCATCAACTCGCCGTACCAGCTTGACAAGAGAAAAAAACAAAACCAAAAGAAAAGCTCATTCCTGCAGCGGGCCCTTCATGTGAATACCCAAGGAAAATCAGCCGGAAAATGTAAGTGCGTCCCACTTGCACGGAGAGACTTTGCGCGGCTCTAATCCTCTGGACCCAATTAGACTCAGGTGGAGCGCTCGGGTGGAGCACTCTTCCTCGTCACTCTGAGAAGGCGTGCGAGAAAACAATCTTGGACGGCGTATCATCAATTATTCCAAGAGGAAAGGGGAGTGAAATGAGGAGTCTTTATTTTTTTATTTGTTTGTCAGGATTAAAATCTCTCTTTTTTATGTTTAGATACATACACACACACACACACACATCTCATAAAATTTGAATATCATGAAAAAGTTCAATATTTTTTGTCACTCATTTCAGAAAGTGAAACCCATATATTATATAGATTCATTACACATAGAGTGAAATATTTCAAGCCTTTATTTCTTGAAACTTTGATGATTGTAGCTATAGATAATGAAAACCCCAAATTCAGTGTCTCAGAAAATAAGAATATTACATAAGATCAATAAAAAAAGGATATTTTAAAAAGAAATGTCAGGCTTCTGAAAAGTATGTTCATTTCTATGCACTCAATACTTGGTTGTGGCTCCTTTTGCATGAATTACTGCATCAATGCGGTGTGGCATGGAGGCGATCAGCCTGTGGCACTGCTCAGGTGTAATGGAAGCCCAGGTTGCTTTGATAGAAGCCTTCAGGTCATCTGCATTGTTGGGTCTGGTGTCTCTCATTTGCCTCTTGACCCCATACCCCATAGATTCTCTATGGGGTTCAGATCAGGCGAGTTTGCTGGTCAATCAAGCACAGTAACACCGTGGTCATTGAACCAGCTTTTGGTACCTTTGGCAGTGTGGGCAGGTGCCAAGCCCTGCTGGAACATGAAATCAGCGTCTCCATAAAGCTTGTCAGCAGAAGGAAGCATGAAATGCTCTAAAATGTCCTGGTAGATGGCTGTGTTGACTGTGGTATTCAGAAAACACAGTGGACCAACACCAGCCGATGACACGGCAGCCCAAATCATCACTGACTGTGGAAACTTCACACTGGACTTCAAGCAATGTGGATTCTGTGCCTCTTCACTTTTCCTCCAGACTCTGGGACCTTGATTTCCAAATGACTTGCAAAATTGACTTTAATCTGAAAAGAGGACTTTGGACCACTGAGCAACAGTCCAGTTCATTTTCTCCACAGTCCAGGTAAGACGCTCCTGACGTTGTCTCTGGTTCAGGAGTGGCTTGACACAAGGAATGCCACATTTGTAGCCCGTGCCTAGGAGTCGTCTGTGCGTGGTGGCTCTTGATGCGCTGACTCCAGCCTCAGTCCACTTCTTGTGAAGCTCCCCCAAATTCTTGGATGGATTTTGCTTGACAATCCTCTCAAGGCTGCGGTTATCCCTTTTGCCGGTGCACCTTTTCCTACCACACTTTTTCCTTCCACTCAACTGTCGATGAATATGCTTGGATACAGCACTCTGTGAACAAGCAGCTTCTTTAGCAGTGACCTTTTGTGGCTTACCCTCCTTGTGGACAGGGTCAATGACTGTCTTCTGGACATCTGTCAAGCTGGCAGTCTTCCCTATGATTGTGTAGCCTACTGACCCAGGCTGAGAGACCATTTCAAGGCTCAGGAAACCTTTGCTGGTGTTTGGAGTTCATTAGCTGAGTAGGGTGTGACACCAAGACTTTCCAATATTGTACTTTTTCACAATATTCTAATTTTCTGAGACACTGAATTTTGGATTTTCATTATCTATAGCCACAATAATCAAAATTCACTTTTTCATGATATTCAAATTTTATGAGATGTACATATATATATATATATATATCTCAAACGCGACTATCAAACACTGTTTTAATCTCAGGTTCCAATTCTCATTCTCAGAACATTGATTGATAGTTAAACAAAAAATGTTAATTAGTAATCCAATTCCTCTTTAGTTCATAATGCCCTGTCAGCCGCTGCCTCGGAATGAAGATATCACATTAGTAAAATACTGAGCCCTTACTAATATCATTTTCACGAATAACTCCAATTTTAGAAATATCATTCTCTGAATTTTTAATTTTTTTGAGGTCATTGCCATTTATGATGACACAATGATAGTATCTGGAAAGACAGGAAATTAAAGACAGAATCCGATGAGGGACCCAGCAGCTATGTAAAATGTGAAAGTCGGTGTCGTATTTTCCTCTTTTAGCCACAGGGTGAAATCGGTGAATGGGCGACTTTTTCGATGGGAACAAAAGATCCAAAAACAGCAGTAAAATGACGAGAAAATAAACATTAAAATAGATGTAGCGTGAAATGTGTGTGTGCGTCCTGAGTGTTCCACCACCGTCTCAACATAAAATATCTGAATAACTATTGGGAATCAAACGACAGCTCCAAACAATTATTATGAGCGGTGAAGATAAGATGGATAGCACTTTATGTATCCCCGGGGGGGCGACTATGGATGAAATTTGGGAAACGATTGTCACACGGGGCTCAGACAAAGCGGTAAATAAACACCAACTTTAAATAATATCAAAACGTCTCAAAATAATCAAATCAGAAACTATTTAAATCAATGTCAGTCAAAAAATGAAATTCAAATCATAATGTATTGAATTATACACAAAATGGTCTATAAAAAATAATGAATTATCAATTTGAGTAGAGATACCCGATATATACAGTATAACCAACTAAAATATATATCCCTAACCAATTTAATAATCAGTTTAATTGTGTGGCAGATAAAAAGACATGCGTGCGTGCGTGTGTGTGGGGAAAAAAGCTGATGCTTCTGTAAAGATGCACAATCTTTATTTAATTTGAACAAGATCATTGTTGTTAAGCTGGCACCTCCACATGTCTGCTGGATCAATAGTAAACAATAGAACGCCTACAGTAATCCATTCACAGATATCGACGACAGACAGACAGTTGCAAACAAAGGCAGACAGACCTGCGGACGGTGTATCTACTGCAGCCTCCTGCAAAAACAAAAAAAATAATTTGTTTTCACTTGCCTGACTGAGGGCCGGAGGGAGGTTTTTTGTTTAATTCCCAGTTAAATGTAGGCTACGGAGCCCTTTGAGACTGGAACTATGATTAAGAGCGGCTCAGATGAACACAATCCGACGTGACGCGGCACCAGCGCTCACGCACGACGCGGCGCAGCGGCGGAGACGCGGCCAAGGCACGGTCAAATGAGGAGACAACACACAGGGACGGGCTGAGCGACACACACACACACACAGGCACACACGCACACACACACACACGCATACACGCACACACACACACACACACGCTGGGCCTGCAGGACAGAAGAGCTCTGCTGTGCTGCAACTACAACTTGTGATTCACGGAACAATTCTACTTGTTTTTCCGTTTCCTCGCCGCATCCCAAACCCTTTGCTTTCGCTCACTCACTCGTTATTCCCGACAGCCTTCATCCGAAAATAAACCTTTTTCCCGAAAAATGTTTTCCAGACCGTTTCTCTTTCCCTCTGCAGACTGTTTTGTATTGTAATTGTTCGGTTTTGGTCGTGAAAATCAACAATTACAAATGGTCTCATTTCAAAGGATTGTATGGATTGTTTTTATCCCCGTTTTCCACTCAGCCCTCATGTTGGAGGGAGGTTCCGTTCCTGCTTCAGGAGTTCAACGCCGGTAACGTGGGACAAATCCACGATCAAAAGCTTTCGGTGCAAGAACTCACTTTTTCAACTTCGTTTACTACATACACGTTTGAAGAGTCATGAATACGTGGTGTGCATTTCGGGGGATTTGTGCCCCATTGCCTGCATCAAACTCCGGATGGAGGTGGTGGAGCTGTGTGTCCACTGTCCCAGTTTGGAGAAAAGGATGGATAGGGTGGTGCCGCGATAAGATAAGATAAGATAAGATAAACCTTTATTAGTCCCACGACGGGGAGATTCGCACAGTTACAGCAGCAGAAAGTGACAGCAGAAAATAGAGCGCATCAATAAAGAGTCATAGTGACTAAAGTAAGTAATAATCAAGCTTAGCCCTATAAACAATATAAAATATATAGAAAAATATATACCTAAGTAGAAACGGTATAAATAGGATTCAGAGTAATGAAGCGTATTGCACATATTCAGACAAATTGCGCATCAGGGATTGTACTTTTATTTATTTATTTGTTTGTTTTTATGAAAAAAATTGCACTTTGGTTTTTTCCCTAGTGTGTGTGTGTGTGTGTGTGTGTGCACGTGTGTGTGTGTGGTCTACTGGGTGCACTGTTCGTTATACAGTCTGACAGCCACAGGAAGGAAGGACCTGCGATAGCGCTCCTTCCCACACTTTGGGGTGAAGCAGCCTATCGCTGAAGGAGCTCTCCAGTGCCGCCAGAGTCTCATGCATTGTGGTGGGATTCGTTCTCCATCATGGATGACAGCTTAGCCATCATCCTCCTTTCTCCCACCACCTGCACCGGGTCCAGGGGGCCCCCCAGGACAGAGCTGGCCTTCTTGATCAGTTTATCAAGCCTCTTCCTGTCAGCTGTGGTGACGCTGTTGCCCCGGCAGACCACTCCATAAAAGATGGCTGATGCCACCACGGTGTCAAAGAAGGTCCTCAGGAGAGCCCCCTGCACTCCAATGGACCTAAGTCTTCTGAGCAGATAGAGTCCGCTCTGACTGTAGTAGTAATGGTAGTAGTAGTAGTACATTAGTGAGTATAATAAAACACAAACCTTCCTACAGTGGGGGAAATAATTATTTGATCCCACTTTTGTAAGTTTGCCCACTGACAAAGAAATGAACTGTCTATAATT
>NC_137198.1:8920796-8983296 GCF_960531495.2 Zeus faber
AATTACCGCAAAGTGATTGATAATAATAATAATTCTCAGTTATTAGTCAGGCAGTGTAGTCCGCCACGCTTCAATGACTTCAACAGAAAACAAACGGAGCGAGCTGGTGTGTGTGTGGTTTTTTTTGTTTTTGTTTTTAGTTTTTTTTGTTTATAATTTGCAGCATGGTAGAAATGCATAATCAGCGCCGCAGGAGAGTTAACCCTAACCCTAACCCCTATTTAGATGGAGGAGGAGGAGGAGGAGGGGAAGAGCGTTGGGGATGCATCCTCTGCACTGATTGGACGTCTGGGCGTGATCCCCCGCTGTGGTGCGGAGTACATACAATAATACTCAGGGTCCAGCGTGAAATCCCCTGTGCCGATCTTAACGGGACCGCCGCACGGAGAAGGAGCCCGGTCGAGCCGAACCACTGGGAATCTGGGATCCAGGAGGGAATCTCCATTAAACCCGACCGGCTCCGAAAGGCATAGTTGGTCCGCCGGGCTGCAGCAGCCACCGCAGCGGCTGTGCCGGTCGATGTTGAGACGTCCGGGACGGTGCAACTCCTGTTGAGTTGTGGAGCGACAGCCCCTGGTTATTTTCATGGTTAGTGAGTTGGGGAGCAAAGTGTCCTGCCAGCTAAATACACGGGAGAAGATGATGTCACGACACTTCATTAAACTTAATTCTGCTTTGGGCCTCACGACTCGCTGCAAAAGCCGCGGCACGTTCGGCGTGATCGATGCCGGATAAAGGTGAACCAGCCTTCCAGCTAAAGAGACGCCACGGATGTAAAACCGACTTTATTGATTTGTGTTCAAGGCACAAGTCAATATTGTCCACGTCGGACTGCAACCCATGAACGTGCGATCGATCGTTTTCCGCCTTTGGGTCTATTACTGGGAATTTAATTTGAGAGTAATTTGTGATGATACTTTTTTTTTGCTGAAGTTTAACAAAGTAACCAATAAGTGTGTTGATTTAATGCAATTTCAATATATATACTGTATATATATATATATATATATATATATATATATATATATATATATATATATACAGTGGGGCAAAAAAGTATTTAGTCGGCCACCAATTGTGCAAGTTCTCCCACTTAAAAAGATGAGAGAGGCCTGTTATTTTCATCATAGGTACACCTAAACTATGAGAGACAAAATGAGAAAAAAAAAATCCAGAAAATCACATTGTCTGATTTTTAAAGAATTTATTTGCAAATTATGGTGGAAAATAAGTATTTGGTCAATAACAAAAGTTCATCTCACTACTTTGTTATATACCCTTTGTTTGCAATGACAGAGGTCAAACGTTTTCTGTAAGTCTTCACAAGGTTTTCACACACTGTTGCTGGTATTTTGGCCCATTCCTCCATGCAGATCTCCTGTAGAGCAGTGATGTTTTGGGGCTGTTGCTGCGCAACACGGACTTTCAACTCCCTCCAAAGATTTTCTATGGGGTTGAGATCTGGAGACTGACTAGGCCACTCCAGGACCTTGAAATGCTTCTTATGAAGCCACTCCTTCGTTGCCCGGGCGGTGTGCTTGGGATCATTGTCATGCTGAAAGACCCAGCCACGTTTCATTTCATTACATTGCATTGCCTTTAGCAGACGCTTTTATCCAAAGCGACTTACAATTATTCAAACACCGACGGACGCAGCTATCAGGAGCAATTAGGGGTTAAGTGTCTTGCTCAAGGACACTACAGCATGCTAGCAGGAGGAGCCTGGGATCCAACCAGCAACCTTTAGATTACTAGACGACCAGCTCTACCTCCTGAGCTACCGTCCCCGCGTTTCATCTTCAATGCCTTTGCTGATCGAAGGAGGTTTTCACTCAAAATCTCACGATACATTGCCCCATTCATTCTTTTCTTTACACGGATCAGTCGTCCTGGTCCCCTTGCAGAAAAACAGCCCCAAAGCATGACGTTTCCACCCCCATGCTTCACAGTAGGTATGGTGTTCTTTGGATGCAACTCAGCTTTCTTTCTCCTCCAAACACGACAAGTTGAGTTTTTACCAAAAAGTTCTATTTTGGTTTCATCTGACCATATGACATTCTCCCAATCCTCTTCTGGATCATCCAAATGCTCTCTAGCAAACTTCAGACGGGCCTGGACATGTACTGGCTTAAGCAGGGGGACACGTCTGGCACTGCAGGGTTTGAGTCCCTGGCGGCGTAGTGTGTTACGGATGGTAGCCTTTGTTACTTTGGTCCCAGCTCTCTGCAGGTCATTCACTAGGTCCCCCCGTGTGGTTCTGGGATGTTTGCTCACCGTTCTTGTGATCATTTTGACCCCACGGGGTGAGATCTTGCGTGGAGCCCCAGATCGAGGGAGATTATCAGTGGTCTTGTATGTCTTCCATTTTCTAATAATTGCTCCCACAGTTGATTTCTTCACAACAAGCTGCTTACCTATTGCAGATTCAGTCTTCCCAGCCTGGTGCAGGTCTACAATTTTGTTTCTGGTGTCCTTTGACAGCTCTTTGGTCTTGGCCATAGTGGAGTTTGGAGTGTGACTGTTTGAGGTTGTGGACAGGTGTCTTTTATACTGATAACGAGTTCAAACAGGTTCCATTAATACAGGTAACGAGTGGAGGACATAGGAGCCTCTTAAAGAAAAAGTTACAGGTCTGTGAAAGCCAGAAATCTTGCTTGTTTGTAGGTGACCAAATACTTATTTTACCGATTAATTTTACCAATTAATTCATTAAAAATCCTACAATGTGATTTCCTGGATTCTTTCCCTCCATTCTGTCTCTCATAGTCGAAGTGTACCTATGATGAAAATTACAGGCCTCTCTCATCTTTTTAAGTGGGAGAACTTGCACAATTGGTGGCTGACTAAATACTTTTTTGCCCCACTGTTCATATATTTACGACTGTAGAAGTGTAGACGACTGAAGCATACAGATGAATTTGTAATTTTTTTGTCAATTTTGTCAATTTTATATAAAAATACAATTTTTATATAAAAATTTGATATTAATATTACTATATAATATAGAAATACAGTAAAAAAATAATTGAATATACAGTACATATATATATATAAATAGAACAAATACAATTTGGCTTACACGCCATTCCTGTGTGGATTTGAAATAAAATAAAATAAAATATTTTTTGTATTCCTTACGACCATGTGAAATTAAACAGTGTTATTTTGGTTCATTTAACCTTTCAGGGGGAGCTAATTTCTTGGGTGTCCAGGAGCGCGATAAGGAGCAGAGACAGTGATAATAAAGTCCTTGACGACGACAGCGGTGAATACTCTTCCCAGGGACGGCGAGCCAACAATGGAGGTCAACAATCCGTGGAGCCCTGCCAAAAAGAGCACGCCGGGAAAATGTAAACGCTGTTCCCAACCCAAAAGTCACCTTATTTTATCTTTCTCTATCAAACTCTTTCCGAAAAGCAGCGTTTTTCTGCGACTTCAGTGTCTCGGGATCGGAGCCAAATAAAATCTCTGCGAAGAAAAAGTTGCACTAAGTGGATTATCATGGGTAATTAAAGAAAATGATAGTCCGACGCAGACCAAAACAAAATCATCTTTCTCTCTTCTCCCCCCCTGCCTCCCTCCTCTCCCTCTCCCTCTCTCTGTCGGAGATGAAGATCAAACGCAGTCCAGCTCCACTCCAGACGTTCATTTTTTTACTGATCCTCCTCCGCGGTGAGTAAATAACTGTCATCACAACAAATGGCAAGTGCCAGAAAAAAGAGAGTGAGAGAGAAAGAGGGTGGGGGGGAGGGTGAGAGAGAGAGTGAGAGAGAGAGAGAGAGAGAGAGAGAGAGAGAGAGATGGGGCGAGAGACACCGGCAGAAACTGTGTGTCATGTCAGTCAAACTTGTAATAACATTCATCACGGCAGAAGGACAGGTATCAGAGGTGCAGCTCAGAGGAGATGGCCAAAGGGGGTGATTTAAATTGTCACCACCGGCAAGAAAACTGGGAAAACACAGAGTGCTGGAGTGTGTGTGTGTGTGTGTGTGTGTGTGTGTGCGCGCGCGCGTGTGTTTGTGTACATGTGTGTGTGCGTGCGCGTGTTTATGCGTGCGTGTGCGTGGTTGTGTGTGTTTGTGTGTGTGGATTTGTGTGCGTATGTGTGCGTGTGTGTGTTTGTGTGTCCGTGCGTGCGTGTGTGTGCATGTGTGTGCGCGTGTTTGTGTACGTGTGTGTGCGTGTGCGTGTTTGTGTGTTGATGCGTGTGTGTGCGTGGTTGTGTGTGTGTGTGTGTGTGTGTGTGTGTGCGCGTGTGTGTACGTGTGTGTGCGCGTGTTTGTGTGTTGATGCGTGTGTCTGTGTGTGGTTGTGTGTGTGTGCGTGTGTGTGTACGTGTGTGCGTGTTTGTGCATGTGTGTGTGTGGTTGTGTGGGTGCATGTGCATGTGTGTGTGTGCGTGTGTTTGTGTGTGCGTGAGTTTGTGTGTGTGCATGTGTGTGCTTGTGCGTGTGTTTGTGTACGTGTGTGTGTGTGTGTGCGTGCGCGTGTTTGTGTGCGTGCACGTGTGTGTGCGTGCATGTGAATGTGTGTGTGTGTGTGCATGTATGTGTGTACATGCTTTGTGGAACATAATGAAGTCCATTACCTGCAAAACAAAAGCCACCTGGATGAAGGGCTTTGGACAGGCTAACGCTGCTTTTACTACACGCTGACATTTAAAATTAAAAGCCCTTCTGGGTTGAAATCCATCGAAAAGAACAACACGTTCAAAGCTGTCGGCTCCGCCGGGCTGTGCGGTTTTATGCTCTTTTAGAAAGTCTGTGCTTGTATTAAACTCAACAATTTGGGTAATGGCCAATGGTACAGTACTTAAAATTGCAAATTCAACGCTGTGAGAGGTTTTTCTTTTTTTCTTATTTCAAAAAGGAGAGGCTGTGTGCATTATTTTCAAGTGATTTTGCCAGTGAGTGGCACCCCCCTCCCACAGAGACACACACACACAAACGCACACGCACGCACACACACACTAACGCACACACACACCGAATGGAGAGTGAATTAAATAAATCTGGCTTTCGACTGTCTGAATGTGACAGCAGTGAGGAAGAGTGAGGAGTCTTTATCCTGGAAACAGAGGATCGAAACAGGAACAACTGAAAAAATACAGAAGGCAAGTGGCCGCGGCAGACCCCTGCGGGAGCGTTTCCAGCTAAACGATATTGTAATGCCCTCCTAATCCTTAAAAAAAAAAACAAAAAAAAAAAAACAGCAATACTTTGCTCCTTAATTTTTTTTAAGCGCATTAATGAATCAGAATCGATGTTGAGTAAATAAAACATCGTCTCAACTCTCAACTATTAAGGGAAGCGATGCGTTCAGACGCCGAAATTTAAATTCAGGGATCGATCCAAAACGCATCGATTTATCCTTATCCGGCTGGGCCGAGGCGAGGTGGGAAGCCTGGAGTATTGAGATACGGCCCCGGGTTTCGACGGGGGACTGGATCACCTTTGGTCCTGGAACCCAAAACACTCCCGACCTTGGCTTGTGTTTGTTGTTGTGGCCCCGACTCACTTTGTTCCAGCGCTGCTAATGATAATGTCACTAGTGATACAGGTAGGTGCAAGATGTGTGTGTGTGTGTGTGTGTGTGTGCGTGTATGTGTGTGTGTGTGTGTGTGTGTGTGTGTGTGTGTGTGTGTGTGTGTGTGTATGTTCTCTGATTTATTGCAGTAACTGTGTGAGTATATGCTGTATGTGTGTGTATGAGTTGTGGAGAAGAAATTGTGACAATACAATAAATGTGTGCCTGTGTGAATGCGTGTGTGTGTGTGTGTATGCGTGTGTGTGTGCGTGACCCCACCGTGTCCCCGCCGGTGCTGGAGCAGGGATAACGCCCCCCGGTGGCAACACTCATTAATCATCTCATTCAAACGCACAGAAATGTGATCCATCCTCCGTTCCCTTCCACCTCTCATCTCCTCTCCTCTCCTCGGATTCCTCCGCTCCTCCTCCCCTCCTCTCCTCCTCACTTCCCCTGCTTTCCATCCCTCTCCCTCTCCGCCTCCCCTCGTCCTCTCCGTCGAGTCTCCTCCCTCCGTCCGCTCCTCCCCTTCTCCTTTGATTCTCCCCTCAACCTCTCCACTTCCTCCTCCTCTCCCTTGATTCTCCTCTCTCCCTCCTATCCCTCCAATCCCCAGAACTACCACAATTCTGTAATGGGGTCACTGCTCCCATTTAACACAGTGAGAGAGAGAGAGAGAGAGAGAGAGAGAGAGAGAGAGTGGGGAAAAATAATAAAAGTGAAGTGAGATTAAATAAGAAGTAACGAATGGGGGAGATGGAGAATGGCAAGTGAGAGGGAGAAAAACACAAAAAAAAGATGGGGGCGGGGGGTGTTGAGGGTGAGAAGGGGGGAGGTAGAGACGGGATCGGAAGGAAATAATTAAAGAAGGAGGTGTTTGAAAAAAGACAGATTAAAAGGAGAGTTGTAGTGTGTGTGTGCGTGCGTACGTGCGTGCGAGCGTGCATGCGTGTGTGTGCGCGTGCGCGTGCTGAGGGGGTAAGTTGTAAGTAGGGACGGGGAAAGAGGAAATAGAGGCATGGAGAGTACGAGTTTTTCTTCCTGATTAGGGTCGGTTGGGAAAAACCAAAACATCGGTTTCGCTGGAAATGTGAAGAGAATCCACGGCTAATTATGTGTTTGTGCGTGCGTGCCTGTGTTTGTGTACGTGTGTGTGTGTGTGTGTGTGTGTGTGTGTGTGTGTGTGTTTGTGTGCGTGCGTGCGTGCGTGCGTGTGTTCGCGTGTGTCTGGTCACTTCCAGAAGTCTGATTCATTCTACCGCTTGGGGACACGTCAACACACATCCATACACAGTCATACAAAACAATGGCGGATGTCGAAAGCATTAACATCCACACACACGCACACACACACACACACACACACACACAACACACACACACACACATTCACACACACACGCACACACAGGGGAATGATACCATGGGACATAGATTGAGCGTTCCTCCCCCCTGCTGCATTATTCTCTTTGGAATGTTGTTTATATTTTCTAAACTACGGAGCACGGCCCCCACCGGCTCCCCATCAGCCCTCGCTAGAGAACACCACTCATCATCGCCCCACCGCCGCTCTCCAGCAAACAGCCTCCGACAGATGTCCCCGCTGATAGACGTAGAAGCTGGAGGCGGCGGAGGCGGGCGGGCTTGGCAGGCGGTGTCACCCTCTCTCAGGCGGCGGGTGCGCGTGCACAGCCCACACGCCCGCTCTGTTCCGTTCCAAGAGTCCAATCCATCGCATCCATTTTCTTAATCCGCTTATTCTTGTCCAGGGTCGCGGCGGGGCTGGAGCCCTCCCATCCCAGCGGCGGGGGGGGGGGGGGGGGGGGGGGGGGGGGTGGCGGGCGGGGAGGGTGGTCGGAGCACCGTGAAAGGGACAGCGGCGGGGCGGCGGGGGGCGCGCGCATTCACACATTCGGACCTGGCACAATGTGAGCGGAGATGCGCAGATTGTTTCTGGGACGGGCCGCGGTCGCACCTGGCGCTGGCGCCCGTCTCAGCGCGTGTCCCTGGCGGCCGAGCGGCTGGGATTCGATTCTGCTCAGCACGCCCGAGACTGGTTTCACCGCCCTCTCCGGCGCGGTCTTTACAGTCCCTATCACAATGATAATAATTTGATTTGACTCCATCCCTTGACAGACAACAGCAACACCTTCATATATATATATACATATATACAGTACATAGTATATCGAGATATCAACTGAAAATTAGGATTGGAGTTCGGGAACAACTCCGCCACCAGCGGGGCGAGCTGACACCTCAAGCTTTTTCCGGATCCGGTATGAAGAACGACGAAAACACATTTTCCTCTGATTCGGAGGTTTTTTTTGTCTGTGTTTTATCGCCGTTCTAATCAGCGATCAATAATCAATTTCTGCTAAAACCGGTGCTACGGCCGCAACTGACCCACCCCCCCGAACGACGGCGAGGGCCGTCCCCGGGCCTGGCTGCGGCGGACTTCCGCTGTCCTCGCGTGCGGGGGCTGTGATATTGAAAAAATGGCGGAACTGGTTCACGCAATTGTTGAATTCGTGAAAAGGAGGAACTCCGGCACTTTTTAATCGGAACCGTATTTTTGGGGCGTCGACCTGCCTGATGTGCGTCGGGATAATTATATTCATCCCGTTTTAGGAGAACGGCTTGGTCGCAATTGCCCCCCTGTACTACATATCAACAGCTTGTTTGCGGCAGACGGTTGAAGACAGTCAATCACTCGGGTTGATTTCCCGCGAGGTCTAAAGTGAAGAGCACCGGAGATCGATCAAACGAACCGGCGTGTCCACCGCGGTGGCCAGCTTCTCATTTGTGGTAACGCTGGCGCGTCACGTTTTTTTTCTTCCCCCGACGCCGTGAAAAAGCAGGTTATGTATGAGTTTGCCCTTTTGCGTTTTCGTTTTTTTTTCGAAGGAGGCCGGTTGTTCCGTCTCCGTCGGGGTGATCTGCTGACTCCAGCCCTCACGCTCCCGCATCGGAGGTGCATAAGCGGTCACACCAGACTATGAGGTTCATGCCTCCCTCACCGGCTCCCGGCGGAGGTGGGGGGTGATCCTCGGATGTGTTTATTTATAGCTGAACAAGTTGTCCAAGACGTGTTCTAATACCGGGTCTTCGGGGGGGGGGGGGGTCACACACACACACACACGCACACACACACGCCACACACACACGCACGCACACGCAGGCTCGCATGCACCCTCATACCGACTACCAATTTGGGGTTTCCTATCAGCATAACCTTGCATATCCACAGAGGTGGAAGGACAGCGAAGTGCTTGGAGGACGACCACGCAGACATGGAGAGCGTGCCAGCCCCAGTGCTAACTGGACCGCAGACGGCGGAGAGACCGTCCGTCTCTCCGCAGCTGTGAGCCGGCAGCGCCACCCGCTGAGTTCAGAACATACAACTTAAAAAAATAAAATAAATAAAAAAATAAATCATCAAACCAGCAGCGAACCGCCCTTCTCCCCCGATCCCACCCAGGGCGCAGGGGTCTGGGCCACGGTTGTCGACTTAGCCCCGCCTGCCAGAGACGTGGTAACTAATTTCTATAAGAATGCGGGGGCAGATTAAGAGCAGTGAGGGTATTATGGATTTGGGGAATTAAGCATAATGGATTTCATGTAGGGCTTTATTTCACAAGTCCCCGTCGGATGGAGAGACATTCGGAGAGCACATCTGATTCATCCTCGTGGCGGAGGACCGGCACGTGCGCGAGCCGCACCGCGTTCCCAGCCGCTTGTTCTCGTGTGCAAAGGAGGAGACACACACACACACACACACACACACACACGCACGTACACACACGTACACACACACTCGCACAGATAGAGGAACTGATAGACTATATAGATGCGGAGCCACACTCAGGCAGACAGACGCTCACATACATAAAAAATACATTTTTTCCATTTGCACACGCACGCAATATCAACCCAGACACACACACACACACGCACACACACACACACGCACACAGTTTTGATCTGGAGTGACACTTCAAGGGAGGAACCTAAAGCCTTTCTTAATTATCTCCACAGCTGCGACTCCACTCCTACTCCCCGCCAGGTAAACATGTTGTTCCCGACATTGGTTCGAGACAAGGAGACTGGCAGAGATTAAGGCGAGGCTTCATCATAAATGAAGTGCAACGCAGACGGTTGCGCGGGGCGTGTGGCCCGCCACCTCTCAATATGTAAACCACCCCCCCTCCCAACCGTCCCCAGCGAGAAGCCGCGGGGGGTATTTGGAAGACACTGGAGGCTGTGCATTAGCACCCACCGGGCGTTCCGGGTCCAAGGTAGAGCGTAATCCTCCAGCGCCGGCTCCCTGACAGAGGAGGAAATGACTCGAAACAGCGGCAGAGACGGGGGACACATTTACAAATGAGAAATTATGATGAGATCGTCTCCGTCTTGTACCTGTTTCTGAGAGTGACTGATACCGTCACGGGGTGTGTTTTTTTTCTTCTTCTCTTCTTCTTCGCGCTATTATCCACAGTCCGCCGGCGGTTATAGGCGTCCCCCCCCCCCCCCCCCCCCCCCTCGCCCCGCTGTCCGTAGGGGGGAGCGCGAGACCGGGCGCGGCGGCGGCGGAACGCCAGGCGCTCCGCGGCGAGGCTTGTGTTGCAGGTGGTAATGTGATGCTTTCAATGTCAGGCGAACCCCTCTCGCTGCCATCTTAGCGTCGCGGCGCCGGCTTACTGTAGAAGCCCCATGACAAGCTAACAGACACACATCAGCTTACTGTAATAGCACCTCGTCCCCGGGCCCAATAATCCACCATTCTGCTCCACAACACTGTAAATAAGCATTATATCAGCACAGTGGAACCCACGGCAGCTTTATTTCCCCACTGTAACTGTGTACTCTTCATATTATGCCGCTTTTTTTCCTTTTCCTCTGCTTTCTTTTTTTTTTTAGCTTTAATTTTCCTTCTGTGTTGATGTGGGTGGTGATTTGTGCCAGAGACGAGACAAGCGATTCAGTCGCACTCCTCGTCGCTCTCGCTCTCTCTCTCTCTCTCTCTCACACACACACACTCTCACACACACACACACACACACGTACACAGAATTATAAAATCTGATCTCTCTCACACACACACACGTGCGCGCATGCACACATTCACATGTACGCAGAATTAGAAAATCTGATCCCTCCCTCTCTCTCTCTCTCTCTCTCTTTACCCCTCTCTTCTTCCCACTCTCCCTACAAGTCTCATTCACTCTTTCTCTTTTTTTCAACCCAGTTTTTTTTTCTCCCCTCATCCACTGCCTCCTTCTCTCAATCTCTCTCTCGCTCACGTTTGACTTTGCGCGTCTCTCCTCTCCTCTCTTTCTCACACACACACCCACACACACACCCACACACACAAACACACTCTCATGTACACACACACACACACACACAGACACACACACACACACAAATTAGCAAGTTCTCCAGCAGCCCTAAGCCTGGAAAACACTGGCTTGCTGATCTTTCCCCCTCTTCTTTCCTTTTCATCTCCTCACATCCTCCCTCAAATCTCTCTCTCCCCCTCACTCTCCCTCCGTGTCCTCTTTATTCCCTCTCTCCCACCTTCTCATTCTCATCCTTCCCACTAGCATCTTGCCTATCTCTCCCTCTATCTCTCTCTCTCTCTCCCTCTCTCCCCCTCTCTCTCTATCTCTTCTCTGTAGGTATTTCCCCCGCTGATGTTGTCCATTGAGAGCCAGTGATTGTCTGTGGGTGAGAGCAGAGAAGAGAGCAGATTACTGCAATGCAGAAGAGAGACCAAACAACACCCCAGTGCTGCAGCACGACGCCACATCCGTGTCCCTTATGTGCGCCGGAATGTAAAAACGTGTGCACATATTTATACAGTTGTTTGTACGTGCACGTGCCTTCCTATTTGTCCGGGGAGTAAGCACGTACGTTTTGCCGACCGCCGCTAATCGGCAAGAAAATTTGGATACAGTCACATGTGCTTGTGTGTGTGTGTGTGTGTGTGTGTGTGTGTGTGTGTGTGTGTGTGTGTGGGTGTGCATGTGCGTGTGCGTGTGCGTGTGTCTGTGTGTGTGAGTGTACGTCCACGTGTATGCGATGACCGCTCCACCACAAACTATTTGTCATGCCCAAACACCAAAGCTTCAGCAGCTATGCACCATGACTTTTAAGTAGAATCTCCTTTCAAAGACTTCAAACCACGGCCAACTGTGCATTTTTAATCTTTCACATATTTATGCAATAATAATGTCTGGTTTCGTGTGTTCGTACACAACCGTGTGTGCACACTTGCTCACACACACACACACACACACACACACGGATGCAAACACGCGGTCAGACACATAATTACAGACACGCACACGCACACACACACACACATACACACACACACACACACACACACACACACACACACACACAGATCAAGCCGTCTAAAGCTGCTCAGCCCAGATCTATAATGCAGAATGACAGTGTTTTAATCAGGCTAATTGTCCGGCTTCTCACCACGTCTCTGCCATCGCTACTTAACCAGTGCCACAGTCGCACTATGGTTTTTTTTCTTCCATTTTTTTTTTTTTTTTTTTTTTTTTTACCGAATAAATGACACCACAGAAGAGGAAGAGCAAGAGGCAATCTAACTCGCTGAGGCCCACAGGCGTTTGAAGTCTAAACACTCTTTCATCCTCGACCCGGGGAAATGAATGATTCTTTTTCACACAGTGACAGGACAGCTCTGACAGGACCCAAACACATGAACCATAGCAAAGCTGTCAGATAGTCAAACACAATGACACACACACGCACACATGCACACACATGCACACACATGCACACACATGCGCACAGACGCACGCATACACAACACACACACACACACACACACACACACACACACACACAGTCAGATGCAAACACGCTCATTGACATGAGCGTGGCTGCACGTGGCTGTTACACCATCTGAAACTCATTAACCTTGAGTCGGCGACACTGGAAAAATGTAGCTAGATGCAAGTTTGCCGGTATGGATGACATGGAGGAAAAACAGTGTGTGATAAGAGGTGACGCCAGAGCGAGAGCGAGAGAGAGAGAGAGAGAGAGCAAGGGAGAGAATGGGACGGAGAGAATGATGGTATAATTAGTCATTTGTGTTCCTTTAACTGGCATTTAGTTTAAACTGGAGCGCTTTGTCTGTAGACACAATGAGGCTGATGCGGCATGCGTGAACTACACAGCTTAGAGGATTAACGCTGGACTGAGGCTGTGGTGCTGCACTCGGTCTTTAAGACACTCTTCCCTCATTCACGCACGCACACACGCACGCACACATGCACACACACACACACACACACACACACACAAGCGCATGTGACTGTGTATCCAAATTTTCTTACACACACACACAGAAACACAGGAATGTCCGCAGCATACACACTCATCTAAACACACAAACACATTCGCACACAATGCAAACCTTGAAAACAACCCCGGCCACATGTATCTATATATATGAAACACAAGGCATCTCTCTCTCTCTCGCTCTCTCTTTCTCTCTCTCTCTTTCACACACACACACACACACACACACACACACACACACACACACACACACACACACACACACACACACACACACACACACAGGCAGAGGGGGATTATCTGTGCAACACAGTCCTGAAGGCAGTGAGTGAGGAGGAGTCTGAAGAACCGCTCTCATCACCAAGGGATGGATAGAGCACAGCGGAAGACGCTGGCTGTCTCAAGTACACACTCCCACACACACACAGGCCCACACACGCACGCGCGCGCACACACACACACACACACACACACGCAAGCACACACACACACACGCGCACACACACACACACACACACACACACACACGCACTGATGAGCTCGTCTTGGTCTTATCTGCTGAGCAGATGATCTGACAGAGCGGCGAGGTGGGAGAATGACAGACGGAGAGACAAACAAAGAAAGAAAGAAAAAGAGAGAGAGAGAGAGAGAGAGAGAGGGAGCAAATAACAACAGAGATGAAGAGCGGGAGAAAAGGAGGAGAGGGTGACAATCTGCAGGTACCACACAGAAGAGGAGGAGGAGGAGTAAAGGAAGAAAGAACACAGAGCGGCCAGGAGGGAACAGAGAAAGAGGGACGGAGAAGAGAGAGAGAGAGAGAGAGAGAGAGAGAGAGAGAGAGAGAGAGAGCGAAAGAGAGAGAGAGAGGGAACAATTCTCCACACGGCCCCGGGGCCACCGGCCTTACATGTCCTTACTTTACAAATAGATTGCATTGATTTCATACCATTAATGTGGACGATTTCACGCTATTAGTGTCCCTCTCCGTTCCCCTGTGCGAGCAGCGCTGCGGGCAGGCTGCGTTGCTCAACTCTCATCTGATCTCTATGCTTCCACCACGCTGGGTGGACGCGCTCACAGCCTTTGCGTACCCCGAGCTGTTCCTTTCATGCACCATTAAGGCGATGGGGAGCAGGAGCGAGTGTGTGTTTATATACATGTAGGGGTCATGCTGCTCCTGTCTGTTTCCTTGTGTGTGTGTGTGTGTGTGTGTGTGTGTGTGTGTGTGTGTGCACGCGCGTGTGTGTGGATGTGTGTGCGTGTGTGTGCGCATGTGTGAGAGGGATGGGTGGGCAGCTGTTCACACACAGTCTGTCAGCGTCATGTTTTATGTAGCACCCTTTATTGTATTTCTTGGGTCGTGGGTAAGAAGGCTGAACCAGATGCAGAATCATCCTATACATTAATATAACATGATCCCTCGCAGGAGAGCTTCAACACGCAAAAACTAAGAATAAATATATTCACAATTGCCTCTAATATTGGTAGGAGATGAAGCATAAAAACCGTACTTCTGCAAAAGATAATAATCAATAATTGAATAGAAGTGTCTTTCATTTTTTTTTAGGGGTGGGGATCGGGGGGACTCTGTTTAATGCTCTTTTTTTTTTTTTTTTCTTTTTTTTTTTTTTTTGTCCTTTGTTGTGTGTGTGGGGTTGGGGGGGCAGGTTTTGTCACTCAAATTTCCTCTGAGAAATATCTTGAAATCAATACAATAACCTCGATGCCTGTTGTCCGATGAAAGAAAGCGTGAGACCGGGTCCCTGCGGCCCCATTAAGTCTGTGAGATTTAGGAAATCCGACGTTGTGTCCTGCGCCGCTCCGTCCCCCCCGCCTCCCGTGGTGGTCTTACCTGTTTCCCCAGACGTCTCACACACGGGGCCGTTACCCAGAACCAGTTCTAAAAATGTCACGGTGCGACCCATGCTTCCAGTTTTGGGCGGGAAAATGTCCTTCGTCTCGCCCTGTGGACAAAAAAAATCAGCTGGATACACGTGATCAAACCAAGGAAAGCGAACGAGATATAAATGAACCGAACTTCGCACCAGCGCGTCGCTCCGATATTCACCTGGATACCATTGTTTTTTTTTTTTGTTTTTTTTGGTCTCGTCCAGGGAATGCATCCAGGTTTCTTTTCGTGAAGTCTCAGGCATCCATCAGCGTTTCCCCCGTCCCTCGGTAGTCAAACCTCTTTGTTTAGATAAATAGATTTGTATTCATAGAAAAATAAGCATTAACCACACTGCTGGCTGTTCGTTGCTAAGGCACTTGACTTGCGTTTCGCTCGTCCCCCTGCATATCCGTCTCCTGCTCTTCCGACCATCCGCCTCGCTCCACGTCTTCCGCCGTTTGTCTTTCCCGCGTTTGATGTTGTTGACTGGGAGTGAGAACTGGTTTGAACGTGAGAAAGAGCTAATATGAGTTCCACATCCCACGACAATGTCTCTCTCTCTCTCTCTCTCTCTCTCTCTCTCGCTCTCTCGCTCGCTCGCTCCCCATCTCACCGTCCCGTTGTCGGAACTGGGAGTGAAATCAAAGGCCCCGTTCTCAGTACTGTACCACAGAGAGGCATCAAGGATGAAAAAAATACTGTAGACGCTGCAGCCGAAAAAGTTTGCCTCCGGGCAGAGATCCCAGATCGGCTAATCCTCACCAAATCCTCACCGAGAAAGCCGACAATTGAAAAAAAAAAAAAGAAAAAAGAAAAAAAATACAAAACTGACCTCAGCTCATTCTCCAGGAATAAACATACTGTTTAGTGCAGTCCCGCACTCCCACGGGCTTCTCTCGCAGCTACGCCAGCCTCTCCACTGTACAGGAGTCATTGTTACTGGATGATTCATTACCGGGTAGGGGGGCGGGAGGGCGGGGGAGGGGAGGGGGGGGGGTGCCGAAGAGGAGACGAGAAAAGGAGGAAAAATGAGGCAGAGGAATGTTAGAACTGGTAGGAGCGATCCAGCACCTCCATGTAGTCCGGTGTGGTTCTCATTCGGGCTCTCGCCTCTCCCGCCGACTCGCTTTGGCTGTGATTGGCACAACCCGCCGCCGAGCCGGCGCTGACCACCAGCGTTTGCTCGGCCCTGCCGTCCTGCTTGGGGTCCTGCGTGTGGGGGTGGGGGTGGGGGTGGGGGTAGCAGGGCGGGGGACGGTTGTACCTGTCTGGCAGGTCTCTGAAGTCAGGGGCGGGCATCCTGAAGAGGCAGTCCACCAGTTCGATCTTAGGGGTCGGTCCCTGGCTGTCGATGACCGTGGGGCAGAGGATCCCGTTTCCGTGGAGGCCGGCGAGCGGTCCCATCGCCCCGGCGACCGTGTTGATGGGCGAGGAGGACACGTCCAGGGTCCACTCCCTCTCCTTCTCCGACACCGAACGGTAGCCCGCCTCGCCCTGTGGCTGCCGCTGCAGCTGCCGCTGTTTGACGGCGGCGTCCTGCTCGTCTTTGTAGCCGGCGGCGGCAGAGGAGGAGCAGGAGGCGTCGGGGCCTTTAGAGCCGGGTTCCGGGGGCAAGATGGTGTCGTACACGTGGTTGTGCTCGGGCGGGGGGAGCGGGGGCGTCTCGGGGAGGTGGTGGTGGTGGTGGTGGTGGTGCGTCTGCTCGGTGAAGATGCTGCACTCCATCTGGATGCCGGCCAGATCCACCTCTCCCTGGCGGCGGAACGGCAGTTTGTCCCTCCTGCGCAGGGCGTAGGCGATGAGCGCCGCCGCCGCAAAGAACGCCGAAACGAAGAGCACCAGCAGGCTGAGCACCAGCACCGACAGGGGGATGGAGTCCTTCCCCGGGGGGATTAGCGGCGCCGGTCCCCCCGAGCCGAGGGGTCCGACAGAGACCCCCTCATCCTGGGGCGCGAAGGTGGCCGTCCGCCCCTCCAGCCCCTCCTGCCCCTCCTGCCCCTCCCGCTGCTGCTCCTGCTCCTCCTGGGGATCCAGGTCAGGACAGAGTATCTCCATGGACAGTGAGCGCAGGTCTATTCCCGTGGTGTCCTCGGGGGAGTGACAGACCACCTCACCCACCACCACCACGGCACTGAGACCCTCCAGCCAGCGCTTCAAAGGAGCCGCTTCACAGTTACACTCCCACGGATTCTGCTGCAAGTCCACCTGGAGAGACATGAGGAATCACTGTCAGACGGCTGCAGGAGGGAACTGATTACTGGTCCGCGTGTTACCCATAAGCAAATGATCCAATATCCTGAGTAATATTTAGGGGTCAATTTCACTTTTCTCATGCTACTATTTAAACAGAAAGGGCGAAATGGAATTACGTGTGTTTTTTTTTGTCTAAAGAAAAGCATTTGCATGATCTCCAAAAATCATTTGTATTGACTGATGCTTCCAATAATGCTATTACGGCTACTATGATTCTCCTATTTGAAATTCATCAGGTGTAGTTATTTAATACTCAAAATGTAATTTGTTCATTGATCCTGATCCGTTGAACTTCCAGGTTGCCGAGATATCGGTCATTTTGACCGCAGAACAGCTTTGCTTTGAAACTGCATTGATTCCATACATTTTCTAATGTGGAAAAGCATGAAAACATAAGAGCAAAAACATTGTTGAGTTATTGTCTTTCAAACAAACGTCAGGCACCTCTGTTCAGGCATTTGTCATCGGCATTCCCTGTTTTCGTGAAAAACAAACCAAAGGGGAACCGTGTCCAAGAGCACGCCTAGAGATGGTACCTTTTCTCTCTGTTTTCTTGAAACAACTCCTTCCATCTCATGCCCACTGTTTACTGGAACATCAATATTTGATGGACAGGGGAGGAAGAGTGGGGATAGGCAGGCACTGCAGGGGAGGCGGGATGATTGATTTATTTTGAACTTGAAGGACATGTTGTAGGAGACAAGAGTTTTTCATAATGCAGCCTCATAGCCAGCCGAAGTGAGCGAGAGAATAACACCCCCAAGATCAGAAGCACGACAATGATCTACCCACGGGGAACATACGTGGGTACAGCTGAGAAACCGAGCATGACAGAAAAGCCATCCCCCAAAAAATAACCGTCCCACCGTCCAAGCAATACCCCTCAACTTGAATCCAAGTCTGGGAATCACTTAAAACAACATTAAAAGCAGAAAACTCACGATAATGCTGTATATCTGTATATCATCAGATCTACTAACTGTTTAACCATTAAAAAAAATATTTCGAAACGCTCCGCAAGGTGCCACGATCAGTGGCCGGTTTTAAAAAAATGTTTTTGATTAAAAACAACAAAATTGGTCGTATTGGATTACTTTCAGGCTAATTTCCCGCACACATCATGCATTGTTGCACCGTGGCTCTTAAAGGGGAGGTTATTCCATTAAAGTTGCCAAAGTGGGAGCAGGTAGGGTGAAATAGAATTACAATTGGTGGGGGTCAGTGTTTTCAGCTGGCGCTGTGCTACATGGGACTAATCACACAACTCACACGGCTCCTGCCCATGTGCACGGGAGCGCTCAGTGCAGATTCTGGGCAGATCTCAGGACATTTTTTTTTTTAACATTTCCCTCACATCCCTTTCCCCCCCCCGCATTCCATTTAATACCAAGCGGCCCCGCATAACCCGCCGTCCCGGGCCAAACACCCACCTTCACCAGTCCGGTGAGGTGCTCCAGCACCCCCTCCGCAGGGAGATGGAGAAAGTGGTTATTCCGGAGGTTGAGGCGGGCGAGATTGACTCCGGAGAACACGCCCGGAGGGAGGCTCCGCAACAGGTTGGCGTTGAGAAACAACAGCTGCAGGGAAGGCATGGAGTCAAAGGCTCCGGGAGCCACCTCGTGGATCTCGTTGTACTCGAAGTAAAGAAACCTATAGGGAAGCGCACAACGTTATTAGGGCGTCATAGATATGTGCATGGTATATGCGTCGCTGCAGAGACGCTGAAGCGGCTCGGGCAAATGATGAGGCACGGTTCTGCTAGAGGAGAATCCTGCTCCGTGTCTGTACTTAGTGATGTCTATCCTATTCCCCAGTTCATTTTCCATGAGCGAGCAGTCCCGGGAATCCCCTATAGCCAAAAATAAAAGGCGGGATGTGCTGCCGCTGCTGCTGAATTTGTAATGTTGTACTAATGTACATCTCCGCCGAGTGTGAAATGGAAAGGCCAAAGATATCGTCCTACACGAGGATAAACCAAAGCTCATTCAGGGGCAATTTACGTAATTTACGTTAAAATGACAATTTGTGACATATGATGATGGAATCTTTAGGGAATATGTTTGAGAGGAGGTGTCAGAGTGCAAGAAATATGATGCAGTAAAGGGATTTCCATAATCAGTGTTCCATATGAAAACATGTACAGTATGACGAAGATATAAATTTGAACATTTTAACATGGGCATTTTAATTGAGGCACTGTGGCTAATTAATTCAGTATGTCTCATAAAACTTATCTCCTGGCCCTATTACAGCATTATATGATAGGGAATGTTCATTTTAGAAATTAATATTAATGTAGAGAACTCATAACAGTGATTTGATAGGCTATGCACTTTCACTTGTGACAGCTGTTTAGTCAAATTCAAATGAGACGGGGTAATGCGCAGCTGACTGCATACAGATACCTCCCCACACTTGCCTTACCGCCAAATGAGGCATACACTGCTTACAAGTAAATAGACTTTGAATTAATTAGGCCATGCAGACTTTTAAACCAATTATTGTAAAAAAAAACAAACAAAACAACAAAAAAACAAAACCCAAATCATTGTTTTACTTCTAAAAGTGTTTTGGATTTACTCCAAAACACGGTTTCAAGGACAAACCCGTCTACCCGACACACCGCTCTGAACAGTTGAGCTGGGTTAAATGCAGTGGACAAGCAACAGTACAGGTAAAGAGAATCACTACACGGAAGCCATTTCATATTGTTTTGCAATCGTAAGAAAGTAGTGGAATTAGGTACAAAAATAAGAATGAATACATTCTCGCTGCGAAAAATGCCCGGGAACAAACCTTTGGTGTAAAAACTAGTATAACCCCCTTATCTGGAACCGAACCTTTAACATCTATCAAAATATGTCATACGCAATACTTGCACTGCACTTTATATCTAGACATCTATACATAAATATCTAGATCACGGATCCTTTTCATGCTGACCTGTGGTTTTCATCAAACACTCCATTGTTTTGATCCATTCGTTTAATGCCTTTGTTTACACCACATATTTGCACAGGTCTGCATACATTATTTGCACAGGATTCACCTTTGCGAGCCCTAACGTCTGACAGCGACACTGCACACCGCTCGGCTTTGAGAACTGCGGCTTTCATAATGGCTCCTTCTGGGGCGGCACATTCCTGGGGCCTTCCAGACATTTCATCGCCTTATCAACACCTCTGCATGCAATAAAATAAATAAATAACCCCACCGGCTTCGATCTCACATTGTCACTCCTATAGCAATTTTCACCTAATTCGCATCAGGCAGCGTGGTTACCCACTGACAGCTAGGGAGATGTGGCTTTGATTTCAATCTAAACCTTGAATTGCTGCAATTAAAGTGTTAATGTATGCAATAAGCCTGTGCTCTCGCCAGAGTGGCATTTTTTTTCTCCCCACACATCCATCAGACACGTGTTTAAACTTCAGAGATGAAAAGGGATATTGGTTTATTGATGTAATGTAATGCAGCAAAATAAATTCTTCAAACATTTTTGGAGTGTCGCAATCTAAAATTGTATCAGGGCTCGACATTAACGGTTGCCTGGTTGCCCCGGCAACCGGGTTTGCCATTACAAACCATCTTGTGCAGTTCGGTGGCCCCATTGTCCACTACTTTTCAGAGGTAGAAAAATATAATTAGCCCGGTATACCTCACCGTCTGTTTAGAAAACTCAAAGTTTAATAATCAAGCATCCAAGCAAAACTTTTTTAACACAGTTTAACAAAGTTCAAACTGCCTGTGCAAAAAAAAGAAGTCTGATATTCTTGATTGCAGTGTTTAACCTTAAAACAAGAGAAACATTTGAAACATATTGACTGTAACCCCTATGTTTCCCTTTCTAGATATCACTCTCTAAATAGTGAAATATTGCATTCTAATTATATAGGATCATTATCACTCAGTTAGTCAAATTCGGCAACCATACTGTCAGTACTGCTCAGGCATGCACTTCTAAAAGTTAGTGTTGGGTCCTACCTGAGGTTCTGGAGTCCCAGGAACATGTCAGGACTGAGCCGCTCCAGGTTGTTCCCATTAAGATGGAGGCTCCTCAGGCTGGGCAGGCTGGAGAAGGCGCCCTCCTCCAGGCAGGAGATGCGGTTGTTGCCCAGGTGGAGCAGGTCGAGGCTGGAGAAGTTCCAGAAGTCTGCACGGTAGATCCTCTGGATCAGGTTCCCGCTCAGGTAGAGCTTGCGGCCGTTGAGCGGCCGCGGTGTGAGCTGCGACACATTGTGGAAGCCGCTCTCCTTGCAGTTGACGGTCAGGCCCAGGTCATTGATGTGCAGGTTGCAGGTGCACCCCAGAGGGCAGATGATGGGGATGGGGGGCCGCGTCTGGTAGCCAGCCACAGGGGGGTTGTGGTTGGGCAGCAGGCTGCGGGGCGTGGGGGGCGTCCTGGAGGGCCGGGGCTGCTTGGTCGGCCTGCGGTGTCTGTCTCTACGCTCAGCAGATGAAGAGGACGTGGAGGAGGTGTGTGTGTTCTGCCGTGAGCCGTGGACCATGGAGGAAGGTTTGGTGGGCCGGGCACGGCCAGGGTGGGAGTTGGGCTTAGAGTTAGGGGGCGCAGGTTGGGGCGGCGACCCTCCCGACGGGCCGCCGCCTTCCACTTGTAACTCTTTGTCCGGAAGGTTGGCGCACAGCTCCTTGCGGGGAATCTCCCGCAGGTCCTTGCCGTGGTGGTGGAAGGGGTACTCGCACGTGACCTCCCCGACCACGGCCGTGTATGGGATCTGTCCCAGCCACTGCTCCAGCTGCACCGCCTCGCAGCCGCAGTTCCAGGGGTTCTCCTCCAGCTGCAGCTCCATTAGAGAGCGGCCCACGTACTCCAAGGTCCCCGCGTATGCCAGGCTCTTTAGGCGGTTTCCACGCAGGTCCAGGTGAGTCAGCGACACAGATCTGGAGCGGAACAAAGAGACAAAGAACAAAACAAAGTCTTTGATGAAAGACCGATGTGATGGAAGGAACACTCAGCAAGGGATGCACTTTGTAATAGTCATTTTAATCTCTGGCGATGTGATTTTTAAGCCCTTTTCTGATGATGACAAAAACCTTGAGATGTAAAACATTGATTTTATTTGCAGTCTTTGTTGAGAAAGAGTGGAATTTGAAATTGCGGTCTGAGGTTTCTATTTTTATTTTTTTTATTTTTTACGGTTTAAAGCGCCTCCGCTACTCAACAGCCTGTATGGTAATCAGATTCTAACCTGAATAGATGAGCAGGCAAGGCGGGTATCAGGTTGTCGTTGAGGATGAGAACTCGCAGCTTATAGAGGAACCTCAGCGCTCCGCTGTCGATGCGCTTGATCACGTTGTAGTCCGCCTGCAGGTGGGGGAGAAAAAACAGCGCATTGTAATCATGTCCATGTATCTCCAGTAATGGCAAAGTAAATGGAACACGGTGGGCTATGGCATTGTCCCATTCATTTTGAAAAGAGAAAAAAAAACACAATGCAAACACACATGCATTCCATTAGTATGCTACACCCACACCACCTGCTAGCTATTAACCATTACTGTCACAATGATTTGCAGAAATCTCTGACAACTGGTCGATAATCCTATCAATTATAGATAGCCGACATGGATTATTTTCTCAGCCCTACCTGGAGGTATTCCAGCGCCTCCAAGCCGGAGAATGTATCGTTTCGGAACACCTCCAGTTTGTTTTCATGGAGGTACAAGCGTTTCAGTTTGGCCAGCCCCTGGAAAGCCCCCACCCGGATGTCCTGGAGTGCATTGTTGCCGAGGTTTATCGCCACCGCGTTGCCAAGGTGCTGAAACCCGTTGCTATAGAGACGCCTCAGAGAGTTTTTCTGGAGGTTGAGTTTGAAGGGGCGGACCCACGACTGTGACACCTGAATGATTAATGGTCGGGCTGATTGGTTATCTTATTAATTACATGGATATGATAATTGAGAAACAGCCATAAGCAACATTAGACACAGGATATTAGCAGAGATGTAGTATATTTATGAGATACATGTCGCCCTCCGACCCCACATAAAAATAGCTTGTGTGGTGTAGTTAAGAGCAGTGTGATCCTGCGTGCGCGGCACAAAACATGAATAGTAACGACGCGTCGGTACCTGGCTGGCATTGGTGAAGCCTCGCCCGTCGCAGTGCACGTGCAGCACGCCTTCTTTGACCTCGCACGTGCACGGCTCGAAGCACGGCTCGTCCACTTCTTCCTCGGAGTTGTCGACCAGAGGGGTGTGCGTGGAGGTGGGGGTGGGAGTCGGGGTGTGCGAGGACCGCGACGCGCACACACACCCCAGGACGGCGGCCAAGGCGACCCACTGCATGCTACCGCTTCTCCCGCTCAGCTCAGCAGCCTGGGGCAGCGGCCCGGCATCCACCCATCACCGCACTGCACGTGCGCACAAAATGGAGACACACACACACATGCGCGCGCGCGTGCGCACGGACAAACAAACACGCGCGCGCGCGCACACACACACACACACACACACACACACACACACGTATGATTTTGTTTGGATAGATTCCAGAGGGTGAGAGAGGTTCTTAACTGAAAATGCCTTCAAGGTGTATCAGACTGTGGATAATAATACACTGCAAACCTACCAACACACCCACAAAATGACAGTTTAAATCTCAGAGTAGGCGGCTACGGTGGGAGACGGCGATTTGATTGGATTAATTTATGTACTGTACACTGCAGGAGACGTGCGATGCAGCGACGTGACGGTCGACCCCCTGGTAAACAAATACAATACGTATTCAATACACTAACGGGGCTTCATGAAAATGTAACTGATAAACAACCTCAGGCTTAAAATCCGAAGTCAATACACCTGCTCCGACAAACACGACTAATTATTTAGAAACGAAAATCGATCCAGACAACGCGAAACGGAGGAGAGAAAGAAATATACGCCCGACGCGAGGCAACGTACGAAGGCGTGGACGGGTGAATCCTGAAACAGGCTCGGAAAAAAGCCTTTTGTCGAATATATTCGTCTCCCAGAAAAATGCTCAGTAGCGCCGAAATGTCACACATGTTTTGTATAAGCATATGCATTATGAATATGGGTGTATGCAAATCAGATTTATAATGCTTCAGTCTAATGAAGTGCTCCATTTTATAAAATGAATGGCAATCAGGCAGCAGAGGGAAGCCACGCAAGCTACCGTGCGTTATCAGTTAGCGGCGTAGGCTGGGTTATCTATAGTAGGGCCAGAGAACCCACATGCGATCACGATATTTATAGCGGAGACATGGAATCGCGGGGAACCAAAGTAACACCTCGGCCGTTTACGAGGGCGACTAAAAGCTCCTAAAAGCCCGCCGTGACACCTAATTAAAGATGACCTTGTGGCGATCGCGGCGGTGACAATGATAGCGACGACAATGAGGCTAACGAGGATGACGGCGGCGATAATGGTGATAATGATGCGGATCATTAGGTGAGGGGTGGCACTGATATCACTTTTTTTTTCTTTTCGCCAGCGAGTCCCAAACTCAGAAATCTTATAATTTATTCATTTCATAATCTGATTCATTACTTCCACGGAGGAGCGCGCCGGGGCCCGAGTCTCGGATCGCGACAGCGTAATGAACGACAATAAATCCATTGTTTTCCATTTTTTCCCCCGATCCATCCAACAGGCTTCTCCGTGTTGGGGAAAGAAAAAGCAGAAGATTTAATAGCTGGTTTGTCTCCTATCAGGTTGTTGAATTGGCGACACTCTTGGATACCGACGCCCCAGTCTTGGTCTGGTCTGGAACCGATATCACTCCGAACAATAACGCACCCGATAAGATTAATGACAATTATGACAAGTGCAGAAACGATGACGCCACAACACAGCGACGGAGACCGCCGCCGCCGCCGTCGAGGGGAGGGAGAGGGACTCCGGTGGTGGCCCCCCTCCCCCCGGGCTGATCCCCCCGCGTTTGGGAATTCACCGTTCGAGTCTCGAAACGGGGATCTAAATTGGATAAAGCACCTCGACCAGATCGCGACGCGTCGAGCTGCAGCCATGCGAAATGCAATAATGATCACGGGCGGTGCGGTAGCTCTAATCATACAGCAATAATCTAACATCAGTGAGTTAGACAAGGAGGCAGCAGTGAAAACATCACCGCCTGGGAGAGGGAGAGCAATCACAGAGATGATTAAGATGGTGAGGGTGAGGGGAGAGATAGGGGGGGAGAGAGAGACACGGAGGGGTGGAGGGGGCAAGGGGGGAGTAGGAAAGCAAGCCGAAAAATGGCGAACTAGCCCGCTATTAAGTGCGCCAAATTAGGTTTTAGTATTTGTGCATTAAATAGTATGTGAAGAGTAGCGGGGTGACATGCTACCCGGGGTAGCGTTTCCATTGACCCATCCACAAATCCCCGAAGGGGAGCTGAGCGGCCACATAGATGGCCACGCGGGACGTCCAAAAAAGCCGTAGTTGTTCTTTAACCCACACACTAAAGTATGCTGGACGATAACACGCACACGTACTTCGTGGTACACAGCGTGCCGGGCAGCCGCGGCAAGTATACAAACAGTAAAACAAACATAAGGGAACATAATTACACCGTTTAGGGCTGCCTCACGACTCGACAAACCATGCCGTGTTTATTTTGTGTAACAGCTTTTCTGACAGCGCGGGATTGTACAAAATGGGATATTTTTTTTCTTCTTCCGACTCTCTGGAGGCCGGCGCCGTAGGAGGCACCCTGCCGCAGGTCGACTCCGCCGTTACCCCGCGCCAAAGTTTTCCCAAGCCCCCCCCCCCCCCCGAGTTCCTCGTGTTGTTCCGCGGCGGGTTTTTCGCTCGGCCCGCCGTCACGCCCATCGTGCCGGAAGTGCCTGGGAATTTGGTGCAAAACCTCGCAGGTCACCCGAAAGGGGCGGTGTGGATGGGGGGGGGGGGGGACCCTGGAGGTGGCAGAGATTGCGTAAGCAGCGAGGAGAAGGCGGCGAGGGCGTCAAGGCCGCTACTCCGAGCGAGCGCTCCGGGAAAAACAGCTGAAATCTGATATTGATTACATCAAAGCTGTGCTCTCTCCCTGCGCCCGGTGCACCGCTGCCTCCGAGACATGGCGCTGGACCCGGAGCGCGTGTGCGTGTTAATGTGTGCGCGTGAGAGGGGGGGGGGGGGGGATGGAGACAGGCAGCGAGAGAACGACAGTGATGGAAAGTGGGAGAGAGAGAGAGAGAGAGAGAGAGAGAGAGGGAGCCGGAGGGAGGGAGACATGGCGGCGGGTTGGGGGCCGTGGTGGAGGAGGCCAGACCGGCCACGAGGAGAACCGGAGGCTTTTCCTGCGATACCCCCCCCCCCGCCCCCGCCCCCGCCCCCGCCGTGCACGGCTCAACGTACGTACATACAAACAAACAAACAAGCATTTATTTTTTCTGACTTGGCTTCTCCATTAACTGCTGCATCGACTCCACCAAGGTAGAAAGAAATGCAATCTAGGTCAGTCTGCTCAGTAGGGTTCAGCAAACTGAAATACAATCAGCACCATATACTATACCATCACAACACACACGGAGCTTTTCTTCCGGGCGTGTGTGTGTGTGTGTGTGGTGGGGGGGGTGATATATAATGCAGTTGTTAGCAAAACAATAATGCATTGTTGACCGCAAGGCCCTCCCCCCCCCCCCCCCCCCCCCCGCATCCCAGAATGAGGATCGATTTCAGCGGAGATAGACATGCGGGGGGGGTAAGGATTTTCTTTGGTGGGGGGCATCGCCTGGTAATGACAAACATAGTCAACACTCAGAGGCTCCCAGTCCAAATCTTAACAAGCAGAGAGAGAGAGAGAGAGAGGAGTAGTCAGCATTCAGGCCGGGCCTACGTCACAACCACAACAAGGAGCCCGATGAGAGGCATCTATCAATCAATCAATCTATCTGTCTGTCTGTCTGTCTGTCTGTCTGTCTGTCTGTCTATCTATCTATCTATCTATATAAATATCCATTGATCTATCTATCTATCCATCTGTCTGTCTGTCTGTCTATCTATCTATCTATATATCTATCTATCTATCTATCTATCTATCTGTCTGTCTGTCTATATGTCTGTCCAGTTGTGAAGGTGGACAGTCTTCTCTTCCCACACTGACGCACACAGAGATATGACCGTCAGAGCTGATACTCCGCTTCATATTATTCATGTCACATAATTCCACTGTCTACCTCCCATCCCTCCTCCTCTCCTCTCCTCTCCTCTCCTCTCCTCTCCTCTCGTCTCCTCCACTCTACTCTCCTCTCCCCTCCTATCACCCCCTCTCCTCTTCTCCTCTCTTCTCCACTACTCCTCTCCCCTTCTCTCCCCTACTCTCCCCTCCTCTCCTCTCCTCTCCCGCCCTCTCCCCTACTCTCCCCTCCTCTCCTCTCCTCTCCTGCCCTCTCCTCTACTCTCCCCTCCTCTCCTCTCCTCTCCTCCCCTCTCCTCTCCTGCCCTCTCCTCTCCTCTCCTCCCCTCTCCTCTCCTCTCCTGCCCTCTCCTCTCCTCTCCTGCCCTCTCCTCCCCTCTCCCCTACTCTCCTCCCCTCTCCTCCCCTCTCCTCTCCTGCCCTCTCCTCCCCTCTCCCCTACTCTCCTCCCCTCCCCTCTCCTCCCCTCTCCTCTCCTCTCCTCTCCTCTCACCGACCCCCTCTCCTCCCCTCCCCTCCCTCCCCTCTCCTCTCCATCCGTCCTTTCCTTCCCCGTCCGTCCGTCCCACAGACCGGGACAGCGGCAGCATCATCAATAACCGTGGAGTGCACGCGCGGCTATCGGCTGGATATAGACGATCAATCAGACGTGACGTCACAGTCGCACAGCATGACCAATTAACGGAGCCCGTTCATTAAGACGTTTGTCTCGTTATGGACAATATCCCTGGCAGGAGTGATAACGCAGTCCAATCGCATCACCCATTGTCTCTCACTCTCTCTCTCTCTCTCTCTCTCTCCGTCACTATCTCGACCTCTCTCTCCCTCTCCCTCTCTCTCTCCCTACTCTCTCTCTCTCTCTCTCCCTCTCTCTCTCTCTCCCTCTCTCTCTCCCTCTCCCTCTCTCTCTCCGGTCCATGCAGCGACGCGCGGATGGATGCGGGTAAATACTCACTCAGTCCGCCGCCGAAGAATTTGTGAAGGACGGAGGGAACACTTTAGAAGCCGCCCGTCGACATGCTCACATCCAGCCGCACTCTCTCCTCTTCTCCTCTCCCCTCTATCTTCTCTTCCTCTTCTCTCTCTCTCTCTCTCTCTCTCCCTCTCTCTCTCTCTCTCTCTATCTCTCTTCTCCTCCTGTAGCGGCTGAGGCGGATGGGGGGAGCGGAGGGACGTGATGAGACTGCAATGAGGTGGAGGATGAGAGAGAGAGGGAGGGAGGGAGGGAGGGAGGGAGAGCGAGGGAGGGAGGGAGAGAGGGAGAGAGGGAGAGGGGGGGGGAGAGGGAGAGAGAGAACGTGAGAGAGGGAGGGGAGGGGGGGGGAGGGAGAGAATTAAAAACGTTGACTATAAAAACTTTGTTCTTCCTGTGGTTGCGAGAAAAAGAAAGGGCTTGTTTTTTTTGGGGTTTTTTTTTTAAGGAATTATACAACTCCAATCATAAAAAAAAAAAAAAATTCCCGAAACCGCGCAGAATAATACATAAATAAAAGCTCAAATAAATATATATACCATAATAATCTGTGAACGAAATCAATAAAAGACAGGTCCGCTCGAGCGCAGCGGCTCAGACCTGCGGCGCGCGACCACCGACCGAACGCGGCACGAGGAAGAACCGGCTCTCCGGTGTCCACGCGCAAACAACTGGCGAACGGAAGAGATGGGTGGATTAAAAAAGAATGAAAGAAAGAAAAGAGAGCGAGATGGAGAGAGAGAGAGAGAGAGAGAGCGCGATCTGCATAGATACACACTTTTTAAAATTGGCATGTCTACATTATTATTATTATTATTATTATTATTATTATTATTATTATTATTATTATTATTATTATTATTATTGTTGTATTTATTATTATTAAAAATATTATTATTGGGGTTTTTTTCTACACTTCAAGTTCCAGTTCAAGTTCAAGACATTATTTGTCACATCTGTACACATATGTTTGACTGCAGCGTTCCCTCTTTTCAGTTTTAATTTCGGTTTATCTTTACTTAACTATATCCTCCTCACAGCGATGTTTGTAGCATTTTCCACTTTTATTATCGCCACTCATTTGTCGCCTGTATATAATTGTTTTTCGCCGCAGCATTTACATTTTAATTTCTGATATGAGGCTGTCGTGTTTCTAGTTTTGCCGTGTCCTTTTTTTGCCAACGTAAACGTGTATTAATTTCCCAAACACATTATCGAACGCCCACAACAAGTCATTCGCCGCATAAAGTTTCCCCCTCACGTCGAGGTCCCGTAATTGTAAAACATCCCGACCGTTCAGCTATACCGACAATACCATTAGTATATTCATCTCGTCTTCTTCTTTTTTTTTTTTTTTTTTTTTGTTGTTTTTTTTCCCGTTGTTTTGTTTTTTGTTTTTTGTTTTTACACCCCTTAAGCAAAGACGGATTTCGTAAAACCGGTGTGTGCGTTACCATGGCGACCCCGCGCCAGCTGGCACGGCGGCGCTCCGCAGCGTCAGCCTGGGAAGGACTGTGGTGACTTTTATCAGGAGGAATGGCACACATTATGGAGGAGGGGGTGGCGCCCCTGGAAGACCGCGTCCTCGGCCTGCACCGAAACACCTGTCGTGGCAAATGGAGGTACTGTAGAGGGCGCAACAGATGCCAAGGAGACCGGGAGAAATGGACGCCCCCCCCCCCCCCCACCCCACCCCACCCCTGCCAACCATCCCTGAGTATAAACGCTCCACATCCTGCTAGTCACAGCACACCGGGCATCATCTAATACATCAATCCGCCATTAAGTACTAGGCTGACGAATAGGTCCTCGGCCGGGATCCCGAGCAGGTAAATGTCACCGGCTCCCGCAAGGGCACCGGGTTGCATCCAGAAAGCCTCCCAGACGCCAGTCAGCCGGCCGCACGGCCACACGAAAAAAACAGGAATTAATAACAACATGTCTTCCACATTACTGAAGCTGGAAGTTCAATTTTCAGTTCAATTTCACATTGATCTCGACGCACATTAACGTGAATCACCTTGAGGTAATGGAGAGGTGCATCTGTTTCTATCCCTCGCTTTCTCCCTCGCTCCCCCCCTCCCTCCCTCCCTTCCTTCCTCCCTCTCTCTCTCGCTCGCTCGCTCTCTCTCTCTCTCTCTCCCTCTCCCTCTCCCCACAGCAATGGAGGGGAAAGCTCTCCCCAGAGATTCCTATCAGACACAGTAACAGAGATGGTTCCAGTAATATCGGGAAGATGTAGATGATGGTTATAGATTTCAGAGCTCTCAGGTGCATTAGGCAATATTACAGCTTCCCCACAAGGCTGCTTAATGCTGAGCTGCGATGGAAACAGCACAAGCGAAAACACTCGGCATGTGCAGGCAGGCACACGAACACTTGCCTTTGTGGACACTTTAAGTGAAAATAATTACACACACACACACACACTATCTCACACACACACACACACACACAAATATGCCACCCAGGTCCTCGACAGCCGCCATATTAACACATAGATGAATAAAAAACATGTGCAACGACGCAACATGGAATAATAATATTCAACCCTTTCTACCCTGCCCTGTTCTAAACTGTCTTCCTCTCGGCAACCCCTGCCCGTAACCACCCCCAGTCTGTGTTATTTAAAAAAAACATTTAACTCTACAACCTTGATGCTAATTCCTTCCTTAAGCTCATTTTAGCATATGTACTTAGTCTAAACTAAACATAAATGCAAATACAGACATGTACATAGATACTATTCAAGCAGACACGGCTTTGGTGTTGGCCTCGCCTTCAACCAACCACCGGCCCAGGGTGAGATATTATTTCCACTTCCTTAATTGTCGATGTCAGGACTCCGGCAGGGGTAATGCGATCCCTGACCCGAAGTTACACAGTCAAGCACTTGCTCAGAGTGAGAATGCGCCCATGCCAGAGAATCTAGGAGGAAAACACTCACTTTCCTCGCAGCAGTGTTCCCGCTGAACCGTGGAGGCTCCCTAAATTAAGAAAACAAACGGAGAGGAACTGAGAGAAGATGGTTATCAGGTGCCATCAGATACCTGCGTGACTGTTCTCCTGGGGCAGGAGCCGCTCTGCGCACATAAAGCACTTTCTTGGAGTGTTGAAGGGGCCTCTAAAGTAGGGAATCTATTTATATTGGCCTAGCGTTGTCTGTGGAGCTGTCCGGTGCTGAAATGGATGGGGATTCATTCTGTTTCATTTCAGCCACTTCTCTTTTCTTTACCCTCTGCCTTTTGCTCTTCCAACGCCTTCGCCTCCGATTTCCCGCTGGATTATTTCTGTCAGATCACACTTTGATTTCCTCAATTTCATCCGCCCATCTTCCTTCCTCCCTCTCCCTTTCTTTCTCCCTTCCCTTTTTGCCTTTCTTCCTTTGCCTCTCTTGTGAACTCTGTCAATTCAGGCTGGTCTCCATGTCATTCTTTCTTTGATTCCTCTCCCCCCTTGATTTTATACATCCCTGGGCTGGTTTCCATCACAGTCTTTCCTTGGTCACTTCATCTGCTCTGTCACCACTTAGACAGCGAGGCGGTGTCTAGTTACGACCCATAACTCTCCCCTGACCCTTGCCTAAGATAAGCGTTGCTCTTTACACAAGATTGTCCTTAGGGACATGTATGTGTGTGTGTGAGTGCACTTGCGTATCCATGTGCGCCGACACACAAATATACTCGCATGCACAGATGAACACACTTCTGTCCCCAAACTGAAGACAGGGTTTACACTCATCCCGGCGAATCAAGGGCAACAATACATGCTTCAAGCTACATGTTCATATAACATGGTGCTGTCACTGAACACGTGGTTTGGTTTGGTTTGGGCCTCTAATAACCCCAGTTTCCCATTACTCAGTGGGATGAGGCAATCAGCATGGCAAGGGCACCCTGGACCCCACTGTAAGGAGAGGGGAAGAAAAAGGGTGGTGTAAGGAATAACATGCTGGGGGGGGGGGGATGAAAAAGAGACAACAAGCAATGTGGATTGGGCGGAGTGTGAGGGTTGGCTGAGATATAAGGAGGAGGAAGGGGGTGTGAGAGAGGGGAGAGAGGAGCCAAAAGATAGGGGCACAGATAGACCAGGAGGGAGAAGAGAAGAAAGGAGGGGGAGAGATGGCCAGGAGCGCAGGTGGCTCTGTCATTAGCTCCAGATTAAAGCAGAGGGCAACTCCAAAGGACTCGCCTCTGATTCACACTCTAGTACTGCAGGCAAGGACAAGCCTCCTGAGAGAAGAAGTTCCCAGAAGTGCATGCGTGCACGCAAGCACGCGTGTGCACAAACACGCACGCATGCGGTACGAACACATGCGAGACGGCATGATGAGGGAGCGACAAGCTTGCACACATCCAAGAAGCACACATGCCCATCTGTGTGCCCTCTGTGAGTGTGTATGTATTGTATGCACAGTATGTGAACATGCACACGTGTGCACAGGCAAGGGGAAACACCCAATTTGCAGTGTAACTAAAACACACACTACACAAGACACTCAGCGGCTCACACATACATGCAATCTCCGACACACGTGGAACACACACAGGCGCACGGTCACACACCCTTAGACACCCTCACACACCAACGTAGTTGCTAATTAATCAAACCTCCGGTTTTAATTAGGATTTAAATCAGTTGCTATGGGAACATTGCCCCCTGTGAATCTTAAGGTAAAGGCAGAATTCTCCAGCTGCTGCTGCCTCCAATGACTCTGCAGGAGACTGACTGAGGGGGACAAATTCATAATACCTACAATGATTCAGCTGGCTGCATTCGACATCACATTTTCACACCGACACATTTTTCTGAAGAGGCCCTTAGGTGCCCGATCTGAACTTCAATTTGGACTTAGTTATAGTGGTGCATGTAAGTGGAAAATGTGAAATCATTCTGTAGCCATGCCAAATCAACATTTTACAAGGGAAGGTGAAAATTGTTTGCATTAAACAGGTTTCGGGGAGTTAAGGGTGAGGTCAAATAAATCACAAAACAAGCCTTTTTTCCTCGTTCATTTAAGAGGTTCCCACGTCGTGAAATTGGATACAAGCACTTTCAAATAGTTCTATTCATAGTTCCCACTCGCATGCATCACTTTTGCAGCTCTCACTCTGCACCCAGTTACGTTCCAGCAACACTCCTTACAAATGCTAGAAGGCTTGTGGCTGCTTCGGAAAGAACAGAGCATTAAGGCTATCTGATGCTCCTCGGCAAGTCTTGATTAGCGATCAAGGGGATAGACTTCTGGGAATCCCGAACCTTTAAATGGGTGCCACAGCACTTTCTTTGTTGAATCGGATAATCTAACAAATGTTCATATCAGAAATCATATCGATTCGGAGTCTAGAGAGTGCAGACAGAAGGACAGGCTGACAGACAGACAGACAGAGAAACAGACTGGCAGAGAGACAGGCAGACTGACAGACAGACAGTCAGCAAAGTCAACGTGCACATGCTGACATTCTTCCGGTACAACACAGGCGGCCAAGCTTGTATTTTAGACTTGGACGCGCATTGATCCAGCAGCTGTTCTGGACTGAGTTCTGTCTTCATCAATACTTAATGCTTTAATATTAGCGCGGATATAGGAAGGAGTTTGTGGAACGGGCGCGTGATAAATCAGACGACTGGGATACTGCCGACCTATGTGTCTGCCTCGCTGGTTGTCATGGTTGCTGTGTTTATCACCTCTTGCTGCTGACAGAAGCCCAGGGGCAAATCAGATTGGCTTCAGAGAGGAGAGACGGAGTGAGTTGGTGAATGAGGGGGAGGACACATTGGCAAGGGGGGTTGAAATGCCAGCACGCTGCAGAAGGGGGGAGACGAGGGAGGGCCTTCTACAAATGTCAACGCTGCTCACTGCCCACGGTGATTTGCATCAGTGCAAAAGGAATGATGTCAAGCAAGTGAATGACAAACCCTATTGTTTTCAGTCGTTCGCCTTGGACCCCGGTTTAGTGCAAGGCCTCCAGGCATGGTGGGCCCAATTTGTTCTGTAGTCTGTTGACCTTTCAAATTCAACGCAAACGAGGGGCAAACGTGTTGCCTTTTAAATAACTGCTTCGGTGTTGTGGAAAACCCAGCGCTGGAATTACACTACTTTGGAAATGAAGCAGGCATAAAAATTGCATAGCGTTCCTGCATGTAATGGCTTGTGCCTGCCACCTAGTGGATACTAGCGCTATCCTTCTGGAACCATTTGAATTCACCTGTGCAGCTATGTTGTCCGGAAGAATGGGCAGAACAGGCAACTTTTTGTGGGACAAAATATTGTGAATGTAGTCGATCCAACCACATAGGTATCCCAAGGTTGAACCTGTTCCATAACTGGACAATGAGCAATTGGACAGAGGCACTATATGTTCTTCTTCTCCAAAACGAATACTGTATATAATAATAATAATAATAATAATAATAATAATAATAATAATAATAATAATAATAATAATACTTATACTACTACTACTACGACTAATAATAATAATAATAATAATAATAATAATAATAATAATAATAATAATAACAACAATAATACTTATACTACTACTACTACTACTACCACCACTAATAATAATAATAATAATAATAATAATAATAATAATAATAATAATAAAAAAACAAATAATAATAAAACAAATAATAATAATAATAATAATAATAATAATAATAATAATAATAATAATAATAATAATATAACAACAATATTTGATCGATTTGCCCTTTTATTTTTCGGCTGGACGCCGGCAATTCGCACGTGTCTGCTGTGACGTTGTAACCCGTACCCCCAGCTGCTCCGCGGACCAATCAGACGTCCCGATGTTGAAACGCGTAACTCATCAGCCAATCAGAGCAGCCCTTCCTGACACGTCGTCGTCCTACCGTATGTGCAGGGCCCTGTGGCGTCTGGAGGGAGGAAGGTACGCATGCTTTGAGCCCGAGTGCTCCTCATTCTTTGAGATTTTGCTCGAGCGTAACAGATGGCCAGCACTTTTAGTCGGGGCGACCAAGTCTAGAACGGGTGAGGGGTGAAGTGAATCAAGCGCTGTCACGACCGTGACGTTTTACTTCACGATTGTCATACAAAAACAATAGCGATTAACGATTGAATGGCTTTCGTCCGTGTTACGTCACATTACTACTCGATAAACATGCACATGGGCACGTCTATAACATAATAATACACGCCTGCCCTATGAAGACATTTATGGAGACTTACTGACATTGACTATTGGGACCAAGAAATTCGGGTTGATGGTCAAACGTTCCCCCCCACCCGAGGAAATGCACAAATAATAACATGGCCTGAAATTCCCCTTGAATTTGGATGGAAAATGTGATCGGAGAGTTGGACGATTCTAAGTATCCGATCAGCTCAAATAATCGAGATCAGACGATGAATTTAGTACCACATAGCAATTGCATGCTATATAACTTAGTATGTGTGCTGTTTTGTTTTCCTGCAGTCTTATCTCCTGATCCTTCCATGTATTGATTCTTGGACGCCCGGTTCTTGGACGCCCGGTTCCAAAATATGGAGGTTTAGTGTGTGTACATTAGGGTGGGTTGGGGTAGATTGGTGGAGGCAGCTTTTAGCTGACACGCAGCTGAATAGGGGGAAAGCACCAGACAGCCCCTGCTTGAATAGCTGTATTGTGGAGGACACGGGGCTGGTATGTCATTGTGGCTGCTGCCTCGGATGACAGCTCCCGATCAGACGAATCGCCCATAGACCACATACTGCTGGGAATCAAGGGAGCGAGGTTACGAGCTGTTTACTGTCACCCCGCAGAGCCAGAGCCTCATCTCTGCTGAGCATGCCGCAGACCAACAAATCCAGGACCGCCTCGGCGTGTGGCTCGGCTGGCTCGGGTAATGGAGGCTCGGAAGATGCGGCTGAACCCATGGCCCCGGAGGAGAGCCACGGAGCTGCAGCTGGAGGAGACGGAGGAGGCGTTGGTGGAGGAGTTGATGATCCTGGAGACAGAGAGATCACCAAGTCTCCCAGTGACCCAAAGCAGTATAGGTAGGCACACATACTCTTTTAATTTTAAAGCGGTAATCTGTAAGATTATTTTGTTTATTTGGCCCACATTTTATCGTTTCTTTAGCTGGCACCAGGGGCGTTGCTAGGATGCAAAGACACCAGGGGCTTAGCCCGACCAGGCTGAAGACATTTTTGCCACTCCAGGCAAACTGGCAAAAGAGGGTGTGTAAGACAGTGGTGAAGAAAGTGTCCTCATTACGCACAGTGCACGCACAGCATCCGTTCCAATAGGAAACGGAATAAAATAAAATAACCTTCATCTAAAATATAAACCCACTGTTTACCGCGCCAATCAAAGGCGCCATAGCCACAGTCAGTAGAGGGACTGATCGGGGTGCAGAGCCTGCCCTGTGGGGCTATTTTAGATTGGGGGCTATTCAGAAAACATTGGGAACCTAAAGGCCCCAATGCCCACCCATAGCGACGCCACTGCCGGCACTTTATGAGAAACAGCCATTCAATGTATTTTTACTCATGTGCTCCTCTATATGCCGTTTCCAATGTTGGGCGGCGGGGTCCGCCTTTCCCGCGAAGAATGCAAAGATCAGGCGCGCGTGAGAAGTGAAAGGCAGCTGCGGTGACTGCTGCTAGTTGTGGTCAGTAAACTGTTAATATGGATGACGATTCATGAAAAAAGAACTTGAATCTAAAAATATCCCAATCTCCTCAAGTGAACAAGAAGAACAACAAATTAAACCAAGAGGGCAAACTTTCGAGGAAAAAAAAGTGACTGCGTGAAGACGCGGGGAAAACCTGGATGGAATTCTGGGACTTAAAGTGTAGTCCACCCAACACAGATGATCCAAAATATGTGTGAATCTATTTTTCTTTTTTTTTTTTTAAGTTTAGCTTGAAATGCCTGCTTAAAATCATCCTTATTATCTTCCATTTTTTCGGAAGATGGATCTAAAGGAACAATTTCGTGTGGTATTACAGAAAATCAGTACCATATGTACGGCGTTACAGCCTGGTTCCACAAACTTGGGTATGAAACTGCTCAATCAACCGCTGCATTAATCAAAAAACCACACACTGATACAGAAATGGTGAGGCATCTCTTTGGCCTTGTGCAGGAAATCCATTCTGGAAAGAACCCAGAACCGCCATTTGCCTCCTGTGCCAAAGAGCTAGAGACAGCTTGATGCTCTAGCCTGTTTTTAAAGCTGCAAAATTAGGTCAGATATCCCCAAGAAACAATTATGGTTTGACATATTTTTGGCCCCTCAGTGTTTACTGACCTACCCCCCTCAGGTTCATCGAGCTGAACAACGGGCTTCGAGCTCTGCTCATCTCAGATTGCAGCACGACGTTACGAGAGGAGGACTCTGACGGGCAGGATGACAGCGAGGAAGAGGAAGAGGAGGAAAGTGACTCTGGAGAAGGGTCCGAAGAGGACGAGTCTGAGGAAGACGACAACACAAAGGACAGCGACATCGAAGACTGCAGTGAGAGCGGGGGGAAGAAGAGGAAATGGCCCTCTGAAAAACAGGTAAATCAGAGGTGTCATCAGCAACATTTTAAAGAGGACCTATTATGCTCCTTTTTACACAGGTTAATATAAGTCTCTGAGGTCCCCAAAACATGTTTTTGCTAAAAAAAAAAAATTACCACCCAAGTAATGCATTCGAGCCATTCTAAACACGCCTCTAAATCCATCGAGCTCCTGGTGCTCTGTTTAAATGGGAGGAGCCACCCACCCGAGGCTCCTGCTTGTGTGAGCTCCTGGGGTTTGAGCATGAGTTCCGGGGTCGTGTGAGCCAATGGGGTTCGAGCTTTACACCGGGTTCCGTTGAGATACTCTGTAAACTTTCACCGATTTCACCTTATCGGTCCACCAAAATGTGTTTTTGAACAAATTTGAGGCGAGAAATGAGTCATCCAGTTGCTGAATCTTCACTCATATTCAATGCAAGGCCTCATTTAAAATGTTCGTTCTGACTTTCATCGTCCATCGTCAGCAGTTTTGTTATGGATAGCTGGTATTTATTCCTCTTTCTTTAAAGGATTGTGCTGGTCTCTGCAGCCAACAGAGTATTTGCCATGCTCGGCGCTTAGCTTTGACGCTAGCCAGTCCGGTCGCGCTCCAGCCGTGGGTGGAGTTTCTCAGATGAGGGTAGGCGGTTCTAATTAAAATGACTCCCTCTGTGACACATAAGAGGGCGGCGAAGCTGAACGGCTCGTTTGATCAAGTGACTTCTGAATTGGAACACTCGCAAAAAACTGACTGGGTTGTCTTATTTCACAGTTTGTGTGTTAGTAGGCCCATCAGAGACCCAATTGTATGTGCACAAGCACTGAAAAAGTGAGTTTTGCATAATATCTCCCCTTTAAAAAAAATTGCATTGATACAAATGCATGTTCTTGGATCAATACCCTTATCCTCTTGTACGTATGTGTTGCATATTTCCAAACCACCGTGTTGCAGTCTGCAGCAGCGTTATGCATTGGCGTGGGCAGCTTCAGTGACCCCAGCAACCTGCCGGGCCTCGCCCACTTCCTGGAACACAGTGAGTGGGAGCCCCAACTCAAGAAAGTGCCAAATTCTTCCCATTGTTTTTCTTTTTTTTTTTTTTTTTCTAACTTCCTCTATGTTAATACGGTTTCCATGACTTCTATGTGTATAACCTTCTCTCCCGTGCTTTGTTTTTCTTCTCTCTTGTCTTTCCCCCCTGTCTTTCTCTCCCCTGGTCCCCGCCCTTCGCTTTCTCGCCCGCTGTTGTGTCCCAGTGGTGTTCATGGGCAGCGAGAAATACCCGTCCGAGAACGGCTTTGACGCTTTCCTCAATAAGCACGGCGGGAGTGACAACGCCTCCACGGACTGCGAGAGGACGGTCTTCCAGTTCGACGTTCCGAGGAAGCGCTTCAGAGAGGCTTTGGATAGGTGAGGGAGCAAACGTGTCTTTGTTTTGCATTTTTCAAGATTCAAGAGGTTATTTGTCACATACATAGCTCTATAAGATCAAAAAATGCTAAAAATACTAAAATGTGCGTAATCGACACGAGGCACTCGCGCAGGCGGCCGCAAGGGGCGGCGCCACAATCTGGGTTCTATGACTATATAATAGTATTAAGACATTTTGGATAATTTGGCCAAGAGGCAGCACAAAGATTGAAAATGAAACTGGACCTAAAATAGAACCCTGCGGTACACCACAGGTAATGTGAGTTGTAGGGGATGAGTCGTTGTTACCTAAGGAGGCCGCAAAGTTTCTTTCTAAAAGGCGGGAATAAAACCAGGAAAGTGCAGTGTCCTTGATGCCAACGCAGGTGTTAAGACAGTCAATTTTTAAAGACAGCGTGATCTACGGCATCCAAGGCTGCACTTGGAGCTAAAAGAACGGTCGTTCGTAACATGTAAAGCTCTAAAACCGGACTGGAATTACTCAAAAGATGTTATAACGACACACAAAAGCCAAAAGCTGGGTTGATACCACCTTCTCTAAAAGCTTTGATGGAAATGGAAGTTTCGAAATGGGCCTGAAATTGTTCAGAACATAAGAGATCAAGGTTAGGGTTCCTTAAAAGAGGCTGGACCACAGCATGTTTTATAAACAGAAGGAATGTACGTCTATTTTAGAATTTCTCCAGGGGACTTGCAGATGCATTCTGAAGCGTCACATGTATGTAATAAAGACGATTGTGAAATTGTGTAACTCGTTTCAAGTCGCACATTTGTTTCATCATCGACGTCCTCGATGAACATTACATTTTGTATGCAAGTGGAGAACAGACGTGGGAAATGTTGGTATTGGGACACGAGGTATTCACATAACAGCAAAGAAACACCAAAGAAGGAAGGAACCAAGACGAGCCTTCTTTAAGAAATAAAAAGCCAATGTGCTCAAGCTAATTCATAATGGATTGATATTGGAGACCGTTGTCATGGTTACCATGGCCTAGTCCTCTGATTGCTCCGTTGCGGACAGCATTGTAAGCTGTCCTCTGTTTGGGAAATAGATTCTCGCTCTCATACTATATTCTTCACGTAGCAGTGATTCACTGAAGGCTTTTTACGGATCATCTCCCATATTGCTCTTTTATATGGAAATGATTTGCTTCAAGTTTTTCCAAATGCTAGGTCAAACAGCAAATGCAGTTACGGTGTGTGGGAAAACAAAAGCACCGAAACGGCAAGAAAGAGGAAATGCCTTCATAATAGCATTAAAAAAAAAAGTAAATAGCAAATATTTGTTAGAAAAGAACATCAACACCTGCAGTCGTCTTAGTAGAAGTATGCAGAAAATGGAAAGAACAGGAACAGTTCAGAACGAGGCTTGATTAGACATCCACATCCTCTAACATTGATTCTTAACTGGTGGGTTATCATTCCGTCTATTTGCATCTTGTCGCTGTTGAAGCTCAGGAAATAAGTTCAAACGTACGTAGTCGGGTTTGAGCCCTTTATTGCACTTTTTGTTTGTGACGTCATTTTCAGAACAAGTGCGATATGAAGCTACGAGGCACTAATCAAGTCTTGTTCTGTGATATCTTAGTCTGGTTAGAGCCGAGCGAAAGGCTCCCGCTGCGTCCCGTTGGCCGCTACTGGAGTCTCCTCTCACGCTCTGTGGGAAATTAGAGTCCGGGTCAGATGCCTCCCAACAAGGCTCAGGCCTTTGCGGGAGTGCACAGGCGGAATCAATCTGAGCCGCTCGCAAGTCTACATTTGATTATTGTCCAGTTTGTCTGTGTCCGAGCGCTTTGCTGATGATCTGGCCACGATGCGGCCCCTCATTACGGTCCCTCTGCTGTGCCCCGACCCCCCCCAGGTGGGCCCAGTTCTTCATCTGCCCCCTGATGATCAGAGACGCTGTCGACAGGGAGGTGGAGGCTGTAGACAGTGGTGAGTCTCAGCCGTGTGTGTGTGTGTGTGTGTGTGTGTGTGTGTGTGTGTGTGTGTGTGTGTGTGTGTGTGTGTGTGTGTGTGTGTGTGTGTGTGTGTGTGTGTGTGTGTGTGTGTGTGTGTGTGTGTGTGTGTGTGACCCTTACATTAAGTCTGTTTGTCTCTGCTCATCATTCCTCTCCTCTGATAAATTGAAGTTTCTTTTTGACCCTTTGACTTGTTCCTTTTGCTCAGAGTTCGGCCATCCTCGCTATGTCTTCCTCACACAATTTTGTGTGTGTGTGTGTGTGTGTGTGTGTGTGTGTGTGCGCGCGTGCGCGCGTCCTCTCTCGCTTCTCCTTTACTGTCAAGAGTACCAGCTGGCTAAGCCTTCAGACTCCCACAGGAAGGAGATGCTGTTCGGCAGCCTCGCCAAACCTGGACACCCCATGGGCAAGTTTGGTTGGGGTAAGTCGCTAAACACTTCCACTGGGACAAACAACACACTCTGTGTCCCCCCGAGCAGATTCCCTGCGGTTTGTTCAGCAAGAAGAAGAAAAAAGAAGAAAACTGAAACTGCGTCCAACTCTCCTTTCTTGTTGTTAACCCTGTTTTTCCCCCAGCAGCTGTTGTATTATTATTTTTTTTTTCCTGTTTATTCCCCATTCGCACGCTTGTGACAACACCAGGGAATGCCGAGTCCCTGAAGCTGGAGCCGAGGAAGAAGAAGATCAATGTCTACAAAGAGCTACGGGCTTTCTGGAAAAGATACTACTCTGCCCACTACATGACCCTGGCTGTGCAGTCCATAGGTCAGAGCTGTGTCTGTGTGTGTGTGTGTGTGTGTGTGTGTGTGTGTGTGTGTGTGTGTGTGTGTGTGTGTGCGTGCGCGCGCGCGCGCGCGCGCGCGCGCAAGGATGGATTATAGAAAGAAGATGGTAGAAGCAATAATTCACACTGTCCAATTTTGAATAAATTCTGCTAAAGCTGGACAATGTCACGCAAAAAATTGGATGATGATGATTGGATCTCAAAGGACCGTGTGGTTAATGATACTTATACTCACCCTGAGATTTCTGCCCATTTTCTTTTGCAATTTGGATGTAACAATTATGCACCCACATTGAAGACTGAAGCTGGTGGCTTTTGATGCTGGTGAAGAGAATCGGTGGTAAAAATTCTCCAGGAGTGTTATTATAATGATCCACCCCTTAGCCGTGCACAGAAGATATGTTGATGTTGATATGATGTTGGTGGAACTGAGGACAGTTGCAGCAGGACATCGCCACTAGAAGTCTGACGGTTCATGAAGGAGCACAACACACTCGACCACTCATTTATTACGAATAAATATTTTATTACGGAGAGATATTACGATGATAATAATATATAATATTATTATTATCATAATAATAATAATAATATTAAATGTAAATATTTATAAATTATTATAAAATTATTATTAATATTATTATAATATAATAATATTGTATCGATTTTGATATGATATCACGGAGTGGTTATTTATAACGTTGAGCTTTTGCTTCCCCACAGAAAAGCTGGACACTCTAGAGGAGTGGGTGAGAGAGGTTTTCAGCAAAGTACCCAACAAGTAAGTAGTGAAGGAGATCTCTGTCCTCAGCTGAAATGTACTTGAATTTGACTTTTACTCAAAATGGAACTCAGAGATTTGATTTGATTAGATTAGACTAGATTAGATTTAACTATTTGTCATTGCACAGAGCACAAGCACTGAGGCAACGAAAGGCATTTCTCTGCATTTTACCATCCAAGTAACTGACGTTTCTAGGAGCAGTGGGCTGTCATATAGCGGCGCCCGGGGAGCAGTTAACATGCTGTTAAACTATCATTAATCTGAACAAACTCTACTTCCGGTGGCTCGTGAGTCAAACTGAATGTTAAAAATGCATAGTGACTTTTAACTCCTTAACAATTTATTCTGGACAGAAAGGGCTATTCTGTACTCTCTCTCTCTCTCTCTCTCTATCTATCTATCTATCTATCTATCTATCTATCTATCTATCTATCTATCTATCTATCTATCTATCTATCTATCTATCTATCTATCTATCTATCTATCTATCTATCTATCTATCTATCTATCTATCTATCTATCTATCTATCTATCTATCTATCTATCTATCTATCTATCTATCTATCTATCTATCTATCTATCTATCTATCTATCTATCTATCTATCTATCTATCTATCTATCTATCTATCTATCTATCTATCTATCTATCTATCTATCTATCTATCTATCTATCTATCTATCTATCTATCTATCTATCTATCTATCTATCTATACATACATACATACATACATACATACATACATACATACATACATACATACATACATACATACATACATACATACATACATACATACATACATACATACATACATACATACATACATACATACATACATACATACACACACACACACACACACACACACACACACACACACACACACACACACACACACACACACACACACACACACACACACACACACACACACACACACACACACACACACACACACACACACACACACACGTGTTAAACTCTTTTATATCCATCTTCCCAGTGGCCAGCCCAGGCCAGACTTCTCTCACATGCAGGATCCATTCGACACACCGGCCTTCAACAAGCTCTACAGAGGTACAAGTCAAGCTCGCCGTGAAAACACCGTTCTCGTTGACAGTGACATTTGAAAGAGGAGTTTTTGATAATCCTCCTCCTCTAAACGAGTTCTGTCTGACCAGCTCTCTATCTGTCTTGTTGTAGTGGTTCCTGTCAGGAAGGTCCACGCGTTGACCATCACCTGGGCCCTGCCGCCGCAGGAGCAGCACTACAGGTCAGACACACGGACACAGATGGCGGAGTGATCACACCGCACATGGATCACGCTAGGGGGGGGAAAAAAAAAAAAAAAAAGACACCAAATAGTTTTTCTTGCCGTCCCTCTGCCTTTTCAGAGTGAAGCCTCTGCACTACATCTCCTGGCTCATCGGCCACGAGGGCGCGGGCAGCATCCTCTCGCTGCTCAGGAAAAAGTGAGTGTTATAACCCCTGTAAACTTCTACTTCGCTGCCGGAGGGCTCTCCAAAACCCATTTTGAGGGGAAAAAAAATAAAAAAAGGTCGTCATTGGCCAATTCCCAATCCCTGCGTTTTGCCGGCCCCACTTGACCGCTTTGAGCAGCGCGCTCTCATCTCTGCGTATCGATTCACAAGAGCGTCTCGTTGATGAGGGGCACGCTGATTCGCTGGACTCGCCGTTGCAATAGAAAGGTCCCCTATCCCACTCGGCAGCCGTGGAGGTTTTAGAACCGTAACCTAGCAACGCCACTTCAACATCTGATAGAAAATCCTGGTTTAACGTGAGTGCTTTTGGTGAATGGCAACGATATTGCCGGAGTAAACGCTGACTCGATTGCCATTCAAATCCAACAATGGAGGAAGTGGCGGGGCGTAGGACTACATAAATGAACAGTTACCACAATTAAGTGTCATCGAGTCGCTCGCTTGTTGTTGTTGTTGTTTTTTTTTTTTTGTTGATATACTTTGGATTGAAATGTGCAATCTTTGTTTAACCTGGTGTCTGCGTGCATTTCTGTAGATGCTGGGCTCTGGCTCTTTTCGGAGGCAACAGTGAGACCGGCTTTGACCAGAACACCACCTACTCAATCTTCTCCATCTCCATCACCCTCACTGATGAAGGCTTCCAGAACTTTTATCAGGTAGCACAAAAAAAACTCTTTCCCTATGTTCCCTCCATTGCCTGTTTTTTTTTTTAATTATTATTTATCTTTATTTATTTGTGTGTTTGTTTGTTTGTTTATATATATATATATATATATATATATATAATTTATTTTATTTTATTTTTTATTTTTTTCCATTTTCAATTTGGCTCCCCAAGTATCAAAACGGCAGAAGAAAAACAATCCTACTAGTCCATCCAGCTATCATTCAGCGAAAGCGAGCCAGGTCGTTGGCTTACTCCGGATTTGCGTTCATGGCTTGTGAGCATCTCCGGTGTCTCTCTTCCTCTTCAGGTGCTGCACCTTGTGTTCCAGTACCTCAAGATGCTGCAAAACTGCGGCCCGCAGCAAAGGTGTGCTGCCCTGCTTCCGCACAGACGCCCACACACAGTCACGGCTCTATACAGTCTGGGGGATCTGGGCGGCTTTAGGGAACGAGGGCGCAGCTCTTGCTTGATTAAACCCTGTCGTGATGTTTATTTCTTGTAAATGTTGTTTATGGGAGGATAGGGAGTCTGTGGACACTTTGTTTTGTCGGTGGGTGTGGGTTTCTATTCAGCATACTGTAACGCTTATTGATTTGCGCGGTGGGGCCAGTGTTTTATTTGAAATGTCTTTGTTATATCGCGATGTATTAACGTTGTGTGCCCGGGCTGCTTTTTTCTCGAGACGAACACTTCCTCTCGAGTAACAAACACCTTTTCATTTCATCCGTCCAGAATATATGAAGAGATTCAGAAGATTGAGGCCAATGAGTTCCGCTACCAGGAACAGGTAAACAAACAGAAACCCAGACGCCGACATGAGGTATTAGACCGCTGTTTTGAGCTGAGGCTCAGTGCTGAGGGGCGCGGGGGGGAGGAATGGGGACTTGTGACTGGGACCGTGAGAAAAAGCTGTAAGAGCAGATGATGGCAAAAAAAAAAAAAAAAAAAAATGTCATGTCTGATCCTGCAGACGGACCCCATAGAGTACGTGGAGGACATCTGCGAGAACATGCAGCTTTTCCCTAAAGAAGACTTCCTCACCGGAGACCAGCTGATGTTTGAGTACAATCCAGAGGTAAACAAGCAGCAACTCATATCACAACGCAGTGAATCCGTCCGTTCTACATCGGTGTGCGGCCCGAGGACCCTTTCTTAATGTGTTTATGTTCTTTGACAGAGGATGTAGAGAGGGAGAGAATGTCTTGAGTCTGGTGGGGTTTTGTTTTGTGCTTTTGTTAAAGATCCTGTGACCGTGTGGTTTCACAGGGAGGCTTCCGCTCCAGCTCGACACCGCCCCTTCACTCATTTAAAAAGCTGAAATGCTTATTGTCCAAATATATTTCATCCTTTTTTTTTTTTTTTTTATAGCTATTGTTAAGGCAGGCCTCCCCACTTTCTTGGAAAGAAATGTGCATTTCTTTAAAAAAAATTCTACCCAAGATGCATGTTGAACAAAAAGTTGTGAAATCCTTCAATGATGTCTTTTTAGGTTTTGTGGATTAAAAGAAAAAAAACTGTGTGTGTGTGTGTGTGTGTGCGTGTGCGTGTGCGTGTAGGTGATCAGTGCAGTTCTGTATCTGCTCACTCCAGAGAAAGCCAATCTAATGCTGCTGTCACCAGAACACGAGGACCAATGTCCCCTCCGAGAGAAGTGGTTTGGCACACAGTACAGCGTAGAGGGTAAGAGTGTGTATGTGTGGGTCTTTTTTTTTTTTTTTTTTTTTTTTTTTTTTTTTTTAAACATATCCTCCACTTTATCCAACCCAAATATAAAAGTCCAAATCATGACATGCATACAAATCTTTGACCATTTTTTTTTAATCATTTGCAGCACAAAACGTAGATCAGAAGGCTGTTGTTAGGAATGTGAAATACTTCCACACACTGTGGATCCATTGAGTTTAAGACACAGCACAGGGCGTCAGGATCCTGCAGCTGAGTCACTGATGCATGTTGTTGTTGTTGTTGTTGTTGTTGTTGTCGTTGTCGTCATCTGTTAAAATACAGACGTTGAGCACAAGTGGAGGGATCGCTGGACACAGTACCTGGAGCCTAATGAGGCGCTCCACCTTCCAGCCGACAACAAATTCATCGGTGAGTCAGTAGCTGCTCTCTTTTGGCCGTTAGTCAGTCAGTATGTAGATATGAGATATGCATGTAGAATATATTGGAGCTGTCACAATTATTATGACATAGTCGCCCGATCGCAATTAGATGCTTTATTCATCCCCGGAGGGAAAGGACAGCGTCAAAGCTCACGTCAAAATAGGCAATAATAATGAAGGAACAGAATGAAAAGTAGAACAAGGGGAATGGTATTTATCATGAAAAATGTCAAAAAATACTATAAAAGCTACCGGTTAACTGTACATAATAGAAATATGGCAATATACACTCATGGCTTTTTTTTCCGAAGGTGAATGCGCATCATTATATTACGCAATTATAATGGCATAAAATGAACATAAAATACAATTACACTGTTAATCGCCTTGTATTGACAGCCCCAGCCTTTTTAAAAAAAAAAAATTTCTCTCGACCCAGAAGCGTGTCATGGAAAGATTATTGTTAATCAGTATGTTCCACTAAAGCCAAACCCAAGTAATTGGTCAAATTGGCAGTGGAGTTGGCGGATGCTTGAACTTTTTCACTCAGAACGGGTGGTGCTGGCGGCGGCGACGGCGCTGCCGCTGCGTCCCCCCCTGGCTGTGCACGCTCGGACGGTTGGACGCGATGCGGTTGGAGCGCTTTCTGTGTTTTTGGAAGAACATTAAGGACCGGACCCTCGTGGCCTAGAATGGGATGCTGCCAGAGCCTTTTCCTTTGTGTGTCCTCCACTCTGTCGCCCTCTCCGTTCCGAGCAACCCCATAAATAATACAAGATGCTCAACTTGAGTGGACGGCCCACTCTCTCCTCTCTGGGGGGCGGGGGGCGTCTCTGTGTCTTTTTGGTGTAGCATAGTAGCATGGAGGATGTAAACATATGTCTGCCACAGTGATGTTCCTCTAAACAAGAGCCAAGCACAATAGAACATGTTTTTAAAGGTTGTTTATTTTTGTTTGTTTTTAAGCCACGGACTTCGTCCTGCGGCCCTCCGACTGCCCCGACTCAGAGTTCCCCATCAAGATCGCCGACAGCGACAGGGGCTGTGTCTGGTACAAGAAGGACAACAAATTCAAAATCCCCAAAGGTTGTGTGTGTGTGTGTGTGTGTGTGTGTGTGTGTGTGTGTGTGTGCGTGCGTGTGCACTAGTCATTATTGGAGAAAGATTTGGCAAATCTGCCGTTTACACCAGTCTCCTCCTCCTGTTTCAGCGTACGTCAGATTCCACCTGATCTCGCATGTCATCCAACAATCTGCAAAAAAGTGAGTCCAGACGTCACCACCACGAGCTATTTGATCCTCTTTCGCAATTCTCGCTCGCTCTCTCTCTCTCTCTCTCTCTCTCTCTCTCTCTCTCTCTCTCTCTCTCTCTCTCTCTCACACCATCTTTGTGCTCTCCGGCTTCCCATCCCTCCCGTTGCATCAATCCCTCTTTTCCTGAATCCTTGCCCTCCTTTATTTATCCATTTCCTTCCTCTCCCCTACTTCCTTTTCCTGCCCCGCGTTCCTTCCGCGTCTCCTCCGCCTCATCCCGTCTTCCTCTCACCCAACTCTCTCTCTCCCTGTCATCCCCCCTTTCCTTCCCTTACGGCCTCTCCCCGTCCCTCCCTCTCCGCGTCCCTTCCTCTCTCCATCCCCCTCCTCTCCGCCCCTGCAGCGTGGTCCTGTTTGACCTCCTGGTGAACATCCTGGGGCACAACCTGGCGGAGCCGGCCTACGAGGCGGACGTGGCCCAGTTGGAGTACAAGCTGGTCGCCGGGGAGCACGGCCTGGTCGTCAAAGCCAAAGGCTTCAACCACAAACTGCCTGTGAGTAGAAAGTTGTGTGTGTGTGTGTGTGTGTGTGTGTGTGTGTGTGTGTGTGTGTGTGTGTGTGTGTGTGTGTGTGTGTGTGTGTGTGTGTGTGTGTGTGTGTGTGTGTGTGTGTGTACTTATGAACTGTCAAAATGTTTGTCAACACATTTATTACCAAATGATCATAACTGGGGCTGTCACAATTATAACATCATTTACTGTTTTGATCAGTTTTAGAAATGGTGCAATAAATAGAATGTAAATTTGGTGTGTTCATCACATGGGTGGAGGCAGATTTTATTTAATTTTTCCGATGTTAATAGCTCTTCTGCCATAGGTAAGCATGTACATTGACAATTCAATTGTTAATCACAATTTATTTGTGCGACAATTTTTCAACGAAAAATGTCCAAATTGTCACAGTCCTGATCACGACCCAGAGATAGTCATATAACGACGAGACGGAGCAATCGTAACATTTTTATTTTTATTTATTTATTTTTTTAACAATTTCAACAGATTCAAACGCGCTATACTTTTAGATTAAAATGTACTTAGTATTTTAATGTTTTATAGTCACGGCACATAAACCTCTTTACAATATAAAAATAATAATAATAACATTAATTGAATTTAATATACAAAGTTCATACTATGAGATTCAAAGCCATCTGTGGTTCAGTGCCAATTTTGACAACTTTATCGCTATTCCCTCCAACTTTTACTTATTTTTTTCAATATCTTTTGAGTTTAATAGGAATTATGTCAACGTTTGTAAGTTCTTTTTTGTACAATAAATCATTCAAAGTTGCTTTTTGAGTGCATTTTCAAAAGCACCATGAACTCCTGCTCGTTCTGCTACCTTCTGATGCTGTGACAGTAGAATAATAATAATAAAAATAATAATGTCAAAATATTATTAACCAATCACTACCTTTTTAAAATATTTGTCTCCCTGGCCATCCGTCCTGCCGCTTAGCTGCTGCTCCACCTGATCATCGACTACCTGGCGGATTTCTCCGCCTCGCCCAACGTCTTCAGCATGTTTGTGGAGCAGCTGAAGAAATCCTACTTCAACATCCTCATAAAACCGCAGAAGCTCGGCAAGTACGTCATCTCCTTTCGGGGGTTCCACTCGTTCGCTCTCCGTCGCCCAATGAAGCCAACCCCTCTCCCCGTCGCCCTCCCTCCATCTCTCCCCTTCCGCTCCCCAGGGACGTGCGTCTGCTGATCCTGGAGCACTCCCGCTGGTCCATGGTGGAGAAGTACCAGGCTCTGACCGAGGGCCTGACCGTGGGCGAGCTGATGGACTTCAGCCGGACGTTCCGGGCCGAGCTCTACGCCGAGGGCCTGGTGCAGGGCAACTTCACCAGCGCCGTAAGTTTAGGGGTCTGCCGCGCAAATCCACTCGTCGGTACTCTGTTTACCCTTTTTGTTTTTTCACCGAGTCTCCATTTAAGTCTCCGTCACTGGTTCGTTTTTGTCTCCCTTTGTCATATCACTACTTCTCGTCTCTTCATCTATTTCGCAGACGCGACACCGCATATTAACACATTTATGTTCCTTCGGATAAGGCTGGCAGGTGCGCTTCCCTGAAAGCGCCATGAAAATTTATTTTAATTTTTTTTTGTGTGTGTGAATGAACGTCTAAACTAATCACTGTAATTAGCAGCGGTGTGATCAAACAGTGTAGACTCTAAAGATGTATCTAGATGCTGATGAGCAGCCATCTTCTCTAAATGACAGCAATAAACTAACTGTCGTTACTAAGGCAACTGTCTACTATCTCTAAATGGGCAACCTCTCTCTTTCTCTCTCTCTCTCTCTCTCTGTGTCTCCTTAAATGGATATTCTATCCTGCCTACCTTACAGGGTTCAGATTAAGTAGGTGTATTTTTTTTTAAGTGAATAACACTGGCGGCGTGCGGCAGGCAAAACCTGCCGCAGAAAGGAACCCTGATTTTTGAGTGAATGGCGAAAAAACGCAGTATCGATATTGATGCACTGAAGTTTTTTTTTTTTTTTTTTTTCTTTTATATGTGTCACATTTTTCGTGTGAATGAGTGAATAGACTTTCCACTTTTAGTTAAAAATTTCACAAGTATTGTTAGAACTGCCCAAACTTGCACGACTACAAGGCGCGGACCCACATTGGTATTTGGAGCTTCTGTCTGTCTTCTGACGCCGCTGTGGAACAAGGTGCATCTTTGGGATCAGGCGACGTACCGATGTATGAGGTTGGGGACAGAAAGATAAAATGTCTCTTTGGCTGCCTGTTAATTCCTCTCTCTGTGCTGTGGCTCCAGGAGGCTGTGCAGTTCCTGCAGTACATCACAGAGTAAGTTGATTATCACTGTGGCTCCGCTGTGTACCCTGCTGTGTCACCCCCCCCAGCAATTCTACACAAATCCTTCTCAGCAGTTATCTGTAATTACCTCCGTGTACACAAATTTACCTTGGCCCCAGTTGTTTCTAATTGCTACTCCACCGTTCATTATATACTTGTATCTTGTTCTCGCTTCCCTCCCTCCTTTCTTTTAACCAAATTTTGTTTTCTGTCTTTCCATCCTTCCTTCCTTCTTTCCTTCCCTGGCGTCTCGCAGCAAGCTGCAGTTCTCCCAGCTACCAGTAGAGGTCCCTGTGCTGTTCAGAGTGGTGGAGCTCCCCCCGGAGCATCACCTCTGTAAGGTCAAGTCTCTCAACAAGGGAGACGCCAACTCGGAGGTCACAGTTTACTACCAGGTACACACACACACACACTTTTTTTTTTTTAAATGTGTGTGTATCGTATAATTTATCAAGGCTTTTATGCTTTCTTTCTCTGTGGTCACCCTTTATTTGGATAGTCTGACGTTAATTATAATCGTCTATAAGTTGACTTTCGATCAGGTTAATGTTAATTCTTAATATAATATAATGAGTTTTAGAATTGAATCAGACTCCTTAACGTAAGTCATTTCGCGTGAGCAGCGTCTGTAAGTATTCGGGTAAGCTTAAAGACGGGTAAGATTGACCCAACCCTAGTGTCCTGTGTACAAATGCCAAAGATTTAGGGAGTCTGGAATGTGCAGACTAGTTAATACTAAGTCGAGTTTTAAGTTGATGCTTAAGAAACATTGACTTCAGTATAAATTGTGCGACTGTCAAATGGGACGTTAAGTGTCCTCTTCTCTCCCCCTTTCGCAGTCTGGACCCAAGAACCTGAGGGAACACACACTCATGGAGCTCCTGGTGGTGAGTGCTGAAGTGCTTTTCCTCTTTCGCTCTCCAAAAATTGTCACCCTCGCCGTCCGAGCGCCTTCACCAAGGTGTGAGTGTCAGTCTGTTCTGTTTGTGGTTGTCGTCCAGATGCACATGGAGGAGCCCTGCTTCGACTTCCTGAGGACCAAAAAGACGCTGGGGTGAGCTCCCGTCCTGCCTTTTGGGCTCTGTTTTTCTTTTTTTTCCTCAAAGACGTCGCTGAATCCGTGTTTTCACGGCTCAGCCAGCCGACCGGAGGGGCCAGACTCTTGTCAAACAGCGCTGCGGGCTCGTTATAATTTTTTTATGTGGTGTATAATTTGCCAAATTATGGATATTACATTATTTTGCCTTTGAGGCAGAGCTCCTCAAAAACCACTCTGCAGACGGCGGCACCGAGCATTTCTAACCTATGTAAAGAAACCTTTGTAAAGAAAGCTCATATTGGGCTTTCCTCACTTTCAGGTGAGGCTGATCCAAATGCAAACACACATGGCGCCGGCAATGTCCAGACTTGAATAAAGAAGAGTGCTTGGTTCTTACTTTTAAGTGTTTTGAATTACTGTAGGTCATCATGGAATTCACTGATTTTGCTGTGGACCTCCACATACTGTGTCAGGTGTCATCACCCAGTAGGATGAAACATTAAGAGGATAACACCAGTGGACTGGCTGTCTTTCCCTGGCCATCCCTTCTCCAGCCTGTCTGTCTGCCGCCCCTCCCCCGACCACTGTAATCCCCCTTTCTTTAATACTCTTCAACTACTTCCTGCCGCTCCAGGTACCACGCCTACCCCACCTGCAGAAACACCTCCGGAGTGCTCGGCTTCTCGGTCACCGTGGAAACGCAGGCCACCAAGTTCAGGTGAGCCCGCCGTGCGGTTCCAGCGCGCAGGGCCCGAGCTGCGGTGACCCCTTTGCTCTTGGCAGGGAAATGAAGGCATTGATTGCGTGAACTGGGTTCTCCTTCACGGCCCCCGCACTTACACATGTCACGGCAGCAGTCACATTATCTTCTGTCCCTCCCTCTCACCCGCCCTGGCCTTTGCTCCTTTTTAGTTCCGAGTTAGTGGAGTTAAAGATTGAAGAGTTTCTGACGTCATTCGGGGAGAAGCTGGACGCGCTCACAGAGGAAGCCTTCAGCACGCAGGTGTGTGTGTGTGTGTGTGTGTGTGTGTGTGTGTGTGTGTGTGTGTGTGTGTGTGTGTGTGTGTGTGTGTGTGTGTGTGTGTGTGTGGTTACAGGGATAAGGCCCGGTCGCGGTGCCAGATTCCTTTTGTTTGTCTTTGCAAAGTAAGAATTGTGTGTTTTCCCCCAGGTGACAGCCCTGGTCAGGCTAAAGGAGTACGAGGACACACACCTCGGGGAGGAAGTGGACAGAAACTGGGCAGAGGTGGTCACACAACAGTACATCTTCGACAGGCTGGAGAGAGAGGTGAGCTAAACACACACACGCGCGCGCGCACACACACACACACACACACATATACACACACACACACACACACATTCCCAGGTACACTTGAGCAGGTAGAAACAAGTCATGTGAATCTAATGAAAAATACCAGAGGAAAGATGGTTAGTATCCAAGTTCTTGGATATACATGGATACTTGGATTAAGTTGAAGTAAATGCAATGTCCTAATGTACTACTAATATAATATTATAATACAATACAAATAGTACAATATTTTGGATGTTGAATTGTGAATGGATGCATGAAATGTTGACAACATTATGTAGAGGTAGCGACGTGTACAGTATGTACAGAGGTCATTTACTAAAGTGTGGGACATGCACATTTTAGTAAATTTGTGTTTCTATCCACACTGGGATGTTGGTGAGTTTAAATGTATGTATTCATCTCACACCTGCTTGTTTCTGTCTCTTTCTCTCCCTGTCCGGACGCGTCCAGATCGCCGCACTAAAACAAATGGCCAGAGCCGACCTGGTGTCCTGGTTCCAAGAACACCGGGGACCGAACAGCCGCAAGCTCAGCGTGCACGTAAGACAACCCGGCTCCTTTAGCCTCCTCAATACCCATAGTGGATGTGCAAAAATATTTAAATGTCTGAAAAAAATATCTAAAAATGACTAACTCTTGGATGCCTTTGGCACATCGGCTGAAAACGACTAAGATTAAGCGGGTTTTCACACCGTAAAGCGGCGCATCCTTCACACCCGGTTCCGGGGGAAGAAAAAAAAAAAAAAAAAAGTGAAACATCCAAGCGTTGGGGGAACGATCCATCCCAGCCGTAACATTTCAGTTCACACGGAGGACTCATTTTACGGACAGGCCGCATTTTCGTTAAAGAGACATCGTAATTAAAGGTCTTAACGCTTTAACTGTTCCCGCTGAACCGCCAACTCCAGTTACTGACACAGTCGGAGCCGGGAAATGAGGCGGCACCCCGAGCACCGTGCCGCGGCTCCCTGCCCTTCCTTTTTAACCTCAAGGTTCCTGAAACGCTTGCTGTCCGAATCCTCCGACTGGTCGAGGGATTTTTCCTTTTTATTTATTTATTTTTTGCTGCCGTGTTTTCCGTCAAATCTGGCCGTCTTTTTTTTTTTTTTTTTTTTTTTTTAAATACTCCTGCCCGTCACCAAGGTCCCCGTGCTCGGACGCTGTAATTCAGATTTGCTCGGTCGCCATGTTTGTTTAAAGCTGCGCTGTGTAAGATGTGTTGCACCTCTGGCTGTTTGCGCGCTGAGGACGGAACCTCAAATTGTAATAAATCAATCGGTCGACCCTCCCTTGCGTATGAGGCTGACGGCCGAGTCCAATCCGAACGCGTTGACTCTTTTACTTCGGTGAGAGTGAGCGTTGTTTATCATTGTTCATTTGGAATCATGATTTTGTCTTCGGTTATCGTTTTACCTCTGCCTAGCCTTACCTCTGCATTAGTGCTTAGTAAATGGGGAAAATAAATGGAGTGACTTAAGGTTTCACTCACCATGTAAACAGCTAATCTTCCACAGTGCACCTTTAACGTCAACAATTTTTCTGTGGTCGAAATGTGGATGCAGTTTATTTATTTTTTTTAATATTGATGTGCTATTATTCTATATAAAATCTCGGATATTAGAAGGCTTTCTCCCCTCTGCGTTCCAGCCTCTTGTTTGTGAACATTACATTAACGATGGACAGAGAGCGGTGGATTGTGGATACAGTGTAATACAGTACACGTCTTTTTCGAAAAGGTGGTGGGATTCGGCCCGAAGGAGAAGGACGAGGCGGGCGGCGGAGGAGGAGGAGGAGGAGCGGACGGGCGGGGCCAAGAAGAAGGCGACCTGGGTGGCTCCGCCTACGGGGAGGTGTCCAAACTCACCTTTCTCCCCGGCTCGCCCGACATGGCCGCCGCCACGTCCATCATGGACATCCCCGCCTTCACCCGGAGTCTGCCCCTCTTCCCCTACCACAAGATCCTGCAATAAACCTCCGCCCAGGAGGGAGAGACGCCGTGGACCAGAGCGGGCGAGGCAGCTCCAGCCCCATGTCCTGTTGGGAGACAGCTCTCATAGATCGTAATACCTGCACAGGTCCCAGAAAGAAGTAGAAACCCTTCACTTAATATACTGTTGCACGCGCTGGCCTGAGTAACATCCATTCTAAGTCTCATATCTTCTGATTTAGGTCGTTTCCCCAATAAAAGATCGACGAGGACCTTTGAATTAAATTTCGGTACATACGGCTACGACATCTGCCGTTGCCTTCGGGTGTTTTATTTCTTTTTCCATACGCCAAGTATTTGATATTTACAACTGATTTTTACAAAAGGGAAACAAAATCATCTCCCCGATGCGAGACAAAATGATCCTGCGTCCCGGCTGTTGAAACGCCCTTTATTCCTCATCCGACACCTCGTGACTGGACTCCCAAAAGCTGCGGCCGTGCACGCGCGGGAGCGTGCGTGTGCCGGGTTTCAAACTCTGCCGCGCGCTTTCGTTTTCCGGCCGATTCCAACCAATGATGTGATGTGAGACCAAGCAAAGAAATAAACCAGTGAGTGACAAGTGAATGGCGTCGGTCAGGAGCGTGCGTGTGTGTGTGTGTGTGTGGAAGGCGGTTTCGGTTACTGGACGTCATTTGAGAAGCGAGCGGAAGAAATGCTTAAAAGACGGAAGGAGGCAGAATTCAAAAGACACCCGACACAACGTTCATCCTCGCGATCGGCAGCCGGAGCGACACACTGTGGAGGCTGCCGGCGCAGTAACACTACCTGCCGCTTCACGCGGGTTCAATCAAATGCAAAGTGTCGTCGAGGAAGAGTCCGGTGCATGAGTCATATTCTTCAATCTAATAACGGCGAGCGGATCGGGTTCTCAGTCGCCCGTGTGGGTTTGAGTAATGCGGGAGTCCTGGTGTCGGAGTTTAAAGAAACAACTAGAAGCGGACGCGAGTCGTGAGATAAATATAGAACACGTCCACCCAATTCTTCGTCAGAGAATGAACCCACAGTTTTAACGACTATAGCAATAATAGTTTGTTTTTTCTGGGTTTTTTTTTTTTTTTAACTTCACTAATGTTAGAAAGCTCTGTAAACATACGTGAGCTTGATACTTGACAGATTCCTAAATCCATATCTTGCTCTGCAGCGTAGCCCGCCGCTCTCTTGAGTACCTCTCACTGAATCCTTAAAACGCGCGTCCGGAGTCGTCAGAGTTTACATTCTGCGACCGTGACTCAGCGGTACGTCAGTAGACGTCTACGTGTTTTGTCAGCTAACCTCCCCCGCCCCCCCTCTCGAAAAAAAAACCAGAACGTAGACAAGTTGGAAGTCATTTATGTAAAACACGGGCCGTTACTTGCGCACCGCTTCACACTGGCACCCGCTAACGCAAACACACAAAACTCCACCCGGAGCGTCCCCGGCGCGGCTCTCTGCTCGGGCCGTGTCCCCGGGCGTCGGTCGCCGTGTCTGTCTGCTGTCGAGACGCTGGTGACGACGCCCGGCGGGAGTGTGGCGGCACTCTGCTCCGCTGAATTTAATTAAAAACTAAAGCGGGGCTCAGAACAACACGCCGTATTAAGGTAATTGTGTAATACGCTGAAGGGAGGGGGGTGGTTGATAGCAGACACTTTACCTGCGGTGCGCGAACCATAATGATGCCCCCGTTGTCTCAGTTGTGATTTAAATAACTTGAAATTTTTTCCTTCAGAAATGACTTCGCTATCAGCAGCTCCAAACAAGGTTAACCGCCCTTGACTTGTTTTCCTGTTAATGTGCCTTGAAAATAATGTCTTTATTTGCAATTCCTGTGGCGCAAATTATGTACTCAGCGCCTGCCGAGTGCAGTGGAAATACAAGAAATTAAACTTGACAAGCACTTGTGAAATTACACTTTATTTTAATACAATTATTTAATACCTTCCCATCCCACGGGATCTGTTGTTTCACCGCCAGAAACACAAAAGACGGGATATATATTATTCAAAGCTTGTCTTCAGGTTTGCATGGTATGTTTTTAATAACGGGGAATAATGGATGACATTGGCTGTTCATTACATTTCCATTATTTTTGAATGAAGGGATTGTGTACTTTGAAGTGGCTCATTTTTCTACCCTGCATTATGAAATAATGCGGGTGTAAAGAGTTGTTTGGACAACACCATGCGGGACGCAATGGAATTTTTTTTCATGGGGAAAAAAAAAAAAAAAAAAGAATGCACATCAAAAGTTAATGAGTGATAAGTAGATGACATACAGTTTTGTTGGTGCGGGCAGATAGCCGGTGCTGTCCGCACACACGGGCGTTTCCTGTAACTGAGGCTTTGTGACCTTTTCTCTAAAAGTCACGCTCCTGTTGCGTCTTCCTGTCGGAGCCTTTTCATCCCCTTCCCCGCTTTATCTGCACGTACATATGCACACCAAGTACAGCTGCATCACAAACGCACTCGGACAGCAGGCTCGCCTGTGAATCATTGGATTTATTCAACACAAAACACACGTACACACACACACGTACACACACGCGTTACATATTCAAATTCACACTGCAGTATGTAGACTCCACTTCGCAGTCTGTTATTCTCCTCGTCATTTTAATTTCTTCTGTGACACCCTACTCAGGTAGTAATGAACTCAAGCCATGTGGCAGCAATCACGCTGTGCGTGCGTGTGTGCGTGCGCGGGCGCATTTTGAGTTTTCTTCAAGGGAACCAGGAAGGTTATTGAAACTGACATATCAGAAGGAAAATGTCCGATATAATTAAATGTGTGGGTGGTTGGGGGGGGGGTGGAGGGGCGTGGGAGGCAGTGTTTGAAAGTACCCTCAGTATATTTCGTTTCAGACACTTTTCCTCAATTACATTTTGAAGCAAATAGGCCTATCAACACGTTTTAATCAACACAACCAACGTCTTACAACCATAATAAACAAGGGGGGGGGGCAACCAATACAAATAGTTTATTGACGCTCAGGAGCCCCCTGCAATTTCCTCGGGGCCCCCTAGGTGGCCGCGGGCCTCAGTTTGGGGACCCCTGCGCCACCGCAGGAGGAGAGCGGCCTAAAAGAAAAAAAACGGTGTCCGAGGGGCAGCTTCGCGGCGGGGGGCAACGGGGAGCCATGCAGTCCCTCGGCTCCGGCTTTCTCTAGACTGGAGGCCGCTCGTCCTACGGGGCAAGGGCGCTCAAACTGCGGTTTCCGCGGGCCGAAGGAATTGCAGAGGGAAGGGTCCACAGAAAGAAGATTTGGCTACTTTATTGTGTCGTTGGTGTCTTTTTCTCTGAATGAATTTAAAGAAACCAACACGTAAAACAATAATAGTATGATCTTGTTTGTACTATATTATACACCCACTCATAATGGAGGATAAAGTCCATCAAACTTTTTTTTTATTAAATTGTTCATGTTTTAATTTTGGGAGCCCCTGTGCAGGAGCTGCTGGGGGGGGGGGCGGGGGGGTCGGTTGAACTTCAGCACCGCGGACAGCGCTTCCCCGCGGGGTTCGACGGGAGACGCGGCACCGAGCGCGGATCCGCGCGATCTCCGGCCGGATTTGGGGATTTTCCGCGACACGTCAGTTAGGAGATCGACCCAACCAGGCACGCACGCACACCTGCACACTCACACACACACACACACACACACACACGCACGCACGATCGCACGCACACACATGCGTCGCCGCGTGACGCGTGAAGTTTAACGTCCATGAGCGTGAGTTGACGCCCTCCCGCCCCCATTCCCCTGTTGAGCCCCAGTGAACCCCCACCCACGCACCCGCATGCACCCAGCCCCCCGTGGGAGCCCCCCTCGCGGGTGAACCGTGGCAGCCGCCGCCGCCTCGCTCCCCCCCGGCGCCCCTGCGTCCCCCTCCTCCCCCCTTTCCTCCAGGAGGAGCCAGATGTGAGGAAACAGCCCGGGGGGGGCGGGGGGGGGGGGGTGGCGGCGCTCCCGCGGATCCACGGAGCGACAATAAAGCCATACGGGGTTTTTTTTGTTTTTTTTGGATGTGGAGAGAGGAGGAGGAGGAGGAGGGGGCGAGGGAGGAAGGAAGGAAGGAAGGGAGGGAGGGAGGGAGGGAGGGAGGGAGGCAGGGAGGAAGGGTCGCTGCTCCGTGACAGAGGAGAGGAGGATGCGCTGGGCTGATCGGGAAGGGGGATTAAGATCAGATGAACAGAATAAATAAAGCTTTTCTCGGACAAATCTGCTGAGAGCTGCGAGGTAAGATCCACTGGAGGGGATTGCATTGTTTTTTTCACGTTTGTGAGCTGCCATGTGTGTGACACTCTGGCAGATCCCTAATTGGCTGGAAGTGATGATTACTCAATGTTTTCACAATGCACTGATGCACGGATTTCTATTTGTTATTATTATTATTATTATTATTATTGTTATTAAAATTGTCATGGTATTTTTTACTCATTTTACAATACTGTGTTTAATGCTGTTTTATTTTTATTTTTATACAATATTTATTACTATGCTCTTGTTATTGTTCTTCTTCACGTTGTGACTGTCTACATGAGGTGATATGTGTATTTCTTAGCCAGTAATATGTGCTCGCGTGCTGCTTTCTTATGCATCTGACAACACAAAGCCTTGACCCTTCAGATCGAGGTGTTTGGTTGTGATGCTGTTCATCTGCAGCAGCTGTTACTGCTGCTGGAGTCACGTACACTTGATCTATTTTTAATACGTGAAGGGATTTTTGTAATTGTCCATTATGAATGGCAGCGAGGGAGGCGGATGAATTAATGAGTGCACCAGGGGTGGGAGGGGTTAAATAATGGTTTGATTTGTTACGCCAATTAATTTTTGGAAGGTTTCCTCAACTTAAAAATGAGCATCTTCATTTACTCAATTTCCAGGTGAGAAATGTAGATTTTGGAATTTATAGTTGATCCGCTGACTCCATCCTCCCAGTGTGTGAGTTGGATGGATCTCTGGATGACTCGGTGAGTTTCGGGGCTGGGTGTCCTTCCCGACACCCCTGACTCTTTTTGAAGCCACATTTTGAAGATGATATCACCCCCACCTCCTCCACCCGCCGCTCATCACTTGACACCATCGTCGATTACGGTTGCCTTTACCCCTCCCACACAGGGCTTTGCATCGCAGTCCACCCCTGGACACCAGGACACTCTCCCCCAGATGGTGACTTCCTCAGGTAATCACATCTGAGAGGGAGAGAGAGAGAGAGAGAGAGAGAGAGAGAGAGAGAGAGTTTTCACCATGCATCTAAATCCAGATATGCACTCTCTCTCTCTCCCTTTTCCCCCCTCAGCCCTTCTCTCTCTCTATCTATAGAAGTTTATTTACTCCCCCTCTCAGGCCCCCTCCCTCTCTCTCACTCTCTCTCTCTCTCTCTCTCTCTCTCTCTCTCTCTCTCTCTCTCTTCTTTCTCCCCACTCTATGTTTCTTTTTTCTCTCTCTTACTCTTTTTGCCCACCAAACCCCTCTCTTTCTCTCTCTCTTGCTCTCGCTCGCTCTCTCTCTCGCTCTCACTTTCCCCCCACCTCTCTATGTTTCTTTTTTTGCCCCCCCCCAGCCCCTCTCTCTCTCTCTCTCTCTCTCTCTCTCTCTCCTCTCTCTCTCTCTCTCTCTCTGTGACAAGCCCACGCCAGCACAGAATATCACATTTACGTGTGTGTGTGTGTGTGTGTGTGTGTGTGTGTGTGTGCGTGTCAGTGCGGTTCGGAGGGCAGTCAATAGACACAAATGCTGCCAATTGATTGTTTTCCCACCGACGCCATCACCATCACCTGGGCGGTTTAAACGCCGGGCAAACTCACACACTCGGTAATTTGGCCGATATCGATTCCCTGTCTTTTCCCATTTCTGCCGAAGATAAAATAAATCCTGCCCTCGAGCTTCTGCGGGGTTAACATCCCCGCAGAGAGTGGAATAAACAACCGGCGGTAGTTATTGTGCGTCGCAACAGCACCGAATCGATAGAGCAAATGGCTTAAATACACAGTTGAACCATAATGATAATGCAGTTCATCTTCCCTCCTCGCCCTCCGTCCTCGGCCATTGTTCCCTCCGTCCCCGGTTAGCGCCTCCGCCCTGGATGTGAGTGCGTTCCTCTCCTCACACGCCGGCATGAGTGCTCTGAAAAGCGAGGCAGAGCGTAGGTGGGGGGAGGGAGGGAGGGAGTGGGGGGGTCTCGATTTTACTACCTGGCTAAATTGCCCTGTGATGGAAAAATATTGTTAAAGGAATGATATTTGAATAATTGAAGCCCCCGGGTTTTTAAAATTGCACGACTGGCCGTGATTTTCGGCGCAAAGTTAGAGGCCACCGCACCGAAATATTCATGTCATTATTTAGGAATGGATATATCAGGGATCCACTCAGGTACCGCCGCTACCCTCCTCCCAACCCCCTCCCCCGCTCCCTCTCTTCTACCTACCTGTCTCCTTGGCGCTCTCTCTCTCTCTCTCTCCCCTCCCCTCCCCTCCCTCCCGCTCGCTCCTTTCTCTCTCTCTCTCTCTCTCTCATCTCCCTTTTTCCATCTCCTGTCACCCTTTCTTCTCCTTGCTTCTCCTCCCTTCTGTGTCCAGCGGAATAGGCGGTCGGCTGGCGAACTGACCTCGATTGTCGGAATGTATGAGATGGAGTCTGAAAGGGAATTAGTAATGAGAACGGCACAACTACCGTATATGTCAATGAAGATTTCATATCATGATATTTGGGCTTATCTGAGGGTTTTTTGATGGTACGGACAATATTTTTGTTTGAAAAAATATTAAAAGTTTGAGGTAAAACAAAAAGATAAAGGAGTCCAAGTGAGATCTCTATGGGCGTTCTTGGCACTCTGGTTAATCCACGGAGGAGGGTCGACCAGAAAGTCAAAAACCCCATCATTATCATGGCTCTATTGATTAAAAAGCCAATGTGATTGGAATAAAAAAACGCTCTTCGTCAAGACCTCCTTGGATGACCAGCGCGCCTAGACCACCGATTGAGATCTCATTTGGATTCATCTTTTCTTCCCCTGGAAATTGTTCACCGCAGAGCACCCAGGGTTTCACCTCTGCTCATCCAGAGTACCCAGTGTTTCACCTCTACTCATCCAGAGCACCCAGTGTTTCACCTCTACTCATCCAGAGCACCCAGTGTTTCACCTCTAACTCATCCAGAGCACCAAGTGT
>NC_137198.1:8985796-9010796 GCF_960531495.2 Zeus faber
ATCTGTCTATCTATCTATCTGTCTATCTGTCTGTCTGCCCGTCTGCCCGTCTGTCAGATTAAATCACAATAACGCGTTTGTGTTGAGAGGTGGTAAACCCGAATGTTTTCTCGGCCGACGTGGTATTTCTGGCCGTGTTTTGTGTGTACGACAGCTTCTGTCATGGCAGCAGAGCGCACTGAATCTAACTAAACATGGCGGGAGCAGAGAGGCTGCTCAGGGAGACGCACTGCGTGGTAATGGCGCAGAAAGTAGCGGAGTGAATTGGAGAGAACAGAAGAAGATGGGAGAGGAATGCAGCATCGGGAGGGGGCGAGAGTTAAAATAGAGAAGAGGTTCAGCAAGTTAGGTAGTGAAGAGATGGAGGGAGAGAGAGAGAGAAAGAGATGGGGGGGGGGGGACTTCACATGGCTTTTAACGGCATAGACCTGGCTCTCGGTGTATATAATTTAGTGCCATGACGCAATTGAGATACTCCAGAGAAGGAGCCGTCTGGTGGGGAAGCTCACATACACAAGTGCTCACATGCATTATCTTTCTCCTTCACTTGTTCACCCCCTCTCTCTCGCTCCCTTTCTCTTTCAGCCTCTGTTCCCCCCTCGCTCGCTCGCTCGCTCGCTCACTCACTCTCTCCACTCACTCTACCCACTCTCTCGCTCTTTCTCCCTCCGCAGCGCTTGGTGATCGCGGTACAGATTTAGAATCAGAGAGGATGCAGGTGCATTCAACTGTACAGTTTCCCAATCCTGAGTAAGGGGTCTGCTAATACTATTTGCTCAACCATCTATTAGGCCGAGCTATCTGTGTGCTCTGCTGCTCACAGTGGCAGAGTGCTTAGCATTGCCGGCTGAAATGGGTATTTGCTAAAGTTCCTCCGAGAGTCCGTTTGAACTGGGATGGCGCACCTGATGTGTAAAGGCTCGGAACGCAGGAGAGTGTCCTTGACTTTAAAATGGAATCATTCACTCTCCACAGCTTCCGTCATGCCATCGTTCTAAGACGGCAAATGGGTTTGCTCTGACATTGTGGCCAGCTCCTCTCGGCTGCTGAGGTCACAGGAATCTGTCGCTCGCGTAGAAATGCGAATCGCACACCGCTGCGGTAAGCTGTGCATAAAAATTGTATTGCAATGAAAGTATACTTGCGCTATTATACTTGGACAGCAGCTCAGCAACGTTGCCGCTAAGTGACCTTGGTACCGCTACAATGCATGAAATCGACTGTTGATAGTAAAATTACTGTACACCTCTGCCAGCGAGTGCTTAAGCGGCCATTACAGTACACATCACGAAACATCAACGAAACAATACAGCAACACAGTCTATCTGTTTCATGAAGGAGAAAGATTTGGATCAGGGCCGTTGACCTTGCCCGCCTTCGACATGAAATAGCACACAAATCATATCAAATAACTCGGAAATACTACAGGGGTCTTTTTTTTTTGTTTTTTTTTAATCATTGGATCCGGGTAGGATGACTCAAGCGAGTGTTCCCGTAGTGGAGCCCCCACGCGAAAATCTGCATGTGTTGAAAGGCGGGCGGCAGTGTGTGGGCTTCCTTCTCCTTTGATGATCATCGGCCTGTGGAGAATCTCCATGAGACGGGTCTGCTGTTGCTTCTGTTTGTCTCATTCGATCCTCTTCCAGCGACATCGTCGGGAGTTTTGAGATGCAGAATACGGTATGGTTTGGAAAATGGAAGGTGTTTTTCTCCGGGATTTGAGGTTAACTTATCTCCGCCAGAAAAATACCTGCCCAGGATTGTATTATGTCAAAGTGGACTGTGAAGCTGGAAGTCATGGTAATTTGAAACAGCGACCCGGCGCTCGGCACGCGACTGCTCGTGTTCCTGCGTTAGATCAAATTTGGTGTGTTCAAATTTAATGTGCTCAAATTATAGTGCAGTTTATGCATGGTATAATGAATGTATGGCTTGAGTGCAGAATACTGTAGGTATTGTTGCGTGCAGCATACTAATACATCATCTACACCTGAGAGTTAGGTGTTGCTTTTGAATCAAAAAATAGACCTCATTGGAAATGCAGCGCTAGTCTTTTATTGTCCCGTACCTTATAGAAGCATCTCTAATTAAGGGGGTGACTGTCTCCGGCTTTTACAGACAGAGACGGAATAACAAACGGAATCAGTGGAATAGGATCGGTCTGATACAGGGGTTCCCAAACTTTTTCCCTCAGACCTTTTTCACCAAGCTGATCAAGTCTATTCAAGCGGTCGGTTCGACTTTCATTTCAAGGGCACACAATACATTATAACACACACCCATCAGCCACAATATTACAACCACTGACAGGTGAAGGGAATTAACATTGATCATCTTGTTCCAATGGCGCCTGTCAAGGAGTGGGATACATTGGGCAGTAGTCAGTTAGTTCTTAAGGTTGATGTGTTGGAAGCAGGAAAAATGGACAAGTGTAAGGATCTGAGCCACTTTGACAAGGACCAAATTGTGATGGCTAGACAACTGGGTCAGAGCATCTCCAAAACAGCAGGTCTTGTGGGGTGTTCCCGATATGCAGTGGTTAGTACCTACCAAAAGTAGTCCAAGGAAGGACAACCGGTGAACAGGTGACAGAGTCATGGGCGCCCATGGGCTCATTGATGCACGTGGGGTGTGAAGTCTAGCCCGTCTTTCCTGCGAACCCTGCGAAAAATATTCAGGAATCGTTTGAGGAACATTGCAAAGAGTTCAAGGTGTTCACTCGGCCTCCAAATTCTCCAGATCTCAACCCCTCTGAGCATCTGTGGGATGTGCTGGAAAAACAAGCCCGATCCATGGGGGCCACGCCTCGCAACTTCCAGGACTTAAAGGATCTGCTACTAACATATTGGTGCCAGATACCACAGGACACCTTCAGAGGTCTGGTGGAGTCCATGCCTCCAAGGGTCACAGCTGTTCTGGCGGCACGAGGGGGACCTACACAATATTAGGCAGTTGAGTTTTAATGTTGTGGCTGATCAGTGTATCGGTGATCGCTGCATATAATAGTACACCTCAAATCGCCCAAGTGATCCCACGCGATCTGTGGCGACCTCCTGTGGGGGTCTCACGCCGCAGGTTAGGAAACGCCGAAACCCTGGACATGATCACACTATTCTCTTCCTTTCTGGTTTTGCCCTTCCTGCAGGAGCTGCAGTGAGTGAAGGCATTGAGAGCAGCGTCCTACCAACCTGTCATGGTTCTGACACCTTCTCTCACGCCTCCGTCTGCCGATCTCCCGCCGTCTTCAAAACGTGAGTCTTTCATCAGTATCTGTCTGCCGGTCTTTGTTTTCGTAGCGATTCGAAAAACGACCAAAATGATCAAAATGGTTGTAATTCGCAGGTCTCATAGAACCCTTTGTTGAATGTAAGTACTCCCAAACGTCTGTGGCAAGCGTGACTTCCAATTCTCACAGTGATCACACAATGATGTGTCACTGAAACCATTTACAGTAAGTCTCTCTCTCTCTCTCTCTCTCACTTTCAATCTCACTTCCACATTCTCTCTCTCTCTCTCTCTCCTTCTCTCTCTCTCTCTCTTTCTCTCTCTCTCTCTTCCCTTTTCAATTTGATTCTCTCTCTGTTCCTCTCGGTCCCCTGGAAGGGGTTTGATGGAGAGCTGGTCGAATGTCAGCAGGAACTGTTGTCATAACGGGAGGAATTCTTGCTGGGGTGATACTGCTGTGCATCGTAGCGGTGCTATGCTACTGTAGACTCCAGGTGATTATTTTCCGTGTGTGCGTGCGTGTGTCTGTGTGTGTCTGTGTGCGTGCGTGCGTGCGTGCGTGTGTGTGTCCAAATACATTTTGGTGATGTCAGAACGGAGGTTTCTCAAAACTTCTCAAATGTAAGAAAAAACAAAAAGAAAAACAAAACTTCCCCCGTTTCTCCCCTTAAAAAAACCCTTTTGATTGCTGGCGTCATGTAAATAAATGTTTTTTTTATTTATTTCATAATGCATTTGAACTGAAAAACAAAAAATGTAATGTTAATGTGATCCAACCCTGTGTGCAGCTGTGACTGCTGTAGTGATCGTTGATGTCCTACTCAGAAGTGGAGGTGGATCACTGAGTTGGTTGCGCTCATACTCTCCTGCATAATTCAGTAGATATTAGGCTGGAAGGTGGTGAACTGTAAACCGCCAGAGCTAGAGGTGTGTGTGCTTTGTGTTCCCCGGCTCCATTACGCCGCTCAACACCTCCCTCTTGTTCCGAATTAAATTCTTTTTTCGAATGCCGTCCTGTCCCGCGCCGTCCCTCCAGTACTACTGCTGCAAGAAGAATGACTCGGAGGCGGACGTCGGCTCCGTGGCGGCGGCCGAGCCCCCCTCTCACAGCGACTGCAAGGCGTGCAGCGCCCTCGCCATGGACGGCACCGCCATCACCCCCGTCTCCCTGGACAAGCTGGACCAGCTGGAAGCCGCGCCCCCGTACAACCACTGCCCCAACTGCTCGCCCTTCTACCTGCGCTCCGGACTCAGAGACGGCGTGCGCAACGGAGGCGAGCGGCTGGGCTTCCACACCTACTACGAGAACCCTTCCGCCTCGCTGCCCCTGTCCCTCAACCTGCGGGGCCTCTCGCCGCTGAGCTACTACAGCCCCACGGACATGTTCCCGCCCCCGCCACGACCCTACAGCACCCAGGTCTGACTTTGCGCGCACAAACAAAATCATGAACATTGGACTTTGGACAAACCAACACGCGCCCGACGTCCTCTGCTTCGCCCCGGAACTAAACGAAAATCGAAAAAAAACGCCATACTTGATCCGCGCTTTGAGCCGGTGGCAACCATTGCGGTCGAGCGTTGAAGTCAATGTGGAATTGTTTTAATCTGCAGTTTGGCTAATGTCCACTAGGGCGCTGCTCCAGAAAACTCTGACTCGGTGGAAGTCAATGGAAAGAAAATAAGAATAAGACTTTAGGGTCTCAATATAAAATCTCGTTCTTGCGATGGCTGCCCGGCTTGTGGTTTTGAAAATCATTAGAAGATATTACGGCTTCAAGAGCGTTATATTTGAGGGTGCAATTGCCTCGATGGACAGGTCTCTGGTTCGCGCTCCAGGGAGGTGGGCGTGTTGGTTCCGTCCTCAGACTTGTCTGGTGGTTTCAATTGCCTCTCCCCCCCTCCACCCCCGGCACTCCGAGACCCCGCCCTGTGGCCCGATCTGTCAATCTCCAGCTCCTCCCTGCCGAGACGGCGGCGAGCGTAAGGCCAAACTTGAGGCTTCAAAATCGCCTCCTCAGAAACCGACGGGTGGGGGACGTCACGGACACTACGTCCGTTTTTTCTTTTTTATACGCCCTCTGGGTTTCGACGGAGTCGTTCCGGACCGCCCACTCGCCAAGTGAAACCCAAGGTGCACCCGGACTTATAGACTCCGCCAACCGATACCTTCCCCTGATGTCGGGGGGACGCGTCTGGGGACAAAGACAGGGATGTGTTAGAGTACTACATTCATTCAAGCGACTATATTACAATCTCAGCTTCTTTTACACGTCCCCCCGCGCTTTCTGTTGCCCTATTCAGCACCCCCACCCCGGCCACGCCCCCCCACCTTCCCCACTCGCACAAATTGAGGTTTAATGCCAGCCAGCTATCTGTACATGAGGGCTAACAGTTTTTATATCATCTGTTTATGTTGTTTGCTACAGTAACCGTGCAGATACTCACAAACGTTCTGCTCGGAAAGTAACAATGGGAACAGCGTTGGGTTCCGCTTTCGGACGGCGGCGGCATCTGTCTCCCCCGACACTTGTAAATCCCGTCCGACCGCTTGGGGCGTCGTTTCTCCTCCATCTCCGGTGGTTTGGAATGGGGCTGGCCGACCGAAAGCAGGTTTTTCTACAATGAGCGTCTTCCACGTGAAGCTGTTTAATGGCACAGCTTCCTAATGTTTACAGACTCTGGAGGAGACAAGGACAGAGAGCGTAGGCTTAAGCCTTGCGTTTGGCTTCGGAAAGACAAATGGGTGGAAATGGAAATGCTAGAATCATGTGTCATACTCAGCCCAGTATATCTCGTAGGTCAGGGATTTGTATCTATGAGCCATTAAGTCCAATTTGATGTGGTTACGACGACGCAGTGCTATTCTACACTTTATGCCTAAATCAATGTATCTTTTAAGGGTGTTGTAGTTCTAGTGAGAGAGTGTCAGAGTTCTAAGTGTGCTTTAAGCAAGCCTGTGCCAAATCCTTTCCCATTATTCTTCAGCCTTTTCCGCCGTCTTGTTTTTCTCTGGAAGTTGCGTTCCTATCAGCTGTAACCGGGAAGCACAGTTCGAAGAGCATGGAAATGGAAATTTGGTGGTATACATTCTACTTCGGGGTCATCACTACCCTCCGAATAAAAGTTAAAAAAAATGGCAATATGAAAAAAGGCTGTTAACACCATTATATTGACTATTATTGATAAAAGATAGATCAAATATATATATATATATATATATATATATATATATATATATATTTATCCTGTATATTTTCACATATCACAAGCACAACACTGTCCTCCCATCTCCATGATCCACCTTATTTTAAATCATATATATGCTTTATTTATAAAGTTGTCTGCACATTGTAGCCAATACACTGTTACTTGATAGATACGTTCCCCATAGATTGACGAAAATGATTAAAGGAATAAAATATGAGAAAAGTAATTCTGTGAGTTTCTTTTTTTAAAACACAACAATTGTGTCGGAGTGTATAGAATTTACCATTTTTTGAAAAGGAATAAATGTTTATATTTGCCTGGGTATTGATTGTTACGCATCTCTTATTAATGGGGTGTGTGAGCGTGCGTGTTTTCTGAGAGTGACAGTGTTCAGGCAAATGAGAGAATTTTTGCATTATGGTGCCCTGGCCAATCAAATCCTCTCTTCCATTACCTGTGTTCCTGCCTTGGTATTCCACTGCTCCTACCTGCTGGACTGGTTTGCTCTGCTGTCGAGCCGGTCTGCCCAAACGTCTCGCAAACTTCTTCTCGAAAGAAAATAACATACTTAAAAAGTCATTGTCGGGCAAAGCCAAATGCCCATGGGAAATATTACAAGTACCACATGTTTGTATAATAGTGTGTGTGCGTTGAGTACCTGGGTTGGTTCAGCTGAGTTTACACAGAAACTGTTTAAGTACCTGTTGAAAAAAATAGGGCAAGGTAGTAAAATGGGGGTATTTCATTTAACCGTGTAGAGTTCGGGTGTAACTAATGGAAAATGTCTTGGATATTTGCGTGTGTGTGTGTGTGTGTGTGTGAGAGAGAGAGAGAGAGAGAGAGAGAGAGAGAGAGAGAGAGAGAGAGAGAGACAGAGACAGAGAGAGAGAGAGAGAGATTGTGTGTAAATAATGGTGTAGGTCTTGGACATTAGCATGTGTGTGTGTGTGTGTGTGTGTGTGTGTGTGTGTGTGTGTGTGTGTGTGTGTGCGTGTGTGTGTGTGTGTGTGTGTGTGTGTGTGAGAGAGAGAGAGAGAGAGAGAGTCAAGAGGTGAGAATGAGGCAGAATGCGAGACAATCCCCACAGTGGGCGTGCCCTCGTCCTGGTCGCTGTCACATTCCCACAGGTCTCACGTAAACCCTGTTCAACCTGTCGCCCATTCGGATTCGCAAACTCCTTCCCCGACGCCGAGCGTGTGTACGTGGCTCCGACTCCCACCCTCCAGCACTTTGAGGGGAAGCTTTCATCCCCTCTGAAGGAAGCTCTGTGTGTGTGTTTTCGTACTCACCTGTGGACCTGTGGACCTCCCGTCTGATCTCAGTGGAGGTTTATCTTGTGTGTGGATCTGCTTGGACTTCAGCCCTGTAGCTTGATACTTTCTTCTCTACCTGCACGCTAGATCTCCAGTTTATGAGCTTCACGTGTTCTTCATCACAAGGGAATTGAAAATAAAACCGCTCGGTTTCTTATATCCCGCTGATTTATATGTTTTTTTCCAAATGGATTTGTGACACTTGCTACTTTTGGATTTGGCCTCTTTACCTCGACCAAACCTGATAGTTCATAAGGCAGTTCAGCTCGGTTGAGTTTTGTTCCCCCGCGGGGAGCTCCACTGTTTTGTTTGGCTAAAACTCCTGTGAAATTTATACAGCCTCAGAGTATTCCCTTTCACGCCCTGTAACTCACTTTTGGAAACTTTGGAAACCGGTGCCTGGGTGGGTGGGTGTGTTGTGTATGTGTGTGGAGTGTTTTGGATTCCCCACGTGCGCCAGCCTCTGCAGGCGCCCAAGTGTATCAGGATGATGGAGGAAGTGTCCATCACCTTGGCGTACGACGCCCAGTCTGTTGACCAGATGAGCGAGGAAGAGATCCTGGCCTGTCTGGTGGCTGAGGCTCGGCCCAAATCCACGGTAAGACCAGAGAAGACCTCTGTAATATTTGACATCTGACATTTTTGCCAATGTATATTATCCACAGAATATTATTTTTTACCGCAGTTTCTTTGGAATGTTTCTGCGGTCCACAAATTTCTTCCATGTTTCTGGACTGGAGCCAACATCTCAATAACTTTACTGTGTGTTGGTAAGCGAGGATGACTGTATTGTAAAGCCAAAATATAAGCTACATCTTTCCAAGATGTTATCTTTAATTTTCTGGGATTCATTTTAAATGCACTTGAATTTTACTTAATGGTTAATTTCTTGGGTTTTAGTTTTTGAAATGATGTCACGATCAGAATCCTCATCAATTAGCTCAGAATCTCTTTACACTGCACATTAATCAAATATAACCTCTATCCCTAACCCCTTAACCCCCTAACCCCCAAACCCTATAACCCCCTAACCCTAACCCCCTAACCCCCTAACCCCCTAACCCCCTAAACCCCGTAACCTCCTAACCCTAACTCCCTAACCCCCAAATGCCCCAAACCCCGTAACCCCCCTAATCCCCTAACCCCGTAACCCCCTAACCTGTAACTCCTTAACCCCCTAACCCTAACCCCCTAACCCCCAAACCCCTTAACCCCCTAACCCTAACCCCGTAACCCCCTAACCCTAACCCCCTAACCCCGTAACCCCCTAACCCTAACCCTAACCCCCTAACCCTAACCCTAACCCTAACCCCCTAACACTTATCCCCTAACCCCCTAACACTTATCCCCTAACCCCCTAACACTTATCCCCTAACCCCCTAACCCTAACCCCCTAACACTTATCCCCTAACCCCCTAACCCCCTAACCCTAACCCTAACCCTAACCCACTCTAACATACTGAACAGTGACCACAGTGATGAAAACAAGACATATTGTAAATTTTAACTTAACACCATCACCGCTACAAAAACAACCCATAACGGAGACAGACATATGGGATCGTAAATGTGGCTCTGATTTTATCGAAGACCGACAGTGTTACAGTTTATTTACTACCAATGGCAAACGCGATGACATCCTAATTCTAAACAGATTTCTGAGTGTGAACCATTTTGAGATAAATTTCAAACTGTGAGTCCTATAAAAAAAATATTTGGAAGGGGAGAGTTTGCATTCTTCTGCGCTTGAAAATATAGCATTCCTCCATGCTCTATGAAAGGCATTAGACGTACACCTGACGCTACAAAGCAACGTTCCTTCATGTGTTAAAATCAACAGGTTTTACTTTCCTCCCTCTAGATCTCCTGGTGCACCTGCACTTTATCTCTTTCACTCCTACTCAATCTGTCTCTGTTTTGTTTTGAGGCGATAAATCCCCTCCGTTCGCTCACACGGACAATCAGCTGGGGTTTTCATGTAATTAATAGATATTACGACAGTAATAGATCAATAAAGATAATACAGGAGGCCGCCAACTCTCTCTCCAGGTGCCAACGAAGAAACCTAAACTGAGGGAATGCCCAAGTCAACCTGTGGAAGAGGATGAGGACCCCATAAACCGATACCAGGTCAGAATCCACAACTGTGAACTTCTACCGAACATGTTGGTTCCATCTAATTCCATCTGTTCCATCTATTTCCCACCTATCCACCTACCCACCTGCCTACCTATCTATTTATCTGCCTAGTGACCTACCTACCTACCGACCAACATACTGTACTTATCATATCTATCTATCTATCTATCTATCTATCTATCTATCTATCTATCTATCTATCTATCTATCTATCTATCTATCTATCTATCTGTCTGTCTGTCTGTCTGTCTGTCTGTCTGTCTGTCGATCTATTGATCTATCGTATCTACCTACTTATCTACCTGCCCTACCTACCCACCTTCCTATCTACCCACTGTAATATCACGAGGGGCTCTGTGATAGAAGGACGCTACATTCCCTCCAGCTGGCTGCGGGACGACACATCAAGATGGCCTTCTAAAGATGACTAGCAGCAGAAGTAGCAGCAGACTAGTAGCACCCACAAGCAGCCAGACAGGAGGGAACGCAGTAGTAAATGAGGCCTAATGAGCGCTTGGAGGGGTGGGCGGCGTTAAGGAGAGTTTGGCGAGGGAGAGAGACACATACACTCATGGATTTATTCTGTCCTCTTTGAGTTTTTGCCTTTTTCTTTTGTTATCCAAAATAAATGATCCAGTTTTGTTGAGAGCCTTCGTTTGCCTCCTTCTTGGCTTCACCCGCACCACAAAAAAAAAACACTAGAAGCTCCCAGCCTCTCGTGGCGCCGCTCGCAGGCTGTTGTCAGGAGTAGTCACAACATCTCCCGCTTATCCTTGGCTGTGAGGTCAAGTCTGTATTTTTCGGGAGGTTATTCACCTCCTTCCCGCTTCGCTCCGGGTGGTGTAGAGGGAAAACTGGGAGCTGCAGCAGACCAACCTGCGGCTGGAGCAGGAGAACGACAACCTGGCGCACAGGCTGGTCACCAGCAAGATCGCCCTGAGGAGCGCCCTGGACCAGGTACCGTCTGATCAAACCCCGGTTCAAACCCCGGGAGGGTACACCCCCATTCAAAGTATTTCCCTGTAAATGATTGACCGTCCGAGGGCCCTCGGGGTTTCCAGCTGCCGTGCTGTCACCTAAACCGAGTGAATTCCCCCCGATCCTCTTACAGGCCGAGGACCGAGTGGATGAACTCACCAAAGAGCTTCTGCAGACCCAACACTGCCTAAAAGCCACGGAGGAGGAGAAGAGGCGGGAGAAGGAGGAGGCTGCGATTGTGAGGGCAGAATTTATTTCTGAGTCTGAGAAAAGAGCCAACGGCTCCGGACTATGTTCGCACCAACTTATTCCTCCGTTCCATTCGAATATTCGGTTTTGTATATCCTATTCCATTACACAGTTTGAACATCCCATATTGCGTCTCCAGTTGAAGGAGGTGTTTCGGAGGGGGCTGGAGAACGCCGAGCAGGAACTGACGAGGTCGTCCGGCATCATCACAGACTACAAACAGGTACGCGACACAGCGCTGCCACCGTGACCAAAAAAAAAAAAAAGACATTGCAAAAACTAGACTCTCAAGAGGAGGAAGAGTACTGTGATGAGGCCAGAGACGAGGATAGTCTCCTCTTCACCCCTCTCATTTAAATGCATTGATTTTTTTAAATGCGTCTCATAATGCATTATAAAAGGTACCTCCTATAACCTCCTGTTATCTGTTTTTAGCTTTATTATTTCTGTGCCTTTTATGCCTTCTGTGAGGCACTTCAATGCGGTTCTCTGTTTATACTCCCCCACCGTACCAGCGACAAAATAGGTTTATGAACAGGCGGACTATTTCTAATGAATTTTGAGAACGTTCTCTTGAATAACTCCTCCAGGATTCTGTTTGATAATATAGAGAAGAAAAAAAACACAGTGTTTTCTTGTTTACTCCTCCAGATCTGCTCTCAGCTGGCGAGCCGTCTGGAGGGGCAGCAGGTTGGCCACAGAGACGAGCTGGAGGCCCTGAAGGTGAGGAGACCGTCCCTGTGCTGCTCTCACCTCTCCTGCTGACACGCTCATGCACACACACACACACACACACGTATGTGTGTGTGTGTGTGTGTGTGTGTACATGAGTCATTATATTTTCAGAAGATAATGATAAGATTAGATACGAACACTTCCCTTTCTGAAATTCAGTGTGGGATTGTGAATTCAGTGTTACAGCAGCAGAGATTAACACAACAAGGAACCGCACTTATACAGCCCCGTGTTCACTCCTGTTAACTTCTATATGTTTAGATATATTTTATGTTGTTAATAAAATACAATACAATACAATACAATTCAATACAATACAATACAATTAAAGTAAATATAGTTAAATTAAATATAATTAAATTAAATCAAATTTAATTAAATCAAATTTAAAGGTTAGGGTTAACAGAACCCTCACACTGAAGTCCTGTAAATCATTTAAAGACTAAGATCCAGGCCATGTAGTAACTGGTCATAGTTCAGTCATTGTTGTGTTTTTGTCAATCCATAAAAATACCCTCCTACATCACTTATACAGTTGTCAATAGTGCCATATTCTCCATTCCTGTAATAATTGGCTGGGGCAATAACAAAATTGTCGGACCGATCCGCCATTACGGCAGGAGCGCTCGCGCAACCGGTCTTTGTTTTTTATCCTGGCTTCGTCAGCTGAAAAGAAATTGTCAAAAAAGCCGAGAGTCGAAAGAGTAAAAACAAACTGCATGTTCCCTTCAACATTTTTTAGGATCAAGTTATAATTTACAACAATGTTGTCAGCACAGAAAGACAAGCTTGTTTCTCAAAGATTATTTCAGATAACCAAAATAATCCCAAGGTACTTTTTTTTTTCCCCCCATAATTGAGAGTCTTCTAAATCCATCATCTGCGCTCAGTCCTCATGACAACTCGACCCTCAAATGCAAAGAATTTGCTTCATTTTTTAAAGAAGAAATAGTTTCCATTGGAGCCAGCGTTGTAATCACTCAGCCTCCCTCAGATCTCCCTGCCCAGGGGCCTCTCCATCTCTGATCTCTTAACATAATGAAGTCTTTAACGTGCGTTCTCGACCCCCTCCCAACCAAGCCCTTTAAATCCTCCCTCCAAATCCCCTCCCAAGTAACGAGTATAATAAACTCCTCTGATAATCCCGGGCATCTTCCCCACTGCTTTCAGCGGTAACACCACGCCCCAAGAAATCCAAATAAGTCAACTCAGAGCTAAGCAATTGCAGACCTTTGGGATCATATCTACCTTTCCTTGGTAAACCTTTGGGAAAAAAAAAAGTTTTTAATTGACCCCTTGTTCATCTAACCAAAGACGGCGTTTTAGAAAAGCTCCAACCTGCACGTCGGGCGAACCGCGGCACGGAGGCCGAAAGTTGTAAACCACACGAGAGTTATTGTGGAGGCAAACAACGTCGCCGTCCTCCTTCTCTTAGACCTCAGTGCAGCGTTCGACCTCAGTCCACCGTATTTTAACAGACAGACTTGACAAGTGGGTATGTCTCTCTCTCTCTCTCTCTCTCCCTGGCCTGGTTTCAGTCACATCTAACTGATGGACAGTTTTCTGGTCAGCCTGGGTGCTCACGTATCAGAGGCTCGTGGTACTGAATATGGTATTCCTCTAGGAAGCGTTCTCGGCCCAATTTTCCTTTGATTATACATGCTCCCACTTGGAAATACTAACCATCGCCATGTCAGTTCCCATTTTTATGCTGATGAAACGCCTCTCTGTTTCGCCGAATGACCCCAGTGCACTGCATGCTCACATTGCCTGTCTCACTGGCATTAATGTACGGATGGGGAAAAACTTTTTTAAAGCTAAATGAGGAAAATTGAACTGAAATTAGATTATTTTAATAGGGCCCCAAGCAAGAGAGGAAAACTGCACTCAGTACTTGGTGGTTTCAGCAAACAGATTAAAAAAATCACAAACTCAGGAGTGATTTTCGACTTTTTGACTTAAATTTTCATTTTCATTGTAACAAGGTCATTAAAACGTCCCTTTTGTCATCCTCGGAATGTTGCCAAAGTCAAAACTTTTTTTTTTAACTCAGAAAGATCCTGAAATACTCATTCACACTTTTATTACTAGTTGTTTAGACTATTTTTATTTCCTTTTTACTGGATTACATAAAAAGTCTATAAGAAACAACAGCTAGTTCAGATTGCTGCGACCGAGTCTTAACTAAAACCAAAAAAAAATGGATCACATTACCCCACTGCTTAAGATATTGCACCTGCTATCTGTATCTATTAGAATTGATTTTAAAGTTATTTTACTTGTTTATAAAGCTGTAAATGACCTTGCTCTTCCCTACATCAGAGATTTTCTTTCATTTAGTGTTTCAGCCAGATCACTAAGGTCCTCCGCTGCTTTTCTTTCAATGTTCCTCATGTGTCCCGTAAAAAAGAACCGGCGAGAGTGCCTTCTGTTTTTATGCCCCCAAAACTGTGGAACTCACTGGAACTCTCTGGGTCTTGCTTTTATTTGACATATCTTCTCCCTCTATCCTCCTCGTCTCGTCTCTCTCAGACCGCGGTGATGGCGTGCTCCCGCTGCCGGAAGGTCCTCGAACCGCGGGAGCAAAGTGACCCCGGTCAAGCAGGTCGTTGCTCCCCGGCAGCCGAGCCGGTGGGTCCAGGTCCGGACCTGATCCAGCACCTCCGCAGCACGGAGGGGAGGGAGGCCCGCAGGAGGGAGCGGGAGGAGGAGGCCCTCAGCTCCCAGATCAGGAGGCTGGAACGGGAACTGGCCCAGACCAAGCTCCAGATGGTGGAGGCCAAGTGCAAGATCCAGGTTAGGGCAACACACACACACACACACACACACACACACACGCACACACAAGCACAACCGCAGAAACACGCCCAAAACACACACATGCATACACACAACAAACCCGCAAATCACAAGCCAATGAACCAATACACACACTCGCATACAGATCCTCACAATCTCTCTCTCACACACAAACAAACACAAATTATACACAAACACACATACACAGGCATACAGACACACACACACACACACACACACACACACATACTGCTTGGTTTTTGCAGTATTTTGGAACGGCTCTATATTTAAATCAGTGGAGCTTGACACTACACTAATGCTCCTACATCACCCTACTGCAGTATTCTTAAAAGCCAGGATGGGTCAAAAGCAGAGGATCCATTTCAGCGGCCACCATCAAAGCATGTGCATGTGTGTGTATGTGCAAGCATGTGTTGTAGTGTGGTGTGTTGTGTGACGAATAAAGACTGTTTCTTCTTCTTTCTTCTTCCTCTCATCATTCTCACTTTCGATTGTTTCCTCCACACATACTGTAGGACTTGGAGCACCAGAATGGCCTCCTGCAAAGTGACCTCCAGGCAGCGAAGAACAGCTGGTTCAGAAAGACCTTCACGTCACTGCGGACGGCCGGGGGAGGCCTGCACGGCTTCAGCCTGCCCAGTGACGGGGCTCCCTCAGCCGGCCTGGTGCTGTCCAGCGGCCCCCTGTCCGGATGGAGCACCAAGAGGCTGTCCTGGTCGTACAAGGACACCCGAGGGAACATCTCAAACAAGAAATGAGGCGACCACAAACTCCCACTTGACCTCAGGACTCTTGGAAAAAGGAGGATTTTGGTTGAAAGATCCACTGTACTTCAAATTAAGCCAACGTTCCGACCTGTCTGTGTGGAACTTTGTTTTGTTGTACTCAAGCTGGTGTGTGTTTCTTTTTTTGGAGTTGATTGGGATTTCATGTCAAGTACCCTCAATTTGATACGCATTAGGCCAAGGACCCCATTTGGTAAGATTTTGTTTCTGGGACCCCAATCTGGGAAGGGTTTTTAACCTTTAGATTTGATTTTGTCAAAACTTCCATACCGCTTAATTCATACTACTTATGGAGATCACTGTGAAACTACGATCAGAATCGTCATTGTTGTAGATTCTGTAACAGGGCTAACTTCTTGTAAGTAAAATAACGGTTACGTTATCAATGGACCCCTGTGGGACCCCTGGTACTCCTTGAGGAGACTCCCCACTTTGAGAGCCCACCACTGTATTCTTATTTTTATTGGGCACTAGATGGCAGTCATACAGAGCAGAGGTCATGTGTTTACCAACACTAAGTGATGCAAAGCTGAGACCAGGTGTACTAACAAAAAAATCTGTTGTGTCATGATGGTAATTCCTCTGCAGTTCAGCGTTTTGTGGGGAATTATGTGAAGCGTGTTATCACAGCAAATAAAAGTGTTTTCCACCCCATGAATGAGCTCTACTACACCCTAAACGATCTCAGACTTTCTGACTGGAGTCATGGGAATTCAAGTTTTCTTCTGCGGTCAAACTGCGGTTTGGGAAACCCTTCAGCACGGGTTATTTTCTGAAAGATCATTCCATCATCGACATACAGTAGAATGTTCCTCTTTCGCTATAATGAATGATGCTTTCGAGGCGGGGATTCAGCCACCACTATATGATAGCTGCTTCCTGTCTTAAAATGAAGAACCTCTGTGTCTCACATGCAGAACACAACAAGGCAGAACTAAACACCAACAACAGGAAAGCAGCGCAGAAACACTTTAAGAGGGAACGCGTAAGAGAGCAGAGAACACGACTAAACAGAAGAGAAGAATACAGAAAAAAGGCCAGGAGGGATAGGGGCGGGGGCCACGACGAGGAGAGACGTTTATTGCGTGGAAGGGAGTCTGTCGTGCATAAAGGTCGACTCGCAGCGCAATTACACAACAGCTTAACTCTTTGTGTGCAAGAGCGCGTGACGTGCTGCAGGTATGGTTGTCAGAGGCTGCACGGCCCTTTGCGTCACCGGGCTTTTACTCGGTTGTGTTTTTGGGAGCCACGGACTGGACTTATTGAGGCCAGCTGCAGCATCAGGCAGTAAGTACGACACAAATAAAACTTAAAATTAAGTGTCTTGCTCAAGGACACATCAGCATGCTACCAGGAGGAGCCTGAATCAAAACCAGCAAACTTCTACTTACTAGATGACCCGTATTCACCCCGTGAATATAATTTATATGTATATCACTTTTTCCATCAGATCCTCCATCCAGACCCGTGGTACAGTGTCGGTGCATTGGCTTCCCAAACCAAACCCTCTGCTTATGGCCACAGCAGCGTGATCAGTATGGTCCAACGCATTACGTCGCCACCTACAGGTAAGATTTCGAAAGAACCGTCAGATGGATCTATGGCAGATCTATCCCTGTTTTTTTGGGGGGTGGTTTTTCCCACCATTAACCATTTACTGTATAATGTCAGTGAGAGGAACCAAAAGTCGATCACCAAGGAGTGTCATCTGGTCCGTCCTGGTTCTTCATCCCTTGGACTGAGCTCAGCGTCTTCCAACTCCTCTCAGCAGGTACTGGGTTTAAAAGCAGCTCAACTACCATGGTACTTCCGTATATCCGGCAACTCCAGTTTTTGTGCCTTTAAAGCTAAAGCCCCCCCCCCCCGTAAACCATCACCACTCTCATCTACTGGATGTACTACAACTACTATCAGTGAATATAACATAATGCTGCCTGGTTTGCAGCTCTGGCATTGCCACTTTGAGGAGCTGAAACTTCTCACCGACTACATCATCAACGTCACGGCGGTCAACAAGCTGGGCAGCAGCACCTCCTTGACCAGTTTTATGATGGAGGATATCGGTGAGTAAGATCGACGGTGACGATACAAAGTAACGTCTAGATCTCTTGTGTAAGATTCAAGATTCAAGATTCAAGAGGTTTATTCATCACATACATATACATACTTTCATACATATATGCAGTGAAATGTAATGCAACGCACCCGGTGATTACACACAATATGTCCTAGACTGAACACAGGAGCTACCTAAGAAAATTTCCCGAGACTGTTTTTTAAATCTCTCTCTCTTTCTCTCTCTCTCTCTCTCTCTCTCTCTCTCTCTCTCTCTCTCTCTCTGTCTCGCTCTCTCTGTGTTTTCCTTTCTGTCTCACGCGCAGTTAAACCAAACCCCCCCGTGGACGTGCGAGTTTCCCCAAACGGTTTCAGGAAGTTGTCTGTCGAATGGAGCCCTCCGCCGACGTGGTCCAGCCTGGACATCTTCCCCCTGAAGTACAAGATCCGGTACCAGTGGCAGACCAGGGACTCCAGCAAGACGGTCAAGGTAGAACAACAAACTTGCTCGGGGGCGCCGACGTCACAGAAAAATTTAGATTTTGAGCTTATAGAGCAACCAAAACCCCAGATCCTGCCTCGCATACAGTATACTCTACATAGGCTGCACTGATATGCTGTAGGGTGAGCAGTGGGGAAATGATTCACCCGAAGGCTACTGTACAGTAGGTTCCCCTTTCAACCCTTTTGTTAAAGTGTGTATTACACACCCCATATTGCACCACGACATGGAAAAGGGCACATTTCAGGCCATGTGTTCAATATAATCAAGCAGGGACCAATCAAACAAGGAAATTTATTTCCTTTTTTATTCAATTCAAGGCTGGAGTTGAACAAAGTTGATGATTCAAATGGCAATCCTCAAAAAAGGCCAAAATGAACAGCTGTTGTAATGGCTTTACTCACTCGACGCTGTATTTGAGGAACTGCCGACCACTGCACTATTTACTAAACTCCCTCTGATTGATTAGATCCCTATCGCCACCAAATCAAAGTCATATTCTCACATCTTCAATACATAAATGCATATTATCATTGTTTTTGTTTTTTTAAACTCTTGTTTTTCTCTCATTCCGCTCCAGCTGGGTCCTTTTGAGAGCACCAAGATGGACCTGAGGGGTCTGGCTCCGGGTCGGGCCTACTTGGTGCAGGTGTGTGCCATGGAGTTCCTGGACCTGGGGGAGTGCAGCGACTGGAGCTCGCCTGTTCGGGCCTTCATGGCAAAACGCTAGACGGATTCCTGGCTGTTTCCTCTGGCTTTCTGTCTCTGTCTTGGCGGCGGGGCTCCTCCGGTTGTACACGTTGTTTTTTACTTGTTATTTAGTTATGAGCGGCACAAGCAATGCAAGTTATATGTTGTCTTAATTTATTCTTTATTTAAAAAGGAATCAGTGTGCAGAGGAGACCGTAGAGAATGCATTGTTTAGGCAGCTGATGTAAGAGACACAGTACACTATAGAATCTGTTCCTTTGTATTTTTGTTTTTTTTGTTTTCATAAGGTAATTTTTTTTGTGCGAAATGTTGTATCCTTGTCCATGTGAGAAATGCGAGTTGAAAAAACGAAATAAAAACTTCAACCAGCCGAACAGGACCCTTAATATCGATCTACAGCGCGTTAGTCAATCACATCAACCACCAGCGGCATGACAAACTCAGAGTGCCTGCGGCCCAGGGTGAAGGACGGCGGTCGGGGGAGGTGGATCTGGACCTTCTCCGGGCTGTGGGTGCCGGGGCCCGGCACGGCAGAGGAGAAACTGGGCCTCTTGGTGCGGCTCTGCATGGAGAAGGAGGGCTGGCGCTGGAGGTAGACGTTTGGGTCGGTGCTGTTGTACTGTCCCGGCCCCGGGGTCATGGACAGGTCTTCTGAGGGAGCTCCCACCTTCCGGCGAGCGGAGAAGCTGTAGCTGGCGCTGGACGGCTTGTTGGGGACCTGGGAGCCCAGGAGGTTGGGGAGCGTGTACCTGGTGCAGGAGCACAGTGCTAAAGTAGATTTCAGGGGGCAATAACTCAAAATGTTGACTTTTGAAGCCATATTGTGAGAGGTTCTGAGTATTATCAGCACCCACCCTCCCAGGGTGGGTGCTGATATTCACCCGTGTTATTCACCCGTGTTCATCTGTATTTACTGACCACAACTCGCTATGCTGCTTCATCAAATTCACTGCAGCTGCCTTTCACTTCTCCATTGTTGGTGGCGGGCCCCGCCACCAACAATGGAAACAGCTCGCACACGAATGCAAATACATTGAATGAGAGTTTCTCAAGTGCCAGATAAATAATGGGTCAATGTGATTTAAAAAAACAAAGACTTTTAATAAGTCACTTTAAATAAAATGAGTTATAAAGATAGGGAACCCATCTCTGTCCCTCTCCCTCTTCACCTGTTGGGTGCTGGCACAGTGTCCATGGAGCGGTATCTCGTGCGGTTGCTGATGGTGTAGGCAGGGGGTCGACAGTGAGAGTTGAGAGGTGGAGCTTTCTCTGGGCTGTAGGCCCCCGGCCCCGGTGTCTGGAACTGAGCTGCTGCATGAAGGGAACACACACAGAGGAAATATTGAGTTATTTTCTCATCTATTATTATTCTATTGTGGTTGAGTTGAGTAGAGTTAATTGTGTCCATTCTATTCTTTTACATCCAAAGCCTTTCTATCATATTTTGTAAGACCTAAACAGGGAAGGAAGTGTTTGATGGATAATATGATGATAATTAAGAAGAAGAATCATTTTATTTGTCTTACAGGTGAAATTGCACTTAACACACACGCAGGGAGTGGTGACTGAAGACATTTAGCCCCTGGATTTTTCTCCAGCCTTGCCGTCCCTTGCCGTTCCTCCAGGGGCAGCCCTCGCTTCCTTGGCACCTGGGGGATAATTCTAGGTGTAGATCCATGTCACGGTCAGGGGACAGGACAGCGTTTGGGATTGGGGTCCCTTTTTATGTCGGACACGACCCCATGTGAGCACGGGGAAGACATGCAGACTCCACACTGAAAGGCGCCTAATCGGGAGATCACTGCTGAGCACTGTGCCAACAGCGCCCCAGGGGGGAATTGGACCCAGGACCTTCTTGCCATGAGGCAGCAGCGCAAGCACCGTGCCACATATACATATAATACACATTTGATTTAATGCATTTGGTATGAAAGAAAGCGTAGTTGGCCCTTAAGGAACAGGAGTGCAGCCGGATCTCAGTTTTGTGACTTACCGGCACGTTTCCCACGGCCCAGCATGGAGTAGGACAGGGTCCTGGCCCGTCCGAACCGGGTCATCTTGGCGTCAATGTGGTACCGCGGTCCTGGGCTGGAGTCCACAGAGATCACTAGGGAGCAAACAACCCAGACGGAAGACGTTGGTGCATTTGACAATAACGACATTGTCCAAAGTGAAAACTGTCGTCGCTGAAAACTCTTCGGTGACGGCAGTTATACAGTGGAAACCTCTTACAGTGATCACTTATGTCCGGCTCAAATTGATCACTTTAAGCGGATGATTGTTGTTATTTTTTTCCATTTTCTTTATTTCTCATGCAGATTGCCATCTAATGGTATCAATGGCTCTGCGGAGCCTGACAGGGGATGCACAGGGTTTTCATTTTGTTTCGTTCAACCAGGAAACAGAGGAAAATGTTTTTTTTATGTTTTGATTGGAGAAACCGGAAACGGGGACGCGCAGCGGAGCGGAGATCACTCCCTCTCCATTACGCATTTACGCCACTGCTCTGCACATGCTTGTTTTACCAATTATCAGTCTTGAATACCTTTGAAACTTTAAATAATTGTGGGACAGTGTTTAATGAAAATGTAAAATTGTAAGGAAATCCTTGGGGGGGTGGGGCTGCGCTATGCAAAATCCACCGGCAAGCCCCGGCATAGCGTTGCCACTGCAGATGGGTAACCGTGAGTCAAAGTATCATGGGAGTGAAGTAAAGTTAAAAAAAATAGAGTTACCGTAGTGAAATTTGTCATGTATGAAAAGACCCAAAGTGAACACAGCAAGCGGACTACTTGATTACTATAGGCAAAATATTTAAACGGCATTAGGAATGATTCTGTCCCAAGCTTTTTGATCCATATAGGCGGTTCCCACTGTACAATCCAAGATATTGAACATGTTTATGAGGTCAGGGAGGGCAAGGTTGGATATGAAGGTTAAACATGTTTATTTGTACTGTACATTTCATACACAAAGGAAATTCAAAGTCACTTTGAATGCCTTTTATGATGAAAAGGCAAAAAAGCCTGATATCAAAACACAGAAGAATAAATGCATAGTAATACAAAAAAAATGAAAACACATAAAAACAGACATAATAAAATACATTTAAAACAGGCCCACACACTGAAACATGGCGCTACTCGAACCCAAACTCATTTGGATCAAATCTTTACACTTTTAAACAGCATTGTGGTGACACAGCCATCCTAAACACTCAAAACAAAATTCCCAGTACGGTCACACGGGATGACCAGTCTGATCTCTTTACTGAGATTAAAGGTGCATTCCACGAAAAGGTTCGGCACTCACTGGCGCTGCTCATGCGGCTGTGGAGGGAGTAGGCGGGGCTGCTGGGCTTGGTGACGTCATGGTTGATGTAGCCGACCGTTGGGGGGAGAGCATAGCGACCAGGACCGGGCCCTAGCAACCAGAAGAGTGGGGATTATGGGATAATGATGATGAGCAGATTCGGCCAAAGCCAATAAAGTACATTGATCTGTCATCAGCTCGGCTGTTTGATGCCACATGCCCAATTGGTTCCAAATCTTCTTTGTTTTTTCAGTCTTAGTACATTTTTGACAGTCCAACAAACTACAAACAATCAATCTATCTGTCTGTCTGTCTGTCTGTCTATCTATCTATCTATCGGCCTATCTGTCTGTCTGTCTGTCTATCTGACTGTCTGTCTGTCTGTCTGTCTATCTATCTATCTATCTATCTATCTGACTATCTATCTTTCTGTCTGACTGTCTGTCTGTCTGTCTGACTGTCTGTCTGTCTGTCTGACTGTGTCCGTCCGTCCGTCCGTCCGTCCGTCTATCTATCTGTCTGTCTGTCTGTCTGTCTGTCTATCTATCTATCTATCTATCTATCTATATGTCTATCTACACACATATCACTTCACAAACCTCTTTCTCTACCGGCGATCATCGGACGCCTCTTAACCGGCGCTTCCATGGCCTGGCGACCTCTTTCCTTCTTGTCCTTCTTGTCTTTCTTCTCCTTCTTTCCTTCCCTCCCGTCTTTTCTTCGCCTCTGCCTCTTCGGCGCCTCCGTCACGTCGTCGGATGCATCCTCTGTCCTCCTCCTCCTCCCCTTCTCCGGGAAGCCCACGGCCCTCTGCTCTGAATTATACATGATTACACGGAGCAGAAACCTTATCCTGACCCACGGCTACACCCGCCGTCTCACGGCTTTCCTAATTGTTCCCCAGGGACTGGTTTTCTAACGCCGTCCCCGACAAGCCGCAGCCTTCGGCACCGAGCAAACAACTTCTCGCGGTTGAAGAAAAAAATAAATCAATTTAAAAAGAGGGAAAAATAAAGATTAACAGTCGAGCAAAGTGCTGCTGTTATTACACCAGCTGAGGAGTCCAGGGGTAAGGGCGGTCTCTTTTAGTGTTTTCCGTCCCTCGGGACCCGACTCCACATTTTTTGGATAGCGTGTCTGGTTTAGCGCCAAGTTTTTGGAGTTATGATAAAGTCCCCGCCACATGGTCTGAGACCAGAGCCTCGGGAGACATGTACTCAAACTCCATTAACAATTATTGCTCATAAAAATTGGTCATAGGTAAAAAAAAAAAAAATCTGTGAAGTTTCAACGTAATAGGGTCCCTCTGTTATGGTCCAGATGACAATACTTTATACTCAATCCATTTCAAATTGAGTCGAAACACTATAATCGGGACATTGCCCTGCAGTGTTAAAATTAAAGTTAAAATGTATTTCTGTCATGACAATCAGAGCAGAAAACCAGACTGGGTTTATTTTTTTATTTTTTTTTATTTTTTTGGAATGATAATACGTCCTTGAATTCATGTCTGGTTTCCATTCAGAATTGCTGGTAAATTATTGCAAAATATAGTAACGTCCTTCAGAGGGATAAAACATGGAACTTACTTGTGGAGCGGTGGAAGACGCACCCATCTCCATCTCCTATATTTATGTAGAAGTACGGACGCAACCGAGCCGTAACATTCCCAGGTCGAGTAGTACAAGTACTGGATATTAAACACCATCAAGTATCAAAAGTGAAAAGGTAACTGTTCAACATCACCGCCTCATGTTGGAGATATATTCCATCCATATGCACCGATGGTTATTATCACACCACATGTTGAGTTTCACTGCGGTTCTGATCGGCTGGAAAGGAAAACGCTGCTATTTTTTTCACCTCAAACCTTCTTTCTCGGTCCTTGGGCGTCAACCTTGATCCAGTATTGAGGCGGTCGTTATTGTCTCCCCCAAGATCGAAAACATACTATTTGGTTAAAAAAATGAATTGTCTATCCTTCTTATGAAATGAATGGATTGCTTAGGATATGATAGAGTCACCGGAACTAGTGGAGTAAAGTGTGAGCGACTCTAACTTGTATAGTAAACACGGTACTTCAGCACAAGCACTCAGTTACATTCCACCTCTGACTTCATCCCCAAACACGTCGGCCACGCTGTAACCAAAGCCTGAGAGAGCCGAGCGCAGGGAAACGCTGGTTAAATATTATATTAACCGGTAACAGGACTCGGCGGGGCAAGGCAGAGGCTGTAAAACACAATCCACGGCTTCCGTCCACGGCGCGAAACGCGTCCAGGATGTGCCGCGGCGTTCCGAGTGAGGGGAGGGGGGAGGGGGCCCTTTCGGGGGGGGGGGGGGGGGGGGGGGGTTAGGGCCGAAAATCTTACTCCGTCCCTGCCAAGAGAGAAACCTCGCGGGGGCCCCCGAAAAAAACCCATCCCGCAAAATCCTTCCTTTGTCCGGCAAACTGCCCACTCCCTGTTCACCGCAAGAGCGAGGAGTCTCTGGACACTCCAGCGGGGTCGGTCTGGGTCAAGCGTTTTTGGAAGTTTCCCCCAACCCCGCAAAAAAAAAAACCTAAAAAAACCCCACTGCTGGATTGGGATAAGAGCATAAATGGACTATGAACCAGAGAAGTGGTTTTCAATGCGGGGCCCGGGGAACCCCAGAGAGTCCTTCGAGCGGTTCCGGGAAAATCAGCAAAATGATTAATAGTCAAACTTCAACGATATTCAATTTACAAGACGTTTGCACCCTTAGAGGACGTACAGTAATCGCTGTTTCGATCATAGTTTCACTGGTATCTCCCTAACTTGAATATAGACAATAAATCATATCTAATCAATAACAATCTTCGCAGATTGGGGTCCCAGGGACCAGATCTTATAAAATGGGGTTTGTGGCCTAATGCCTATCAAACTGAGGATGTCTGATACGAAAAAGGCCAAGAATCACTGAACTATACGACGATATGAACAAATATG
>NC_137198.1:9015796-9020796 GCF_960531495.2 Zeus faber
CATTGACACGCCGCAGCTTGGAGGACCTGCAATTACTCTGTCAAAAGTGTTTGAGATGGTTTTATGGGACAACTGGCTTCCCGTTGTGGGCTGAACAGATTGTATTAATAAATGAGGAAAGATGATAAGCTGGATGGATGGGAGGGTGAGGGTGTGATTTTCATGGAAGTTCAATAGAATTCCTAATGTTTCACATGGATCCTCATTTAATTGTATAACCGTATGTATATGTATGTGACAAATAATCTCTTGAACTTGAACTTGAATTGTTTGACATACACACACATGTACACACACACACACACACACACACACACACACACACACACACACACACACACACACACACACACACACACACACACACACACACACACACATGCTAATGTCCAAGACCTACACCATTATTTACACACAATCTCTCTCTCTCTCTCTCTCTCTCTGTCTCTGTCTCTCTCTCTGTCTCTCTCTCTCTCTCTCTCTCTCTCTCTCTCTCACACACACACACACACACACACGCAAATATCCAAGACATTTTCCATTAGTTACACCCGAACTCTACACGGTTAAATGAAACACTTGACCGTTAAAGAGCTTTCGATACAAATTGTAACAGAATTTAAGACTTATTTTTGGACAAATCATCCGTCTTTTATTCAAATAAAGTGTTGCAGGTACGCATAAAGGTGAGTACTGTATATTTGGTACAGAGAGGTCAGTATGAGCTGGAAACAGGGGCGTTATGAACCAGAAGAACTGATATTCAAACAGTTTCCTTCAGCTGAGTTCAGCGATTACATATTTTTCCACAGAACTGGTAGACAGACGGGTATACACTGGTAGACAGACAGGTAGACACTGGTAGACAGACAGATAGACACTGGTAGACAGACAAAAAGGAAGTAAGTTAACAGAAAGGAAAATCAGATTTCATATGTAGCGTGGGGATGGTGTGGTGAGCCGCCACACCTGACCTGGACCTAGGTGATTGGGATCAGGGTGGCTGCATACCTGTTGCTCGTTGGTTGGTCTAATGAGCAACAGGTTAAAGCCCCCATCCCCACACTCAGGAGAGCAGCCCTGTCATGACATGTGCCATCTGCTCCTGGGCTAATTCCAGCTAGCCACTCTCTACAATAAACTGGTGTTAACAACCCCCGCCGTCTGTGTCTCTGTGCCAGAAGGCCCCGAGTGTGGTGGCGAAACTGCCACAACATATTTATGTTGAAATGTAATACCTCATAAATTCCAATTTAAGGCTATTTAATAACTTACTATTTAATAAGCCTCATACATGTATTTGTGAAATCTGAATTGAAGACACGTTCACGACGTGAGTACTGTAAACCCAAACAATGACTTGAATCCGATTTTCAAGTGAGTTTTAGTTTATTTTCACTAAAATGCAGAAATTACTTTTTTGAACTAAGTTATATTTACTTTTGAGCTGAATACATCTGTTTTTATGCATTTTTTGGTTTGTTTATATTGGAGCTGTATTGAATTTACTGATCTGCTGTGCAGCACATTCAAACACATTCAAAAGAATTTCCCAATTCCGCAGGAAAACCGCGGAATTGGGCTTCTTTTGAATGTGTTGCCGCAGGTTGAATTTGTTAGACCGGTTTTTCATGCAATTTACATGAATAATATATTTAAATTTAAAAAAATTATAATAAAAATGGGGCTGGGGATGATGTATGGAACTGTCAGGAACGAAATCGTGTGTAATGGGGACACACACCCCCACACACCTCTTGACTCAGCAAATGGCCAACGCAAGGATCTCTGCATTCAGCAACGTTTCCTCCAACTGCATATGCAATAGGTCTGCTCATAATTTTGCTATTTTCTGATTTGATTGTGATGCGGCTTTTAATTGAGTAACACACAGGTAAACAAACGTTATCTTTAGGGCCGCGACTAGGGGACGGACGCCAAGCGGAGGCGGCGCCTCTGTCTGATCGCTCCGATCACGCAGAAACCCCGCCAGCGCCTGTGATCGGCTCGCAACAACCTTCACAACGTTGATTGATTGACACACCGAAGCCCCTTTCCCACATGGAATGAGTAACATCGCTGGATACAAAATATCCGGTGAAGGCAGCCGGTAGCCGTTCCTACATTGGCCTCCTTTACTGAAAAGTTTGGTACGGAGTCTGTTCCCACATAGTCTATATTCACACAGCAGGCAGAAGTGTCCCAAATCCGATTTTTTCTCTAATTCTTTTCCGAATAACGTGATTCCGTACTGTTTTTTTTTTTCATGACAGTGTGAACTACAGAAATGACACGGAATCTGATCTTTGTAATTCGGAATTAGGTGGTCCCACATCGGATACGGGTCTGATTCTTTTTCAATGCGAGCTCAGTCTGAACACTCAAATCGAATTTTGTCTTACGAGGAAAATAAATACATTAAATATATCTACAGTACAAGTATAAGGTTGACTCCAAAGAATAAGTACGCCCCTGACCTCGGGACCGGTGAGCAGAGCGTGGCGCACCGCGGTTGCCCCCCCCCCCCCCCCTGTCACCCCCACCCGTACCGCAACCGCCCTCCGCGTGGAGGGAAAATAAATAACAGACGGATAAATAGACCGACCTGTGTGTGTGTGTGTGTGTGTGTGTGTGTGTGTGTGTGTGTGTGTGTGTGTGTGTGTGTGTGTATGTGTGTGTGTGTGTGTGTGTGTGTGTGCCCTCTGAGGGAGTGATCGGGGCGCAATTTGCACACATTGTGTTTTTATTTGACTAAATTTCCTTATTGAACTAAACAAAAAAGGACCGGGCCCCTGTCTGGATTAAAAGATTTGCATTTGCCTGCCATGTTTAATCGTTTAATCTCCGTACGACAGCGTGCTGCCCGTGGCGTCTTTGTATCTGGACCGTGACCCGTTCAGACTGGAATCTGTTATTGGCCACATTAAAAAAATTACGTGAAAAGCCAAACAAAAGAAATCGGAAAAAATGTGGGGAGCTTTTTCTATTGTTTTTTTTCTTCCCGAAAACAACATTTGTTTTTTAAATATTTTACCAAATAAATATTCATAAAAAAAACACTATTTGTGCTTCATTTGGATTCCAGTCCACCCCTACTTCATGGAAACGTTACTGCTTCCGGAACATGGACACTGGCTCCCGTTCCCACAATACGGCAACACGGAACATTACTGTTGATTTACAGCTTTGCGTAAAACAAGCATATTTGTCCCCCCCCATCTTGATAAGAGTATTAAATACAAATATCCCTTTAAGGTACATTTTCAACAGATAAAAATGTGCGATTAATCCCGATTAACTATTTGAATCAGTTGACAGTCCTAGTTATTTTACATTATGTTTAGCATTTAATCAGGACAATAAATGGACACATGTAATGGAAACACATTTAAAATGTTCTAATTGTTAACCAGTGTAATGCACTTCAGAATTTTGGTCCAGTCCTCCTCTATTTGTATATCCATAGGAAGCATTATCAGGCATTCCCATCATACAGCATGACGCCGCCACCAATTTCCCTTACAACATGCCATGCAAGTACATGCTTACTTAAGGGAATAGTTCACCCCCAAAACGAAAATCCTCTCAAGATGTTGTCGGCGCGACGTTCAATCAAACAGCAACTTACAGTTCCATCAAAATAAATTTTTTGACATTGAAGTAAACGCGGTCCCATTATGTGACAAAAGTGCGTAAAACGGCCCATCAGATCTCATATGAATATAGCGTGTGCAGCACAAGCCGAGTGTGAGGTGCTTCCGTAATATACGACCGACACAGCCGGACGCTGCTTATAGCGGAGACTTGGACTCTCAGGGCTGATGTGGGCCCAGGCTACACTTCCCTGGCGTGAAGTGTTTGTTTTTTTGGCTTTGGAGCAGGGGCTGCAGGCGGGGACGGTGCCGTGGAGGAGGCTGGGCCCTGCTCTGCTTTTCCCCGGAACACCCCCTGCTCTTCCCTTCACGCCCAAGTCCATGAAATGGCCGTAAGGGGGTAATCGTCTTCCACCCGATCGAGATCTCTTTTGTTAACAGGAAATGCCTGACACGGACGACTCCTTCCGCCACATTCCCGGCGGGTGTGTCCTCGCTGCCGATCCTGGAGACGAGCCGGCCAACCCGCCCCGTCTGAAAGCTTCCACGGTTGCACTTTGTCTTCGAGGGGAACCATCTTCAAACCATTCCACGAGCAATGACAGGCATGTGTTTTCAAAGCCAAGGCAATTTTGTATTGTTGACTGAAGTGAGGTAGGCATATACTTTTTCTTTTCCATTTGTATTTTATAACTTAACTTTCCATATGAAACTGCTCCAAGAGTCATTTTTCCCCCATACAGAAAAGACCATCCAGACATTTTGCAGGCAAAGATCTAGATTGTCTGTCTTGGGTTAAAAGGTGCTTGAATATGGCGAGTTACAGTTTTGTAAGTCGAGTGTTTTAAAATTGTGACCGTATAACACATGTTGAAAATACATTGGGCGGTGACCTTCGATGTGCTTTGCATGTCAAAATAGGGAGTAATGTTCCCAGAGAATATTTTACTTGTGCTCACTCAAAAATATTAAGTCAATGGGTTTCCTTAATTTAATTACGTAGAGTCAAGTAATTTCCCCCTGGGATTATTAAAGTATTTCTGATTCTGATTCTGATTCTGATTCTGATTCTGTCAACATTAAATATCAAGTGCTTCGAAAAAAAAAAAGTTTTTATTTTATTAAAAAGTTCTTCTTACTAAACATAAGTTTCAACAACTCAAGATTGTTTTTAAGTCAACTTATCATGTTTTTTCAGTGTGTGTATACACTTCCACTGTACATTCAGTATATACATAAAGTATGTATGTACCACATGGTTTACAGTGGATTTATTTATTTCTCAGTGTATTTAAGTCTGTGTGTCTACATGTGCGTCTGCGTTTCCCTTCGTACCTTCCAGTGGTGGCTCTCCTCCAGCCGGTAGCGGATCTGGTACTTGGCCTGGAACAGGAAGTCCTTGAGCGC
>NC_137198.1:9025796-9035796 GCF_960531495.2 Zeus faber
AAACTAAAAGAAAAGCACTGGGAAAACACAATAGGGATACTTCCACAACGAGATATCCGCGAGAACTGAGCGAGCGGTGCCCACGCTTGTCGAGAGAGCCTGGGCGAGCCTGGTGGTCGCTGTATGAACCTCGCCCCGAATGTGGATTTCCACTCGTAAAACAGGACAAAAATTCGCACGAGCCTCGGCTCGTAGAACAAATTACTCGTTAACTGATGCGCTTGTAATGCGAGGTTCCACTGTAGGTCCAAAAAATGTTTAAAATGTTATTTCAGCCTGTGCAAGAGCAGATGGCAGTTTGCACGGTTCCTACCTGAGCTTGTACTTCAGCATGTACTTGGTCCTGATGAAGCTCTCTCCCTGGGCCCCAGGGGCCCAGCGGCACGTCAGGTCCTTGGTGTTCTTGGACCAGCAGGTCAGATTGACCGGCTTCTCCGGAGGCACTGGGATGCGGAGGGAGGGATGGATGGATAGAGAGATAGACAGACAGACAGACAGACAGACAGACAGACAGACAGACAGACAGACAGACAGACAGACAGACAGACAGACAGACAGACAGATAGATAGATAGATAGATAGATAGATAGATAGATAGATAGATAGATAGATAGATAGATAGATAGATAGATAGATAGATAGATAGATAGATAGATAGATAGATAGAAAAATAGATAGATAGATAGATAGATAGATAGATAGATAGATAGATAGATAGATAGATAGATAGATAGATAGATAGATAGATAGATAGATAGATAGATAGATAGATAGACAGACAGAAAGGTATGTGGATAGATAGATAGACAGACAGACAGACAGATAGATAGATAGATAGATGATGAAAAAAGGGGCAGATGGATTGTGGAAGAGTGAAAGAAAAGGAGCGAAAGAGGGAGAGATGATGAGGAGACGAAGAGAGGAGAAGAGGAGAAGAGGAACATGAGAGAGGGAAAATAGTTAATGACTCCACTTTTTGTTTTTGTCTTTCTCTCCCTCTCCCTCTCCCTCTCTCTTGTACTTTTCTCTCAAACTTTCAGGTCTGAACAAAATGGTACCTACAGCCATTACACTCCTACAGAGTGTAATTCAAAACCAGTGATGGTCATCAGATACTGGCATGCCCCCCCCCCCCCCCCAAACCTGTTCGCGTGTGTGTGCGTGCGCGCGTGCACGTGCGTACAATTTGATTGGGTCAGACTCAGGAACCCTGCCAACATTCCTCGTGTCTAGGAACACACGGTGCTGAACACCAGTATCACCACAACACTCATCGTGTGGCTGTCTCGCAGAGGGAGAGAGAGAGAGAGAAAGAGAGAGAGAGAGAGAGAGGCAGAGAGAGAGTCGGCGAGAGAGGGAGAGAGAGAGAGGGAGGGAGAGAGAGGGGGAGAGAGAGGGATAAATAGTGACAAAGCAAGAAAGGGATTTTGTGTGCGTGTGTTCCTTCGCCAGCTTTCGAGCCTTCAAAAAAAGTCGATTTTTCATCTCATCGCGTGGAAAAAAACAAAACAGAACCTTCTCAGACTAAATCGGGCATACACGCCACAGGAGGCTGCCTTTGTGAAAGAACAGATGGAAAAAAAAAAAAAAAAAAAAGAGTATTACGTGTGTGTGGGTGTGTGTGCGTGTCTGTGTGTGTGTGCGTGTGTGTGTCTGTGCGTGTGTGTGTGAAGGCACATGTCAGGCCCATGCCCCATGAGTGATAGTGCGGGTAATGGACCACACAGGTAGTGAAATAAAGCGTCGCAGGGTCCCAGGCCCCGGGGTTCGCCCCTGGAGTCTGACGCTGAAATAGTAAGTATAAAAAAATAACCGTGGGGGGCTCTTATACTCCACTGTTGGAGAATATCTGGACAACTTCCCTTTCTCATTCCTCCCCTCCTCCGGTCCTGCCTTCTGCTTTCGTTTCCTTCCTCCCCGAACGGCTCCCCCCCTTCTCCCGGCCGCTCCCCCTCTCCCCCGTTCCCGCTCCGCGTTCTTTCTCTAACGTGCTTTAATTTCACCATTTCCTCGCTGCAACAAGACGGGGGGACTGGCAGATACCACCCCCCCCCCACCCCCCCCCCAAAAAAAACCCACTTCCAAACCCCCGGAGAAAATAAGGTTAGAAAACAGGCCCCGCAGTAACGAACCCCCGCCCCTCCCGTAGGATCCAGAGGTCTTATATATATAAACATACAATAAGGGGGAAAAGCAAATGTCTGGCCGCAAAATGAGTGAAACCAGGCCGAGGGAGCGAGAGAGAGAGAGAGAGCGAGAGAGAGAGAGAGAGAGAGAGAGAGAGAGAGAGAGGCCCGCAGCGACTTACTGCCCACATAGAGGCAGGAGCCCGCCAGGACGACTCCCACGGGGTTGTGGCAGACCAGGTTGTCCCCGGAGCGCTGCCTGGACGCCGACAGCCGGGCCAGGGTGACGCTGAGGACGGTGGGGCTCAGCACGCTGTAGGAGGAGCTGGGCAGCCGCCGCCCGTTCAGCGTCCAGTACAGCGAGCTGGCGGGCACGCCCAGGTCCGGCCTGACCTGGCACGTGGCCGTCAGGTTGGAGCCGATGGGCAGCGCCGGGTCCTCCGGGTAGATGGACGCTATCGCTGGAAAGATGGGGAGGGGAGGGGGAGAACATGAGAACAGAGGATGTCGGGGAGCGCGGGCGATGTGGCACGCCGATGCAAATCGGAATGCAATAGAAAGGGATCGGCGGAGGTTTCCGATCTGTAAATAAACACCAGGTAGGGGGAGGAAGAGAACGGAGTGCGATCTCGAAGGGTTCTCAAAGTGGGGGCCGAGGACCCATAGGAGGTCCCTCAGGAGGTTCCTGGGGTCCCCAGGAAACGCTTTAATGGTTAAAACTTCACAATTATTATTTAAGATGTTCGCCCCATTAGAGAACGTATAATAACTGCTGTTTTGCTCATAGTTTCATGTTATTTATGGTATAGACAGGTATGATATATGTTTTGGCCTAATGCATATCAGATTGAGGGTCCTTGATATGAAAAAAGTGGTACACATTATTGGATAACAGAAAGTGATGGAATGGAATAGAATATAATAGAGTATCATTTGGGGAGAGGTTTAATCTTCCTACCATGTTTGGCTGGCTCTCCTCCGGGTTCCTCCAGTTTCCTCCCATCTTGGCAACCACTTGCAGGTTTTTTTCCCACTGGAGACAATAAATTACCAAAAGGTGTGAATGTGTGTGACCCCGCTGGCATCCCATTCGGGTCATTACCGTGATTTACACACATTATCAGCTCTGAATTGTTATTAGTTCTATCCTACAACCCTGACCGGGGAGAGGAGGTGATGAAAACAGATGGATGGAGAATAAATACAAAGGATTCGTTGGTTGGATTAGTGAATCTCAACCTTTTTCACATCGAGGACCCTCGGTTTGATTTGCCCAATTGATAAGATTAAGTCTCTCGGGGAACTTAATCTGAGAATCAGAGAAGATTTTTTTAATCGTTTGATTTGATTTAGTCCAAACCGCCATACCTGCCTTTACTATAGTCAGGGAGATATAGGTGAAAATAGGATCAAAACAGAGATTAGTGTACGTTCTCTAATGGCACGGACGTCTTGTAAATGAATTCATGTTGAAGTTTAACTATTAATCCTTTTTGCTGGGGACCCCCTGGAACCTCTTGAAGAACCCCCCCTCCAGAGGTCTCCGGACCCCACGTTGAAGACCACTGCTGAGGGTGGGAGGATGTTGTTCAAATAAAGGGTCGGGCTCCTAGTAAATAGACAAACAGGAAGAAAACCTTTGAGGGAAGTGACTTCTTAAGGAGAAGAGAGAGAGAGTGAGAGAGAGAGAGAGAGAGAGAGAGAGAGAGAGAGAGCGCTCCTCACACTTTGTCAGGCCATCAGTGCAAATCCCCGCCCGGGGGGCCGCAGCCATTCAGCTGCCAACCACCTTCGCTAAAGGATTTTGTGCCCCCACCCACCCACACACCCCACCACCTCTTTTTTTTTAAGCCAAGAGCACCTTTGAAGACTGTAACTCCACACCAATATTTACATCACAACACCTGCTCAGACACATTACAACCACCCCCACCCAACACAGTCACACACACACACACACACACACACACACACACACACACACACACACACACACACACACACACTGAACTGCACGGACGTAGACATCCACACTGACACGCGGGGAAAGGCTCCTGTGATTAGCTAATCACAGGGCGATCCAGCTGAATAACAATCATTATTTACTAATCCCGGGCTGATTGTGGAGGCTGGAGGGCGGGGCCCCGCGGCCAGAGGAGCCAGGGCCGAAGCCGAATAGCGGCGGAGCCCATTACGGCTGTTTATTATAACTGTTGGACCGGGTCACGGGAGGAAATGGCTTGTAAAATATGATTTGTTTATAGAGGGTTTTCTTTTTTTGGGGAGGTTTTTTTGGCCTCTCGAGGTAAGACTCTCTGATCAGGTAACTGCTTTAACACTTTGGCGGATCAGAGGTCACGCCCCCCCGATACCCTCCGACTCCGGTGCCGATTTTGATTACGCTGGAATTTGGGTCCAGCTCAAATCCCTCACATTGTAGGGCGGCGACACAAACTTAAATGTGTTATCACAGAACTGTTTGCTATTTTAAGAAGCAAAAGGCCCGGGCGGTTCTTTAAATACTTAGGGAATTTTCCACGCAAATGCGATGAAGATATGCTTTGAGAATTTTAATAACCTTACATAATGTTCGCAGATCACTCACAAGATAAGCTCCTTTTTTTTTCCCGAGCTCTATAGGCATTTTAAAGTTTAAGGCTGTTTTGAAGCTGGAATTTAAGGCATGTGATTTTTAGGGGAACGTCAATCTGCAATAAGAGAACAGACTATACAACTAATGGAATAAAAACCCACACGGGATATCTCTGGGGACATCTCAGCGCAGGTTCAAACAAGATAACAAGCGACTACAAATACATTTTATGGCCTTTGTTCGACGGCTCATGATTACACTCGGAGGAACACTTCGGAGCCAGTATTTTACGTGCGCTTATGCTGTCAGTCACGTTAATGAAAGGCCTGAACTGCTCCCCTGGTTCTTAAGCACTATTTACCGCTCACTCATCCGTGCACACGTTTGAGAGGAAGGTTAAACCCGTGTACCTGAGATCGTTGCGGAGCTTCTTGACATATTGGGCGGTCGAGGTTTAGCGACACTGAGTGGGAGCACGGAAAGAACAAAACAGAGTATCCCCGTTTCAGGCACTTAAAGGTTCCTCTGATCCGGATAAACGCACAACGAGTACGTGCTGTACCCATAAATAACAGTACAGAGGAAGCCGACACTAATGGGGACAAATGTCAGAAACCCGGATCCCAGAATGGAGAGGTGACCACCATTTGTGTCACACACATTTATATGAAAGGGTCTTAAACTACTGTGAGGATTATTTTGAGATTTATTTGGGAACTATTTGGAGCAGTTCAAGACCAATAACTCATGATCAATTACTCCTTTTATGAGGACAGATTGTGATACTTTAATGTCTTGGTCTCAATCCAAAACTGAGTACACATGTATTTACTTGATTTTATTAAATTCATTTGGCTTTATTGCTTCGAAACAAAATAAAGGCATCCTGGTATTTTTCTAATAATAACATTATTATTATTATTATTATTATTATTATTATTATTATTAATAATAATAATAATAATAATAATAATAATAATATAAAAAGAAGGAACATTGACTCAGGGCAATGTTCTATACCAATGGTATAGAACATATGGATTGGGTTAGGTACTGTATATGGACTCGACAAATTAAAATATTTGGTCATATTTATGAACAAACGCAACATAGAACTTGTCCATCTGTTTTTGTCTTGTGTTTTTTGATATATTTTCTTTTTTTTTCTTTTTTTGTGCATTTTGCTCATTACGCTGCGTGTCAGCGTGCTCAGGCGCTAAATGATGTCGGCGTTCTGTTGCAGCTCCATGTGTTAAAGGATTCATGGACTTTTGGATTTCACTCTCATGGGAGACTCTTCCTCTTCTGTGGGATCAGTAACAAGCACATTAATACTGGGATGGAGGCCTGGCATCCCAAATGTGCCATTTGTCAAAGTTTGAGAGAAAAGTTTGAATTGTTGAGGAATTAATGCATTCTGGTATAGATAGATCGATAGATAGATAGATAGATAGATAGATAGATAGATAGATAGATAGATAGATAGATAGATAGATAGATAGATAGATAGATCGATCGATAGATAGATCGATAGAGAGAGATCAGACAGACGGACAGACAGGTAGGCAGGCAGATATAGTATAGAGCATAGATAGACAGACGGACGGACGGACGGACAGACAGACAGACAGATAGCAAATAGATAGATAGATAGATAAAGGCAGGAAATTGTGCACGTAATATACAGAATATTATTATACCTTAAACAAAACCTTCTTGTGTTCAATAAACTAACCTGATTCCATTTGAAAATGTACTTACACGTGACTTTTTCTAATGGTACTTTCTGCATAATTACAGTATATAGTATGAAATCATATATGTTATATTATTTTTTTAATATAATATAATATTATAATAATGCATTAGATACTATTAGATCCGATTGATCTACATCCGTGATTATGTGTTTCTATACTGTGGTACACATATCATCATAATTAATCAGGAACATAATTATCCAACGAAATTCATATTTATATTCATAGCCAGTCAATACTTGCATCCTTACTGCTCCTCTCATACCTTCATGAGAGGCGCTAAGAATGTTTTTTTTTTTTGTAATTCTGTAAATCTTTATCTGGTGCACAGAGCACACTATTGTATATTCCCATTTGTTATTGTTATTATTAGATTGTCAAGCATTTGTTACCGATTATTAAATTCCTTGTGTGTGAAAAGGTGCTTGGCCCAACCAACACACTGGGATTCCTGTGATAGTGATAATGATATATTATCATACTGTATATATTATATAATTCTCTCACTCTGCGGACCCCCCCCCCCCCCCACACTGCTGCTGCAGGGCAGCAGTGTGGAACTTACGTGTGGAGGTCACCCCTCCATCCAGCAGCAGCGACACCAAGCAGATCTCCAGGAAAAGTCCCATTTTCGCGTCCCGCGTCCCGCGTCCCGCCCCGCGTCCCGCGTCCGGTCCGTGTGTCGTGCTGCGACGCCGCGGAGCGCGCACGTGAAGCGCGCACGGAGTGGGAGGAGGAGGAGGAACGTGCGCCCCGGCGGACGAGACAAAGTGCGGGGGCAGCGGAGGGGAGACGAGGCAAGTCCGAGTTAGCTCCCCCCCCTCTCCCAAAAAAAAAAAAAAAAAAAATTATTAAAAAAAAATAATAATAATTAAAAAAAAAAAATTACATTTAAATTTAAAAAAAAAAAAAAGTAAATAAATAAATAAATAAAGTGTGTGTGTGTGTGTGTGTGTGTGTGTGTGTGTGTGTGTGCGCGCCGGGTCCTCCCTGCAGCCTTTTCCCCTTCTCACTGCTTCCTCACACAAATCACACACTGGATCCGACTTTTTAAGCTCCTCCTCTCTCTCTCTCTCTCTCTCTCTCTCTTCCCACACAGTCTCCAGTCGTTTCCCTTCCCTTTCTTTTCTTGTCCTTTCTTTTCTTTTTTCTTTTTTTTTTTTTTTTTGCGGGGGGGAGGGAGCCTCTCCCCCTTCGGTGATGGGAGTCAGAGCCATTTGTTTCCACTGAATCACTGTGCGCGCACTACTTTCCATTCCCCAGGTTGTTCCTTCTTTCCCCGTCGCAGTTGAGGAGACACCGGTGAGTCGCTGACATCAAGAAAAGGGTTTTTTGAAACGACCACTCTTCCTCCCAAAATCACATAAAAATGTTGAACCGTATTTATTATCATCATCATCATCGTCATCATCATCATCATCATCATCATTATTATCACAATACAATATGATACAAACAACAATAATAAAAAACTTTATCTACATTGCACCTTTCATATACAACATGCAACTCAAACTGCTTTCCATCAACAAAATGGGCATTAAATATTAATAATAAAAGAGAAAATCTGCAAAATACATTCAACAGAAATAAGTCAATATTATTCCATATCAATATTGTGCTCATTTTTGGATTTAGACCCCCAAGGATCACAATCAGTCCTCAGCCAAAGGTATTTTCAATCATAATTTATCTCAAATGATTTGCCTTTAATTACTAATTCTCAATAATCCTCATAGTAGATTGGGACCATTTTCATGTGTTTATGTATTTAATAACACAAAGAAAGAAATAGAAAGTTCAAAGAAAGTTTGCCCCAAAGTCCTTCTCAAAGTGCCGGGATAGAAAAAAAAGACACAACACAACAACACATATATTTCTTAAATGGTAAACGGTTCACACACCTGTATATTACAAACTGAAAATGGACAAAGTGACTGGAGATGATTGATGGGTTTATGAGAGAGGTTCCTCTCTCTCGCTTCAAAAGGATGTTTTCTCATTTTTCATTTTAGGACCAAACTATTTGGATCGTGTTTGTTTTGACGTGGAGGTGATAGATGGTGGCAGGTCGGTTATCACATGCCGCTGAAATAAATTGCCTCGAGCTTGGGAAGTAAAGCTGTTGTAACACTGCGACACTGAACATTTCAACATAAAATAAACCCGAGTGAGAAAATATGTCGGAAGGGATCCATATGGTAACACAATCATCAAGTTGGTTAGAGCTGAGCGACATACATGGATATAATATCGATAATGCGATACGAGACTAGATATCGTCTGGGATTTCGGTATTATTGGTATTTTCCAAACTTACTGTTCTAGCGGTTCTAATTAATGCCTCTACCCGCTGGGTCAAAATATCCACATTATTAATGGTTGTTACAGGTTATGCTTCGCCTATCTCTCCCAGCGCCAGAACTCAAACTCAGTACATACACCACACAATATCCCTAGGTTTTGCGGGTAGGGAGGGCTGCAAGCTATATGGGTGGGGATGTGGCGGGCGGCGGCGATCTTGCCCGTCACGTTCCCGCCCTGGCGTGCTTCTCGTCCGTCCTGCAATTTTAATACCACTCATATTGGCTTGGAACACACACACTCCCACACAAATCTTACTCCAGGCGGCGGGGCGCGGCGGGGCGCGGCGGGGGGCGGCGGGGGGCGGCGGGGTGCGGCGCGGCGCTCAGGGCTTTAGTGTGGTCTATACGGCTACGGGACTCAGGGGGTGGCTGCGGGGCCTGATGCACCAGAACTTATTGGGACAAGTCTCGGGCACTCACCGGTGGACACACACACACACACACAGAAACACACACACACACACACACACACACACACACACACACACACACACACACACACACACACACACACACACACACACACACCAACAGCACCTGCTTTGAACGCACCCCAGAACCCTCCTGGTTGCATCCCTCTCCGTTTTCTCCCTCATTTACTGCCACAGCTATGACAGGAAGAGGCCACGTGAACAGTTGCTGTTCCAGTTTTCCTGGACTTAATTAATTCTGTTTTGTCGATACATGTTGTCATATGACATTTCTCGGTTTATGTTTTTCTGTCTGCATATTTTTCCATGTACATGTTGTTTGTTTCTATGTTTGTGTTTTTCCATGTACATGTTTGTTTCTGTGTTTATGTTTTTCCATGTACATGTTGTTGTTTGGTTCTATGTTCATGTTTTTCCATGTACATGTTGTTTGTTTCTATGTTTATTTGTCTCACCCGTGGTTATTCTCCCCCTCTTGGAGTAGTGATTAGTTGTTTATGGAACCAAACATGGTAAAATAGTTCTCCAAAGAGGGTGATTTGTGGTGGTTCTGTGTAGCAAATAGCTGTGCTCTTGTCATCGCACAGAGAGAGTTATTTCAGCAGTTCTTGATGATTTAATAATGAATAAAGAGTTGCATTGCAGGTTGAGAACTTGAACTCCACTTGCAGACGAACTCTGTCCTAAATGCAATGGTATACAAATACTCTGTGTTGTATGCCAG
>NC_137198.1:9043296-9065796 GCF_960531495.2 Zeus faber
CTGTTACAAAGTGCTTCACAGGCAGTTGGCATAAACTTAGACACAACGGCAACTTATAACAGAGCGCGCATCAAAAAAATTATAAAGCTTTATAAAAATCGTATCTATTAAGACGTAGAGAAAAGGAAAAAAAAGTTCAAACCGGCCAAACTTTGGCTCCATATAAAATGACAGCCCATAGAAATTAGTTTCAGGTGCCGCTTAAAGAAATCCGCACGTTCGGCTGATCTAGCCGATTGAGGGGAAAACAGTTCCAGAGACGGGGCTAATGGAAACACCACAAGCGCTGATTATGATCCAGCGGTAGTTTAAATAATTGAATTATTCATAATTCAGAATAATTTTCTTATGAATGTCATTATTCAGAGTCCAAAATGTTTTGTTTACCAGCGTCCCCGGTCAGCCGGTAACGTAGTCTCAACAGTCTTCTATGCGCATGGAAATACACATTTCTGAAATGGTTCCTGGGCAATACTCACATGGAATTTTTTCATGCCCCAAACATCATGAAATGTGTACGAACAAGCAAACAAACCCTTTCTAGACAACTTTTCATCCGGGAACATCAGCACAGAAACACAGGAACGGGCCTTGCACGGTGAACTCCGCAGTGGTACCATTGGCAATACGGCCGATTAAAGAAACGAGAAACTCTTTGGTTAGATCACAAACCCAGGCCGGTTGTCAGGGCGCTGCTGATGGTCGGAATCTGGACTCAAAAGGGCGTCGGGGTTCCGTGCCAGTATTTACTGTGTATCATTGAAATCTTCCAGTGAGCGGCAATTCGTTCCAGACAAGCTGGAATCAGCTGCATATGAAATATTTCAAGAATTGTTTTGTTATCCCCACCTGTATTTGCACCGCACCGTATCCATCAGTGCAGTGGAATGAAGGGTAAAGGAGGATGAAAGGATGGCAGGATGGCAGGGGGGGAGAGAAGAGAGGGAGAGGAGGAGGAGGAGGAGGGGAGAGGAAGGGAGGAGGGGAGAGGAGGAGGAGGAGGGGAGAGGAAGGGAGGAGGGGAGAGGAGGAGAGGAGGGGAGGAGCGGGGAGGGGAGGGGAGGAGAGGAAGAGAGAAGAGAGAAGGAGAGGAGAGGAGGCAGGAGGAGTAGTGGAGGGGAGAAGAGAGAAGGAGAGGAGGGGAGAGGAGGCAGGAGGAGTAGTGGAGGGGAGAAGAGAGAAGGAGAGGAGAGGAGGGGAGAGGAGAGGAGGGGAGAGGGGGAGGATTTGAACATGAAAAATGAAAAGAAAAGACAAAGCGGCGGAATAAGAAAGGCGACCAGGGAGGAACGGTGGGGAATTTGATCCCGGGGCGGGGAAAGAATGAAAAAGGGTGGCGAACGAAAGGGGAGAGTGAGCACCGTCACAGCGTTGAGATTCACCCCCCCCCCCCCCCCGACGCTAGTTGTGCTGTGTCATGGTGCTGCTGCAGCTCCTCTGCGCCCCCCCCCCCCCCCCCCCCCCCCCGGCGGTAACGGCACCGTCCCGGCAGCTCGGCCCTGAACAGCGTGTGACCGCGTCCCCGCGTCCCCTGCCGTCAACAGGCCTCGGGGGAACGCGCTCCCCGGCCCGGCGTGCGGCTCTGCACGTGTGAACAATCGCCGCAGGTATTTTTTCCCGCGCCGCGCCCTCGGCTCTCGCTCACCTGCTGCCGCACATGCCGCGGCGAAATCCAACGGCGGACCCTCTCGTCTGCACGTTACGAGCGCCGGAGGTTTAAAGGTCGCGTTTTGGCGGCTGCTCGCGAAATTCCAAAATGCGGGGGGTTTGAAATGTGTTGGGGGGGGGGGGGGGGGGGGGGGTGTATGCTGTTAACCGCTGAGAAGAACGCCGCTGTCACCCTGAGGTGTTTTTTTTTCTTTCAAAGTGAGGTGTTGATCCAACTCTAAACCGCACACGCGTGTAAGCCCTAACCTGTATTATGCACTATTAAACTGTGAATGTAGATATAAGTGGCTTTTTAATGCATAGACAGTTCAATGTCAATTTTCTTCTTCTTCTTCTTCTTCTTCTTCAAAATAGGTTGCAAAAAATAATTGATTAAATAATAATAATAATAATAATAATAATAATAATAATAATAAAATAATAATAAAAAATATTAAAATAATAAGATTATTATTAATAATAATAATAATCTAAAATAATAATAATAATAATACATGTTTTTCACAATTGTTTACAAACTAAAATTGGAACTTGAAATGCAATCACTGAAACCTGAAACTCATGTACCAAATCCCCTAAAACAAGTCCGCAAAATTGCAAACAGAATTTCTGCTTTACAATCGGTTTTCGATTCCAAATCAAACATTTTGCAAAACGCTTCATGGCTACATCTCTTGTGTTCCTTTGGAAAGCAACACCAATCACAATGCCAAGCTTTATTTACCAATTGGCGACACCCACGCCTCACAGGGGTAAACACCGGTGGCTTTAATTGTTCACTTGGAAGTCAGAGCTCTAGTACGCTACAGTAAAAAGGCCTCGCGTGAGCGCTCCTGTTTTGGGGAAAAACGGAGGTCTTCTGTGAAGCAAGAGGTAGGGGTGAGGGAGTGAGAGCAAGAGGAGGACGAGGACTGGGGGGAGGAAGGACAGTTGCCTTAGATCAGATCAGGGCCACGTTGCCCGACCATGGGCCGAGTATGAGGGAGGCTGAGAAGCGGTGCGCTCCCTCCCATCTACACTACACTACCCTCTTCCCCTGTCTCCCTTTGCCCTCGTTTTCCCTTGGCAGGGCGTGTGTGTGTGTGGCAGGGGGCTGTGGCTGGCTCCTCCAATGGCTGGCAGCAATCAGGCACACTCGACTCCCCTCATCATCTACCTTTCCATATGAGCCTGGGCATGACTCCACCGCAATGCCAGATGACTCCATCCGGTTTGTTTGTCGCCTCGCCGTCTGTGTCTGGGCGTCCGTGTACTCGGCCATCGTGGTGGCTCCTCCTTCGTTCTAGCCAGCTTCCTGCTTCCTCTAGCCAGCTTCCTGCTTCCTCTGGGCAGCTTCCTGCTTCCTCTAGCCAGCTTCCTGCTTCCTCTAGCCAGCTTCCTGCTTCCTCTAGCCAGCTTCCTGCTTCCTCTGGCCAGCTTCCTGCTTCCTCTGGCCAGCTTCCTGATTCCTCTGGCCAGCTTCCTGCTTCCTCTGGCCAGCTTCCTGCTTACTCTAGCCAGCTTCCTGCTTACTCTAGCCAGCTTCCTGCTTCCTCTGGCCAGCTTCCTGCTTCCTCTGGCCAGCTTCCTGCTTCCTCTAGCCAGCTTCCTGCTTCCTCTAGCCAGCTTCCTGCTTCCTCTAGCCAGCCTCCTGCTTCCTCGGCCAGCTTCCTGCTTCCCCTAGCCAGCTTCCTGCTTCCTCTAGCCAGCTTCCTGCTTCAACTGCCCGCTCTCCACTCAGTTTGTATAATGAACTCTGTTTTCGATCTTCAGTTTCCTTGTCAGTCGGTCCAACCAAAAACTAAACCCGATGTGTAATTACACGCGTCCCGCGTCACGTGTCAAAATTGCACCCAATTCGACGCCGCACGTCCTCGGGTCCCCAGCGACACACCCGCCGAGTGGGAAGTTGATCGGACTCGATCGGTCGTCGAGATAATCGAGGGTAGTTAGGTACTGTCGCCTACCGCAGTCCGACATATCAGTAGGTCAGTGTTACTCAGTGATTGTTGACAAATGTGACAGTGATGTCATTTCATATTGGGGAAAAAATCCATTATTTTAGCTGACTATAGCTCATCATACGCCGAGAGAAATCCAGAACCACATAATCGCAGGCAACACAATATTTACAGTTTTTCACAGTTGTTTACAAACTAAAATTGGAACATGAAATGCAACCACTAAAACCTGCAACTCATGTACCAAATCCTTAAACCAAGTCGACAAGCAAAATTTTTGCTTTACACTAGGGCGGTGGTAGCTCAGGCGGTAGAGCTGGTGGTCTAGTGATCTAAAGGGTGCTGGTTTGATCCCAGGCTCCTCCTGTTAGCATGCTGTAGTGTCCTTGAGCAAGACACTTAACCCCTAATTGCTCCTGATGGCTGCGTCCGTCGGTGTTTGAACAATTGTAAGTCGCTTTGGATAAAAGCGTCTGCTAAATGTAATGTAATTTTCAGTTCAAAATCACACTTTTTGACGCTACACAGAGTTCTCTACACGAGGCACAGCATTCAAAATGTACGTTTCTTACGTTCTTTCGGAAAGCAACACCAATCACAAAGCCAAGCTTTATTTACCAATTAGCAGCGGCCATCCCTCACAGGGGTAAACACCAGTTGCTTTAACTGTTCACTTGGAAATCAGAGCAGATCAACTGGTTCATCCACCAACCACAATTCATTGCTCTACACTTCCCACCATATCCCCCAATCCCAAACCCAAATGGAGAGCTTTATTTTCGGCATGGCGATGGGAGGTGTATGGCCGCCACCCCGCCGCACGTGTGCCTCTGCTCCCAGCAGTGGAGGACACACGTGGTGAAGCTGATGTGGGAGCTTTTCGGGGCCTGGATCCACGACTCCAGAAGCTTCTTTCCCCGCCGGTTGTCCGGGGAGAACGTCGCTTGCGATTTAGATGAGGCGCTGTGGCCAGACCAGAACAGGAGGCAGGGTGCAGGCTTCATTTTTTTTCTTTCTTACAGTTTGCATTTGTTTTTGTCTTTTTGCATTTACATTTACATTTAGTCATTTAGCAGACGCTTTTATCCAAAGCGACTTACAAGGGAGAATAACATTCAGCTACATTGCGACAAAGATATCTGTCACATATATTTGTGTTTAGAACAATTATTAGAAAAATGTACCCTTGTTATTTTTTAACAGAAACCCCTTTTCCTGCTTTTCTCCCGTTGGATATGTAAAGCCTTCTATAGGAAACACAAGTGTTGCAAAATACAGCATTTTGGAAATAATGCAAAAAAATGTTTTTGTTACTGTGTGTGTGTGTGTGTGTGTGTGTGCGTGTGCGTGTGCGTGTGCGTGTGTGAAAGCCTGTGCGTGTGCATGTGTGTGTGTTCACGTGCGCACGCACCTGTGTGTGTGTGTGTGTGTGTGTGTGCGTGTGTGTGGTGTGTGTGTGCGTGTGTGTTTGAGTAGATAAACATTACTGTAACAATCTTTTACAGCTCGCTAAAATGTAACACTGAAAATGCAAAAGGCATAAACCTACCTATAAGATATTCATAGAAGTGTTTTGTGTTGAGCAAATCATTGTGTTTGGCTGGAAGAAAGTTCTGTTCATATGATGGCATGTGTGTGTCATTTCGATGCAATAAAAAAACATTTTGGAAAGAGATAAAACAGTTTTGAATGCAATGTTTGATCTTTTTATATATATATATATATATATATATATATAGAGAGAGAGAGAGAGAGAGAGAGAGTTTTGCAATATGTAAATGTGGCTTTGTGTTTTGTGTTAACAGTTTTGAGAAAATGAGGAAAAGACTCATAACATGTGTGTAAACATCTTGGAAAAACTTAACTAATTTAAGGGAAAACTCAACAATGAACATCCCAGAGGAGAGGGGAAACGCTCTGCAGCTGTGTTTGTTCTCGGTTGCACAAATAACCTCCAAATCAGTTCAAAAGCATTTGCGGCCGTTTCTCAGTGACTCTCAGTGTTTCTTGGAGGTTTTTATGGTTGTAAAGTTGTCGAGTCATGCACACGTTTCAGCGTGTGAGTGTGTGTGTGTGTGTGTGTGTGTGTGTGTGTGTATGTGTGTGTGTGCGCATTGAAGAGCTTTTGATTGTGGTTCAGTTATTATCAATTATATATATCTATATATATACATTTATATATGTATTATATATATATATATATAATAATAATTATTATTATTATTATTATTATTATTATTATTATTACATTGTGGCTAATGTTCTATAAGAGAGTGTGTATGCTATGGACTTTGCTTTGTGCATGTGTTAATCCAGGGGTTCCCAAGGTTTTCTCGCATAAACTCTGGCTGAGGACCCCAAAAGAAAAAGTTGTGCACACTTTATCTGTCCATAATCGAACGTAATTGAACTAACAAAAATGTCAAAGAAAAAGTGTGTGAAATAACAACAATACTGTGTCTGCTACATGGCGTTTCTATATATTTTGTTTTTGTTTTTATAATTTTACACATTTTCTTATTTTATTAGTATCATTGTTATTGTTATTATTATTGTTATTGGTTTTTATTGTTATTATTGTTGTCACTATCATTATTTATTATTATTATTTATTATTATTTATTATTATTATTATTATTATTATTATTATAAATTATTATTATTTATTATTATTATTATTATTTATTATTTATTATTATTATTATTATTATTATTATTATTATTATTATTATTATTATTATTATTATCATCAGTCTTTATTATTTCATTTTCATTTCACCCCATGCAGGGGACCGCGGACCTCAGGTTGGGAACCCCTCCTGCGGAACGCGCTCTTTGGACCCGGTGGTTGCGTCACTCCCACGCAGGACGGGGACCGCGCACCGTGACCGCACAGTCGCCGTGGATCCAGCAGCCGTGGATCAGTCGGTTCGCAGGTCCTGCGCGCGGGGTCCGGGTCGAGCGGTGCCACCCCCTCCTTAGCCTCCCCCCACCCACCCCCGCCGGCCCCCCACGGTGCGGGGTCCGGGCCGCGTCTCGACGCTTGTTGCAGGTGAGATGCGTGTTTTTTGAGGCTTTATTTTTCATTTTATTTTTTTATTTTTTTTTTAACGTGGCGATCTAACGTCGCTGCGCTTTCGTTTAAGCGGAGGCGCCCGGACCGCTGGTCGAGAAAAGGGGAACTGAAACTTTGATTTGTATTGAAACATTTTTATTTGTATTTTTTTTGTAGTAGTGGTAGTAGTAGTATTTTGGCATAAACCACGCGCTTTGCGGGGTTTGCAAACTGAAAACAGCTTTGAACAACGAGCGTTTCACGGTTGAAGTGACACAACATGTGTTATTAATAACAATGCGGGGCGGAGTTGTTTGTTTGTTGGTTTGTTTGCTTGTTTGTTGGTTGGCTTTGTGTGGTTTTTTTTTGGGGGGGGGGGGGGGTTGGGGACTTCAGAGAGACTTCCAAGCAGGCGACGAGACGCTCCGTGGGCTCCGGACTCGGGAGCCGTTCCGAACACAACGCGGGGGCGGCGGCGGGGCTTCGATTCGGGAACCGGGACTTTTGTTGTCCACCCGCGTGACGTCATGTCCAACCGATTCACGCGAGTTATTATTTACGCGAAGGAGTGCGGCGGATCTCTGCGTGGGAGTGGTTGCGATGTATTTAACGCAACGATGTTTTATTTATTTATGTTGTTGTTGTTGTTGTTGTTGTTGTTGTTGTTGTTGTTGTTGTTGTTGTTGTTGACGAGGTATTCTCTAGTCGTAAACACGGGTCAGTGTGTTCTGCAAATCGAAAGTGTGAGCTAAGCAAGGGTTCCCAATCTGCGGCCGGCGGGGGGACGGACGGTCCACAGCAAAATTATTTTCAATGTTTTGATATATACTCTTTATTTTTTCAGTGTCTGTTTTATAAATATTAACAAAATTAAAAAATATATACGTATATATGTATGTGTGATTATTACATCATATTTTTAATACTTTTATTATACCATAACCATCAGCGATGTTTTAGTTGAATATTAAATCACATAACAGTGTCGATGATGACAGACAGACCCAGTGTTTACTCCTTTTCTATGTGTGTGTTTTTGGGTTGGGGGTGGGGGTGTTCATAGCCAGAGATCCAGTGCACCGTAGGCGTCTCGCCATGGACATCTTTGGGGAGCCCTCGCCTCAGTGTGGGGCGAAGGGCAACAAATGCAAGTTTTTGCATGGTGCTCACCTACAGGGGATTCTAGACAAAACAAAACGCCCCGAGCGCAGGAGTCACATGTGCAGAAAACTGTGACTCAGCAGATTGCAACGTTTGCAACAATCTTAGTGACAGGAGGCTTACAACAGGAGTGTGTTCCATTTGAGCTGACGACGACAAAATAAATGTGTGTATTTTGTTTTATGTAGTTAGTCGATGGTTAACCTGCCTCAGGCTGAGGGTTTAGGAGGCCCAGCAGGAGCACAGGGGGTTGGGGTTTTACATAAGTACCTAAGTACCTTTTTCAGAAAAAAAAACAAAAACCATGAAGTAGTAGTTATTATGTACTTTCTTTGTATGTACACCCACCTTGTAAAGTTTTCTGTCTTGTCCTGCCATAAAAAAAACAGAGTATTTCATTAGAAAAAAAGGATTTCTGCATGTGCTAGCTAGTATCAATCAATCAGTCAATCATTAATGACAGTTTTGAGTACTTTTTTAGTCAACAGCTTTTAGTATTGATTCAAAGCACTGTATCAAAGTTATAAGCTAACTTACTATTCAAAGTGGTTGCCGAGTTGGCAACCATGCATCAGCTTTTGGTTGCCAAGGCTGACAAAGTGGTTGCCAAATTTTTTATAATGGAGTGATACTGATCCTATGTAATTATAATCCTGATTTCAATATTAAGAGAGAGGTGTAAAGAAAGGGGGAAACCTATCAAATAAATCGACATATCAAATTCTTAACATATTAAACATAATATATAAAATATATATATATACTGTATATTAACATATTAAATTGTTTTTTTAATAACTTGTCTCGTTTTAAGGTAGACAACATCTTGACTGAAGTCAAACTTCACTGGTTGGCAGTGTCTCGAAATCTGTTGAATGGAGCAGCCGGGCGAACATTAATGTTGATTCCTGTTTGAAACTTTGAGTCACAGTACGATAATGTCATATTGCCCACACCTCGATACATGGATAGATCCCTACCGTGGAGGAGGAACTGATGGAAGGATGGATGAAAAGATAGAAGACTATGGGGCGATTTCCCAAACAGTTTTTAATCTAAACCGGGACCAAGATAATCCTACTTCACTTAATACAGGATTTAAAAATGCCTTTCTGAGACATTAGGAAATCCTGGACTAAGATAATGGAGGACTAGTATTCCGCTCCTCCTGTCTGGCCTCGGTGCTGGTCTTCGACCTGGTCCGCCTGGAGGCCACGCCCGCAAATCCAGAGATTTAATTGAAAAATTCACTTAGACCTAGATTAGCTCCAATCTTCCTTCTGGAAATCAGATTTCTTTTTAAACCCAGACTCTGGAAGGTCGGAGACGATTTCAAACCCTTTCAGTCCAGATTAAAAAGTGAGATGGGGTCTCCGACGAGGCCTCATCTGCGACTGCGAAACCGCCCCCCGTGTCTGTTAGCAAAATGTTTTTATTTGATTCACATTCTTTGAGATCGTCATAGATAAGCTGTAGAGTAGAAAGACGGGAAGGAGAGTCTGCTCGCTGCCCAAACAGCCGATCGCCGGACGTTAAAATTCCATTGGTTCCATTTGAAACAACAAGACGTGATACAACCAGATAGAACTCGTTTTACCAGCGAGACTATGTCTGCCGACATGTCCGCTTTTGTGTTTGAATAAAAACAGTAACGCCGGGCTCCGGCAGCACGCGGCGGAGAAGCAGAAGATCCCATAATACTCCTCTGGCCCGACGACCGTGTTATTATGGTCTGTTCAACTGGTCAGGGGAGACACAGCCAGGCACAATGCTGCTTTATAGAAGAAGTTCTCTCTCTCTCTCTCTCTCTCTCTCTCTCTCTCTCTCTCTCTCGCTCTTTCTCACTCCCAAATTGTGGAAAACACCCAACTCTCAAGTCCTGCGTTCCTAATTCCTAATTCCTCATCATTCCTCACTTTCGGGGATTAGACGAGTGTGTCGGCCTGTTCTATCTCTCCCTCCCCTTGTCTCTTTCTCTTTACCATTTCTCACCTCACCCCCTTATCTATCTATCTATCTATCTATCTATCTGTCTGTCTGTCTGTCTGTCTGTCTGTCTATCCGTCCGTTGATAACACATCACATGTCTTCACCAAACTCCTTTCTTTTCATTATTTTCATGCGCACATGCCCGTTCAAAATGACAAGTTCATGTCACAGTTCAAATGTCAGCGGTTCAGTCCTGTGTTCAAAGACGAAACTGCCGTCTGAAGTCGTCCAACGGGGAAAGACACAGACTCTTTGTGACTCACCCACGGTGCCCTGAAGCCCCGCCCCCCGCCGGCTCGCTGTTCGGCGAAAGTTAATGAACTTACACGCCCGTTCAATACACCGGCCAAGTGTGGGGTAGAACAAAATAAATTTAAGAGTTTAACGACCTAACCCCATGTGAGGACAACTTTGCAATAAAAAAATAAGCACCGAATGTGAAAATACAGGCACGTTAGAACTAGATGAGGATCAGTCGAGTCCAGGTTTCTTCAGTCAATGGTTTGGTCGCGTATATGTGGACTGCACCAAATTCGACACCGCACGTCCTTGGGTCCCCAGCGACACAGCTGCCAAGTGTGAAGTAGATCGGATGAACAGTTGTCCAGATAGTCGAAGGACATACAGACAGAGACAGAGGTTCCTTCCCTTATGCCGTATTTCCTCAAGTATAAAGCGGTAGTCAAATAAAAACCCAGCCTCTAATAAATACCGGGGGTGATCTACACAAACAAATAAAGGCCTGCCTCAAATACAGACCGAGGGGGAAAAAAATATCGGTGCTGCGGCGTTGTTCCGGTGCAGAGCACCGCTCCCAAACAAAGAAATAAAAACAATGTGTTTTTCCTGAAGCTGTATTTCATTTACTCCATTTCCTACTGCAGCCTAGCAGAATGCAGAACACTTCTTTGGGCAAATGCCCCGCTCTGAGGACTCTCGCTCGCCAGCGCTCCAAGCAGGAAGTGGTGCGTTCAAGGTGAACTTGGAAAACTGTAATTCCCCCGTCGGCGACCACCACCACAAGGGCGACTTTTAGGGGAGCTACTCGCTCTCTTTTCTTTGCACGTGTTTGCATGGCGGCGCACCCAGACGGAAGTTTGATTTAAAATTCATACTGAAATATGATCAAGTATACTTATTAAACAGAGGGAATTAGAACTAAAAGCCTGCCTCTAATATAAGCCTGCTCCCAATTAAGGCCTGGTGCCCTCTGCAGTTGAGGTAAGTAAAAGCCCCGGTCACTATTTGAGGAAATACGGTAGTTGGATTACATTATCTCGCTCTTCTCTCGCTCTCCTTCTCTCTGAGTCATATGACCGGTAGTCAGGTTGACTAGGCTGTGTGTGTGTGTATATGTGTGTGTGTGTGTGTGTGTGTGTGTGTGTGTGTGTGTGTGTGTGTGTGTGTGTGTGTGTGTGTGTGTGTGTGTGTGTGTGTGCGTGCGTGCGTGCGTGTGTGTGTGTGTGTAGCTGCAGGGTGATCAGAACTGGTTGTGCAACAAGCTGCTTGGCTGCAGAACACACCAGAGCATTAACACCCAGAATCACATGACCTTAGACTGCTGCAGAAAGATGAAAGCAAACAATAACACTCACACACACACACACACACACACACACACACACACACACACACACACACACACACACACACAATCTAATCATGCAAGCATCGTTAGAAATTCCCCAATAATGCAACTTCCCTTGGTTGTGCTGCTCAGAAGACAGACCGTGGAACTGACAATAGGGGAAATGGGCGGATTCTCACAAACACAGTCCTTGTAGACAAAGCAAATGGGATTAAAAAAAAAAAAAAGTCTGTTGCTTTAGCATGTGTTTCACTTGGTTTTGAATTTATGATGGAGATGAATGTTCCACATCTTTCAGCGCGCTCGAAACCATCCAGAACCAGTTTATTCTTGTACAGTTTGCAGCTAGAGATATTCTTAGAATAAAGAAACAAGTCTGTCATTGGGCTAATACTTAATGGTACTGTCAATGAGGTGGTGTATTACCACTCGTTTCCCACTAATACAATTGCGAGGCTGCTAAAGTGATGATAATCTAAAATCATTTTCATATTTCATTTATCTGGCACTTTATAAGAAATGGCCATTGAATGTATGTGTTATGTATGTGCTCCTCTGTCTGCTTTTTCTATTGTTGGTGGCGGGGTCCGCCTTTCCTGGCATTACTGCATTGAAAATCAGTCAAATGCAAACTTTAGATAAAAAAGAGTGTGACATCTTGGAGTTAAGATGAGGGCGTTGGATGGGTGCTGGACAAAACCCCAAAATGTTGCAGTTTTGAATGGAATTCTGGGACTTGAAGTGAAATCCACCGCACGCAGATGATTTTATGGATTACCACTTTTATGATATAGCATTTTAATGCAAATCTTCTGTCAAACCATAAGTTATCTTTACAAATCTATATCCATTAAGATACAGATAGATTGAGATTAATTACTTAATATGGTTTTACCTCCTAGTGGACGGGCGGTTTAATCTTATGGTCAAACTGGTTTCACCCACTACTGAGATGAACTGAAGGGAGTTTATGACCGAGTCTGATTAAGTTAAGGATCTCACTTTCTGATATATCTGGGAGCTCAATTGTCATCTTAAAGAAAATAGGTTGAAATGAAACATTGGAGGTTTTGGGTTCAAACACTTTCACTCTCACGCAAGGACCTTGACTGGTGGTTAAAGCTGAAATTTCACTAAAAGTCCTGTATCTCAAGTTATTGGCATATACTTGATATGTAGGGATTAGGTTTCTGACAAAGAGATTTGTCTAAATATACTGTATATATAATAAATCTAACACTGGCTGACTCAAACCTACTAGCTTACAGATGAATGAGAGGCAGTGGTGCATGTTTACAATTCATTGACTATTGTTAGTTACAGAAGGGTTCGGGTTTTCCCATTGTGGTTGGATACCACCTAAAACGGATGTTGATTTCATCCTGTCAAAGGTATTAAAAATGTATAGTTGAAGAATTCATAGGCTACATGGACTTTCTTACGGGGGAGGATTACGGATTGTGAAGTTAAAAATGGATGCATTTCCTGCATCCAGTTCTTATTATTTCAGGAAGTCATAATTGAAAGTGAATTGTGAAGTTCTGCTGGAGAGCTTAAGTGTGACGAACGCTTTAATTCAACTTGTTCAGTGCCTTCCCCGCCTTCGCAGCAGGGAAGTGAAACCCTGTGTGTGTGTGTGTGTGTGTGTGTGTGTGTGTGTGTGTGTGTGTGTGTGTGTGTGTGTGTGTGTGTGTGTGTGTGCGCGCGTGCATGCCTGTGCATTGAAGAGCATTGATGAGAAAATGAGGCAAAGACTCATAAAATGTGTGTAAACATCTTGGAAAAACTGTACTAATTTAAGGGAAAACTCGACAATGAACATCCCAGAGGAGAGGGGAAACGCTCTGCAGCTGTGTTTGTTCTCGGTTGCACAAATAACCTTCAAATCAGCTCAAACGCCTTTGTGGCCGTTTCCCAGTGACTCTCTTGGAGGTTTTTATGGTTGTAAAGTTGTCGAGTCATGCACACGTTTCAGCGTGTGTGTGTGTGTGTGCGTGCACGCGTGCATGTGTGTGTATACGTGTCATGTGATCACAAAAAAATGCAAAGAAGTCGAAATATGAAGAGATGGAGGACTCCCGCCAAAGTGCCGCCATGTCTTCGCTCCAACCGCGCACGGAGCAGTCTGAACCCATTCATTCGTTTTAACAACTTCTTTATTTCCTTGCAGGATAAACCGACCAAGGCCAGATGAACCAAGAATAAAGGACAAATGAACTCCTGCTCGCATTAATGTGCTTATGATGTCGCTTATAGGCAGCAAACACTGCCAATGTGTGTGACAGGACATAGCTGTAGAAGAAGGAAAAAAATCCAAATGTGTTCCTGATTTTCGGACTTGTAAAGGACTGCGGCAGAAATGATGGAATCGTGACACGTCAAAGGATTTGGAAACTGCGACTCCGTCTCCAAAACAAAACAAGCTGCTGTCATCGATGTTGGAACCTGGCTCTCTCTCTCTCTGAATCGGGAAGTTATGTTGCGTGGAAGTTGAGTTAGGTGCTTTCCCCCCGGGCTCTTTACGTCCTTTCCCCCCACAAGCTTTGCCCGGATACACGTTGTCCGCTGGGTGGATTTTTTTGTTGTTGTTGTTTTGTTTCCTTAATGCGCAGTGGAGAAGGTCTGCCCCCCAAGAGAAAATTGCCCCGAACCTCAAAAGGAAATGGATAACCTGGGAACATTACCTCAACTCCGTGGCGTCCTTACTTTGATTGACCAGGTTGACGCTTTTGAATCAAATGGGATTTCCTCTCCACCTTGTAGGAAACAGACTCCATCACTAGAGACAACGGGAATGATCAGATAACGAACTTTTATCTGACGAAGGTTCTGGAGTTGCCGTCTGCCGCCCTAGAATGCATTGTCCCACGCGGAGGAGAAGGCCGACTCGGGATGCTGATTTTTCGGCCATTGCAGTTCCCTCCGTGCGGGGGTTAGGTTACCTGGACTACACCATCGAGACGCACGCCTCCAGATCTCTGAGCAGCATGGCCGAGTTCAGACGCCACGAGATGCTGTGCGACTTGGTGCTACATGTCACCCACAAGGACAAGACGGTGGACTTTAAGGTGAGACCCCTCCCTGAGCCTTGATTATTACATTGGAAAGGAAAAGCTTTGGGCCGTTGTGTAACTTGGATTTCACTCGCATCAACGTAATATGCTGACAACCTACTAATAAGGTGTGTTTTAAATTGGACTAAATACTATATACATTTTGATTAATGGTCGACCAATATGGGTTTTTCAATGGCCAAAGATGATATTTAGAGAGCAGGGTGGTCGATGGCCGGTATATAATGCCGATATCATGTGATCATGATATCATATCATGTTTTTTTTGCATCTGATAAAATACAACAATGTAATAATAATAACAAATGAGACATAAAATTGATGAACTTAAATGAACATGTATTTAACATTAATGTTATTGTCTGCAATGTCTCTGCAGTGCACTTATTTAAAAAAAAGTATCAACTAAAAAAACAAAAACGTATAAATGAAAAATAATTAATTATAAACAATAACAAATAAATAATAATAAATGGTGTCAAATTAAAGTCGGGTTGGGAAATGGAGACTCTCCCCGTTATAGAAGTGCAGGATTTATTATTTACGAGTAAAGTATTTACACAAAAACATCCAATTTTCACTAAATTAAGTCCCATAGCTTCGGAAAGCAGCAGAGAAACGGTGTGACCCAGCACGGGATAGTAGTCAAAACACAGGGGTGGGGCTATGTGGGCGCTGCAGCGGTGTGTGTAACTCGCTGTCAGAGAGAAGAGAGATTGAGGAAGCGAAGCTGCTACCGGTGTATTGATAGTGCGGAAAATGAGTATTGAAACTGTTTCAAATAATCATAATCGATATGTATAGAAAACACTAGTCTGCAGACATTTTTTGTTTACCTCATGGATGCAGGCATCGGCCGATGCCGATTATCTCAAAATGCGGTCAACCACTAATTTTGATAGTAGACTGCCATTCTTCACACAAACTAGCATACAGTCACAGCTATAGTGGCCCACAAGGAGGATGGCGGGATAAAATTGTATGAATTTCCACTCATTTTGGTTCATGCAGGCTGTTGGAGCTTGTGGAGTAATGCTTTTGTAACCCAGTACCCTAACAGTGTTTTTCTCATCTGCGTTGTTCTTGGATATGATCTGTCTTACTCCTTCACAATGTTAATCCTTTGTGGTGATGGAAAGCTTGAGTGACGTAGCCGTATTTCAGGGGCCATATCACCACTGCACATTTATACAGCCCTTACTTATAATACAGTCTCAAAGGGCTTCACAAACCCACATTTCACATAAAAAATCAACAGCCTCCCCTAGTTTGAACCCCATTTGGGCAAAGAAAAACTGGAAGAAACCTTGAGAAGATGCCACAGAAGGAATAATCCCCCTTCCAGGATGGCCGGGCTGCAGGGGATACCGAGTGGGCGGCATTAATAATATAATATGACAAATCATAGGTTATTGTATTTCTATACTATGCAATGTCAAAGCTAGATTGACATGACACAGCTATGAAATTCTATTTGCTGGTGCCGAGCACCACAGGTGGGACACCTCCAGGGATGTTTTCCTCATCAGGGCTGATCCAGGTTGGTCGGTGGAGCAATATCCTCCACATCTGGAAAGGTTCAAGACCGGACCGCCCCTGGCTCCATGACCAGAGCAACGGCCTCTTTACACTCGCAGCAGACTGACCCCCCCCCCCTTCTCAGCGCAAGTGCGGGGGGGGGGGGGGGCATGTTGTGAGTGTAAGGCTCGAGATGGTACATAAGTCAGTAAGATCGGAAGGTGCTAGGCCGTGTAGTATTTTAAAGACAAGTTGCAAAACCTTAAAGTCACATCTGAGGTTAACCAGAAGCCAGTGCAAGGTGACCAGTATCGGGGTATGTTGGTCAAACTTTGTAATCCAAGTCAAGATTCTTGACGCAGTGTTTTGTACTAGCTGGAGCTTTAAATACTAGACATCGGAAGGCCAAAGAGTCGTATATTACAATAATCTAAGTGGGACGTTAAAAATGCTTGGATTAAGGTCACCGCATCACTCACAGATAGAATGGGCCATATCTTAGCAATATTGTGAAGTTGAAAAAATGTAGTTCTGGTAATGTTCTTAATATGGAGTTGAAAAAGAGGGGGTGAAATATAACTCCTAATTTTTTGCTGAGTTACTTTGGATAATAGTCCAGTTATTGAAGTTCAGAGTAGTATCTTTAAACAGGTAATGGTGTCTGGCAGGACCAATAACCACCAGTTATCTCAGAGTTGAGAAGCAAGAAATTACAAGACATCCACTGTTTAATTTCAGCAAGACTCGCCTCTAGAATACGACAATTGCACGGTTTAATTAGTTCCAAGGGCATGAATAGTTGGGTATCATCATCATAATGAAAGCTAATGTCATATTTGTGTATGATATCTCCAAGTGGCAACATATAGATACTAAACAACAAAGGACCCTGTGCTGATCCCTGCGGGATCCCACAAGTAACATTACAATACTCAGAGGTCTCATTGAATGAATGTACATGAATTTCACGGTGCGTCCTCTCTGAACGATAACATCTAAACCAGAAGAAGTGCCAGACCTCTAATGCCAATGCACGCGTCAAGGCCATTTAGCTTATGACATGTCATAAGCAGTAGCTTATGACATGATGAAACTACCTTTCCATACCGACTGTCCCCTCCCAGGTGCACAAGCTGGTGCTGGCCTCCTGCAGCCCTTACTTCAGGGCCATGTTCACCAGCAGCTTCAGGGAGAGCCACGCCTCGGAGGTCACCCTGCAAGACATCTGCCCCCTGGTGGTGGGAAGACTCATCGACTTCGCCTACACCTCCCGCATCACGGTGGGAGAGAAGTGTGTGCTGCATGTGCTGCTGGCCGCCATGAGGTACGGCCGCTGAATCAGCAAAACGGAAGTGAAATAGCGGATATTAGAGGGAAGCGGGTCGGTGCCTGACCATCTACTCCCTAACTCTCAAAAATTGCCCTACTATGTCCCTTTCTTTTTCTCTTATTCCCTTGTTTTCTCTCATTTCTTTCTTAGTCTTTAGGACTAACATACTTTTTAGCTTTTATGAACATCTTCTTGAAAAGAGGGGACATCAGCAAACTGTCAGGAGGTGACTTTGAGAGACAGTATCCACGTAAATGTCTCTGTGGAGTTACCCAGCGAAGGAATTATGGGTACGCGTAGGTCCCAAATATCAACAGCGCGGTCCTACACGTCAAACACTCTGATTGGTTGAATTGTCCATCATCCTGTCAGGGGGCGGGTTCAAAACAAAAAAGAAAACGTCGCATTTCTATTTGCATATCCATATTTTTGAGTACATTTCCGTACATTGTGGTTCACTAAATGTGACACTGCCCCCTGTGGACACATAATGTTATACACAATCTGTGCAAGTATAAAAAGCAAACAGCCACATGTGCCTCTCCGAACGACACAGTGCACATTGTCCGTGCGTGTGGGGTGGGAAGAGACCCGAAAGATGGCTACAGAACTTACTGAAGCTCTGTTATGTATCCTTGTATGTATGTCTTTAATTTGTGCCACCAGGTACCAGATGGAAGACGTTGCCAGAGCATGCTGTGACTTCCTGACCAAACACCTGGAGCCGGCGAACGTCATTGGCATCGCTCGCTTCGCAGAGGATATAGGATGCACAGAGCTGCACAAGCAGAGCCGAGAGTACATCAATACGCACTTCAACGAGGTAGCGTGCACGGAGAGCAAGAGCATGCACAGACACAGACACACCGCCACCCACACTAAGGACCACCCCTGCATGTGAGCGCTATAGTGCCACGTGTGTGTAATGGGGCGTTCTCAAAGCGCGTTGTTCAACGATTAAAGGAGCAGCGCACAGCAAACAATCATGGACACTGGCAATCATCGTAGCGTTCCATAATAACCTATTTGTTGGTTTATCACAGAAGTGATGCATTTTCAATTTTTTTTTATGAAAATGCCATTTAATTTGTTTCTAAACATTGAAAAAGTACCATACATTTTGTTTTCATTTCACTCTTTATGTTGTGCCAATGCTTTGGTGGCCCACTTGCGGAGCACTATGGGGCCACGGACAATATACCACAAGTTAACAATTAGTCCAACAGTCACATGGTAAAAATTAGGAAACCACTGAAGAAGTTGAAGCTCATAGTTTTAGTTTCAAACTCCCGGAGACAGTAGTTGAGTAGAGTTTTTGTTGAGAATTTGTGTTCTACCAAACAAACAACTACTATGTACATATAAAACACAACTATGGAGCGCCTATATTTTTGCCCGTCACTGAAAACGTCACAGCCGTCTGAAGTGATAGTAGATAAAAACTAAATAAAGAAATACATGAAATTATAGAGAAACATTTTAACAACTCAGCCCTCTCGAATCATAGTTTGTATTTGTGCGAGTGGATTTTTTTCACGTTCGCACATCTCAAGCAAAATGGGCTTATAGTGGGGAGCTCCGCCTGACTTCTCTTCTCTACCGTGTCTTCACGACGAATCAGACGAGACATCGATTGTAAGTCCATTGCGGAAAGTTTAGTCGTTAAGCCTGAAATTACGAAAATAATCAACTTCAGTCGGCTTTAAGGTACCGCTGTTTAATAACGTTTGATCAATTTAACAACCTTCTCAAAGAGTTTTTCATAGACTTGTATATAAATAAAGCCTTTCTACATCCTTAACGTTTGTCACAACAAATAAGAGACTTCCACGATTACTCGTTTCTGCTTTCTTTTCTAATTTGCTTCTAAACACGCACACCCAGTACCAAAAAGCTCAGACTTGACATGTTTCACTCTACTTGACACCTGATTTAAAAATGAGCCTCTGCAAAGGGCAAATTATACGCAGTGTAATGGAAGCCTCCACCACCAATGTTGCCATGCTCTCTGGTATGTACGCTGGTAACCTAGGTAACCAAAGTGGAGGAGTTCTTCAGCCTGTCCCACTGCCAACTCCTGGAGCTCATCAGTCAGGACAGCCTCAAGGTCCTCTGTGAGTCTGAGGTTTGTAGCCGTACCTCCTAAAGAAAATAAAAAAAAAAAAAAAAACCACACTCGTTATTTTTCTTCTTTTGCTTCTTCAGCTTATTTTGCTCATTTTTTCTCAATGAATTAGAACTAGTAATGACTGCCTTCAAAGGATCTAATGTGTTCCTTCAAGTTATAGTTTATTGTCCCTTTACAATAATTTTGAGCATGAGCTGAGTGGTGACTACAGTGTCAAATACGATGGATAATCTGTAATGTAATAGACCTTTGTATTGCAAATTTAGCTAATGAGCTGAGTTTCCAGCAGTTCTGTATTTTCCTACGCAGCACAGCAGATACCACTCATAATATATAATATGATATGATATGATATGATATGATATGATATTTAAATCCATCTGTTTGTTTCTACATCCAGGTGTACAAGGCTTGTACGGACTGGGTTCGTTGGGACATGGAGGGCAGAGCCCAGTATCTACATGCCCTCCTGAACGCCGTCCGCATCTACGCCCTGCCTCCGAAATTCCTCAAGAATCAGCTTCTGTCCTGCCCCATCCTCAGCAAGGTACTCGTTTCACGCAAGTTTCAATCTCTATCTTTTGATTTTCTGTGTGATACACAAAAAAGTGTGACTTGTGGAATCCAATGCGTATTATTTCCCTACTTCCTGTACCAGGCCAACTCTTGTAAGAACTTCCTGTCTAAGATCTTCCAGGAGATGGCTCTGAAACCCCTCCCACCGGCACCGCACCGGGGGACCCAGCTCATCTATGTGGCCGGCGGGTATGGAGCGATGCTCTCTGAAATAGTCCATCAGTACATTAACAATTCAAACCATTTGACAAGGGTGGCAGTCGATCAAAAATTTTCATTGAGAGTACAAGCCCAGTGCAGGTTCCACAGTGAGATAGTTTGAGTCACAAACATATTGCAGAAGTGGGAGGTGTGAGTCAAAAAACAATATAAATTATTTAGACTACAATAACAATAACAAGGCTACACTGAAACAATAGGTAGAATGGCAGTATAAATTTTATCTGTGTATAATTGTATCGGTCTATAAAGATTGGGATGTTACAGTGTGTGGCAGTTTCATTTACCACGCACCTCCCATGTGGCGTGTCCAGAGAGCTCCGGCACATAGACACAGAAGACGGGGTTGTAGACACAGATTATTGTAGAAAGAGGGCTTGTTGGAATAAGCCCAGGAGCAGATGGAAATACGTCCTGGCAGGGGCTCCTCTCCTGAGTGTGTGTGGGGATGAGGGTTTTACCTGCTGCCCGTTAGACAAACCAATGAGAAACAGGTATGCAGCCCCTCTGATCCTGGAGCCGCCAGTTACCTAGATCCAGGTCAGGTGTGGCTGCTCAAACCACACAAAATACCCCTGACACCAAACTGAGCCCCCCCCCCCGGCTGCTTCACCCCCAGTCCTCCGTCGGGTGCTTGCCAGTCAGGAGAGGGTTGGTGCTGGGGCCGCCCGTTGACCCGCTGGTGGCTCCAGGGCGTCTTTGGACGGCCCTTCTGTGTCCCTTCCCTGTGCCTGAGAGTCCCTGTTCAGGTGCCAGTGTGGTAGTTTCGCCCGACTACACGCCACCCATGTGGCGTGTTCAGGGACCTCTGGCACAGAGACACAGAAGACGGGTTGTAGACACCAGTTATTGTAGAAAGAGGCCTTGTTGGAATTAGCCCAGGAGCAGATGTAGATGTGTCATGAAAGGGGCTCCTCTCCTGAGTGAGTGTGGGGATGGGGGTTTGCAGCCACTCTGATCCTGGACCCCCAATTACCTAGATACAGGTCAGGTGTGGCTGCTCAATCCACACCATCCCCACACCACACAGTGGTATTCAAAGGTTTTTGCATTAGCACCAAAAATTACCAGCAGAAGCCTCTTCTCTGTGTAGACATAGTGCAGTCCATCTAGGGCTATCTTGGCTCGCCAGTCAAAAGTGGTTTTAATGATTAACATTTGTTGTTTGTGTGTTTTCGGGTGGCTTACTCCCTGGTCGCTGATTATTTTATTCTGAAAATAATGAGAGGGAGAAATTTGTTGCAAAACAAGCCCTGAAGTGTCTGGAACAAAGACATTTCAGACATGGAAAGAGCTAAAACTATGGTTGATACAGGTAGTCCTCACTTCACGACCTACCTGTTTAATGACCGTTCAGACTGAGGACCAGCTCTCTTACCTCAGCGTCAAGCATCTAATGGCGCATCACCCTTTATATACTATATACACTATATACACTATATACACTATATACACTGTATACATCTCATCTCATCACCGTTCTCAGTCTCAGTCTCGTTCCTGCAGTCTGTCAGTATTTACTACACAAGCGTTGTACACAATGGCCACGCCAACACGGGTCCTCTCTTATCAACCAATTTGCTTAACAACCTGGTCCTAGGAACGGAACTCGGTCGTTAAGTGGGGAGTATCTGTGTCATGTGTACAGCGAGCTACCGGGGAAGCATATAGGGGAAGTATTTCATATTCAAACTTCTTGGTTCTTGGCTTGTTTTGGTACGTTTATGATAGACTAGTCCTCCTTCTGTTGGTCGACAGTCACACATTGGAACTTTAACACAACTTGTATAATTTACGAAGGGTGTCAGGTTTCTCATTTGAAGTTGCACGAGTTGAGACCAAGTCTAGGAAGGAAGTGGGAAGGTAGGAAGTGAACCAGATGTTAGATGTTGCCGATTATGAACAGTAAAGGCCGCTTCCCCTGGGCTCCCTCACACTGTCAAACCATTGTTAAAGTGTCTAACCCTTAGTCTGACAGTAATCCAACTATTAAGTCTACTAACTTCTTTATAACTAATTTCGACACCTGCTTCTGCATTTCAAGATACCACCAGAACTCTCTGGCTACCATGGAGGCCTACGATCCCAGGAGGAACACCTGGCTGAAGCTGACCGACATGGGGGCTCCGTGCAGTGGCCTTGGTGCTTGTGTGCTGTTTGGGCTCCTTTACACTGTACGTAGGCAAGGCCTTTTCAATGCACTGGATGCATTCTGAGCGTTAGCAAGGAATGGAGAAAAATCACAAAAATTACA
>NC_137198.1:9073296-9088296 GCF_960531495.2 Zeus faber
GGCCCTTTTACTCACATCTTTAAGCTGGAGTGGGTGACTCACATGGCCAAGGCATGACGCAGGCAGCTCACATATACATGTTTGGACACACACACACACACACACACACCATCACACAAAAACATCCACAACAGTTGTCGCACAAACACCATTGTTTGTCATCCATCCACGCACAAAGGCACACATGTCCACACACAGAAATACTTGGGTGTTTACACTAATGCACACACATATACACATGATATACTGTATGTGTGTGTGTGTGTGTGTGTGTGTGTGTGTGTAGTCATGTTAAACAAAGCTGGCTGTCTCTTCTTCACAGACTGGGAAAACAGATTTGCCTCAATGTGTTCATTGTCTGGTGGGGAGATGTAGCGCGGTCAGGAGACGGTTCCTCCATGGAGAACCAGTGGACCAAACTGGATGTACAGATATTGTAATTAATTAAGGAATTGTCCCTTTACCCCAAAGCAGGATAGGTGCAGAGGGTTTAGTGGCTATTTTTATGTCTTTGTTGAACAGTTACTATGAGTACGTTACTTGTGAGGAGATGAACTTGTTTGGGTGTGTCGGTGTTATTGTTGGGTGTTGGAGGGACAAAGGAATTAAACTCCCTTTTTGAGGTTCCTTATTATTCCTGCTTTTTCTTGTTCATAGGCCAAAAAACTCAGAAAAGATTAAAAAACAAAAGAAGCACCGCGAACCCGCGCCGCTACGACAAGCTCACTAGCCATCTGTTTTCCTCAATGCATTATTCATCTCTCAACCCATCCAGGAGTAGGGTACACGGAGCTTGAATTTATAGAGTCGTGTTCGGGGCCTCCGAGCTCGGAGAACGCGGCGCGCCGGGAAAGGGCCAAGCCCATCGCGACGTCGCCGCGCGACTGGGTCGTGAAACTGTCCGGTGTCAGTCAGGACGGGCGTGCACGGATCGAGCGGAAGTCCCGGCGTAGCGTAGTATGGCATGAGGAAGAGGAAGAGGGGAAGTCCAGAGGGGCCACGGCGAAGTCAGCCCCTTTGATTATTACAATATGGCTTATCCAGCGGCATATGTCTTCCGCGGCCTTATTCAGATGTGTGCAGAGGCAGCAGGTGGAGGGATTCTATAGGATCTGAAAGGGAGGAGGAGCAGGAGGGCGGGTGGGTGGGCGGTGGAAGGGTGGGGGTGGGTCTTTAATGCCAGCGGGCCCGGAGCTGGATGTGTGTAGGTGTGACCTTGGGAAGTGATGACCTCATCAACATTGCTGCCTGCAAAGCTAATCTGTTACATTCTGAAGGATGCTCCGACGATGGAGCCACCCATGAAGGTGACATTGGTGGGTGGGCTGACGGCGTGGAAACACACCCCTTAACGAACGCATGCATGCACGCACGCACACAGGCGGGGCACGCGCACACACACACACGCAGACGCGCAAACACACACACGTCCATTTATAGGGAGAAAAAAAAAACAAAAAAAAAAAACACATGACCAAGTGCACATAAATACAAGCGCAACACATAAAAACACTTCAAGTGCAGCACACGCACCGTCAGGCCGTACGTGCCGGACCGCAGGAGAACGCCCCTGGATTCCCATGTAAACATACACAAGAGAGACAAACAAATTCCAACACCATCCAAAACTTGATTATTTCCACCGCCCCGGTCGCTGGATGTTAGTACTACTTGTCCACGAGTTGATCACCCTAACGTCTGGAGCAGGTGTTCCGCCTCCGGAATGTGACGCGTCCGTCGGAGACCGTCCTCTGTAATTTGACCCTTAATATGGCCCCACCTCAGGCCTCTGACATCACCCGGCGCGCCACATGGAGCCGGTAATTCGTCTGTTCTGTGTATTGATCGACTTCTACCAGATCCTGAAATACGGTGAAAGATCACACCGGCATATTGCTCTACAGGCACACGTGATCGTGGCCTGACTTCAGTATCACACTTTCACACATCTCATTTCAATGCAGAGGTATCTTGTGAGTCGATCAGCCCTTAACTGGGGACGAACCAGTCGTCCACGTTGGTTTTCCCGTCTAGTACAAGGTATATAAATAGGGTAACCACTGGCGTCTGAAATTACCCCCCCAAAATCTTGCGCGATGTGCCAGATTTTCCGCCGTCCTTTCGACGGTGAAGCGCGTTGTAAAGGAGGAGAACAGATGTCAATTGTTCTGGGTTTTTTTGGGGGTTTTTTTTGGCCCCAAACCAACAGTCAAAGTCAAAACCATTTCGGTAAAAAGTAAGGGATCGGATTGGTACGTTGAGAATTCAGAATCCGTGGCGTAATAGTTTGTGGGAAAAGTGCTTTTGTACCTTCCCCCATCCCTCCATCCCTCAGGTTAGAGCGGTGGTTCTCAACATGGGGTTCCGGGGACACCCAGGAGGTCCTCCCGGAGGTTCCCGAGGGGGCCCTCGGCAGAATGATTAATAGTTACTTCACCGTTTTATTTCATTTAATTTATGAGATGTTAGCACAGTTAGATAATGTATAATAATGAGTGTTTTGATCTCCCTAACTATAGTATAGATCTCCAGACATCTGGAGGTCTACCCTAAAACATATTTAACAGTAAAAAACATCTTCTCCGACTGGGGTCCCAAAGACTAAATCTTATCAAATGGGGTTCGTGGCCAAAAGTATAACAATTGCAAGGTCCGTGGTATAAAAAAATAAAGGTTGAGAATCACTGGAGTTAAGAGTAGGACTCGTGTAAGAGGTCGCTGGTTCAAAATCTGGATCTGACCTCCATCCTCATCGGAAGCCCCAACTGGGCGGGGCCACTTGCACGTTGGTTAACAGCACAGAAAAAGGGTTGAAGACGGGTTAATTGAAATGAGACTTTCCAGGTTTGTTCGGATCGCGAGGGAAGGTCATGAGTCAAGGTCGTTAATCAAAGCTTGTTTTTAATTGTTCTGTACATTTTTGGTGCGGCTACACTTTGTTTTTGTCAGCGTTTCCTTCCAACGTACCAAAACGTTCTCTCTCTCTCTCTCTCTCTCTCTCTCTCTCAACCTACACGCATGCTACAGTACACACAGTACGTGCACACACACACGCCCAAAAGAGGAAGAAACTCCAGAAATTGAATAAAGTAATCATATTTCACCCTCCCGACCAGGCCAGCATCATATCAGCATCACATTCACCTGGAGGAGGTTGGAGGGGAGCGTAGCCCAGGCCTGCTGAACTGGCGGCCCCCGGGGGGCCAAGCGTGGGCCCCAGCATCAACGTAGATCGGTCCGTGGCGTAAGGTGGATTGGTTAGCGATACAACTGAAGAAAACTATTTGAAAATTAAAAAACTGGTTGAAGACTAGACATGACTGAATGTCCTCCAACGAAAGAGACCCTGTCGTCCTACCCACTGGTGTCTCACTCGCTTTGCACCAATTGCAAGTGATGACTCGACCCCCCCCGAGATTCGTTCCTCGACGAGTCGCTCGGTAAAAAAAAAAAAAAAAGTCACAGCTTTCTCCGACCCTTGGTTGGGCTGGTGAAAGGCGCGGCGGGGAGGACTTCCGGAACGGCGAACGGGAGGCGGCGGGGCCGTCGGTTCCGGCTCCCGAGTCGAAGGAGAGACGCGAAACGGGATCCCCGACCGCAACCGTCCCGATTCCGTCGGGGTTATTATTTTAGCTGCGGCGCAACGTGAGCGTGCGGAGTCGGCCGCCTTCGACGCAAATTTGCGCCGGGGGGCCTTTTTAATTCCACCCTCCTGCCGGAGCGACGCCCGACTTCCTCTCCAAAGACTCGTTGGCCGCCGCCGCCGAGTCTTCCGCGGGCCTCGGCGCGTCGTGATCGCTTTTCGTATCGACTGAACGTTCCCTGTTAATTCATCTTTGCGGGACGGACGCGGGGAAACGCAGCTCTAGCGAACATCGCGACTACGCGGGAGCAGCGTAAAACAGTTGGGCGGGTCCTTAAGCCTTGAGGTTGAAACTGTTTCCCTTTCGGTGTTATTTATTTTGATTTTTTTTTTTTTTTCCCCCGCAAGTTTCGTGACGCTGTTTCAACGAAACAATTGCGGATTTGCGTCGATGCGGGCCCCCGAACGCAGGGCGCCGAGGAGCAGGCTAGCCTGACATGCTACACAACAAGCTACTGTGTGGAATCAATGGGGGGGGGGGAACGAACGCACAACGCCACCCGGACGCTTTTCGGCTCGTTGGAGTGACATTGCGGACGTGCGGGGGTTTGTTTCCCCCCCCCCCTCACTCACGCCGACAAGACGCGGAGTTCGAAACTACGGGTTTTTTTTTTTTGGGCCAGGAGGGGAAGGAGAGGAAAGGGCCGCGCCGCCGTGCGCCCGTCGCTCGGCCGAGCAGTCTGAGTCGCGTCGCCCCGGCTCGGAGGGGGAAAAGCGTGAGCGGACGGTTTCAAGCTCCCCTCTCGCTGAATTGATTCTACTATGGGTCCTCTGGAAACGCGGCGCCGGAGCGCGGGGGGCGCCGCTCGCAACGCGCCCGGCTCCCCGCCGAACCCGACGCCCGGGCGCGGCGCGGATGGCGGCGTCGCGGGCGCGGGGGGCGTCCGCCGGCCGCCCGCGGCCGCCACGGCCGCGCGTCGCCGGCGGGCCGGCCCCCCCTCCCCGGGGGGAAGGGGTGCCTCCGCGCCGCGCCGCTCTCTTCTTTCCCCCCCCCCCCCCTGTACCCGAAGGTGGTACATTCCACAATTTATTCCAGGGAAAGACTGACAGTTTTTTGGGTCATGAAGCAGCTGTTCAAGTCAGTGGTTCGCCCTCCCGCCGCCAGAATAAGGAATTAGTACATTTCAAATTAGATAACGAAAACGTTGGCGCTGGAAGGGGAAAAGTGTGACATTGTCCACAAAACAACAGCCTTCAGCCTTAAAGTTGGAAATGTGGAGACGGAAAAGAAAAAGATACCTTTAAAAAAAAAAAAAAAAAGATTCATGTTTACTATCGTCTCATCCTTTTCGCATGGTTGACTTTATTTACGGATGAGACTGGTATTGATACAAAAATATATTAACATATTATATAAATATATATATATATACGGGTTTGCATTTATATAATAATAATAACAATAATAATAATAATAATAATAATTATGATAATAGCAAATACTACTTTATATATTCAAACATATATGTGTGTGTATATGTATATATATACAGTATATGTACACTATATATTAAGTAAGTAAATTAGTGAAGTGAATTCCTTCTGATATTTCTATTCGTATAAGGTTCAACATTTCTCCCTCCCTTTCTGTCCTCTTTTCCCCCACTCTTTTCACTCATTCACTCCATCTTTCTTCATCTCTCTTTTGACTCCATCCTTCCCTTTTGCTCTCTCCCCCCACTCTCTCTCCCTCTCTCTCTCTCTCTCTCTCTCTCCGTCACTATCTCGACCTCTCTCTCTCTCTCTCTCTCTCTCCCTTCTCTCTCTCCCTCTCTCTCCCTCCCTCTCTCTCTCCCTCCCTCTCTCTCCCTCTCTCTCTCCCTCTCTCTCTCTCTCTCTCTCTCTCTCTCCACACTCTCTCTCCCTCCCCCCCACTCTCTTCCTCTCCCTCTCTCTCTCTTTCCCTCCCTCTTCTCTCCCTCCCCCTCTACCTCTCCCTCTCCCACTCCCTCTCTCACCCCCCCCACTCTCTCTCTCTCCCTCCCTCTCTCGCTCTCTCTCTCTCTCTCTCTCTCTCCCCCAATCCCTCTATCACTCCCCTTAATGCTGAAACGCACATCAAACATTGACCTGTGCGGAGTGGGAAGGTGCTGCTGAACGACGCTGAATGATTGTTGACCCCTCGACAATAGCTCCGGTCAACATTAAGCTGCGTCCAGTCCATCACTCCACCACCACGGACTTAGAAATAGTAAAAATAATAATAATAATAATAATAATAATAATAACAACAACAACAAACTAAGCCTCGTGTTATTATATTGAATGTGTAAGATGCATTCTTAATAAGGCGGAATGCATCATTTTGTAAAACATGTTTATGCACGCCGATGGTGCTTTGGTGCGCGGAGCTGCCCCCACGCTGCGTGAAGCCTCGGGATTCCTAAAAAAAATAAAAAGTGTGCACGGGCGGAGCAATATTCCCAATTTTTTTGCGGGTTTGTGGCTTTTCGCCGGGGCGGTGCGTGGTGCGCACGTGGGGGGGGGGGGGAGGACACAGTATGGGTCAAGCCCTCTGGAAGCGGCGGCAGAGGTCCCCTGCTTTTAAGTGGATTAAAACTCCGGCGCAATCCCCCCCGGCCAGCGGGCGTGGAGCAGACCGGGTGTAGTTTAGATTAGGACTTAGAACTGATTATCTCTTACGTTGTGCTTTGTTTTTTTTTTGTTTTTTTCTATTCGCTGCTACCGCCGCTGCTCGCGGGTGATATGCGGCGGAACGTGTCGGGCCTGTAGGCGATGCTGCGTACGGGAGCCTAACATTCTGAGGTGCTTAACGGATAAAGCGCTTTTTTTTTTTTTTAATTGTATTTATTTTTACACATTTTATTTGACCGCGCACCTCCTTTGAAATGCTTCACTTGTCGGTGTGTTTCTCCCTGCGCCATCCGCACTCAACATAAAGTTTGTCGCATTTTCTTTTTTGATCCCGCCAGCCCGGAGCGCCGGCGTTCGCGGCCTCTCCGTCCCGTGACGTCGCGCCGTTAACCGAGGCTCCCTCGCAACACGCGGCTGTTTGAAACCAGCGCCGTTTGCTTTGGTATTTTCACTCCGAATGGGATCGGTTGTTTACCTGTCAATCTCCCCCGCTTTACATAGAAAGGCATCAATGAACCCCCCCTCTCACTTTTTTAAAATGGATCTTTCTTTTTTCTTCCCCCGCGCCGGATCCCTTGTGACAACTGTTAATAGTATTGTTCCGAGGGCCGTTGTTGTTTTTCATGACCCCTCATGGTCCTCATGGCGTCTCTAATCTTCTTAGGATTTATGAGGCCTAAAAAACAATGAAACAACATAAATGATCCCGCTTTATTTTCACATCTACGCACAGCGCTGCCGGGGAATAGTTTTTGTTTCCGTGCTGAGTGAACTACGCCACCGTTCATTTAAAGGACGATGACGGTGTTTTTTTATTTATTTTTTTACCTTTTCGCTCGTTGGGAGTCAATCCGGTCGATCGGCGTCAGCGTTTTTTTCTTCTATCCGTTATTCAGAAAACAGCTTTAGGTGACGGGCGCACAATGGGCAATCACGACCACGTTCTTACGCAATTGCCGAAAGTAAGTTTACGATGAGTCAGGTTGAGCGAAGGTGGGTTGAGATAATTGGAATTAAGTTAAGACGACTTGAGGGAGGTTCATTTAATGATGTGCTTATTCTACTGGTAGTTTGAGTTTAACTGTCTCATGTCTATAAGACGCTGTATCACAGTGTCTCATAATTTATCATAGTCTCATAGTGTCTCATGGTGTCTCATAGTGTCTCAGTGTCATTATTTCACATAGTCTCATAGTGTCTTAGTGTCATTATTTCTCATAATCTTATAGTGTGTCATAGTGTCGCGGAATTTCTTATAATGTCCTAATTTCTCAGTCTCATCGTTTCTAATATCATTTCATCGTTTCTCAGCGTCTCATAATTTCTCGTAGTCTCAATGTCTCTTAGTGTCTCATAATTTATTGTGGTCTCATAGTGTCTAATAGCATCTCATAGTGTCTCAGTGTCTCATATTGTCTCATCATTTCTCGTAGCCTCATAGTGTCTAATAGCGTCTCATTGCATCCCATAGTGTCTCGCAGTGTCTCGCAGCGTCTCATAGCTTCTCATTGCACCCCATAGCATCTCATGTCTCATATTTTCTCCGTATCCGTCAATCAAATGAATTTCCTACATGTTTTTTGACATGAAACATATTTACTGCTGATGGAGGAATTCTAGTTTGTACAAAGTTTATGTTCATGTTGCCAACTAACTGCCAAGCACTAGGTATTTTTTAATGTTGGATGAGTCTTAACATGATTTTTTCTTTTTAGAATGTTAATGTTCTATTACTGAACTCCACTTCAATAAATCATTGGGTTGAAACGGGACGTCGCTCACGGAACTTCATGATGTATTTGAATTTATCTATGTTATGAGAACGTGTGTTGTGTTTTTGTGAATAAATCTGATAGTGAGCGTATGTGTGCATGTATATCTGGTATGTGTGTGTTTATGCACGGTGTGTGTTTGTATGTGCATGTTCACATGCTTTCCTGTGTGAGTGTATATCTACATGCACAAATGCAGGTTTTGAATATATAATTGTACTTTTTCTCTCTGAGCGCTTGTTTCTGCATATTTGTGTGTACGCGTGTTTGAGCATAAATGTGTGCGTATGTGTGCGTATGTACATGTGTGCATGTGTGTGTATATGGGTGGGATATGTGTCTATGTGTGTGTGTGTGTGTGTGTCTGTGTGTAAGTGTGTGTGTGTGTGTGTTGTGTGTATGTGTGTGTCTATTCCCGCCAGCCTCTAATGGGGATCATGTGTGGAGTCAGCAGCATAGACACACACAAAAATACTTACACTCCCACCCCCCATGCACAGTCTGCATTAACACACACACACACACACACACAACACACACACACACACACACACACACGCATGCACGCACACACGCATGCACGCACGCACAAACACATACGCACACACACGCACGCACACACAGTGTGCCTCAGTCAGCGAGTTAAGAACAACTCCTATGGGAAGTAAAGTACCAGTGTGTGTGTGTGTGTGTGTGTGTGTGTGTGTGTGTGTGTGAGTGAGTGAGTGAGTGTGCGTGCGCGCGCGCATGTGTGTCTGCACTTTTGTGGGTGTGTGTCTGGACCTTTGTGTGTGCGTGTGTGTTTGAGGTGCCTTTGTGTGTACCTATCTTTGTGTGTGTGTGTGTGTGTGTATGTGTGTGGGTGTGGGTGTGGGTGTGTATGTGTTTGCAGACACACACTCTGTTTTAGAAAGATGGGGGTTGATGGGGGTGGGTGGGGGGGGGGTGCAGGAGGGTGAGGGGGAAGGGAGAGAATGAGGAGAGGGAGGGAGTGTGGGGGGGAGGGAGGCAGGGGGGGATAAAGGGTGCAGGGAGAAAGGAGAAAGATATGGGCAGTGAGCACAGGGAAGGGTGGGGGGGGGCAGAGAGAGGGAGAGAGAGAGAGACACTGGAGCAAATGGCTAAGAATGAGAGAGAAAAAGCAAGGGAGGAGAGAGAGAGAGAGAGAGAGAGAGAGAGGCAGAGGGGAAGGGGTAAGGGGCCCAACAAAGGGTGACGGAGGAGGCTGTAGTGTTGGCTGAGGGGCAAGATTGTCAACAACACGCGGATCTGAGCCCTCAGACAAACCGCTGCATCCAGGAAAATAGCAACGGTAGAACGGCGCTGGAACACAACAAATCAGCCGTCTGACGCTCCGCATGCGCTCGCGTCCGCGGAGTCCAAGCAGAGCGATCCCGACGCGGCGGCCGGGGTGGGTGTGGGGGCGGGGCTGCGTTCACATTACGACTTGTTAACTCCTCGGTAATAAGACGGTGATGGCGGCCAAGCAAACCCCGTCTCGCTTTTTGCGTCCACTCCGCTCCACGCCACGCGGCCCCTCCGGAGAAGACTCGCCGAGTAACGATTCCGCCAGATAATCTTTTAGTCTAATAGTCTTTTGGTGGTGAACCGTGGGGGCGGGGTCCGGAATGACAACAAATGGGACATTCACCACATAAGATGACTATTTTATTTTATTTTATTTTCCTCCTGTTTGATACATTTGTGGGAACGACTGGGGGGGAGGGAAGCCGATAAGTGTAATTCATACAGTATTTATAGGGTCGCATGTGGACCTTCACCAAACTACTTGGGCTACGATTGCAGAAAAGGTCAGGGAAAAGTTTGTTTGCTGTTTTGGTAGTTATGCCAGATATGACACGTTTCACATTCATTCAGTAATGCGTATTTCAACATCTTCTCCCACCGTGTTTTGGTTTCGGCAGGGGCAGGTTTGTCGTAGGCCTCAGCACATTTCATACACAAAGCGCTTTGCATGAGATAGTACGAAAAAGCGAAGAAGAATAAAAGCGGGGAAATAAAAATCTTAAAACAGATTAAAAAAAAAAAATCCGCTCAACTTTAGTTGGCAAGTTTAGATTCCATTGAGGGAAAATAAATAAATAAATAAATAAAAAGCTCTCAACACCGTGAAAAGCCACGTCGCGTCGACTGTTTCAGGCCGGAGCCCAACAAAAAAAAAAACAGAAAACGCCATTGTCAATCTCGGAAGAGGTGACAGAAAAGCAGCGTCTGAAATTAGTCGCCGGGCTGAAGGAAAATAACATCTGCAGACTGTCTGTGCAGCCAATTACACTGTACCACCACACACTCCTGGTTGTGTCTGATGAGAAAAAAAAAAAAAAAAAGAGGCTTGTAACTGTTCAAACGCTCAAGAGGACACGCAATCTGGATCCAATTTGACATCCAAGTCAACATATGTTCCTGTCGCAAGCTCTCAGGTCAATTGTAAATAAAAGACTCAAGTATTTAAATCTCGGGAATCCTTCGCTCGAGAGCAAAAAAAAGAAAAGTACAAAAACCGACCCCCCCCTCTTTTTTTTCTTTTGCTTTTAAATCGTCTTTCAAGAGCAAATGTGCGTCAGGCGCATGTGAAAAATCTGCCTTCATCCGCCTTTTTTCTGAGCCCCTTGGAAATGCACAGTTTTACACTTTTTATGCGTTAAAAAATAACGGTTTGATAAAATTGGTTAAGATCAACATTGTTATAATTGGGTTTTCTAACACAAACCAGTTGCACACGTACAATAGATTATAATTAAGAGGAAAAACACATGCACACACACACACACACACACACACACACACACACAAAAAAAAAAACCTTGCTTTTCAACTCTTGCCCTCTTTCTTGGAAATGTGAACGAGTGACGTGTTCCAGAGATAGCATGCAAAATACCTGGATAACATTTGCATTTGTGTTTCGCAAAAAAAAAAAAAACATCCGGCTAGCTTACTCCGACCCTGATCTTCAGCCCTCCAAAATTTGTGTTGGAGTAGGAGAACCTTGACCCGACACCAAATATTGTTCCTGATTCCCAGTAAAAGTATTGTTGAAGCCCATTATCCAAGCAGTTAGTTTGTTTTACTACAGACCCTGTCTCCAGCACTGGTGGCATGCATGAGAAATGACGTAACGTCTGTGTCAAATACTTCAAAACCCCAATTTTAATCAGTATAATCATCAAACAGTGACATTATAAAGAAATAAAGTTCACCCTGCAGATGGACCACTGTTATAATGTTGACTAAGTCTTTTTTATAGCCTATGATAGTAGGATTTGTGGGGAGGAAATCACTTACAAGGGACAACTATTTAAATTTGGTCAAGACCAGATGCATCATCAATACTTAAAGTGGTAATCCGTCAGATTATTTCGTTAAAAACGTTCATGTTTTCATGTGTGCTGTTTTTCCATCGCTTTTCGCCTTTCCCGGCGAAAAACGCAAAGACTGGCGGCCCACCGGGTTTTTTTGAGGGTTCGACACTTTATTGCCCGTCTCAGAGCAGAGACGAGGGTGAAAACCCGGACGGGGAAAAAAGACAAAAAATAAATAAAAATGCTGCAGTCTCGCGTGGAATTCTGGGACTTGTTGCGTAACCCAACCCGCGCGGAAGATTTTATGGATTGCCACTTTAAAAGTACAATGCAATTACAATGTATTCAGTTACAGCGGCTTCTCCAGTTGTAAGTAATGGCTTCCTCTCAACTGTACTGTATGTCCTCTTTGTGCGCACGCGCATGCGGGTGTGTGTGCGTGCGTGCGTGCGTGCGTGCGTGCGTGCGTGTGTGTGTGTGTGCGTGTGTGTGTTAGTGTCCTAAAGCCAACTTGCTGTCAACACTAGGAACTCATGTGTTTGACTGGAGGTCCACTGTTCTGCCCCGTCAGAAATAGGCCGCATTAGGTCAGAAATGTTTCATAAGCTCAGACTGACCTCTTTATTCTCTCTCTCTCTCTCTCTCTCTCTCTCCCTCCCTCCCTCTCTCTCTTTCCAGTCCCTCTCTCTGTCTCTCCGTCACTCCGTCACCCTCACCCACGCTCAGACACACAAACAGTCCGATACACAAATAGTATCATATGCTCGAGTCACAAATAACTAAATACTCACTCACATGAAGGGAGGCGCGCATGTGATACCCCGTACAACTGCCGCGCTGCTCCACATCTCAATTCATTCGACTGTACTTTTCTTTCTTAATTTTTAATCTCTCGGAATACTCCCCCTTCTCATTAATATTTTCCACATTCTGTTTTCTTCCTTTTTTTTTTCTTTTTTTAACAGATTTATGTTCCAAAAATGTAACCCTTGCAAAGGAAGTTAGACTTTAAAAACCCGACAGGTACAGAAAATATTCCGATGTTGATGCATCGTCAAAATGTGGCTAAAATATTAGAAAATGTCCTCACGCCATCCCAATGTCAAATATTCTGGAGCCAAATACATGAAATATTTGACATTAGAACAATAATTTTGATTTGTGCATGTTCGTACAGACAAAGGGGAAATGTGTCTGCGTGCATGCGTAAGTGAGTGTGTGTGTGTGTGTGTGTGTGTGTGCGTGCGTGCGTGCGTGCGTGTGCGTGTGTGCATGTAATTGCATGTGTCTCCGTGCTCGTCTTTGTCTCTCTCCACAGACTGGCATCTGAACACTGTGGCACACAGGGCCTACAGCAGAGCGACGACAGCAGATAGACAGAAGCAATGCGGGAGGAGAGAAAAGAGGAAAGGGTGGGGGAGGAGAAGGAGGAGGAGGAGGAGGAGAGGAAGTGGGGGTGGGGGTGTGAGAACGCATGAAGCAGCGGAGTGGAGAATAAGTTTGGGGAGGGGAGCGGAGGGGATGGGAAAGGGGGGGGGGGGGCGGTGTAGACGGGCACAGGGAGACCGACAGACGGAGGGACAGACAGGCAGACAGACAGACAGACAGACGGACAGACAGACAGATGGACAGACAGTGAGAGAGCAAAAAAAATAAACTAACAAAAAAATGGATGCCCACATGCCCAGAGGGACTGACAGACAGGGAGTGTACGAAAGAGAGAGAGAGCGAGAGAGAGAGAGAGAGAGAGAGAGAGAGAAAATCAGTGAGGTGGGGGGACACACATTACAGAGACAAATAAATGGGGTGTACAAGACAGACAGAGAGACAGACAGACTGACAGACAGACAGACAGACAGACAGACAGACAGACAGACAGGCAGGAGGTGAGAGACGGAGACAGAGAGACGGGGTGCGAAAATGGGAAAGACAGACAAAAGAAAGTAAAATAGAGAGAGAGCGATGGAGGGAAGGGGGGAGGGAGAGACGTAGAGATACCTCAACAGACACACACGGGAGTGAAAAATAAAGGAGAGAGACGCATAAGGAGAAAAAGACAGACTACAGATGGAGAGCACACGACAGAATGTGATAGAGAGGCGAAGGAGACGGGCCGAGAGAGAGAAGGAGAGAGAGAGAGAGAGAGAGAGAGAGAGGCAGAGAGGGAGGGGGAGAGAGAGAGAGAGAGTGAGAGAGTTTGTGTGCGAGAGCGAGAGAGTGGGACAGAGAGAGAGAATGTGAGCGATGCGGCTTAGAGAGACAGAGGGTGAGAGAGGGAGGGAGGGAGAGAGAGGGAGAGAGAGAGAGAGAGAGAGAGAGAGAGAGAGAGAGAGAGAGAACTTGTGTGAGAGTGAGAGAGGGGAAAGAAAATATGAGCGATGCAGTCAGAGGGAGAAACAAGCAAGGGGAGACAAGGGGTGAGAGAGGGGGTTGGTGAGAGGGAGACAGGCAGAGGGACAGAATGAGGAACGGGTGGAGGAGGTGGAGGAATGGTGGCGGTGGTGGTGTCGGCGGGCGGAGGGGTGGTGGTGCACCAGCATACAGAGGTATTCTGTGGTGTTCCAAGCAGCGGCAGTAAAAATAGGGGGGAAGAAAAACAACGATGGCTTGAAAGATTAAATTCCTGCTGGAAGAGGAAATGCAGGGAGAGGGAAGGGCAGGGATGGAGGGATGAGGGATGGAGGATGGGAAGAGGGGGGGTGGCGGTGTCTGGGTTTTCGGCGGATACACGCGGCGTCATGAGCTCGCCGCCGTTTACGTCGCGTCGACGTTGGCGCTCACGCAACGGAACTAACTCCGGCGTTTAATCCGGAGTGGAGTGGAGTGGAGTGGAGTGGAGCGGAGTGGAGTGGGGTGGGGTGGGGTGCGGTGGAGTGGAGTGTGTCGTCGCCGCTTGGTGCTTTGCGTCCGTCCAGGTTGTTTGTTTCCGCGCGTCTCACCTTTTCGACTTTCCGATTTTCCCGCCGCAATAATTCAAACTCTGATCCCCCCGCCACCCCCACCCCGGAATAAAGGCGCCCGGCGCAAAGCACTGCCAAGGCATGATCCTGCCTTCATAAAGGCAGCGAAGGACGGAAGGAAGGAAGGAAAGAAGGACGGAAGGAAGTGATTGCTCAGTGTTGGAATGGGGCCCATGCCGCTCCCCCCCCCCTCTCTCGCTCGCTGGGCTGATAGAGACATCCCAACAAACCCACTGATTGGGATGGCAGAGGGTCCCATTCAATTAGAAATGAACATGTGAATCGACGGCTTGTAAGGAATGAACGATCTGGAGTGATGAAAAATATAGGTTTGGAATGATTCAGATCAGACCTGCTCGGGGATTGCGTGTGTGTGTGTGTGTGTGTGTGCGTGCATTGGCGTGCGTGTGCGCGTGCCCCCTCCGAGATGGGATAGGGGCTTCGTTAGGGTAATTACAGCTTTGCTATGTAAATAAGCTTGTCAGAGAGGAGGGAGACACACCCACCTCTTTTTCAGACCCAATTAACCTAACTCCCATGGAATTCACATACCTAACAATCTGCGGCACGCGCATGCGCGCACACGCACACACACATGCCTACACATATTGAGACAAAAAAACCTACACAATCACACCTGCAGCGACATACACAGTCATATGCTCATGCACAAAGGTACAAGCACACTCACAACATGAACTCACATACTG
>NC_137198.1:9090796-9123351 GCF_960531495.2 Zeus faber
TCTGGTTCAAAAGGTCTAACACCCTGCACTTGATAAGACAGTGGGTGAGAGAGAGGGGGAGGGCAGAAAGAGAAAGAGGGAGGGGGAGGGAGAGAGAGAGACAGACAGAGAGGGGGAGGGAGGGAGGGAGGGAGAGAGAGGGAGGCAGGGGAGAGAGGGGGGGTGAGAGAGAGAGAGAGAAAGAGACAGAGAGAGGGGGGTGGAGGATAGAAAGGGAGACAGAGAGAGAGAGAGAAAGAGAGAGGGATGGAGAGAGGAGGGAGGGAAGGGGCAAGAGAGATAGAGAGAGAGAGAGAGAGAGAGAGAGAGAGAGACCACATTGTTGCTGGTGTGTTTGCTCTGTGTCAGTAACATCTGGTTCAAAAGGTCTAACAACCTGCACTTGATAAGACACTGGGTGAGAGAGGGAAAGGGAGGGAGGGAAAGAGAGAGAGAGAGAGGGAGGGAGAGAGAGTGGGGAGTGAGAGAGAGAGAGAGAGAGGGAGGGAGGGAAAGAGAGAGAGAGAGAGGGAGGGAGAGAGAGTGGGGAGTGAGAGAGAGAGAGAGAGAGAGAGAGAGAGAGAGAGAGAGAGAGAGAGAGAGAGAGAGAGAGCATGTTGTTGCTGGTGTGTTTGCTCTGTGTAGAGCAGTGTTCTGAGGATCATTGGGTTCCTCGATCGATAGCGCCACGATGATGAGACAGTGATAGAGTTTGTGGTGGAAAGCCTAATAGATACCCCACACCCCCCATCCTCTCTCCATCCCTTTCTCTCCCCCCCCCTCTCTCTCTCTCTCTCTCTCTCTCTCTTTCTCCCTATTTGTCTCTCTCCCCCACCCTTTCTCTCCCATTTCTCCCTCACTATGGAACACACATAACATCTGCATATATACAACAATACACAAGTGTATGCATGTTATCTATCTATCTATCAATCCACCAATCCTTCAATCTATCTATCTATCTATCTATCAATCCACCAATCCTTCAATCTATCTATCTATCTATCTATCTATCTATCAATCCACCAATCCTTCTATCTATCTATCTATCTATCTATCTATCTATCTATCTATCTATCTATCAATCCACCAATCCTTCTATCTATCTATCTATCTATCTATCTATCTATCTATCTATCAATCCACCAATCCTTCTATCTATCTATCTATCTATCTATCTATCAATCCACCAATCCTTCTATCTATCTATCGATCGATCAATCTATCTAGATAGATCGATAGATAGTTCGATAGAGACTCAGTAGTAGAATAACAACCCATTTTTAACTGCACATTTTACACTTTACCATGTGTATATAAATATATGTTTATATATATATTTATATATAAATATGTTTCTTAATAATTATTATATGTTGTATGTAAATATGTTGTATGTAGATTTGGAGTTGTAACGAAAGTAATTTCCCCCTGGGATTATTAAAGTATTTCTGCTTCTGAACAGACCACATGGATTAGCGTTAGATGCTGACCACTACAGACGACGCACTGCTGTGATATCACAGTGTTGTCGTCCTTGCTCATGAAGGTTCTTTTCTCCGTTGAGGAACGGAGCAGGAGGCCAAAGCGTCTTTTCGGTGGCTCACCTTTCTTCCCTGTGCTCACTGGAGTTCGGTTCATTTGGTTTGCAGCTTTGCCAGCGGGATAAAACATATCATGCAAACACACCAAAACTTGTATTTCTGCCTGAACTGCTGTACTTCTGAAGCAGCCGGTGTTTTACATGTGTACAAACATGTAATGCTGTTGATTCATTGCTTTGGCTCTGATTCTGTTGGTTCAACACAGCTCCTGCAAAGAACATTTCACTCCATTGATAAACATTTCACTCCATTGATACGGGTGAAGGTAGAACCAAAAAGCTGCAGAAGGCGAGATGATAAAACAACATGCTTTTTAATATCGACAGACAGACAGACAGACAGACAGACAGACAGACAGACAGACAGACAGACAGATAGATAGATAGATAGATAGATAGATAGATAGATAGATAGATAGATAGATAGATAGATAGATAGATAGACAGACAGACAGACAGACAGACAGACAGACAGACAGACAGATAGATAGATAGATAGATAGATAGAATGATAGATAGATAGATAGATAGATAGATAGATAGATAGATAGATAGATAGATAGATAGATAGATAGATAGACAGACAGACAGACAGACAGACAGACGGACAGATAGATAGATAGATAGATAGATAATAGATAAACATGAAATTAAATGGCTTATACATTTAAAAATGTATTTGTTCTCCAATTACATTTAGAAAATACAAAATATTAATTTGTGTCATATATTTTTGCATTTTTGTGTATTTTTTCCCCCTATTTCTTACTTTTTTTTTTTGCCTATGTTAGGTTGGTAAGTATGCACACATTTGATTATCCCTCAGGCTGAGTGGAAAAAGTCAAAACCCAGGACACACACATGAACACAGACACACATTAATGCATAAAAGTACACTCCCTCAACCCAATAGACACAAGAAGAGAGACACGGCTGTATGCGCACACACACACACACACACACACACACACACACACACACACACACACACACACACACACAATCAGCTGTGCCCTTCCCACAGCCAGTTAACATGAAAACAGAAAACATTGTTTGTTCCTGCATTAAACACACGCACACACACAGACAAACACAACCACAGACACAGGCATACATTTGCACCTATACTGACACACGCACATACACACATACAGAGACTAGAACAGTCTAACACACACGCACACGCACACACACGCACACGCACGCACACACACACACACACACACACACACACAGACACACACACATAAACTCTGAAACTGCCCTCTACACATTCTTAAAGGGATATGACACAGCCTTATACTTAGCTACCGAAAACCCACAGAACAACACAGCACTAGATAAATATAAATCGCCAGCGTAACGCTGCAATATCCCTCATGACAAGTATCTCCAGCCTGCTGGCAGCAACATAGCCCCAACAAACAACTCTGCATGTTTTATTTTTTTAAATCGAAAAACCAAACTAGAATATTGTTTATATGGATTAGTTGGAAGTCAGTGGTATTTTAGCGGCCGGATCACTCTGCACTTTGTTTTCGAATATCAAGCAATTTCAAAAATGACATATCCATGTGAATGTTTTCCAAAAGTTTCCTTCGGAGCCCAGTGTAATTTGTAGTTAGACGGTGCCAACGCCTTACGACCAGATTTCCAATTTGTGCCGAACAAAAATTTGTCATCATCGTTTGGATCTTTGCGGCATATTTACTTTTTGTCTTTACACTTCCGCCTTTTTTATTTTATTTTTTTTAATATGACATTTATTTGGATTTAAAGTGTATTTACCCCACGTCCGTACCTCTAGGACGTTGCCTGCACCGTGTGTGTGCTTAAGACAATGCGCGTGCAAGATTATGAACATCAATTGAAGGGAGCGCGAAAGGATTCTGGGAAAAAAAATGTACCTTACATGCAGTCGCACACGGAGGGTGCAGGGAAATGATAAAGGACTAACTGTGAAGGCTGTGCAAAACAAAGTAGGAAGAAAAAGGATGTATGTCATTTAATATGTATGTATTGTACAGTAATGCAATGTACAGCATGCAACAGTGTACGTACGGTGTCTAACAGGGAATAACTGTATGCAGCACGGAATGGGGGAATAAATAATCCCTACGAATAAAAAAAATGCCTACGTATATATTACACTGAAGGTACAAAGGAAAACGAAAACAACACGTGGTCGCTTTCTTTTGCGGACATTTTCTTTTTCTTTTTATATATTTCCACTGATCCCATTGCGAATCTAGGAGATCGTAAGGGTGTCTGCTCCGATGTGGCTTTTTGTCACGAGCCGTGATGCAGCTCTCGACCAAAGGTAAAAGCAATAAGAAGGGAGTCAACACTCAACATCTTTATTCCTCACGTGCGATCGCGCCGCTACGCCGCAGCGGAACGATGAGGGCCAAACTCCAGGGGCTGTGCAAAACAAAGTCGGGAGGGGTGAGAATGTGGAAAAAATTATAATAAACCAGGAAAAAAATAGCGCAAGAGGCAAAAATATGAGCAAATATGTATGTATAGATATTTATATAAGAAAATATACGTACGGTATGTGTATGAATGTGTGTTACGTACCGCAGTGCAACAGAGAATGTACATGCGGTGTTGAACAGGGCATACCATGTACAGTTGGAAGGGGATGTTATTCAATATCTACAAATATATATATATCGATATAGATATGTGTGTGTGTGTGCGCGTGTGTGTGTGTGCGTGTGTTTGTATCTACTGTATACTACATTTGCAGTGTTACGGGCATCAAAACATAACTAGAATGTAACCCTATCTGGCGATGCCCGTTTATGTGTCTGACGTTTGATAAAGCCCTCCACGCCCAAATAAAATAAATGTAACGCGAGGCCTTAAACAAAAAAACAAACAAAAAACTCAGTCGCCGGCCTCCGAGATTTAAAATGTATTTATTTATTTTTATAAAAACCGAAACAAAAAAACTTGAACTTGGGAGTCTCCCCCCCCCCCCAGCACAACGGCGAAAGGAAAAGAAAAAGCGAGGGAGGGAGAAAAAAAAAGAGACGCTGCGCCTTTAAGGAGCCCCCACCGCGCGCACAGCGGAGGGCGTGTGAGCGGAATCCCGGAACAGCGATTGAAAAAAAAAAAAAAAAAAAAAAAAAAAAAAGATCCACCGGCGGACCGTTTCAAGTCCCCCAACCACCCCCCCTCCCTCCCTCCCTCCCCTTCCCATCCCCTCCGCCCCTCCCCTCTCCACTCCTCCTCCACCTCCTCCTCCTCCACCTCCTCCTCCTCCTCCTCCTCTCCGGCTGATTTGTGGGCAACGTTGGGGATGTAGAGAGAGAGAGAGAAAGGAAGGGAGAGCGAGCGAGCGAGCGAGGGAGAGGGAGAGAGAACACTAAGCGGGTAGCTATGGAGATAGTGGGCTTCCGTGGGAGCTTCCTTTGACAGGTGTCGAGGTGGGGATAATAATAACACTAAAGTATCGCAGCAGCCTCCGAACATGTACGCCAAGGGGAAGGGAGCTGTGGTGCCGTCCGACAGCCAGGCGAGGGAAAAGTGAGTATACACCCGCGGCGTGCGTGCGTGCGTGTGTGTGTGTGAGTTGGAGCCCCCCCGTCAAATAACAACAAAAAAAAAACAAACCCTAAAAACTCGCCGCGAAAAGAAAAAGTGAGGCTTTCTGCTTTGTTTTGTTGGGGGGGGGGGTTTTAAAGAGAAAGAAAAGTTGGGTGTTTTAAACGTCACTTTGACCACGCCGCTCTTACCACGCCGCTCCGCTCCGCGGGAGACCCGGGTCCGGGGTAGGTTCCACGGCACCGCGCTCCGCGCTCCACGCAGGGGTTGGTTCCCCCACCACCACCACCACCACCATCTACCCGGAGCCCGGTTCCGCTCCCCGCTCCCCGCGCCGCTGGTCTTTCTGGTTTCGGTTTCAATGCGAAAACAAAACCCCAAAAAATGGCGTTGTTGTTGTTGTTGTTGTTGTTGTTTTATTGTGGCGCCGCTTCCACTTCCTCGTGGGGAGGAAGTGGAAGCGGAAGAAGAGGAAGAGGAAGAAGAAGAGCCGCACGTGCGTCGACCGCGGCGGCTTCCAGGAGGCAGCGCGCGGGACGGAGGGGCGGAGGGGCCACTCTGCGGCGAGGAAAAACAATGCGCGGAGAGGGCGAGATGGAGGTGGTGGTGGTGGTGGTGGTGGTGGTGGAGGAGGACCGGGGCTGGCTCGGAGGCTGACGATAAAAATAGAGCTCAGCTGTTTTTTTTGTCCGCGGGCAGCCGGGGGACGGAAGGACGGACAGAAATACACGCGATTCATCCTCGGACGGGAGACTGCGGCTAAAACGACACAACGGCACGAAACGCAACGAATTAATGGCGATAGGGTCGGGGGGGGTGGTGGTGGTGGTGGTGGTGGGTGGGGAAACCACTTCCAGCTCGAACGGCGCCGGCAGTAGACCGCGTTCCCGGTTCCGACCGCTTCCTCCTCGGCGTGTTGTGGTCCTGGGAGCCGGTCGGTCTGTTAGCTAGCTAGCCGCGCCGGGTAACTTTTTCTGCCCCCTCTCCCTCCCCGCCGCCACCCCCTCTTGTTTTTAGAAACCCTCCCGGCCCTTCGCCCCGCTTTGCCTGCTCCGTGGTGCTTCCTCACGTTTTGTGGAAACACACCCCCTTCCCAAAAAATAGGTGGTTTTTTTTTGTTGGTTTTTTTTTGGGGAGGGGGTTTTTTATCCAGGAAAGTGCCCCCGATGCTAGCTCGGGTAGCTTTAGCCTCCAAATCCCTTTGTCTGGGTCCTGTTAGCACGGGAGAAGACCCGGACCCTCCGCTGGCCATCTCCCCCACTTTTCCAGAGGACCAAAATACTCAACGTCCACACTAATAATAGTAGCGCATGTATAAACCATGCGGATAACTTACTGGGTATTTGGTGTGTTGATCTCAGTCATAGCCTATACCTGTAGGATTTAACAAGAGTTCCGGATCTCCACTCGTCAATTTTGGAGTAAACTATTGAACTAGTGGTGCACAGGTCCTTCAAACGTCTTATAATGTCTCAGACTATTAGGCCTTTATAAGTCATGAAATAGTCCTAAATGTGGACTATCGCTCCTTTTCGTCATACAGGTAAAGTCCCATTGAGAACAGGGTCTCCCTCAAGATTCTCTTTTTATGTGCAAGTGAGAGCTGGTTCACACGTATACGTAGATGCTTCCGCATACTCACGACGTAAGGATTACACAGATAGAATTGACTGTAAACAAATCTAAAGTGTAGCAGAAGCAGTTATAAATATAAATGGCCTCTTCCTGCCCAGTCGTCACATCCACATTACAAGGGTATCCATCTGCAGGTCCTTTTAAAAAGTCTGCGTACCCTATTTATTTTTGTCAGGGGGCCAAGTTCTTTGGCGCCAGCGTCTACATTTCTGAGGTTATAAAACCCAATTCTGAACTTAATACATGCCTTCATGCTCATCGTCTACACTCACCTGTTTGAGGTGAACCGACTCTTTTTCTACTTACCTGTAGAGACCAGTGCAGGGCAATCCTTACCGGCGGAAAAGAAGTAATGGTTGGCTTGTGTCAAGTTCACTTGCCTTGCTGATTGACCTAAAGGAAACCGTTCTAATAAGAGTTCATGTAACCACCTAGTTCACGGCCGCCCCGTTTCTACCGAACACAGGCGCCCGTCCTGTACAAAATATGTAGTATTCACCTGCAATACTTGATTGAATAAGAGGGATGATTTGTCTTGGAATTAGATCCCAGAGAGTGTTTAAACTGTGACGCCCTGATACTTGCAGACACCCCGGTATGAACTGAGAGACTTGCTCTCGTCCTTTCAGCAAGAGGATCAGGGACGGCAGCCAACGCTCGACCCCTGACCCCGCGTCCCAGTGAGCGGGTCGCAGGGACCCCAAGCGGGAGAAAGTTGTCCGGCTCGTGCGAAATGTCAGATCTTTACATTGTATCGCCCGTCGGCCATCACATCGTTTTCTCCACGTTTTAAACCTCTGTGATTTGGTCTCGTGTGCCCGCCTGTCCACTACCTCCCTTTGAGTCCCCGTTCTCCAACTCCTTATTCCCAGTTTCAGTGTTGAATTATTGAGACAGACTGAAGCAGTCGCCCTAAGCCCTGCGTCAGAGGGGTGTGTGTGTGTGTGTGTGTGCGTGCGAGACGGTGGGCAGACTCATCCATGTTTAAAGACGGGTTTTGTCGGGAGCCTCAGGCAGCATGTCAGGTGTGCCGGTGATGTACCTCAGGGAGGTTTCTCCCTGCGTGCGTGTGTGCGTGCATGCGCGCGCGCTTGCCCGTCCTGTTATGACATGGAAGAGGGGGAGAGGTCAAGAGGTCAGGGGGTTAAAGTGGTATAGGTGTCGGTGTAGGAGATGGACAGAAGCAGGGATTAGAGAAGGTGGATGGATAAAAATAGATGGCGATATTAAATATAGGATTTGGTGACATGACTTCAGTTACGACATCTGCTTACATTCAAAATCCAGTTTAGATCCCTCACATCCAACCATCGGGTAAAGTACCATAACGCAAGTTTTCCAAGTAAAATCCCCTGAAATATGCAGTTTATACCGGATCTTGTATCACAATATGATAGTAATATTGACGTTGCAATCTTACTGATAGATCATAAACGATGTTGAATTATTTCCGGATTATATCCTCCTTGTTTTTCAAACAAGCTTGATTAGATACAACTCTGATGTCACCCTTGGTGTGGTTTATTTTTGAGGCCGCTAACCTATGTCCTGTTCACCCGTCTTCCTATCCAGAACGGGACGGGCGCTCCTCTGATCCCCTCTAATGTCTCATTTCCCCCGCCATATAAAAGAAATAGGTCACGCCCCCATGTATTTACCAGTCAACCGTACATTCTCACCTCTCGGATCACCTCCACCATAACACCATCGGTCCTCTGCCTCTCAGCCTCCTCCTCACACCCTTAACTTCTCTTCCTCCTCTATGAATTGCCTTCTGCGTTTTAATAATGCAGTAGGGCAGGTGGGTGCACAGGCAGCCCCCATTGTAGCACACGCACACACACACACACACACACATCGCACACAAACACATGCACATCAAATTTTCATCCAAGGCCTTATGGGGGTGAGATCTGCAGTGTGATCCTTCCATTCCTAGACACTAGACCCACTCCTAAACTCCTCCCTACAAGTCAAATTCGTGTACGAGGCTGGAGATACACCGATCAGCCGCAACATTAAACCCACTCACATGTGGCGTGAATAACATTGATCCTCTCGTTCCAATGGCACCTGTCAAGGGGTGGGATATATTAGGCAGCAAGTGAACAGTCAGTTCTAGACGTTGATGTGTTGGAAGTAGGAAAAATGGGCAAGCGTAAGGATCTGAGCCACTTTGACAAGGACCAAATTGTGATGGCTAGACGACTGGGTCAGAGCATCTCCCAAACGGCAGGTCTTGTGGGGTGTTCCCGGTATGCAGGGGTTAGTACCTACCAAAAGTGGTACAAAGAAGGACGACCGGTGAACCGGCGACAGGGTCATGGACGCCCAAGGCTCATTGATGCACGTGGGGAGTGAAGTCCAGCCCGTCTGGTCCGATCCCACAGTAGAACTACTGTAGCACAAATTGGTGGAAAAGTTGATGCTGCTATGATAGAAAGGTGTCAGAACACACAGTGCATCACAGCTTGCTGCGTGTGGGGCTGTGTAGCCGCAGACCGCTCAGAGAACCTATGCTGACCCCTGTCCACCGCCAAAAGCGCCTCCAATCGGCACGTGCGCGTCAGAACTGGACCATGGTGCAATGGAAGAAGGTGGCCTGGTCTATGTTGTGGCTGATCGGTGTATGTCCTCACTGTGATTACAAACGGTGTAAAATCATGTAGTTGGTGGCCACAGCGGGCTGCTATATCAATATAATATAGATATCGTGATGAGACCCGATACCCTCCGGGAGTTTGGTTGTAATATTGTTTAAATGTTGTCTCTTCCTCATCTCAAAGGCTGCATTACTGTAATGAGCTGTCCTGGGGGAGTGAAATACACAATGAATGCCTACACCTGCTTGGTCATCATTCATATTTCTAATCTCAATCTCTTCTTATGTGCTGTAAAAGGTTGGTAATGGCATCCAACCTTAGTTTAGATTAATCTGATATTTTGTGACATATTGTTTGGCTGCACCAGCTGTGAAGATAGATTATTATCATTTATGTACGTATTTATTATTTATTTATTTATTTGCAAAATCACCCTGCTCTACTTAAGATGTATACCCCCATTACTGTACCAACTTCATGAAAAGTGCTCTGCACCTCTAAGCTTATTTTGAGTTCCTGGCAAGTGTATGGGAGTTTATTGGAACTGGTGAGTCTGGGGGGGATCTATATGATCAATGTGTTGTGCTAAATGTGTGATCAGTCTTGTCGCGTACGGTGTTGAGGCGCGGGGATAAGTAAGGTGTCTTAGTGTGCTTTGCAGGTGTGTGGCCTGCTCCTTGACTGACCTACAAGTGACAGTGGCTTATAGCCCACACTAGCGGTCACACTGAGCTTTGTGACCTACAAATTGCTAGGAGCCTTTGCAAAGTGGTCAAATTCCCCTGGCTAAAGTGTGTGTGTGTGTGTGTGTGTGTGTGTGTGTGTGTGTGTGTGTGTGTGTGTGTGTGTGTGTGTGTGTGTGTGTGTGTGTGTGTGTGTGTGTGTGTGTGTGTGTTCGTCACCCGGTGATACTACAGGTCTTCGTTTCTTAGGCGTGCGGGTCATTTGTGCTACGACCTGTCCTGATGCGTCGAGTTGTTTCTTAATAAAGTTGATGGAGCCAGGTTATAAAGAGCAATCTGCATTTTTAATAATAATATGATATTCGTTCATGGAAAACACCTCAGGAAGATTGTAATTCAAGGCCACCTCAAACTTGTTTGCTTTTTTATCCGTCTGGCTGTCTGGTTTTGTTATCTTTGGTGTAGACTGTCTGCACGGGGGGGGGGGGGGGGGGGGACACCCCAGGCTATTTATTACCCTTCCTAGTAGTAGTAGGACAGTCCAACGAATGCATACACGTGCCTGTGACCCCCCCCCACCCCCCCACACACACACACACACACACTTACACACACTGCCGCAAATACTTTTGAAATGTTTTACCACAACAATCATTGTAAATTTCAACTGTCAATATAGGTTTTGTGTGTTTCATTGTACAAATTAAGTTCATAACATTAAGATTCATGGCTCAGTGTATCAAACCAAAAACTCTAGTTTTTCAATAAATCTCAAAGATTTCAGACCTCCATATTTTGATAAATCTTGGGTCATATCCCTCCGTTATCAGTAGTAAGATACAGTATATATCAGATATAATTGTCTTTCAGCGGTATCAGTTTGTCATTCAATTAAGACGCTGTCAAACCACAACGCACGATTTGGTCAAATAAATCTGTGATGATAAGATATGACTGGAAAATGAATCTCATATTTAAGGGAGTTTTGGTGAGCTTCAACGCAATTATACTTCTGGCTCAAACATGTAGAGTGGGAGGGGAGGGTAACATGAAAGGATGTAAATTATGTTCTATTAAATATATTTTTTAAGGCAAAGTAATGATCGATTCAATTGCGAAAAAAAACAACATTATTACCTTCACACATTAAACATACATACATTTAACCTTGTCGTGAAATTCATCCATCAAGGGCACTTGTGCATTATAAACACTTGACCTGAATCCCTAGTAATGGCAACAATGGCATCGCCTAGCTCTCCAAATCTTGCAGTACTGCTGTTGCAGTTGTTGTTGCCAGAGCAGCGCCGCGCTGTTGGAGAATTAATGAAGGGACAGAGATCTTGAGCATCCGTGTCTAGGTTCTGTTCATTTGAGAAATATAATCAGGGGGCATACGGGCTGTAAACCCTGGTGCTTGCTTCTATTTGTTGTTTGCTATAGAAGTTGTTGTGATCTGTCTGCATTGGTCTGGGTGGTCTGTAGTGATCAACCACTGCTGGCATCAATTCCATCGTCAGCTGGCAATCAATGGGGAAGAAAAAAAACCAAGACTGTATTGCGATTGTATAGCCGTGAACCATGCACGATGCCATTTTCTGAATTGGCTGTGCAGAAATCGCCACCGATTTCCTCAACCAGTAAACTGATCTCAAGTGGTGGCCAAAGTGAAGGTGACAAACTGATCAGTCAAGGGAAATAGTCCCTTAATCGATAGCTAAGCCCATTGTTTATAAAAAAAAAAAAATAAGATCTTGCTATAGAAAAAAAATCTAACCTTTTTTTTTTTCAAAACTTTTATTCTACTCCAGGCAGGTCATAAACCCTTGAATATAAAAACGACTAATTGAAATTGGTTGAGAAATGTAAACATTCAGTGCTATTTATCCAGAAAAAACGCGGCTTCCTGTTTACTTGTACTTGTTTACAGGCCAGTCTTGTCCGTTCCAATATAATGGGGACGTTGACGTAGGATTATTTTGGTTTTAAACCGGATGTAACCGGCAAGCGATGGACGTATCCGTGTGGTTTTTAATCCTCCTCCGGTGATTAGTTTCAGTGTGGCTCTATGGCGGCGCATATTATATACATCTGAATCATGACCTCTTATTTTGGGGACCAACACAGCTGAATGGCTGATTCAGTCCGTGACGCTTTGCCCAACTCCAACTGCCAGTTCCTGTTCTGGCACTGCGTTTATAGGTTTTTGTTTGCCGAGTTGAATTTTCGAGGAGGCAGACCATTAAATTCTGCAAAATAAAACGGCGGGTTCATGGTCGAGTGCAAGCCATAGAATGGGATTTGGATCGGCGACGTCAGCACGATATCCGATGAGTGAATGATTGCATCGGCACCTGATACCGATATTGGATGAGGTCGGTCCCACGTCTAAACGGGACACTGCACAGAGACACCGCAGGCAGGGATTTTTTGTTTCAAGTAAATTAGGGTTGCCGCGGTTACCTGTGTTACACGGTGTTTGGGCATACACCGATTACATTACTTAACCACCGCCCCCACTATTGTTTTGCTTTTTTTTTAATTTAATTTAATTTTTTTAAATAGAAATAAAACCGATTTATTTCATTTTTCGTGCATTAGCGCCCACGTTCATCAAACAAAAACGTCATTTGTTAAATACTAAGCATGTTATCAATACTTACGGGGTAACTACATATATGTTGCTATCGCGATGTACAAAAAAAAACATATATTAAACTAAATTATTTTGTGTCTATTATTATACAAAATAATTTCTACAAGTAATGACCTGGAGCTGCAACTCGGGCGCAGTCACCGGACCAACCGCGCCATCCCAGACCACCACGTCCCAATCCTCCATCCGCTTCCTTGCCACAACAACCAAACAGCCTCCATGCAATTAATAAATAGAAAAGTACTTTTATATCAATTCACGGTTTTTATTTAAGTGCAGTATTCCAGAGAATACAGTGTCGATTGAGTCCAGCCCCTTGAGTTTTGCACAGTAGAGTCTGCAGATATAGCCCTAACCCATGAGTATATTAACCGGTGGGAAAGGTTACTCACCGTGGGAACAACTACAATAAAAGCACAATTTTTCTTTTTTTTTTTTTTGGAAAAATGCATAGTGACACATACTTTTTTATTTTTAGAAAGAAACACGCAAGCGGAACCATATTTTTTAAATACTTAGATTTCCATCGTCTGCAGTTCGTTCGCGCAAACTGAAGTGAGTGTGTTTTTCAGAATGGGACCCCTTTAAACAATACTGTTCCTCCACTCTCAAGTCTATTGAGAAATTCAAATATCTGATTGTTTTCAGTGGAGGGTGAAGGGGAAAAAAATGTCCCACCTCAGAACTTTTGTTTGAGTGGTCACCATATTGACGTTTGCTTTCCATTATTGATACTAAGCTTGCTTGTAGTAGGCTTGGGCGATTTTTATATTGTGATACAGTCCCGCCCAAATATCACAATACACATTCTTATCGTCCTTGTCGATTAATATAGATTTATATTATTGTATTTTATGTGTAACTGATTGCTCATGAGAATTTGATCGATGAGATTGAACTGAACAATCTGCGGAGCACACTGTGGGAGAGCGGAGCACGCCGCGATCTCGTGAGAACTTCTCGCGAGATCACGGCAACTAACTAACGACAATTCTGACTGATACCAGGCTCCTTGAGGGATCATTATAATAACGGCATCCCGCGTGATAGACGAGGCGGAGCGCAGTTTATTTTCCTGTTAGTAGCCTACACACCTTCATATTGTATTTTTGTTATGCTCCAAGAATGACTGTTTCTCAAATGTTACACTAAATCTTTGATTGAGGAATATAACATGTATTCCGTACATCATCATCTTTATTTACCGTACTACCGTTTGTTAGACTAACAACTATCGATTAGGGAAATTCTTTTTCACTTTGCAGACTCTCCCCATTGTGTCAAAATGACTGGAATTTCTGTGAAATGCGGTCCCACTCTCCATGCATTTGTGAACCACAGCAATTCTATGTCATTTGTTTAGTTCCTCTGCTATTTCCAGAAAAACAGGCTGATTGGGGGAGAAAGAGAACCCACTTGAAAAAAAAATAATGCCCTGGTTTATTGGGCAAATATTTTCGTTTTTTACTGTCCTACCATTTGTAGATTATAAATTTGGACACACAGTGAAGGGGCTCTAAACAACACTTGGTCCCGCAGAGGGGGCGGGAGATATTTCGATACCGTGAAAGTATCCCATATGGTGGCAAGTATCGCAATTTTCGATATTATCGAACATCGGCCCAAACCGAGCTGATAGTGTTGGTGAGAATCCGCTTCATTTATCACCGTTTCGCCATGGTGGTGCTAATGCATTCCGTCACTAACCGCATCCATTTTCCATTTGGACAATAATTGAGTAGGAAAAGCAGGATGTGAAATTGGCTTGAGGTGGCCTTTACCTGGAACAAAAAGGTCACGCCAAGCTGTACTTTATTTGTGAGAGTAACTGTGTCTCAGCAATGTTCTTTGTTTGAGTTACCTTGGATATTACGTCAGCTGAGGTGGAGCTGGGCAAACGTTAAATTAAATTAAACGTTTTATTTAGCTCTCGTCCTTACTAAATATGAGGGCTCATATTGTATTTAGACAGAGTACAACCAAATTGATATTCCCCGTGTAACATTGTCCTGCTCAAACAGTCACAATGTTAAGCCCACGGTTAAACCACGCCGCAGGAAAGGACTCCATCAAAAAAAAGCTGCACGGTCCTGTGGCATCGTTAAGAGGTGGAATCAAACCTACACTATGGCCTGATTATCTCTAGACCATGTCTCATTGATCAGTCTATTGACTAATGACAGGGGCTATGACACCAAGCCACTGTCCCTCTCATTAAGACCCTATTGGCCTGCTGGGGAAGTGTCTGCTCTGGGCACGAGGGGCTCTGTCATATCCATGCTGCCGGTCGATTGATGGCCCATTAACAGCCTATTAAACACAGCTAAGTGAAGGAGTTAGGAGAACAGTGTTGGGCTGATAGGGGCCCCTCACTACACAGCGCGGGTCTCGAGTCGGTTAATAGACCTTGGCAAATTGCTGTTTTAAGCCGTTGACAGCCTGCTATAATAGTATTGTTGTTTTGCTAGTTTAGGTAATGCGTACATCTCTACATGTTTCTATTGATTGTGTGCTTTTTGAGAGCTTTAATGGTGTAGAATTTTAAAGTCGCTTTGGCACTGTTTTCCTCGGTTTCTTCTTCTTGATTATGGTCGAGGGGAGACGGGGCTGGGTGAAAAACAAAGTTGGCAGTGGTAGCAACTCTGTATATGCGACACAGGACCCGCTGTGTTAATGTGTTATTGTGTTTTGGGAATCTGCCTGTGGTAGGCTTGGCTGATATTATGGTTGGCTGTCTGAAATAAATCAGTAGCACAACATTGTGTCTGCATTTCTTTCATTGTTTTAAATCCGAATGATTTTCTTTTGATGCTACTTGGACGGCTTTTACGTTGGTACAGTCTCTTGGCCCAAAAAGTGAACGCGCGAAGCACACTTGGGGATGTTTGATCGAAGCTTTTTTTCTTTCTGTGTTTCAGGTTAGCGTTATATGTATATGAGTACCTGCTACACGTGGGAGCACAGAAGTCCGCACAGACCTTCCTGTCCGAGGTAAGATGGCATCTGTAATACAAACCAACTTAGGAAAAAACTTTTTGTTTTTTTTATTTTATTTTTTTTAATTTCGTGCCTCCTGCTCAAAATTCCAAAGAGGACGCTCTGATCTCAACGATTCATACGAACAAGAGGGAAGAGGTAGAGATCCATTTAAGACTTCAGAGTCGGCTAACATCTCTCTTAAACGGTCCTGATCAAACTAGGCTGACCTGGGTCAGCGGCCCTGATTATTTATGAATGTTAGAAGACTGGCATGAATGTAGATTATACAGAGTTAAGGCGTTTGCGGTTGTCTTACAGCAACACCACAGAACAGTGGAAATTGAAACAAACATGCACACATGGGTGCTGGGGATTGAAATTCAATACGTTTAGGGTATTATTTAATTGCAATAACTCTACGGAGAAATAATGAGGCATTTAGTCCAAGTTTCCCAATTATCCAAGACACCCACGTAGCTAAAGGTACATACAGTAATGCGAATGTAATGTGTCATTTACATTTTGTTGAGAGGGATTTTTTTATTATTATTTGGGCAGTTATTTTTAATGCTTATATCACCGTAAACTCAATATTTCTGATGGATCAAAAAACGGTATCATAGATAATTCACTCAGTAAAAGTGTCTGTATTTGCAAAAAAATAAAATAAAATCAAGTAGAAGGGCGACCATGCTGAACAGAGGAAGGTGGGCAGAAAAGAACAGCAATGTGTATCGTAGCTCGGCCATCGACAGTCTTGGACAGACTGCTTATGTGTTCTTAACCCTTAGACCCTGAGACATAATCCTCTCTCCCCCCGGCTTCTTCCACCTCTCTCCCTTTCCTCTTTCCTCTCTCTTTCTTTCCTCTCCTCTCCTCCTCTCCTCTCCCTTCCCGTGTTCTCTCCCCAATTCATTTTCTCTTCCCTCGTCTCCGTGCTGGTCCTGCCTTCCTCCATCCTCTCCTCGTGTGTGTGTGTGTGTGTGTGTGTGTGTGTGTGTGTGTGTGTGTGTGTGTGTGTGTGTGTGTGTGTGTGTGTGTGTGTGTGTGTGTGTGTGTGTGTGTGTGTGTGTGTGTGTGTGTGTGTGTGTGTTCTTTTCCTCTCCTCTCCTCCTTTGCCCTTTCCACCTCTCTCTTTTTCTCCTCTCTGCAGATACGATGGGAGAAAAACATTACATTAGGGGAACCTCCTGGATTCCTCCACTCATGGTGGTGGTAAGTTTCTCACACACATACATACATACATACATACATACATACATACATACATACATACATACATACATACATACATACATACATACATACATACATACATACATACATACATACATACATACATACATACATACATACATACATACACACACACACACACACACACAGTATATATACATATATATCAAAGTGTTATCAGACTGTTTTTTATTCACCTCTTGGATCTGTAAACAGTATTTACAGTACTCCCTAATCAGTATTTATAGTGCTGCCCATTCACTCATGAGAGGGCTCCAAATGTCCGTCCTCGCCTGAGGTCTAATTCAGAACCGGCAGATGAACAACAAGTAGCTATAGCTGTGGTAACATTCATGGTTTGATGGTCTTTTTTTATGGCCTTTTGATCCAGATCTGTTTAATCACCCGAGGGCCCATAAATCCCGTTTATTGCCCGGTGTTTTTTAAAAACTCACGGTCACCAGTCTCTCTGTAAAGGTTGCTTATTTCTAAACGGAAATGTTTCATTTTTTTGTTGTTGTTTTTTTGTTTTTGTTTTTGTTTTTTCTTCGACATCAGCATCTGTTGATGTGGTAGTGGCTGAGGCTTGGGGTCAACCAACCTTGCTTGCTGGAGGCGTGACCCCCCCCCCCCCCCCACACACACACACACATACACACACACACACACACACACACTTGGTTCCCCTCCCCCACTGTTTTCCCTTTACCACACATACATGCACACAAACCTGAAACAATAGATCCAGATGGTTGGGTAATGCCCCCCACACCACCACCCCATCCTCTCATCACCCTTTGTGCCCCCTCCCACCCCTTTCTCTTTTGTTCACACAAGAGAGGGATTCTTAGCAGATTAACCCGTTGCATTCCAGGTTTCTTTGTGTCACCTCTGCCCGTCCCCGTCTTCCTCCCCCTCCCCATTTTGTCATTTACCCCCCTAGTAAGATTTGGGGTCTTCACCTTAGGCACCAATTTGCTGTTTTGTTTGGTTCAGACTACAGACTGTCCTCATTGGCCATTTCTGGGAAACAGTGGGGTTATATTGCAGTGGTACAAATGCTCTTAGCAAGTGGAATTTTACTTGTTCTGAAATTGCCGTTGTAAATTGGGCATTGAGGTTTCCTAGGCTACTTTATTACTGTAAAGTACTAGTCGTCAAGTACTACTTTACTTACTGTAAGTTGCAGCAGGGTTTTATGTTAATTGAACAAGTAACTAGTAAATGTATTTGCCAGAACCTCTCTAGCTCAAAGATTGGGTAAAGGTTTGATTACTCAAGAGCTTGGATGCCTCTGAGGGGGGAAAAAACGATCATTAGCCTGTAGAAAAACCTTCTCTGACAAAAAACTATATTTGAACAGAAAGTAATCCTAGGGAATTTTGTCGCCATATGATTTGGAGAAATGTTCCTTTTTGGCCTTTTCTCATATTGTAATTTTAATTTAGAAACTTTTTAGAAAAGAGTACACCGTGCAAGGAAAACATATCTTTTTCCATTTAAAATCATATAAACAAATTTAATTATTATGGCTAGGGAGGAGACTATGGGGTCTTTATCAAACAATACCTTTTTTCATCTAAGGTCATGCAAGGGTTCGTTTAGATCCTTGTTTGGAAATGTTGCATTTCTAAATAGATCTGAACTTCAAGTGTGGTGCCTTTAGTCATTTTTACTTAAGCAAAAGGGGTTTCTCAGTGTTTTTAACTGCCTTCTCAAACCGCTAGGGCTGTTCCCGACTCACAATTTTGTCAGTCCAACAGGATATGGCTGTTCAATGCGAATATTCGACCGTTCGGACAGTGGGGGCTGTTCCTATAGGCGACAGGCGGTTGCCTAGGGCGCCATCCTGAGGGGGGAGGTGGCAATCGCGGCGCATTTTACACACCCGTTTCCCTCTCTGACGATACCGCCAGGGATAGGGCGCCTGCGATCGGAGCGGCAAAACAGAGTGTTTTTATATTCCATGTAGGTTATTTTATTTTACGTCTCCACATGGAACGAAACAATGATGGGAAACGGGGACACTTTCTCTGTGACTCTCTCCCCGATCACCCCCTCTTCATGCATAATGCACAGAAAATAAAGCAGTGTTAGTTTTAAGCTTCCATCTGTTTAATCCTGTTATTGTAATGCACATTGCCTGACAAAAAAACAAACAATAAAAAGACTGCTCGACTTGAAGAATCTCGGTCGACTGACAGCTTTCTGACCGATGATTCAACTCGTCGACTTTCAGGGGGCAGCCCTTCCAAACAGCCCACCCAAAATGTCCACTTCAGTCTGTACATTACACACATTAGTTAAATAAGTTGAATAGCCAGAATAAAACAGAATTAACTGTTTCAATTCCTTCAAACAGATCAGAATCAGAATCAGAAATACTTTAATAATCCCAGGGGGAAATTACTTGAATTTTCAATTACATTTACATTTACATTTAGTCATTTAGCAGACGCTTTTATCCAAAGCGACTTACAATTGTTCAAACACCGACGGACGCAGCCATCAGGAGCAATTAGGGGTTAAGTGTCTTGCTCAAGGACACTACAGCATGCTAGGGAAATTACTTGAATTTTCAATGGAATTCAAGTCCGGTTGAAAGCAGATGAAGTGACGTGTACATTCTTCGAGTGACGCCTTTTGACTAAAAATGTCACCACTTTGTCACCGTTCTTTTTGCCTGCCCCAGAATTTGGAAATATTCACTTGCATCATCGCTTCCAAAGTGTGGATGCTAGCCACCGTTCATGAATGCGATCCGGTTCAACTGTTGAATCAGCTGTTTCCAGGCAGTGATCCGTACAGACCGCCCCCGACGGTTTCGGCTCTCATGTGAACCGCAGATCAATTGCAAAATTGAACCATCACAGTGAAATAGTTTTACTGCCACTGTTTTTAAAGTAATAATTCCATAAATCTCAATGTAGAGTTGCAGTGATAAGAAGATATACACGAGAGATGCGTGCTGTGTTTTACTCTGAAGCGCAGTGATTGGTTTACGGTGCGTCGCGCTGTGCTGCTGCTACTTTGCGACATGTCGTGAAGCAATTGTCGCCGCTATGCGTCTGCTCATCCGCCATGTTGGAGCGGTCAGGAGCCTCTAGTGAACAATACAATGTGTATTGAGAGATGCAGACTTCTCTACAAAATAGATTCTAACCTCTGAACCGATTGAGATGAAATTTAGTTTGTTATAAACGTGAAAAAAATGATACTGGTTTCTTATTGAAATTACATTGAGTTACTGGGGGCAGATCTAATCATTTTTTCATTCACTACCGTGTTAAAAGGAAGAAGGTGCGTGCCTCATATTGCACTTTACTTCAACAATTGAGTACTGAATATCTTATATATTTTGAGATTTTATTTAAACATTGGACATCTTGAATGATGATTTCATCTAAGACCATGGGCAAACGTTCCTTGCTTTGAATGTTTTAAAGGAATAAATGAAAAGCAAAGTTATCTTTGTCCCCCCCACCCCCCCTTTTCTCTTTAATGATCCGAAAAATGATCCGATCCGTGCCTCAAAACCGTGATACGATCGGAACCGTGAGTTTTGTTCTTTGTTGCACCCCTGTTTCCGGGTTAAATGCATGTGGCCAGAAGCAATGTGATTAAGGTGTATACATGCCACAGTTAAGCGATTATGATCAGATATTCTACGTCTGTCAATTGGAATAGGCTACAGGATTTATTCAGAACAGATATTGCAAAAGTGATTATTACACCACCGTTGACTTATTAAAATAAAATCGGAACTTTAGTTTGCATTTAACGTGTGTGTGTGTGTGTGTGTGTGTGTGTGTGTGTGTGTGTGTGTGTGTGTGTGTGTGTGTGTGTGTGTGTGTGTGTGTGTGTGTGTGTGTGTGTGTGTGTGTGTGTACCAACGTAAATGTCCTGAGTTGGTATTCACTGGGGCATTTTAAAATCTCTCCCTGGTAAATGATTAGGTCTCTCATTAGTTGTGTGCCTGTTTCCCTGAGTTTATAGTGCTTCCATTAAATCAATACCCAAAGACCTTCTACGGATTCAATTAGGAACTCTCAGACAGGTAGCGCCACTTACAAGGGCAATTAGCATGCTCTTTTGGTGGATCTGTGTGTGTGTGTGCGAGAGGATACTTGACGGAAGCACTACATCAAGATCCTTCATATAGATACAGAGTCAACTGTATGTGAAACATAAGCTTGCATTGAAAAGCTTATATTGGTCCTGTGCTTTGGAGATTTGTGTGGTTTTTGCTTCGGTATGTAATTGTTGATAGCGATGGTCTTTACCAGTATAGTAAAGTGTGTGTGTGTGCGTGCGTGCGTGCGTGCGTGCGTGCGTGCGTGCGTGCGTGCGTGCGTGCGCGCGCTAGAGGTTGATTGAGGGGGTGACATTGGCATTGTGTCTCCCTTTAAATGATGCTCGAGTGCATAAGAGGCAGTTTAAGAGCGCTCGGGAGATAGTGAGAGTGTGTGTGAATGGGGTATGAATAGCTACTACGCATTTGCTTGTATTGCTCTGTTTGGTAACCTTTGACATCGTCCTTTTTTTTTTTTTTCCCTCTTTCTCCCCATTGCAGTGTATTCTGGGATTTGTATTGTGCGGCCCCAGACCGGAGAGAGACGTGCGAGCACTCAAGCGAGGCCAAGGCCTTCCATGACTACGTAAGTGACTGACGGGCACGACGGCCAAAGGCCGCTTGGGCTCCAGCTGCTGGGACGGGCTTTGTAATTTAATAATTAAAATCACAGTTTACACAGTGTCGAAGGCTTTCCCAGGTATTAATCCATCCGAAGCGCGCGCGCACACACACACACACACACACACACACACACACACACACACACACACACACACACACACACACACACACACACACACACACACACACACACACACACACACACACACACACACACACACACACACACACACACACACACACAGACATACACACACACAGACGGAAACACACATTCCAGCATTGAGATCAGAGTGCAGGGACGGCCTGAAGCAGCTCCCCAAGAGCAGTCAGAGAGAGGTCTAATGCCTTGCTCAAAGATTGTCGGACAGGGAACGTAAACACAGTCTCTGGAAATGGCAGAAAGACAGCTGCCCAGTCCACCGGTTCGGTAGTTTAACTGCAGCTGACCAGATGAAGTTCCGTGCGTGTGTCAGTGTGTGTGTGCGTGTGGTTTTCTTTCCCCCGTGTGTGAAAGCATGTAACTATATCCATTGTGTATGAATGTCATTTGTTGTGATTGACAGTGTGCTTGTCTTGTCTTCAGCCTGTCCCCTCTCTCTGGTCAAGACAGTGCGTGAGCGTGTGCGTGTGTGTCTACTGTGGAGAGATAATGGAATAGAGTTCTAATCCGGTAATCCCAGCACTGGGCCGGGGCTAAGCCAGGGATTTTGGGGGAGGTGTGTGTGTGTGTGTGTGTGTGTGTGTGTGTGTGTGTGTGTGTGTGTGTGTGTGTGTGTGTGTGTGTGTGTGTGTGTGTGTGTGTGTGTGTGTGTGTGTGTGTGTGTGTGTGTGTGTGTGTGTGTGTTAGGAGCTTTGGCAAACTGCCCAGAGGAGGAGTGGGAGAAGGGGTGTGTTGGGAGGGGGGTCCTTTCGCACCCTTGGTGCCACAGCGCTAGTTAACTGTGTGTGTGTGTGTGTGTGTGTGTGTGAGACGGCGTACACGTAGATTTGTGCGCTCAGGGTTGCCGTCTGTCTGCCCCAAACGATGATAAAGGGTACGGGAGCGGTTTCATTTTGCCCCCCCCCCCCCCCCCCCCCAGGCCGGTCTGAGAGCGAAGGTCCTCTCTGCCAGTTTGGACAGACTGAGCCGCCACAGAGACGGGACGAGGAGAGAATTGAGATTTTCATCTTGTTCCAGAAGAGGTGCATGCTGTCTTTTGAGGACAACTGCAGGACTTTGAGAGAAGTGCCGTCCTCTGTGGGAGACTGGGCTTGTTTTTTAAGTGTGAATCTACCAACGGACACGGTTTCACTGCTTGTTCCCATTTCGAGTCCTAAACTTTTAACTATTGGTCGTTATAGGGTCCTAATCAGATCAGTTACTTTTCTGAACAGTTTGGGGCTGTATAATTATATACAGGTAGCTTCGCATCTGACAAGATCTTATAAGTTTTTGTTTATGGCCTTTGGTGTCAGATTTCTGGTTTAGGGATATTCATAGATACTGATTCGATATTTATTTTTGCCACTCAGCATTTGTGCATCCCTAGTTTCGTATTGGCAATTGTATCTTTTTATTTATTAATTTGTTTGTTTGTTTGTTTGTTTGTTTATACATTAATTTATTTATTTATATTAAAAAAAAAATAATAATAATAATCATTCCAAACGATCATGGCACCAGCAGACTTGAATGATTGATACACCTTAAGCATGAGGCGTAGGAGATGGTCATGGAAATCAACATACAGTGCCCATCTAGTCACTAGTCACATACTTATGGGCTGTTGCAGCTAGGTGGTATGAGGTTAACAGTAGTAGTTATGGCTCACTGGTAACCAGTTCCTCTCAGTGCTGTAACAAAGCAGTCGTACAGTGTGCAGCTTGGACTAGACAAGTGAAGGAGGGAAAATGGCTCTTATTTTCTGATCATTTCTCAATATTGTAATTAGTTGCTTTGAATAGATCCATATATATGCGTATACTTCATATATTCTCTGTATGAAATCTTACAATGTTGACTTTGCTTCTCTTCTGTCCTCTGGGATTTATTTTCTTCTTTCCTACCTTTTTTTTTTTTATTTTTTATTTTTTTTAATGTTTATTCTTCCTCTCTGCTTCCTCCTACCTCTTCTTCTGCTCTGTCACTTCTGTACCTCACTCCCCTCTCTTCTCTTTTCATGCACGTTGTGCAACCCCGGCCTGTCTGCACCGAATTTCTCACAGCTTGTGGTTTTCGCGGTGACACCCCCACATCTGCATCTGTGTTGGTGCACACATCGCTCTCTCTCTCTCTCTCTCTCTCTCTCTCTCTCTCTCTCTCTCTCTCTCTGGATTCACTCCCACTTTACCTTGTTTTCTCCTTGCCCTCCCTCACAATTTCTCTTACTTTCTCCTTCCCTCGACATTCCTGCCCCCCCTCACCACACTCCTCCCATCCCATCGCCCTTATCGCTCACTCCCTCTTTCCCCCTCTCCTCTCCTTTTTTTTCCCTCTACCTCTCTCTGTCGCCCATCCTCTCTCTTTCCCTATCTCTGCTCTGACCCCCCACCACCACCACCACCACCACCACCACCTCTATTCCCGAGGGAAGATTGATTAGCTAATCTAGCTGTTTACCCAGAATGCCTATTGGCGCTGAAGAGGCGGAGAGGATAGTGTGGACAACATAAAGACACAAACAAGAAAGAGCCAAGATATTTGAAAAGAGAGTTGGTTGGAGAGTGAAGGAGAGGGGGTATAAAAGCCACAATGTGCTTGCAGTCCAAGGTATGTTTTGAATTAAACCCGGCACTGCCCTCTGCTTCACCTGCGTCTTTCATTTGCTGATCCGTTGAAAACGATGCAGATTACCGCTCCCAGTACCTTCCTCTCTCTTCCCCTACAGATCGATATCACCAGTAGTGGTTCCCGATAATTCTCGCTGGGAAACGGCCTTTCAATGTACTTGTGTTATGCATATGTTCCTCTCCTCCCCCTTTTTTATAATCTAAATGAAAATACAAATTTCATACAAATGACTGGGGGAGAAAGCTTAGGTTTTCAGCTCAGGGTCAAAAAACAAAAAGAATATCCTGCTTTTGGTTCCTGATATAGATATATACTCCCGTGTAGTATATGTAATGTACACCGATCAGCCACAACATTAAAACCACTGACAGGGAAGTGAATAACATTGCTCATCTCGTTACAATGACACCTGTCAAGGGGTGGGATGTATTAGGCAGCAAGTAATGAGTCAGTTCTTGAAGTTCATGCGTTGGAAGTAGGAAAAATAGACGTAACGCGTAACAAATATGAGTAACCTTGACAAGGGCCAAATTGTGATGGCTAGACAACTGGGTCAAAGCATCTACAAAACAGCAGGTCTTATGGGATGTTCCCGGTATGCCGTGGTTAGTACCTACCAAAAGCGGTCCAAGGATGGACAACCGGTGAACCGTCGACAGGGTCATGGACACCCATAAGCTCATTGATGTGCGTGGGGAGTGAAGTCTAGCCCATCTTGTCCGATCCCACAGAAGAGCTACTGTAGCACAAATTGTTGAACTTATGAATTCTATCATAATGCTGATATGATAGAAAGGTGTCACAACACACAGTGCATCACAGTTTGCTGCGTATGGGGCTGCATGGCCGCAGCCCGGTCAGAGTGCTCATGCTGACCACTGTCCACCGCCGAAATCACCTACGATGGGCACGTGAGTGTCAGAACTGGGCCATGGAGCAATGGAAGAAGGTGGCCTGGTCTGATGAATCATGTTTTCTTCCACATCATGTGGATGGGCGGGGTTAGGGTCCGATCCCATCGAGCATCTGTGGGATGTGCTGGAACAACAAGCCTTATCCAACAAGCCCAATCCAGGCCCCACCTCACAACTTCCAGGACTTAAAGGATCTGCTGCGAATGTCTTGGTGCCAGATACCACAGGACACCTTCAGAGGTCTTGTGGAGTCCATGCCTTGACGGGTCAGAGCTGTTCTGGCGTCACGAGGGGGACCTACACAATTATATTAGGGTTATTAGTGATGGTTTTAATGTTGTGGCTGTAATAGTACATTGATATCAGCCGTTTCTCATGATGCTCCTGATCCCCAGGTAGTCCGCCTGGCATATCTAAGTGAAGAGTGTGGGTGTGGAGGACCCATAGCTTGAAAGGGTGTAGAAAAAAAATCGACCATTCTGGATATCAGGGCGAGGGGCTGAGTGCATGTGCTCGTTGAAACACAGGGTTGAGTCCCGACTCTCGACCTTCGTGGCAGGACTCCCACAGTCTTCCACTGTTACGCAGTCATCGGCCAAACTCTGTTTGACTCTGTCTTGTTGTGGTCGCCACCTCCTTCCCGCTCTTGTATTTTGGCTTCTCTCCTTTCTCTCTGGAGCATCGCCTAAGTGGATGTTGTGTCTGCAGCATATATTAGCACTGGTGTGTGTGTGTGTGTGTGTGTGTGTGTGTGTGTGTGTGTGTGTGTGTGTGTGTGTGTGTGTGTGTGTGTGTGTGTGTGTGTGTGTGTGTGTGTGTGTGTGTGTGTGTGTGTGTGTGTGTGTGTGTGTGTGTGTGCGTGTGTGCGTGCGCGCGCGCTCTATTGGATTGATGTCTTTAAATCTGTCTTTTGAAGAGCTGCTCATGATTGATCCATAGTGTATTATTTCGTTGTGTTGTCACGTTTATTAAGCTTCAAAAAATTAAAATAATATTTCTTTGTGCCGCAAAGATAATGATGGGAACCCTCAGGGGTCCCTCAAGAGGTTCCAGGGGGTCCCCAGCAAATAATAGTTAAACTTCAACATTAGACATTGGCACCAGAAATGGACATGGCGTGAGCATGTATTTTCGAGCACAAAGCTAAAGTAATACTCTACATGCAAACCTCACCCCTGAGCACGTGAATATGCTTGTATATTCAAGAATGCCTCATCTTGAGCCTTAAAAATCAGAGTCAGCATTTTCTATTGCATCCGGCACTGGTTCATATGTAATTTCTCTGCAATGTATTTTCCCGTTTGTTGAAATAATGTCCTGATTAAATTGTCAATGTGTGCAATTAGTGTATTCACAAATTGAGCCATACTGTTCTAGTGTTCTGACAAATGCGGTCAGGTTAAGAGTCGAGATGTTATTTAAGTAATCGTCTCATGTGATCTTATTGAACTTTTTTTTGATTAACTTTCCTTCACTGTGTAAGAAAAGCACAATGTGACCATTGGCTATTATGAAACTAAATTAAACGAAATTACTTACAGTATAATGACTATTATTCATTTATTAATTTTTAATATAACTGATTAAGGCTTTGTGTGTGTGTGTGTGTGTGTGTGTGTGTGTGTGTGTGTGTGTGTGTGTGTGCGTGTGCGTGCGTGCGTGCGTGCGTGCGTGCGTGCGTGCGTGCGTGCGCGAGCGAGCGAGTTCAGTCGCCTGTCAGATGTGATGAGGAGAGTAGCAGGCGTTTCCTGTTGCTCTGGAGTGAAACACACTGTTTTGACTGGGCTGATAAATTAGCTAGATCACCACAGTCAGCTCTTTCTTTCCCCCTCTCTATCTCTCTTGTGCTCTCTCGCATACTCTCTCTGTCTCTCTCTCTCTCTCTCTCGGCCGTTCTGTGTGTGTGTGTGTGTGTGTGTGTGTGTGTGTGTGAAGGACAGCAGGTCAAGGAGACCGTGATGAGGTATATATATCAGTGTGAACCAGAATGTAGATTAGTGCGCTCTCTCTCTCTCTCTCTCTCTCTCTCTCTCTCTCTCTCTCTCTCTCAACACACAGGCAGTGGTAAAAACAGACACACAAGCTAATGCCGGCACAACAGACTCACACACATAGCTGCACAAATATTTGTGGCACATACACACATATCCCCCCCCCCCCCCCATTGTTTATGTCTCTGTCTTTATTCCTGTGAAAGGTACCAGCCAGAGGTCAATAATGTGTTGAGCACTATTGATCTGTCCGGTATAGCCCTGTGAGTGTGGTGGATGCTGTGCCTGGACAAGTAGGGAGAGAGGAATGGATATAGGTAACTAGAAAAGAGGCGGGGAGGGGCTGCTGGGAGGGGAATCGATGCTTTTCTGTATGTGACCATCCACCCACCAGCCAATCAGATCATTTAGACTTTTGTTCCCTGATTGATTATTCATGTGTTGCGGGAGAAGAGGTGAGGGCAAAGCACAGTGTAATCGGTCGTCACTTAAAAAAAAAAATTACAATAAAAAAATATTCTAGTTAGGTAAAAAAAAAACCTTCGGTCTCCAAAAGAAAATCCAAACACAAAGTTAAATGTAGGTCTTAGGTCATATAAAATGCACATTTTTAGGTGTTTTTTTTGTGTTGTGGTGTGTGAAAACATCTGAAGGCTTAATTTAAAGAAGTGGAAGTTGTCGTGTTTGTACTTGACTGCAGCAGCTGATAGTTTGGGTTTTTATGGAATTAAGTGTGATTGAGTCTTTGGAAGTATCTGGCGCCACAGCAGCTCATCCATCGCTGCTCCTTTTTAATTCTCAATGTGAGAAATGGTGTGTGTGTGTGTGTGTGTGTGTGTGTGTGTGTGTGTGTGTGTGTGTGTGTGTGTGTGTGTGTGTGTGTGTGTGTGTGTGTGTGTGTGTGTGTGTGTGTGTGTGTGTGCGGGGGGGGGGGTGGTTTATCCTCTTTTAAATAATCTTTATATTTTCATCTTGCATACTGTTCATTCATAAGGATAAAAAGGTTCCTGACTTTATTCTAGAAACATCGCCTAAAAACCCTTAAATGTAATGACATTGTATTCACCCTGAGCACCCAGGATACATATAGGTTGCACATTAAAAAAATAAAATTTACAAATACAAATAAGTCACTTCCAACCATTCCACACTGGTTCCCGTAGAGGAAACCAGATTTTCTCTTGTGACCTTAAGCTGAGCCTCCTCATCATCGGCGCGTAGGACAGAAGTATTTCGGAGCGCTGGCAACCCGCGCCACCCCTCCAAATAGCGACTGTGTCCGTAAAGCTCCATTCTGCACAATTCTCTCTCTGCTGATGGTGAGTAGTATTGCAACATGTCCTCCAAGTTCAAAATAAACCAAACGTTTCACCTCCCCTGCGGCACCTCACTGTCACTCAACCTCCACCACATATCACTTTCAGAGTGGGCTTGGGAGGGGTGCCCGCCAAGGTTATTTTGCATTTAAAAAAAATTAAATAAAAATCTTAAAGAATTCAGCTTCACAGCTTTCGGTCTGCTTCATCCACTCTTGTTGACGAAATCCACTACTGCGATGTTTCTTTGACGAACACCTCAATGTATAATTTGGCAATATTTTTGGGGTGACCATTGGTGCATTCATAAGATATTTACACTCAAACAGTCATTAACAATGCGGTGATTATGACCATGAAGGTGGAGGCATTGATTAGAACCGCTAGAACAGTCTATGGAGTTCAGAAAATGGCATTAATTGAGTGTAATGCTCCTTAAAAGCAACATTTAACTATATTGCGATATAACAATAAAATATCAGACCATATCAAGTCTTATATCGATGTTATAACACTCAATTGACCCTTGACCCGGATTTGTTTCACCTCCACGAACTTCGCGTGAGGTTCTGTTTCCGGGCCGTGCCCTCCACCGCACCGCCGCAGCAGTTGAGATGTAACTGCACCAAAGTCAACAAGACGCATTTAACCGCCGGATCGAATCTCATTTTTAAGTCGGCCCTTGTCAACAATCCCAATTCCTCAAATAATTCTGCCTATTTGGGTCTGCCGAGCGGCGTGTGAAAGGCTTTTGATACCCACCCATCTGCGGTGGCGGCCAACAAATGATCACCGCTGGTTTCCCTCTCCTGTGTGGGCAGTTGAAACGGTTACAGAGATGTAGGCGATATCATCTGCGCCAAGACGAGAATTAAAGGAAGACGGTTACCGGTCCTTTCTGTTTCCTCCTCGGGCCAGTGGGTTTTAGTAAAGACCAAGTGCGTACTAAAAACCTTGCGCTTTTGCTGGTGGCAAGTGCACACTCTGCGTACTTTAAATTTGCATACGTTCAATCAGCAAACCGGTGAATGCGGGAGCAGATAGTTAGCCATTAATGGCCCGAGAGAATATTATGAGGCACTGATTTATGGAAAAGAGATCTGTCTCTTCCCGTGTTGTTTTCTTTCCTTCCTTTCCTCTATTGTGCTTTCATTTTTTTTATTTTTTATTTTTTTCGGGCAGATCTGTCTCACTCTTGTCTCTTCTAACTCACTCACTCTCGTTATCTCTCTCGCGTGTTTTCCTTTTTATCCTCAGTCTCTCTCTCTCTCTCTCTTTCTCTCTCACTCTTGCGCTCTCTCGGTCTCACTCGCGCTCTCTGTGCTCCTAGAGCGAGGGATGCCAGGGGGACAGAGTGCAGATAGGACCTGTCTCCATAGCAACAGCTTCTGCAAGCTGCTGACACCCTACTGGGGGGGGTGGCGTGGCTGGGGGGGAGAGAGAGAGAGAGAGAGAGAGAGGAGAAGTGGGGGAAGAAGGGAGGGGGGGGGGTCGTCAGAGAAGGGTTTTGGTTGGGGCAGAGGGGAGGTTTGTGCGTGTGTGTGTGTGTGTGGGGGGGGGGGGGGGGGCGGGGTAAGAGAGGGAGGTCACGGAGGGGAAAGAAAGGGATGGAAAGAGGAGGAAGTGTTGGGAGAAGTGGTTGTGGGAGATGGATGAGAGGGGTTAAGGAGGGAGGGAGGGAGGGAGGTGGGGGGGGAGGCAGCCGACCCTCCATCCCTAGGGACTCAGTGGCCTGCGCATGTTCGCTAGAAGAATTAGCATAAACCAGGAGTGTGTGTGTGTGTGTGTGTGTGTGTGTGTGTGTGTGTGTGTGTGTGTGTGTGTTGTGTGTGTGTGTGTGTGTGTGTGTGTGTGTGTGTGTGTGTGTGTGTGTGTGTGTGTTAGTTTCAGATAGAAAGGGGGAAGGGCAGGGAGTTTACAAGTCTGTCGTAGGGCTGGGGCGCTAAATCGATATTATTAATATTCTTAATTGGCTTTGTAGCATTGCAAAATAAAGGTATCGGGATATCGCGATTCAAGGATTTACTGTCTGAATTACTGATGAGATGAAAATACAACCATAAATTTCACACATTACGATGGATAAAAACTAGAGTTGCAGTCTTTTATCATGCTTAAAATATAATCTGTCTATAGTTCTGTGTAATGACAGGAGGGAAAACATGGGATGTTGTCCTCCACAAGCAGATATCATGATATCAATTGATTGAGATTTCCCTGCGAATTATCCTGATATAAAAATCTTAGGCCAGGCCACTTTTTATCTATCATTGCAAATGTGCATGTGAAACAACAAACATACGTGCGCAAGTGTAAGTATATGGTGTGGATGCTGATGGAGGTGTGTGTGTGTGTGTGTGGTGTGTGTGTGTGTGTGTGTGTGTGTGTGTGTGTGTGTGTGTGTGTGTGTGTGTGTGTGTGTGTGTGTGTGTGTGTGTGTGTGTGTGGCAGAGCAACACTGTTTGTGTGTGTGAATCATTTGTCTCCTCTGGGTCTTAAACCCTCTCCTTGTTCTGGTCCTGCAGCCCTCATGCCTGCATACTGGAGGCTTATACTTTATGGACAGTGTGATGCAACTTCTGTGTGTGTTTGCATTCGTTCAGAGTGTGTGTGTGTGTGTGTGCGTGTGCGTGTGTGTGCCTGTGAACGTGCGTTGACAAGAAAACAGGGAGTGGAAATAACAGTATTTGTCATGATGATATGGTACTATAGTAATAGAAAAAAAAACTGTCAGCAATAGTCTATTAAAAAGTTTGACTGTTCTCCGTTTAAGGCCAAAGGTTGAAACTACATTATACAGCCTGTGATATCATTTTAGATTATTGTCCCTGAGCAGGGTTATTAGATTAGATTATGATTAGATTACAATTAAAGTATTCCTCTGGGGATATGAAGTTGTATCTAACCCTAACCTCCAATAAGTGTGGAGGGGAGACTGATGGAAAGGAGGGAAACCACCTGATGGCATATTAACGTCCTGTCAGAATCCCACCCAGGCCCATTCCACTTCGGCCAGAAGTCTCCGGTGCTCTTAATACAGGTGAATGTCATTCAGTAACAACGGACAGAGGCAAAATACCGTGGTCGGCATCATCAGACGTCACTAAAAAGGCGTTGGGCGGTAACTTAATATCATTGGCATTCCTGCGGGCGTTAAACCAAACTTATTTGGACGTCGGAACGCCACCTTAACGGCCAGAGGGTTCGATGGCACATGCCAGCGTCTCTGATGGTCTCACTTCTCAAATTCCTCAGGGCCTCTGCGGGGCCATGAGAGCTACCGTTGTGAATATTGAATATCGCAGAAAGGAATCACTTCGTGCCATGAAGAATATACATAACAATAACATTTCAAAGCTAAAACTCTGTTTATTCCCCCCCCCCCCCCCCCCCCACTAAACTGGAAGTGAGCAGCGACTCCTTGTCCCAGTCCAGAGGACGGTTCGTTTCTTCCTCCCTGGTAGCAACATGAATGTACAGGGATTGTTGACTTTTCCCCTCAAATAAACCCTTGAAACTTCTGAGCTGTTCCTGGGTCTGACCTGGGGGGAGGGGAGGGGGGTGGTGGTCCCAACATGATTGCTGGTGCAGACACTGCCCCCTATAGCAACTTGGTGCTTGGTGCAACGGGCGCTCTTGCACCGCGTTAAACTCCTGTCTCTCTGTGCACAGAGTGCGGCGGCGGCGCCGAGTCCAGTGATGGGCAACATGCCCCCCAACGACGGCATGCCAGGGGGTCCCATGCCGCCAGGCTTCTTCCAGGTAAGACTGAACTCCCCTCCCGCCTTCGTCGCTGTCCTGTTATAAACCTTCATTCATCAACCCTTCACTTGACTTTTTCCTCCCCCCCCCCCCCCCTTTGTTATTTTTATGGATTTTATGAGGATTTGATCTCAACTTTAGAGGCTCACTTATTTCCTTAAGGGCCCGCAGCTGTCA